>NC_070629.1:6899032-7646532 GCF_947347685.1 Pleuronectes platessa
CGATGCTTAACCATCAGCACCACATCCAGATGCAATTAAATCACAACAGTGGGTCTCCCAGTGGTTGGGCCGACTAAAGCACAAACCATACGTCACATCGTTTTCACAGCTTCAAATGAAGCTCAAAGACTTTTCCGGAAATTACACTTTCTCTATCCACAGGTTTCCTGAGACATTGTCAGCATGCAGTCTAGCAATGAAGGCATGTCATAGAAACACTTTTTAAAGAGCTACTTACATCATCCACCATTAGGGTTGCTATGGCTCGGCCAATCTCATTATAGGACTTGGCCTTTCCTTGGGGCCCCAACAGAACAAACAGGAATCTGTACGGGATAAGACAAATGTGAGGCATGTGCCGGACTGGCAAGTGTGTGTGTGACGTGAGAGAGAAGGAGTGACAGATACTGCAGATCATTTCACCTGGTGGGCACAGGGACCTCAGTCAGACCTCCAAGTGTTGTGGCTTGGGCCAGGCGGACGAAGGCTACAAAGGGTTTGTCGAGGAAATCCACCTCCCCCACCAAGACATTGGATGCCTCTGCATCTCTAGGGATCTTCTTCATGAATTTGTTTTTGAGCTACAGAAAGACAAAGAAGAAAGAGAAAAAAATAGTGAGACATCACCAAATAGTTGAACTAAATGATATTTTACAGTGGGTGGTGTATCCATATTCTATAGTTTTTTTTCTTTTCCCTTTGCAGTATACCTATTCCTCTTATTTTTTTCCTTTTGATTCACCAATGTTCTAGGTTATGTTTCTAGAACTGTATCAATTAGGCAGAAAAGTAGGCTAATTACAAACTATTTTAGATAACAATTCATGATTCCAGGCATTTTTCGAGTTTTAATAGAAACTGCTCAAAGTAGAGAAAAATGAATAATCACAAAATAAAAAAAAAGACTCAGTAAATGTCATAGAAAACAAGTGAGTTTGGGAGAAAAACAAAACTTTCAGAGTTCATGCAGCAATGGACCTAAGTGAAGTGTAGATCAGTGCAAACAGGTGTCCTTACTGAATTAATAGGACACTATCTGCTCCTGTAATGACCAGATCTCCCCCTGAAAGAGTTTTCAGCTCCATCTTCTCATCCTTTATTAACAAAGCCTGTCTAAACCTGGCAGATATGTCTGGAAGGGCATTGTTATATCAGCAGATGTTTGCAAGATAATAATAACCCCCTGTTCCGTGATCATTAAACTTCCAGAAGCACCAATCAGAGAGGCAAAACAAATGAACCCCAAACAGCTGCAACAGAAAAAAGAGGGATGGCCTGCTCGACCTAACCTGTCTGATTGCATGAAAAGGTGTGGCAGGAAATTGGACGGCAGTACAAGAACACTCAATAATGGAGAAACTTGCCAATAACCCACAGCTCGCATCTGTGGCTACATGTGAGGGCTGAGCACGCGGACTCTACAATGAGATCCATGTTTTTTCCACATGTCAGCTCAATATTGACACAGAAAATGTGACACACACACACACACACACACACACACACACACACACACACACACAGTTACAAACTGCCAATTGTCTGTTGTCACATGTGACCTACTGTAGGCCTGTAAATATAATTTTAACATCCAGCCATGCACTCATAACTGGGGTGCTTGGAACTGGACAGCCAGTACTTGTCCTCATAGTTACACTGACAAACAAAGTTCACAGCCCACGTCACACACCCTAATACAAACTGTAATTTATTTATTTTATATATTAGTCATTTCAGTGAGTGACACTTAATCCTGACCTGTCTGTTGAAAAGCCCAGTAGCCTAATCCGAGCAACAACAACACGGCCTTGCAACTGTTCAAGCATGTGTCACCGGGTTTAAGCCACATTATTACATCGGCCACAATAATGAGTGAGTTATGTTTTTGCACGCTTCCTCCATGAGTAGCTGTCACCTTCTCTGGCAGCTGCAATGGCAGATTGATGCCATTTGAGACCGAGCTCACTACTCCAGTGAAACATAAATTCAGAACAACACAATGCCTTACCTCGACATGAGATAATGTGATAACAATGGTAGACAGCAAAATGGAAAACACACCGTGGAGATAGCTTCTATGCACTTAGATAGAAAAGTAAGAGATACTTAGCTATTAAAAAAATTGGGAACGGGAATTTGGCCTTTACAAATGCACTTGTGTATCGCAAAGCCTCATTAATAGAAGTATATTTTTATTTATTCAAATATATACAAATTCTGCAAAAACAATATCCTATGTATGTTAAAAATATACTCTTGAAACCATGTTGACCCGTAAAGTCACATTAATGACTCACCTGGTCTGTGCTGGGAGTATCTGCAATATCGTTCATGCTCCTGCTCTGAGCGTGACCTGGAAGGGTAAACCGCAACATTAACATTTATAACATATTCATTACACACAGCATGCTTCAGATCAGAGCGTGCACTCAGTGGCTAGGCATTTCTTTTGGTTCACCCATACGGTCTATATCAATGTTTCACCATAAAGTCTTCTTTTACATTGCTTGTAATTTTCTTAATTTTTTGGGCAGTGAGGTGTTCATTTAATGAAATGTTTTACTCTGGACTAAGCAGGTAGGAATAGACATGGTTAGTTTTATAAAAAAATAAAACTAACCACGTCTTTTCATAGATCCAAACCTCACCATGACTTATACCTGAATAAAAAAAGCCAAGCTGAGAGAGGGAGAGAGAGGGAGCAAGAGTGGGGGTGTGTGCATGTAAGCTGAAATCCCAGACCGAGCACTTATGGGCAGTCACTCACGCAGGCGGCCATAGTTGGAAGACTGTTGTTTCAATCTGAGGTCCTCGGTGGAGCGGTGGATGTTGGCCATTGACCCAGGACCTGGCCCGTGACCTGGTCCACCTCGGGGCCCTACATTACGACCTGCCGAGGGAGAGGAAGCAGAAACAAACACAACAACAGTTCGAGGTGTTGCTTTCTGATTCACAAGGTGTTCATGAGTTGAGATGAGGAAATGCCCCAGCAGTAATTAACTCATCAAACATTAATACACTCCCTGTGGAGGGTAAGAGCCTTGTTGACTCAAGGACTGCCTTCATTCATCTCCCAAGTCGAACACATGCATAATGAACACAAAGTGGGACCAAAAAGGACCAATCACTGATGAAGAAAAGGAATTGCTGTATCTCAGGGATGCAAACTGTTTCACAAACCTAATATTTATTATTTTTTATTTATCAGTGCTGTGGAGTCTGTAAACTGTCAGTCTCAAGGGAATGTTGGTCTCATTTTGATAGAGCTACTGTATATGACAGGTTGTGATGGCTACAGGAAGGACACTCACTGGTCGAGGTGTTGGACTTGCCGATGTCGGCTAGCGAGCGGTGTATTGGCTTCTTGGTCTGGTGCCGATGTTTCCTCAGCAGGACAAAGCTGATCTGCTCTCTCAGATCTGGGGATATCATGCCCTCCGCGATCTGCCTTTCAATTATGTCATCTGGAAAAACACACATTTGTATGTTACATGAAAGTATATGACATGCAAATCCAGTGTCTCCATTACACTTTACGGTCTACTGTATACAGATATATGAAGTCCATGTAGTGTGTTGTATTAGCTGTAGGAAACATATGAGTTCAATTTCAATTGTGTAGCTTGTGGGTGAAGCACAGTTTGTCGTTTGGTGTAAAGAATGATTGTGCTGGTTAATTTCCCCCCTCAGGTAATCCAGATCACCAGGCCCTGGAAGAGCAAACTACTGCAGAATTTCCTGCAGCAAAGAGGTATTTGATAAGAGCAGCTAATAACCAAGGATTCCAGGATGGTTAATTAGGTTTTTCATTGACAAAAGAAAATTGACAAAGAAACTAAATCTTATTTTACAGACTACAACTACCTGGATTCACTGTAATTCCAGGTTGTACTAAATAAGCAGACCAGCATCCCTGTTAGTGCTGTGGCACAAGATTACTAAATACAAGATATTGAAATTTAATAATCTTAATATAATCAGTAGAATTGTTTTAAGGGTGTAGCAATGGCAATAAACTTTAAATCTTTTTTCCATGTAATGAAAATGATCAAGCACCATAGCTACAATAAAATAATATATATTATATGAATACTTATAAACATCTTACACCAGGGGTCTTCAACGTTTTTCAGGCCAAGGTCCCCCAAACTGAGGGCGAGATGGAGCAAGGACCCCCTACTATATAAATTGCATAAAATAATGTTTATATTATTCTGGGCCTAGTGCCATGTATAAACATAGCTACCCTGTTATTGTGCATTCAATACTACCCTTTTGGGTAGTAGCATGCTAACATTAGAAAGGTGGCTCAGACACCTCGCAAATCCTCTCAGACTTATTTTTCAGTTACAGTAATGTTTTTTTTACATTGTACAGTGTCTATTTCTTTGTAAATTTTTAAAAATCTAAGCAAAAAAAAGTCGAACAAACAAATTTTAGGTACAAATACGACCATCTACAGAGTTTGGTCCGCCATCTTTTATTTTTGAGCTTCGCACTCTTTAGACGTTAGCATAAACGCGATCTGATTGGCTAGTGCCTGTGCTGTCGTATTTGAATGAAAGGTGCTGTGAACCGGTGCCCAGCTCGAGAGAGCTCCTGTGTGTAGCTGAATGTGTGCATTGCTGATAACGTCTTCTGCCTCAATTTATCCGTTCGCTACAATATGTCGGATTCATGTCAATGTGTATCTAAAGACAATATATACAATTCTGGTTCTGAAGAAGTGAATTTTGAGTGGGGAAAAAATAATAAAAAAAAAAAAATTGTCTTATCGGCCAAACATTTCGCAACCCCCCTGCAGTACCCCCGCGAAACCCCCTAGGGGTCGCGGACCCCCTGTTGAAGACCACTGTCTTACACCACTGATACTATCGGCCTAAAACTTAACCAAAGCAACAGGAAGTCGAGGTATAAACTAGTTGTAAAAATGTGTTATGAACTTGAAATTGACTCACGAATGTTTCTTTTTGTCGATCAACGGGAAACACTGCAGCTTTTGTCATTGATCCTTCATTCATGGATTGAGTCATTGATTTATTGAACACTGTGCAACATGGATCTAATAAAGTTGGGTTTGACCTGATTTAAGTTTAGACTGTTCACTGATGACATCTACAAGCTAGTTCACATATAGTACATATAGTAGTGGGCATCGATCTGCACCTCTATAGTGGTAAACAATGAAGCTGAGCAAAAATCTTGCAAATGTGGTTTGAATGTGTGCAGACAAAACACAAGGTAGAGAAGGAAGAGAAAAATGGTCCTTCTATAACATTTGGGCTAAGCACCAGTGTTGTGTTGACCAGTGCACCACTGCATACTGATTTCTGAGGTTTGGTTGGTAGACATAGGTCATGTAAGAAATTGTGAGATGGTTATCCTAGATTTCTGATTGAATATTTGGATATAGGACAGCCTTGCTACTATAGACTGCATATAAAGATGGGAAACTTGGATCCAGAGCAGTAGCTATGCAGGGATGGAGCGATGTATATAGTTCCTAGAGCGGCGCTCAACCAATCATGAGTCAGTCTCAGCCGTCAATTATGACCTTTCACCCTGTCGTTATAGCAACAAATATTTAATAAAACCAAACTTGTAAGAAAAATGAACACTTAAACATTCATCAGTGTGATAATAACTACCTAAAATGACAGGAGTCATCTTTGTGAAAAAGTTATTTGACGTGTACTTTTTAGTTTGGCCCATGTCCCATCCACTAACATGGAGGAGACAAGACTTATGACCCATGCTACACGCAACCACTAGGTGGCAATCAAGACACTTTGGCTTCCCTTATGGGGGAGCAGTCATGTTATTTGCTAACAAAGACTACAAATTAATATTGTCATTTAAAACAATAATAGGGCCAAAATGTTGCCTCCATGACTTTTATAAATATGAAACAGAATATATACTGTATTATTAGTTACTAACGATCCTGTAATTCTCACCAACTATTTGAGGCAGCGAGTAGCCTTCCAGGTCCAGCAGAACTGTTCCCGTCTGGAGACATGTCCTGAGCTCGAAAAGACTGTGCAGGGACAGCGTGGACACGTGGGGTTTACTCCACCTCTCTCCTCCTTCCTCTACCTTCTCCTCGAACTTCACCCACCTGAAGGTAGCGGGAGACACAGAGAGGAAGAAAGAACGGTGAGTAATATACACAACTGTGTTTCTCTGAGCTTGGCACTTTATCTCTGCGAGTGGTACCGACTGCTCAGTAGATGTCTGGGGTTTGAGAGGCCAGCTCGAGGGCGTGACACTGTCTGAATGTGAAGCAGGAAATGTGCTTGAGCAAAGCAAAGCTGCTGTGCAATGGAGGGTTGACAGTTCGTCCTACGTCTGATCGCGGAAAGACTCCATTTTCTAAGTTGTCCTTGGTCATGGAAAAACAAATCGTCTGGACACTTACAGTTTCCTACTAATTGTCCCACAGAGTCAGTTTCTGAATAAACGTGGGACATTATCCATGCTGTTAAAACATGCTTAATTTTATGTTCGCAGAGAACAGTTTTCAGTTTACAGATGGAATAAGTAGCATTAATTAATGCTTTGTTGTAATTAATCGCCTCAGTAATGCAGTGTAACTGAGACCGGATCATCAAAATGGTTGGTGTCTGATATTCATACTCGATTTATTCCAGAATCCGATCTTGAAGTGAAAGCAAAACCTGATAATACCAGTGCAATCTTGTTTTTGAGTGGCAGAAGCGTGACCATGACTTAAATTGTGTGTGTCTGTGAGTGTGTAGTTATTCACCTGGCAGACTCCTTCCACTCCAGCTCGTCTCCCTCCCTCTGCAGCGTGTCCATCTCAGTGAAGAGCGTTGGCGTGGGCATGTCATCATCTTCATTCAGGATGTAGCGTAGACGCTCGGCTGCTGGAGACACTTAACGGAATAAAAGAATCTCTTTGAGATTTATATGGTTATCATTGTCATTTAGTAGAGTTTCATAGGGAAGAGTTGTAATGGCTTTTATCTGTGTGTTGTATTCACCATTTGGCTTCACTTTCAGAGCTTAAGCTGAGACCATCTCTACCGTACAAACAGGATGTTTCTTTTCCTGTACTGAGATAATAATACTCACACTTTTAAATACAAGTAACAAAGGGCTTGGTAATAAACAAAGTAAAATTCACAACCAATCAGAGTAAATAAATAATAATGATTAAAAAAAAAAAAGTCTATCAAATTTTGATATTAAAAAAATGGGTTGCTGTAAAACATTTGACTGGAATTAGCCTCTATACAGGTCATTAGTATGAATTAAATCTCAAATATAAATCAGTAGACTTTTCATTTCTATTACAAATTTTCTTTACCTAAACTCTTTTTACAAGCTGTTTTTGTATATCTCTCTATAATGTACTGTAACAGCGGTGATGAATGAAGTATGGAAGTTGACAGCACGTTCCTTATCATGAGGCTGCTAATCTATTGCCTTGTTGTGTCGAAGTTAAACTGAACTCAGTGTTTTCTTTAATGTTGCTTTAGGGTAAGGCCATGTCAGCTGACCACAGTGTTGCCAACCCATGGGCTGAGCTGTATGATGATTACTGTCAATAGGACGAGTCTATTAATGGCAACAATGATCAATAATATTGGAGCACTTTATTGACAGCACCTCACAGTAAATTACACTTACATGTTGTCTTTTCTGAATGGGCAAATGATGATGGAATCAATGATATAAAATTAGAGTTTGGTTAATTGGAGACTCTAAATTGACTGTGAGAGTGAATGCTTGTTTGTCTCTGTATGTTTGCCATGCGATACACTGGTGATCTGTCCAGGGGGCACTCTGCCTCCGGACCAAGGTCAGCCCGGACTGGCTGCAGCTGCTTCTGCCATGCTCAAAGAATAAGCGGCATAGAAAATGGGTGGATGGAAGGAATGACCATCTACATCTTTCAATCAGGTCCATTTTGCCATGTTTTAGATAACTGGATACTGTCCTGTATCTGTAACCACACAACAGTAATGCAAAAGTGTCTGCTAGGACAATTAGCTATGATGTGTCTGTTATTCATGGCTGAAAAGTTGGGTTAGCGATTTCGATGATTTTGAAAGCACTACTTGTCATTCTGATAACTTCCTTTTTGTTGAATATGGAAAACATGGTGATGAAACAGGGGGAATCAACAGCATGTGATGGGCAACAGAAAGTCTCTGCTACTGAACAAACTACAGACAAGAGTCCAGCTAACTACATTCTTATTATCAGAATGAGGATAATCAGGTTCCAAGTTCCCTTCTATTGTCTCTAAGTTGTTCTCTTTACAATTCCTGGACATTTCTATTGTCCATGTTATAATCCTCCCAACAGTAATAGCACCATTTGCGTTGTACTGAAGCCCACAACTCCAATAGACAGTATGTGTATGTGCACACAGTCCACAAAGAGTGAACCCCTGCCTTGACACCACACTGATGTGGCAATGTCAACCACATCCCAGGCAAAGTCTTTGAAAAATCCAATGCAGTAGTGATCTGCCAGGTCACTCATTATTCTAATTTCAAACAAGCTCAGGTTGCGTTGAGTCCTGCTGCTCACTGTTAGAACTCCTGGAGGGAAGCAAAATCAAATCAAAAACGTGAGTTGAACAGTGCAACAATATTGTAAAATATGACAGAGCCTGTGTCCTGTCTGTCAATGTTTTTTTTTCAAATGGTTAAAGATGAAGCAACAAAGTTCTTGGATTACCAAAAGAAAAGATCAAGAGGCAGCTTACTACCGGCTATTGATAGTTTTCTCTTAACACTGGACTGCAGTGCAGTGAATTTACAATAGACATTCATTTATTTTCAAACCTAAAAAACTAGTCACAGTGTCGAACACGTTTTTGAAAATGTTTACAGTTAAAATATTGTGTATATTTCAACACACAATTGTTAGACAACTAAACAAATTAAACTTGTGCTGCCTTTCTTTTAGACTTGGAGAAACTGATTATTTTTATTTAAATGATAAAAGCCCCCTAATATCTGTATAGCAGAGGCCAAGTTATCCTGACTTGGGTCAAACTCCAAATACACTGGATCCTACATTTCCCATAATGCAACAACATTGTATCCTTGGTTCAACTTCCACTGCCTCCTAAACAGCAAACTTTTCTTTTGACATGTAGAATTAGAAAATTATTGGGCTGCCCCTTAAAGACAAGTGTTAAAGCCCAATTTATCTTATGTTTATTTAAAAGGCCGGAGTTCAGTGGCTTTGTGGGTCAGACTTAATGACTACTTTCATTTTGTGTCTCAAAAACACCCTGACATAAGGTGGGGGATGGAAACAGTTCATCCAAACAAAACCTTAAGGCAGAAGTTAGGGAAGGAGCATGGGTGAAGATTGAGTAGACCTCAGATGACAATGGTTTGAGGTTTGACCCTGGGAGACCAATTTTAGCTGTTTCAGTGTGCTCTTGCTTCTTCTTGACTTCGTTTGATTTCAAGTTTTTCTATCCACGCTCTCTGGCCACTAACTTACTTGTGCGGTTGATGTCAGGTAAAATCTGCTCGCACGAATCCATGAGCCCTTCCTCGACGTCTATGTCTTGGTACCGTTCATGTTCCCGGGGTCTGTGCTGGCTGTAGTGTCTGTCTCTGTCCATGTCAGCGGCCTCACGGCTAGAGCGCCTTCGCCTGCGCTTACGTCGATATCCCTGAGGCACTGGGACGCCGATATAGATGGACTGATGGTCTGGGGACAAAAATGGACATGAATATGCACTGATTAATGTGGGCCCTCATTGAAATGCAAAACTTAAATGCTTATGTGGGGTATTATAGAAGTATGATATTGCAATTTAGTTTAAAAAACAAGTCATGATAAGCTTGCAATTTTCCAAAACAAGTGAGCTAAATTAAAAATAAATTAACAAACCCCAAAATAGTTGACTGACAGCCAGCACACATTGGTGCAGATTGTTTAATGAGATCTTTCATTAATCCTTGCTACTCAGAGGAGTGTACCCATGAATGTTAAACCACTTTTAACAACCTCTGAATGAATTATCTTTCATTGCCCATGTCTACTTATTAATAACAGTGGTATTCTCTGTTGGCACACTCACAAACGAAAGCAAATCAAGCCCCTATAAAAACCTTAAAAAAACGCTTTTCTGTGAGTTTGCGTTTGGCTTCATAATCCAAAAACCAGGATGATGTGAGTTTGATCATCTGCTGCCAATTAAGGATCGCTGTAAGCGTAATAGCACACTAAGCGCCATGTGGAAAAACTATACACGAGGGAAATGCAAAGCAATACTGGATGTTTGGGAAAAGAACAATACCTGCAAAACATGAGGGTGGAACAAACATAGGCACACACACACACACACACACACACACACACAATTATTTCCTGCTTCTATTAGCAAAGGGGTAGTCTATGATGGGTCGGAGATCGATATGAAACCGCACACACAAGGGCACACACACTCACCCTCCTCCTCCTCATAGCGAAGGTGAGAGACGCCCGTCCCTCTGTCTCCATGGCTCATCCTGGTGAAGAAGTACAGGGACAGATGGTCAAATGGTGAGAGTAGAAAGACACTTAGGTATCAAGACATTTTGAGAAAGACAGGACATTTTGGCAGGTCCTTACTTTCCAACTCAATTTTAAAGGGCTGTTTGAGGGTTAAGACATTTTCAGGTTTTTAAGGACATTTGTGATGGTCAATGTGTGTACATTGTATAAATGTTGTCATTTTCTGTACATGTGTTTGCTTGTGTGTTTCAGACCCTGGTATGAGTGTATCAATGTGTTATATATGTAATGTGAGCCAGCAGCGGCAGCAGCGGCCACTTGCTCACTGACCTGCATGTGGGGTCACAGTGCAGATCAATAGGAAAATAATTAACTGCTGGACCAAGGCGATGGAAATGTGCAAATGTGAGGGTAACTTATCCCATGCGGCACCAGTTCACACATTGAACACCAGCAGCAGAGTTTAAGGCCACCATGTTCCCACTGGACAGGGGTCAGAGAGCTCATACACATTTACAGTAGGCCTGCTACACACAGGGCTTTGGTTGCTACTAGATGCAATTCAAAACTTGAATATCCCTGCCTGAGGGAAGAGCTTCATGCCACACAGAAACACATTGAATTAGTTCTGGACACCAGATTAGTACATCCTTTACTCTTCTCATCATGTTGTTGTTGTAACTTTTCCCACCAGCTGTCACCAACTTGGCTGCTAGACAGGTCATGTGAACATAAATGGTAAGAAGGTGCGACATTGAGAATGAATGACGCCCTGTCACATTCTACATGAATTAACCGAATAAATTATTTACTGATGGAGCTTCAAGCCATGTGTTACTATTTTATTAGCGTAGCGTCAGACCCCTTTATAACTTCTTGCCTCAAAGAAGCACAGATGTAAGTGACTTAAATGTAACATGCACCTAAATGGAGTCCTCTGCATATAAGTCACTCACTTATTGCTTCCTCCTTTTGAGGTTATAACACAGTCCTTATTAATGTTGATCATTACCTCCACCAGGTTCTGTTTTCACCCCAGTCCATTTGAGTGATTGTTTTTGAGCAATATTAAATATAAACATCAGAACAGATTACAATGAAACTAAGGAGATGGAAGTGGTGTGGGCCAGGGAAGAACCCATTCAGTTGCAAATCTTGAAATCTTTATTGAATTTCTATAACATTGTGAAATAGGATGTTTCTCATTTTTGTTGATTTCCCTGAGAATAATTAATAATCTGCACTGGAACTGATATCTATGAGGAGGTAGCACTTGGTGCAGTTAGACTGAGGTATGTACTCCAATGAGGGACATTCTTCTTGTATCTCTATTATTAGTATTCTGTTTACTAAATTATGACTAGACCATACTGCACTAATCAGTCTTTTTCTCTAAAAAGGATAAAGGCATGGGTAACATGAAAGATGTCATAATTTTTAAGAACCCTGGTTCATGTCCCCTTTACAGAACATGAAGCCCCTTTCAGAACATCGTTTTGGTTCTACTGATGTTTGTTCGGTCTCATTGCATCAACGCAGGTTCAGTTCCAGCAGGCATCAAAAAGGTTCTGATGGACCCACTGAATGCTACCTGCATTATTTAAGTAGCTAAAGGATATTCAACATTTGAAATAGGAGATACTGTTTTTGATCTAATATCTTGAAAAGAAGGACGGTTCCAGCTGTGAGAGCCAAAACAGGATATTTACAGATCAGATTTTCTGTGGGTTTTACCCAGTCATATCTGCTCTTTAGATTCCCACGAGGCAAAGCAGTGTTTCTTCGTGGGTAATATCTCATTTTTGGCGTGACACAATTCAGCCTGGAGGGATGAGAGGTGTAAAGTGGCTGGTGGAGGATGGGCTCAGCCCTGCAGAGCCCAGTTGAGCTGCTGCTGTGAATGTTTGTAGCGCTGGCTTCCTGCCTCGGTAATTAGTGCTGTCACATCGGTGTCCTTCACACCCGGTGGACAGCTGGAGCGAGAGCTGCAGGCTGCCTCCCTCACGGGCTGATCGATGGGCTCGCCCACGCCACCGAAACCCCCACATCGCTTGATAAAGACATGCATGTACACGCACACACACACACATACACACACACACACACACACACACACAGACACGAGTCATGCACACTCGCACATAAACATACACACGTGCACAAGGGAGGCAGGCAAATGTACCCTAGTCCGTGGCAAACACCAGCAGCCAAATGTCATTCTGTCTAAAGAGGTTGGCGTCTTGACTTGACATCAAGACACCAGTGAGTGAGACAGTAATTCACCTGGTCTCACATATTAATTAACAAGTTCAGCCTCATTTAAAGACACTCAAGGGAAAGTCAAACTGTATTATACAGGAGACATGGGCAGTATGATTCAACAATTTCGTATGGACTTATTTTGCTTTGACTTATTATTTTGCAGTGTACAAATCCTGCACATACATATACAGAGTCCCACGCAATACAAGCATGAGATTACTGTAGGCACACACATTCACGCACAACATTCGCACTAATTAAACCCTTCAAGATTTATTTCTGATGTGTATTTGGTTGAATTTGAGTGGAGATAAAGTGGAAGAGAAATTGGGAATTATTAGGAGAAGTGGTGCTCATTAGTGCTTCAGTAAGTTTAAAGAAGTTACTTTGCGTCTCATTGACTGGTTGGAAAGTTTTTGAATGGCTGTTTGAAAACCTTATTTTCCCCTAGAAGAGTACGTGGCCCTATGAAAGCAGATTTGCAGAAATAAAGCAAAACATTTTTAACAACGTGATTTTTTTTTAAACAGCAGAACCAGAAACTAAGACCAAACCATCTTCCATACACTTGATCCAGAACTTAAAACTTACACATCATGACTATTATGATGTCGATATAGGTGTGTGACATATTTAGATGACAACTTACACTTTCAACTTGAAACAAGGTTAGATGTAAGTTTTATTCACTAGAATGATTTGCATCAGTGGAATGTGAGTCTATGTTTGATATTGAAAGCCCCACAATCTTCCAAAATGTCTATATTGGTACTTTCCCCACACCTCCTTTACTGCGCTGTTGTCATTTACAAACACAAGGCCTGGAGCAAAGTTATCTCTGACTCAACAAGATGGGAAAATTGAATTGCACAGTTTAGAGTTCAGAAAGACATTGAGAGCAATCAAGGAAAAAACAGGCCAAACAACGTGACAGTGACAAAAGTCAACCTACCTGGATTAGTTGTCAGCTGGAATGAGTGAAAGGAGAAACGGCCTCTGCTGCTTGTTGGGTCGCATCAATGACAACATGCCAGTGGAGCTCCGACAAACTATCGAATGGTACGAACACTGCAAAGAGGAACGCTCCTCTCTATTTGTCTCTGTCTGTCTGTCTGTCAGAACGGCTCTCGATCTGTCTCCCTCTCTCTCAGGACCGGTTCAATAATGGGCAAACTAGGACTGAGCAGAGAGCTCCAGGCAGGAAGTTGTTTCATTGGTTTCACCATCCACCGATAGAAAAACCCGTCAATACAATGCACCAGCAGGTCAATATATTGCATAGTGGAAAAAGTGATAAAAAAATAGGAAGTTGCAGGGTGGAGAATGGATTTGGAGCTGGTTACCGACCGCTTCTGATCAGCAGGTTGGCACATCACGTTTGATAGCCTGTCAGCCTTTTACACGTTCGTATCTAAGACTATACTATATATACTGGACAAGGAAATACATAAAGAAGTCCAAAAACCTTTCAGTCCACAGTGTTTGTTGCTGCTGTGATAGCTAGGCTTTGGGCCTCGTAATGCCACCATCCCAGTTTATACTCATTGTTCATTAAATGTCGCGTCAGAATAATTTAGAAAATCTGTCCCCGGCTGGAAAAACTCCACCTCAAGTCAAGCCTGGAAAGTTGGTGAAAATTTTAAAAGAAGAGTTACAGAGTTGTTGATAGTAGCTTTTAATGACCGAACACAATTCATAAGCCAATGATCAACATTAACGTGCATGTTTAAAATCATTAATAAGTCCATCAACCCTTTTTATTTAATCTTTGCTATTATGTAAATATTGGGAAGAGGTGTCGAAAGGTTGTTTAACTGTGTAAATACAACACATACAAACACAACACATGTTTACAGCCATGGGGCATTCCAAGGAGCTTGTACTCGCACAATCAGAAGCTCACTCTCGAAGCATTTTGTCCAGGGTGATAGGTCTCTTTCAAGATCTGTTTTCAAGTTGACTTTGTTTTAACCCTGATGAACCATTTTGAACACTAAACCCATCCAGAAGGTGACTTAACTAGATTTCATCGCGATCCCCCCACATGACATTCATCACTATTCATCTTCTTCAAAGTCCCGTCCTTAACTTAAGCACAAGGAGACCTACAGACGGCAGCTTTTGTTCCTTCAAATCTCTCAGTTCATAAGAAGAAATCATGTGAAGCCTGTTCACTTGATTGAGTCGATTGCTTCCCGCTGCCTCTCCCTTACATTGTATGAGCTCATACAGCGGAGATGACTAGAGAGAGGCCATTAAAGGTTATCTGTTAAAACCTAATCGAGTGGGACTGCAGATCTGAGGAGGCCCAGCTATGAAGAGCACTGAATACATCAAGAGTGAAGTAGGAGGATGAGACAGAGGGGTTGCCTATGACGAGAGACCCCTGTGTAACCACCTATAGTTAAAGTAATATGTTTCCTTGATACACTGAGGGAGAAGCCTCTAGTGAAATATAAAATCTGTCTGATTTACCCCATAGCACATGAAGCGTGTTCAGTGTGAAATTGACTGCAGATTGCTTACTCCGGCTCTCCCTGTAACTGAAGCCTTATATGAAGGTAATTCAATCAAAGTCACACAGGCGTGGACACTTGTCTGTCCTGCTAAGAGGGAGGCGGAGACTGATACTGGAGACTGTTTATTCTTTATACAGGAAAAAAAATCATACTTTATTTTAAGTGTATAGCCCATATTCAGAAATCTCTTGTCTCATAGGGCTTAACAAGGTATGATATCCCCCCCCCCCCCCCCCCACACACACACCTATTATCAGGGAAACATAGCTAGAAGCCTTAGAGACAGCCACGTGTGAGGTATTCCTCTCCCAGGACGGACAGTAGCAGAGCATATAAATAAAAAAAACAATATATACAACATCGATGAGAAAAGAGAGTGTCTAAAATAGATGAAGAGGAGTATGAATGTTTAGAGTATGTACATAAGAGAATGTTAGAAAGAGATGAAGCAATCTTGTTGTCTCCATAATCGGGTGATTTAAGGTTCAATCTAAAATCGGTCTTTACTGTTTAGGGAAATTTTGCTTCTCCTTCTCCATCCGGACAAACACTTTCTCATTTCAAAAGCACAAATACTGAGGATGAGGAAAATATCCAAACTTTGAATAATGTAATCGGTCTGTGGTCATGATTTCCACCAGCCTGCGACAGTGCAGCTGTAGGTTGTTGACAATATGAGCTTTCGCCTGCTGCAATTTCAGCAATTTGGAAAATGTATGTTATTATCTGAGCCCGATACATGTGCTCTTTGCAACAAAGGACATTGTTATTGAGGCTACAAATACCCCAGGATGTTATCTGACAGATAAGGATGTGGAAAACGTGATTGTAACAGCAAAACTGACGTCCGTATTATCATTATATCGTAATAACTTGTTTGGATGTGCGCACATCCTGCATTCAGGCCATTTAGGTTGGGGTCTTTTTGCTGACGCATTTCATCTTCTCAATATTCCACACGCTGTCTCTCGATCAACGTGATGCAGGAGGAGGAGATGTAAGAAGAGAATGACCTGCAGGAGGAGAGAGAGCTGCGTGCATTAAGGTGCAGCTTGTGAACTGAATTAATAAGGCTGGCGAATCTCAGAGAGAGAGAGAGAGAGAGAGAGAGAGAGAGAGAGAGAGAGAGAGCTTTGTGCACCTTATTGCCACATCATGCATAATAAAGGGCCAATCCCAATTACAAGGTGGTATTCCATATCCTAATCTTTTACACAGTAAACCGATATACAGTGGCTTAATTTCACTAGATGCTGCCACCACCCTGTTACACCATAGGGGTGGTATTGACAATGTGATGAGCAATGTCTGGTGTTTGGATTTCTGCTCAATTTAAATGAAATTTCAGTTTTATTAGATCGGGGAATCTATTCTGTCGTGCTCTCAGTCCTTCAGATCCTCCCCTCTCTGCAGTGGACCTCTGATCCTTAGTTAGAGGAACTCATGGACTAAGGTTCCTCACATTGCCAGCAGGTTCATCAGTTTACCCAAACAGACAACACTGGGCCGAGTCCTGGAGGTTTATAAATTAAGCTCTCTAGGTCAGTCTTAGGGCGTTTTCATAACTCAAGGTCCGGACCAAGGTTCTGACGAAGGTTTGTGTCTTTGCGCCATCATTTACATATGGTTAATTTTAATTTCCAGTATTCTGTAAAACCACCTTTTGGTCGGACTAAATTTGAATTTTTTGGTCCTTTGGTTTGGACTTTCACTTACTTCCCGGTGCTGTTGAGGTATCACTGCAGTAAAAGTAGAACTTAAGAATTTCAAGAAAAAATAAATAATTGTTTTTCATTTTTTCATGCAAATCAGCAGCGCATCACCAAAGTCAGTAGACAAATGCAGCTTTATTGACAAGAACAGTAGTGCTGATACAAGGCAGGAGCTAGGGGGAAGCTCAAAACAGTGCATAACTCAGATACAAAAAACCATCAGAGTAGCTTCACTGAACTTGAAGTCTGGATAATGCCTGTATTGGTTTTTTGGAAAGATGGAAGGAATAAAAAGTTTAGTTTAAAAATGACTGAAGTCCCCCTGATGACAGCCTAACATGTAAACCATTGTTTTGTTTTGTTTTTCTCTTTTAAACTTACATCATATACAGTACAAAACATGCATCCCATGTTTTTCAGTTTCACAATGTATACTGATTGCACCAAACCAAATTGAAATCATTATAAAAGGAAATAAGACACAAACTCTATACATCCTTCACAGACGCTACACGCAAGACATACTATTCCTATTTCTCAGACACTGAAAAACATCTTTTCAAGCTACCATTAATTTACACACCAAATAGTACTGTCCTCGGACTACTGGGCTCTTTTCCAAACCGCCTGAGGTAAGCTTTAGCACATGAGACATAGCTCAAATTCAAAAGATAAAATGTGATATAATGCCATAAATCTTTACATATCCACAAACAAGACCAATGAAAGGTTCTTTTTTTTTAAAGCCAATGTTGCAGGTTTTCCTTTTACATTTTGTAGTAAACAAATCCATTCACAAAGTGCCAAAATCCTGACCAAATGTCTCTTGATCCAATGGCTCACATGTTCAACCATTACGTAGTGCAACACAACTTCAACATATGTACTGAACACAATAACAATAAAAGAAAGGCAAAAACCCAAAAGGCAAGAAAGGGTAAAAAGAGCACTCAGTGTTCCCTTTTCTGCTTGCGGCCGACATCCACCTCATCCAGCCCAGTGGCCGATTGGGACTGCTGCATCTCTCGGAGCTGTGAGTGTGTGAGAGGCGCCTGCTTTTTGAGCTTCTGCATGTGAACGTCAATGGGGTCGAGGTCGGGCTCGGCAACAGGGACGGGCAGGTAGCCGCCGTCCCTCGGCAGACACATGCACCAGCCGGCACCAGCCAGGTCCAGCTCGCTGTACTGCAGCCCAACCTTTTTCAGCCTGAAGTCCACCATGTCTGCCGACTCGCTCATGTCCACCAGCAGGTTCCAGAAGATGCAGCTCAGGATGATGCCCAGCAGCTGCAGGGAGACACGGAGACTTGTTCAGACAAATGTCAAAGTGTCCGAAGTCAATCTAGGATTTGTGTAATTAATAAATGAAAGGCAAAAACACAAACAAGACGACTCAAATGATTTTCCAATTATCACAGTTTGTCATTGAATAATTTCCACTGACTATGTTTAATGGAGAGTAATAACTGGTTTTAACTAAATTAACTGGTTAATAAATTAAAGTGAGATGTTAACTACAACACCAAGTGTGCATTTCAGCAAGAAGCATCTAACCACCGAGGTAAATAACTGATACACATACTCTAATGGACTGTGGGAGCTACTATTACACTGTTGACAAAACTGAAAAAACACAATCTGCAGCTTGAACTAATACATTTTGAATTCTGGGTCAATTTAGACTGATTTCATTAACCAATGTAGTGTTTTATTAATTACTGCAAAAATGAGGCAATTTGAATTTGCTGTGATTCACTCCTTAGCACAAGGTGTCTGGAGCATAATCAAAGACCTTGGATTAACTCTGGATAAACATTGTATGTCTGTCAGGCATGGACGAAGAGAGAAGACAGAAAAGAGCTGTTCCAAATGATCATCTCCATTGTAACAGTTCAGTTGTGTAAAACGAGATGTCCCATGATGCTCCAACAGACTAACTGACAGCCACAGTCACCAGATACACCAACTGGCCTCAGAAGCAGAAGATCTCTGGACAAAAATCAAATCCTAAATTGATGAAGGATCCTTAACCCCTGAGATACTTTAAATCTCTCTGCCTCAAGGGAACTAGATGTTTTTGGTTATTGTATATTTTATATATATATGTGGTATGCGTTTTGTCACGTATTGAAGGTTAATAACGATAACTTTAAGATAATAAAAGGAAAAAGGAACGCCAGGATGTTTGTCCCAGATAATCAACAGAGGTGTAGGTTTTTAATTACAGTTGGACAAAGTCTTGCAGCTTTTATGAGCTACAGTTTATTCTCTGGCAGTGGGGCTGGAGAACACCAAGGCTATTTATGCAGTCGTTTTAGAGCAGTAATTATTGTAATTACTTCGCTCTGACGGGGCCACAACAGGTCTAAATTTGTGATTTAGATTTGTGGACATCGCAATTTAAAATAGACAGATTAAGATTTACTATAAGTAAACAAAACTTAAGTTATTGCAGCAGCTTTTTGAAAAGTTTAAGTCACACCACAACCCATTTTGCCTGAGCTAACAATGTTGCGGTTCTACTTGTGATGTGACTGATGTGCCGGGTAGTTTCGTTGTCGAAGTCAGAAGCAAATGAGATCTCAGAGTCTTTCACAGGACGTGGGGCTACAGTTCAAATATCAAGTCTTCACTGGAAAGGTGCATTTTGGTTAAAAAGAGGGATTTGGGGGCAGTTCAGTTTTGGAGAGTCAGTGCCGTGGGTGTTAAATGACCTGTGGCAGCCCGATGGCACAGCAGAGTGCGGCGGTTATTCCAATGTTGTCACTCATCCAGAGGTTGACTGCGTGGATGCAGCCTCGCACATGGATCCGGTCATGCAGGCCTTCACGCTGATACACAGAGCAGAGGAGAGGAAGACAACCAGAGAAAAAGTTTTCAGTTTTGAGTTCAAAACGTCTACAGCCTAAAATTCACAAATAAGAAACAAATCGTCTGTCATGCTGCCAACTACAGGTGTCACAGAGGAAGTGGGACAGACAGAAAGTGCTGATTGCAAGAGGAAATCATTGTGATTACTTTAAAAGCTTGACAGGAGAGGGTGTGAGTATCCGACAAAACTCACAACTACACTAACCTGGGAAGGGAATTCTGATTTAATGTCATGTCATGTAAAAAGTAAGGGCTTTAGAGATGAGGAGTCTTAATCCCATGAAAGGATAGAATCTCCTGAAAGCTTCTGAGAAGTGTTGGAAAAGAGGGGGTCGTCTCGTATTTGGGTAAATGTGTCCGTTTCCAAGAATATTTAGCAAATGGGTTTTTTATTATTTTATGAAAGTAAAAAATAGTAGTCATTGAAGTAATTTCATTGATCAATACACAGGTTTATTTGTCCTATTACGTGTTTCTTTTGTCCTTTTCTTTTGACATGACTTTTAAATGACATTGTATCATTTGCATCTTGTCTTATTTCTATGTCCCCTTTGTGACGCACTTTGTAACATCAGTTTTGAAAGGTGCTATATAAACAATTATTAGTTACTGTATATTAAATAATAGCCATATCATTGTCACTTTAATAGGATTGTATGCCTTAATTTTCTATATACATTTCAAACTGCTTATGTAGGTTTGTGAATGATTTCACCGTTAAATCTCATCACGTTTTTTTTTTTTTTATAATAACTATAACATGAGTTTATATAAAACCAAAGGTTAACATTAAAGTAAGAGAAAATAGGAATTTGACTTCAAATATTATTATTTTCAACATTATCCACTTTGTTCATATCAGAGTTACAAAACAACAACGGACTAATATATGTCTACAGTAACCAGAAGTTGCTCTTACCTCTTTATTCAGAGTCTGGTAACCACACAGAGTGTTGATGACCTCTCCCACCTGAGCAAAGAGTCAAGATATAGAGTCAGAGACAAGGTTTTAACTGGGCTCAGAAGGCCAGAGATAATACCCGAGGGACATATATAAAGGGAATGCTCCTCACAAGGGGGGGTGTAACTGTCTTCTGCCAGCCAAAGCGTGAACTTAAACTTTCGCAAAATGGACCCAGCCCCAACAGGTAGGAACTGATAACAGTAGAAACTGGGCCAATGTTCAGCTTCAGATTCTAATCGACTCTACCATCTCTGGTGTGTGAGTGTGAGTGTGTGTGTGTGTGTGTGCGTGCGAGAGAGAGAGCAAAGGATGATTCTGTCGTTAATTTCTCCTGCACAGCTCCACTGCTTCCAGAGTCAGTATCCGTGCTTTGATACCAGAGGTATGGTGGGGTTGAGGCCACGAGGGAACATTTCATTTAAAGAGAGAAATTACTCAAAGGCTATATACCTGTGAATTGCAGCAGGTGTCCTGTTAGGTAGACGAGGCAATATCCTCTACACAATGAATTACATACAGTGTGGGCTCGATGAGGGCTCGATTTTAACGACCCAAGCTCATGGAGAGCGTGTACAAATCCACTTTTGCACCTTTAATGGAGGAAAACAAGGGTCCCTGCACCGGGCATATGGTTCAAAAGGGTTGGACTTTGTCTGAGGCTTCGTCCACACTACGTTTTAGTTGATGATGATCTCTGTCCAGACGACTCTGTATCAGTTTTAATCCTTGTACATACGAACACCCCTGACAATGCACATCACATGACCACTCACGTACACTGGGCATTGACTCATCAACCCCCCTACTCGCTTGATGTGAATCCATTGAGGATTAGGGCGGCACAATATTAGGAAAACATGTGATATGCAATTACCTTGTTTAATATCGCGATGAAGATATGAGTTGTGATAAATAAAAATAAACAGTCCCTGGCTACGGACGCAGAGACCACAGACGGCTCCACTGCCCCGGGGAGAAGATGCACAGCCCAGCTACAGCGCCACCTGCTCTGAGGCAGACACCAGGGAGCCATGCACAGCTCCTCTAAGTCCACATACAGTGTTCATTTAGTCTTTTCATACATGTTTGGACTGTGAAAAGAAAGTATATTCTCTCTGTCAGTAATTTACTGCTCCTCTCTGTGTCTTTATCATAAGCACTGTGCACCTATATTAGGAGGCCAGGTGGAGAAAGTCCAAAGAAACCGCGGAGCCTCTAGCTCGGACATTTGCGTTCACACACGCAGCTCCTCCAGAGAAAATACGCAGGATCTGCAGCATTCAGCGCATGTCTGAAAGCAGCTTATGTTAAGTGCCTAGAGATAATGTATGTTATGATTTGGGGCAATACCAATACAATTTAAATGAATTGAATTAATGCTTTCCTTCACTCTTACAGAATTTCTATCCCTGAGGGGTTGTCCACAAATGAGAGGGTCAGTGACTCAATCCCTGGCTCCTCAGGAGTCAGAATTCTGAAGTGTCCTTTGGCAACATACTGAACCCAAATTTGCCCCCGATGGCTGTGCTGAGAGTGTGTGAATGGGTTGTAATAGAAAAAGCATTGCGTACAGAAACACTGTAAAAACAAGAGCATAAATGTGTGAATGTGGCTTGCACTGTGAGGTGCTTTGAGTGTTTGATAAGACTCAAAAAGCCCATTTACCATCTTACAAAGTCCCTGCTCACGCACAAGTTTGAACACTGTTGCTGCACAAATGTCCTGTGTTTTCACTTTGAGTCATTCTCTTGGTTTATTTGTAAAGAGTTAGTGTAAAAGCATGTGATGGCCTGGTGGCTTCCTGTGTGGGACCAACACTTACCTTGTGGCGAGCACAACAGGTGTATGGAACCCCACAGGCTAGTGGGCCGGTACCATTGCAGAAATGATACTGGTTGACCCCCCAGTCTTTATACTCATCCCCTCCACAGCATGAAAACTGAAAAACAAAATAGCAGGATAAGGCGATTGGGGACCAAACATGGCATGAAAACAAAGGCTGGTTGCAAATTAACATATGAAAAAAACAAGCTTATTCTTTCAGGGCTCTTAAAAATTAAAACTGAGTTACAGCTTCTGCTGCGCAAACCACACCTCTGTTTCAACTCTGTCCCCCCAACAGACACATTCATTATTTTCCAGTACATCAAATTCCTACTGAAAAAGGAGACGTCTGCAGTAGAAAGCCAGAGTTCATGTGAAGACTGCAGATTGACTATTAATTAAAAGGCTGTCATTTGAAGTACCTATGAGAACATTCAATCAAGTGTCCAAGACGTTGAACCTTTCCTAAATAATGGAGGATACCTCTATCTTCCTGATCATCTGCCCGCAGCTACAGGGCCATTACACCAGGCTGTGCAGATAAGACGTTTTTTACAAGCAGTGGCGGGGGGTGGGGGGGGGGGGGGGAGAATTAGAAGGAACGTGGCCTGTAGATTTAACGTAGATAGCAAAATCACGAGTTGACTTTCCTCCCATTTTAAAAGAACATCCTTTGATCCAGCTATTCTGATCATTAATTAGTGTGAGTGATAACACTGTGGGTCCCCTTAGTCTACTTGACACATCTGAAAGTTAATTCATTAAAGCCACTGCCAAGCCACAACACACGGCCAAAGGACCCCACAGTATTTGCCTGAGATCATTTAACAAAAGGATTTTAAGAGGCAGTTATTTGTGAGCGTGCAGGCTTTTCTTTTGAAGGGCAAATAACTGCATATTTGCAATCAAAGATAAACAATACTTGAATCCACAAACATGTCATTGTGGATTGAAATGAGCAGCTTGATGTTGAACTAGATGGTTTAGAATGTAGAATTTCACACTACTACTTCTTCTGAGGTCATTGGATAACTAATCACTTGGATCGTAAGACTTGTAGTCATTGTGAGGTCACACTACACAAATGACTGGCGATGGGGGATCACCGACTTCAGGATTTTTCACCAGGAGAAACCCTGATTGGTCCCAAGTCCCAACACAGCTAATTCAAAATGAAAACACTTGTGAGAAGTTCTTAGGTCTTCTGTTTGATCCTGCTCAGAATGACACATAAAGCTGGAGAAGAGGCTAAGTTCTTCAGTGGACATCACAGCTGTAAAGAATAGAGAACATCTCGGGACACTTACTTCCTGTCCCAACCAATACGAGCCTGACCTGAACCCAACAGGAATTTAGTTTTTTCTGTCCAATCTCAACCCGAGCCTGATTTAGTTGATGTTATCTTCACCGAGTTTGTGTTGCCCTGTCTCTCTAAAGAATTGGCATTGCTTGATTTCCCTATTAAAAGACATGTGCAGTGTAAACAAAAAAAAAAATCAGGGGCCACTTTACCACTAAATATACATCCACCACCTTCACTCGGTCCTGCGCTTTGACTGGTGACAGCTGGATGGAGTTGTAGTCAATTCGGACTAGATTTCGATCAGGTTGGAGTCTGTGACCCATCGTTGACCCTCTCTGATAGTGGCTTCGAAAAGGTTTCACACATTGTGACTGGTGACGACCAATCAAGCGCAAATCGGGATCTTTTTGTCTGCGACTTGCAAAACCCGTTGGTAATTGGCAGAACATTGTGTAGTGTGAACAATGTTCAACTGAAAGAACTAATACGTAAAAGTCTACATTAAATTAAGAATGCACACTGAGTGCCTGTGTGTAGATCACATCTATCAGGTACAACATACATTTTAAAGATTTGTACTTTTCCTAAATATAATACATGCATCCCCACATGCGGCTGTGGCTGAGGGGTAGAGTGGTCGTCCTCCAACCTGAAGGTCGGCAGTTCGATCCCCAGTCTGACCCATCTGCATGCCGAAGTGTCCTTGGGCAAGATGCTGAACACCGAATGGCCCCCCCATAGAATAACTTAGTGCTGTGAATAGATGCACTGTGTGAATGTGTGTGGGAATGGGTGAATGTAAAACTGTACTGTAAAGCGCTTTGAGTGGTCATCAAGACTAGAAAAGCGCTATATAAATACAAAACCATTTACCATATCTTCGGGATAAAATTCCTTCTTTACCTTTTCTTGCACGTAGTCCAAGATGTTTTTGAAGTCCAGATCATCGTAGTAGTGTTTAATTCCTTCTCGTATGCTACTTTGAAACAAGGCAGACGTCTGGATAAAATGAGAAATTGACAATGGTTGTCACTGTGATGAACTCTCACGAAAATGATGGCGGTCAGAAAGAGCAGTGAAGCGACCTGGCTGTCACCGGAGGGCATCATTAGAGTGACACGGAAATATTTACCTTCCTTTCAAAGATGAGAGCCGTGGTGAGCGCGATAGCCTGGAGAAGCAGCAGCACACAGAGAACACAGAGGAACTGTGGAGGAAGAAGACAAGATTCTTACAGCATTCCCATGGTATGTTATATTAGACATGAAGCCCCCAACGCACTAAAAACAGCACTTTACCAGAGGGTGGTTCCAAAACCGCCGACACTGATTCAGCTGCTTAATTCAACAGCGAATTTTCAACACATCAACAGCACAAAGCATAACATAATAAATTAGGTTTCCCAAGCCAATCCTAAGGATTTGTAACTGGGACCAATCTAGGAATATTTAAGGAATCATTCATCCATTCAATATCTACATCTGCTTATCCTTAAGGTGGCCGCTAGGGTGTTTGGTGCCTGTGCCAAGGCAAGAGGCAGGAGACACCCCAGAAAGGTTGCCAGTCAATCACAGGGCCAGGCAACCACTCAGGCCCTGTTCAGACCTGGTATTAAGGTTCTACCTTAGAAATCACAAGTGGTCAGCGTTAAGTTCGTCTGGTCACATCTGACAAAATAATGTGTGCTGAACACGTCTCCTGTGAGCACTTGTGGTCAGATCTCACTTCCTTGCTAATAATCACGACCGCCATTTGTGTGCACAAACACCAGTCTGAGTTTACAGAAATGTTTCCATGACAATGTGTGTGTGCGTCAACACAAGCAGGAGTGAGACAGAGAGTTAATGAATGTGAGCTGGTATGATTTAAGCAAAGCATCCCTCATTATGAGCTGATCAGTTTTAATATTGTGACTGTGGACACAAACAAATTGAATAATGACAACTGAGAAGCTTAAAGGTTGCTTAAACTGTAGTGGGTCCTTCATTTGACGCCACAATGCATTTGGGTTCACACAGCTAGAACGTGGCCACATGGGAGTGATCAGATCTCAGGATGCAATGATTATGTGGGCGAGTTCAGACCATTACTTTGCGCTGTCCATTTATAATGGGATCACTCAGGACGGATGTTAATACTGCACGAGTTTGGTCTGAATGGGTTCTTAGAGTCTATCAAATGTGCCTGGATACAGCAGATAATTAATGTTATTATCATGACAAACCTAATAACAGAGAGATGATATTAAGCTGCTTGCATAGCTACACCAGACTTTATTTTAAAATGAATTAAGTTCAATTGCATCATGTTGTATTTAATGGTGTATATCCGTGTGCACTAAACTTCTGTGTAATTTAAAAAATTTCATTCAGATCAGACTCTGCAGATATATTGTTCGTCAAATTATTATTTAAAGTCATCCAATTAAAATTTCAGCCGAATCAAGCCTAGCACACCACTTTCTTATGGAACATTTGCAACTTTTGAAATGATTAAAAACTGAGTTAAAACTTGCTTTAATTAGCAGACCAGCGCTGAGAGAAGCATTATCAGCAAATGGAACAAAACATTTCCTAGTGTAATAAATTCATTTCATGGCTTCTTCACTATGAAATTAGCTTCTCATCCTCTTCTTCAAAACATAACCGGAGCATCACTGAATTTGTTTTATGTGTTTAACTTTTACGCCCCTTTTCATTCACATTATTTAGCTAAAGCTAATTAGATAGTTGCATAGCAACCACAGTCATGTCGCCATGCTCCCTTTGAGCTCTTTTACTGTTATTGGCAACACCAACAGCTGTGATTTTGCATTTGAAAAGAAAAACCATCCGAAGCGTGGCTGGTTTAAATGTTTTATGAGTTGCTGCTGTTGTGCAAACTCTGAACAAACTGTTTATCTCTTCAGTTTAATGCACGTGTCAATTTTACATTGAATATTCATGGAGCTAAACATATGTTTAAACACATTTTTTAATGGATACTTATGTATAGAGTTATCTGTTATATTACCCAATACCTTCCTAACATACACCTGTGCATACATATATATATTATTTATCTTGTACCCGGTATAAGTCACTAGAATGCAGTGAGTTTTACACATTAGCAGTCAGAGCTGCAGAACCCACCACCACCATCACCCCACCAACAGAGCACCATCATAATACATTCAGCGGTTTACTCCACCATGGGTGAAGTAAGTTAAAAAAATATGAAACATCAAAGTGATGGAATCAAGTGACATTAGCTCGAGCAGTTGTGGTTGTGTTGACTGTCTTCATTTTTGTGCACTACTGTAATTTTCTGGGTCATCGCATTTCATGTCTAATTGTTTCTATATATTTATACTCTATAATATTCCATTGGGATTTTAGTCGTTGTTGTCTTAGTTATATTTGTCAAGAGTCGTTGATGGTGACCCAAAATATTTCTGCCAGTCGTGACTTATGAGAGCAGTGACACGGACCCCGGCTTCTGATAGCAGAAAGACCACAGGGACTCATCTTGGGTCTTGAGGAGTTGTGGCATTATCAGATCAATGAGAGGAGAGAACACTATTCTGTGATCAGAGGTGAGGAGAGATATCCCTTCCACTGTGCATTGTCAACTTGATATATGTTTTTTGCTTACACAACACCATTGATTGATATTTCATGTATTAAACATTATTCACGAAGAGCAAAACAACAGAAACACCATAGACCAAAATGACATGTGTACCACTAAACCTGCAAACTGAGTGAGCGTCATGTACGACAGAGCACAAAACCTGTAAACAGTCCCACCTCCCCTCGGCCTCCTCCATCATCCCTACCATGTGCAGCAGGGTCTTGTTGTCCCTGAGGGATCCAACCATGCCAACCACTGACACGGTGAACATCACCAGGCCCAGCAGGATGAGCACCACAGCAGGAGCCAGGAAAAGGCCCTCCAGGGTTCGGTTCTTCTGCCTTTCCACTTCAGCGTACACACCAACACACAGCACACAGAGACCCATCAGCTGTGAGGAGAGAGAGGGGGGGGGAGGGGGGAGAGAGAGAAAGGGTTCATGAATTGTATAGCTTGACAATCCTCAATGTTGAGAAGAAACAGTGGCACTATATATTTACTCTCGTAAATCTCTTGGGACACAATATTTGTGTAAAGACAATGTCATTATGGTTCAGTTGTTTCATTATACAGTAGCTTCTAAAGAGAGTCAGACCCATTTACCTTTTCAATACTTTGTGTATTGTGCGCTTTTCTGATTGTTTAAGACGCCCGATATGCACATGAGGCACAACTTACAGTAAATGGATATGGATGCCAAGCTCTTCTTTTCTTTGACCTCCCAGATTTAAGGGGGCAAAACCTGAATATTTGATTATTTTGTCTTGTACTATAGGACATTGAAAGGCTCCGTTGAGATCCTGACTAATGAAATTATGTTAAGTGGATGTGGGGCAGGACAAGGATACTGTCCTCATAAACTGTGACCATATCCACTTACTGTAATTCTTTAGTTAATGAAGCAGAGTGGACATGCACTCCCTCATGGCGGGAGACTTAGACAGGATTAAACCCAAAATTGTCTAATTGGATGTGCCAAAAACCTGTGATGGCATCATCACACTCAGCAACAAGCCAAAAGCAATTGATGCGATGTGACTTTAATGACAAAGACGAGGCTAATCGTTATTCCTTAAATGCAAGTTAAGCTTAACTGACTCTTTCCCCCCTTGCTTAAACAATTCCTTTTTCCTTTCCAGCTGTCCCCCACTCAGTTGTTTCTCATTATTTGTACAAATCAAATCACAGTTGGATTAAACTCTTGTGCCCATAACACATGGCAAGAAAATGTCTCTTCAGATAGTTTGGGTCTGAATTGTGAAATACCGATGAGATTGCTCAGATTTTATGAATAATAAAGTAAAGTTCAAGCATTGTTCAAGTAATTTATGCCTCAACACAAAGTTCAACAAGTACTCCTCTAAACTGAAAATCTGGGAAAAAATTTTAATCAGAAAGATTTTTTCCCAGTTTAATATAGGTGCAGGTCGGGTTGAGGAATATGATTATACAATAAATTAACAAACATAATTATTTATTTTTAGTTTTATGACAAATCTTTGCCTCTAAGTGGAGGTTGTGTTTTTAAATCTTCTTTACGGGCAGAGACTGATGAGTTTCATGTTATACCAGTTTACTGGGCTTTAACAATTAATGCATAAGCAATATATAGATGTATATTGGACTTTTGTATATTGCTATTGATTAAATCATATTGTAATAATTCTGATGATTTATTGCTCAGTCCTATGCGCAGGTTTAGCCCAAAACCCCCAAATGTGCTGTTGGTGAAAATATGATGACATCATCACAATCATGATCAGCGGCCAGTGCCCAGCACTGTTTTACCCTAAAGGAATGGACTAAGTTTCTAACAAAACGTAACTTAAATGTGTTTTTTCTGCAGAAATTTGGCATTTGAGAGTTTCATTTTTACAGTTAAACAAATACAAATGATTTTTCGTCTGTTTGGACTAATTCAACCACTTTGAATACACTGTGATTTGATCTAAGTTTGTACGAGTGGCATCTGCAACATCCAAAGCATCACAAAATCCTGAGGTGATTAATGGCTTGAGAAAAAAAGAAAACACGTTTCTAAGCTGTCCTTGTTTTTTGGACTTTTCTCAGCCTGTGAGGTTTTAATGAAATATACAATAATGTTACCTCTTTAGATCTTGCACAGTAATTTGAACAAAACCATCTGGAAGGTTTAGAAAGGAACTTGTTTTATTCGGTGGATCTGAAAGCTGCTGAAATGTGACACAGGCATAAACAAGATGCTACTTGTGTTTGAAGGTTTACAAGCTATGACCATTTGTAATCACTGGTTTAATATTAAGTTATGTATTGAATGCTGGACATTTATTTTGTAGTAAGGTGAAATGGTTAATGGTCTGTATTTATATAGCACTTTTCTAGTCTTAATGACCACTGAAAATGCTTTACAGCATAGTTTTTTGCCAGTCACCCATTCACACACACATTCATACAGTGCATCTATAGGCAGCACTATATTTAAACATTAAATCAGGAAAGTAGCTCATATTTAGTGGAATAAGCAGAACAATATCTCTATGTAATAGGGTAAAAGTACAAAGCAGGATAACATGTATATACTCAAGTTAGGTATAGTACAAGTATCTCCAAATAATGTTGAAGTTAAGATAATGGTCAGTGAGCTGGATCACTGTGTTGCCCATTGAATCAGTGTACTAAAGTGGATTGCATTAAAAGGATTGTGGAGACTAATTAAGTCAAACCCATTCAACTAAAAATGTAACAAATAGAACCATTAGAGCACATGTTGACAAATTAATCAGATACTGTGATAATATTCAGCTAACCCAAGAAAAAGAGAAAAATTAAACAGTGTTTACTTCCCAGCTATTTGGAAACACAGGCAATCTTTCTAAGGGTTGGGTCCATATAAGTCAACTCCATTTACTGCTGTGCTTAAAACACTCTATAAAGCACTGACAGATGCATCTGGCTTGGTTCCCACTTCCAAAGTCATCCTTTCTACCTTCACTGCTGCAGTAATGAAGATTAGAATGACCAGCAGACTCTTTGGACCTGATGTAATGGTGAAAACTCACAAGAAACTTAAAAATTTGCCAGCTGGACTTCAATGAGCGGTCTGCTATTTGGCATGCAGCCGATGGACAACATTAGATGACACAATTTCTAAATGAGCCAATCATCTTTTTTCTGCATCACATAATGTAAAAGATGTGAAATTTACAATTATTATTAGAAATGTGACTAATATTACAATTGCCAAAATTGCAGTATTACTTGATTTTTTGCAAACAATTGAGACTTAATTTAAAGTTGATGCTGGCTCAGACAGTTCAATAGACAAAAAAAGATAATTTACAAAGCATCAAATGTACCTGGTGCCACAGACAGTTTACAGACATTATCTAAAAGTAAGTATGTATCTTAACAAAAGAGAGCTGTGATATGAAGCAGGGGAAATACTGGAGAAAAAAAAAGGATTGTTGTCATCTTTGCTTGAATCTTACCACAATTTGTTAGTATAAATAACCAGAGCCAGATTTTCAAACTCAGTTTGTAATAATTTTCACTCTGTACAGGAAGAAAATACCTGTTTATATGTTTAAGATCACCTCTTTACCTAGATAAACTACCTATGTATAATTTTAAAAATAAGGATGCATTTTTATTTAAATACGAGCCTGAATTTGTTTTATCACCAACAAAGGAGTCATTCAGTCGGCTCGTACATTCTGCCGGCCGATCTATTTACCAACATTTTCATCCCTTTAAGTGGATCCCACGCCCTGCACCACCGTGCTGTTTGACAGCCGGTGGTCGACGGGCATTGCTTCACATCCCAAATGAAAATATTATCTTTTCAGAATAAGAAGAAAATATTAAATTAGCCACATTTATTGTATTAAAAGCAAATGAAGAGGAGCAGGATGCATGATGTGTGAGGTGGTAGTGTTTATCTTGTAAGCTAACCACCTAGAAGCTAGCAGCTAGTATCCAGAGGATTCCAAACCAAATCCCATGGAAAAATAAAGCTACTAATCATCACAATGCAACACATACACAAGGCTGTACTCGTGATTTGGGAACGTTTTCAAATCAACACAGTCTCCAGGTGAATACGAAATATGTTTTACCCAACACACGGGGATTTATATAAATAAATGTCAAGTATAGCCCGTCTCACAGAGCAAAGCTGTTTAAGGGGAGATCACATAGTCTGAGGAGAGTCCGCGATATAAATTGAAATTGTGATAAAAAGCAACGGGATGTGTTTTAGGTGTGTGAGCCGAATTGCATGGCAGATGGTACAGATTCGTATTATGCCTTTATTCATTTTTTACAGCCCGTTTATCTAGCTGGAACACAAGAGACATTTAAACACATGGGTTTTTGAATAGGGTTTGGCGAGAGGTCTCACTGATGCTTAGGGATGCTTCGCGTCTCACTACTTCCACTAGCAGACACTGACCAAGGACTCCCCCTGAGAGCTGATGTCAATCGGTCAGACACTTACCGAGAAGAGCATTGAGTAGATGTTCAGGGTGAATTTGATGAAGTAGTAGAAGTGGTTTGTTTTCCTTAATTCAGAGTAGGTCGGCATGGCTGCTAGCGTTGATGGAGCTAGCTAACAGGCTAGCTAGCTGTACCCCCCTTTTCGTCCCGACGATATTAAAATAATACCAAGGAATTATTAAATATTGTTAATGAAATGAAAACGGCTTTTAACAGAGCTAGCTGAATTTTAAATGTGCAGCAGCTCTCATTTCTCAGACACATAGTGGGCTAGCCCCCGAGACAGAACCACTTCCGTGCTCCTCACCGGCCACTCCACGCTTTGTTGTGACTCCTTTCTTAAAGGGGCAGTGCACTCAACCTCATTCCTTAATTGGATTAAGTTGACACAGAACATTTGCATCATTGTTTTAATAATTGTGTTTTTGACCGAAGTTTTAGGTAATATCTATTTTTTATTGTTTTTGTTTATGTTCATGAATTTAGTAATATTCTAACAACATACAACAGATCTAACATTAAACATTAAGCCTATGATATTGAAAAAAAGGTTTCAGTATCAGTCTGGACAAACAGATTTGTAACATGCATGGGCAGAGAGGAAAATATTTACCAGTACTAAAGTTTAAAAGTAGAGAATAAAGAAAGGTTTAATATACAGTATAAAGATAAGTAATAATAAAACTATATGTTACTAGAAGACAAAAGTATTAGTAAGAATACAGCCATGAGACTTTTTAAAAGTAGTTGAAGTAGTCACATTAGTTTTCACATTAATATAAGATGGCTGAAATTTTTTTATATATAAATAAAAATGTATGTACTATAACTACGAAGGTCATTTAAATTCAACAGAATTAATTTTGTTCAATCTCAACCAAATTGCTCATAAATATTGTTCCCTAAACATGCCTCACTTGTGAATTATTCTATGAGAAATCAATGAAAATATGGAAAAAGGTCTTATCTCGCAATATAAGAGAAAGGGAAAATTAAATCCTGGATCAGCCCCTTGAACTTGAACAAAAACTGGATGGGTTCTTTCTCAGGTCATGCCTCACCCCTCTGCAAAATATCTTGGAAATCAGGTAAGAGTTCTTGCATTAGCGTACTATCTAACAAACAAACAAACGCTGATCAAACAACATCCTTGGTGAAGACAATTAAAGAAAAACATGTTTTTTCAAAGTTAAAATAAATCGTTATTAAGAGTACTTGTAATGAGTTACTTCCTGACTTTGTTCATCAATAACCCCAGCTCTTGCTTCAAGTTGCATCAGTTGTCATGGCTACTTGGCTATATTTGGCACGCTTATGACATTACTGATGCCCTCACCTCACAAATAGGTTTATACACTGGCCATGTGTCACATCACCTGAGAGATTATCTGAGCTTTTGTTTGTGTTCTTGTTTGTTGTTGCACTACAGTTTCAGTTCCTGTTATTGTACACACTGCCATTCAAGCTCCACTATATGTGTGGCAGACAGAAGTGTGACCTCGCTATAAGTTACATTATTATTTATTTATTTGATTAGGACAGTGCACATTAATCAATATGTCAGCCAGAGCATCAATATAAATATGCCGGAGTTAGCTTAATTGCTAATTTTCATCCGTTGTCCTAAGGCAAGTCAAGAACATAAAAACAACATACCAGTATACAAAATAGATTAAAAAAACACTTTTACACACACGTGAAGCGGCACCGACACGTTGTCTTCTACCGACGATGCCACAACATGACAGCAGGAACCTGACCCAGCCTTAAACAAGTTGACATATGGTTACATATGTAACCAAGTTGACATATGTAACCTGATGTTGTTAGCCAGCCTGCAGCTGGCTAACAACATCAGGTTATATTTAATCAATTCCTGGAGTCCTCCAACCAGTGTCATCCTTTGTCTTTAACAACACTTATCGCTTCTCCTTGAGCGAGAAATGGCTGCTCTGTGGCTGACCCTGACCTCTGAGGGGGAATCAAAACAACAACTGCCCCACTGGGATCAATAACATATTGGGTTATCATACACTGCCCTTTAATGGAAGGGTAGTTTACATCTGATGCATGCTGGGATTGCGTCCGTTTCTATACATGAGCAGAAATGAGGGAGCAAAGAAAAGAGCACAAAGCACATTGCAAGACATGTTTCCGGAGATAAATCTATCACCTGTGTGCACATTCTGAGGATCACTGGTTTGGCAGCAGTTCATCAAAGGCAACACACAAAGAAATGGATCCTGCACAAATAACTGAGCTTAAATTTTCAATGGGAGGTAGGGGAATGTGTATGTCAGGCTAGTATATGCCATTCAATCTGAAGGTCAGAAATAATATTTCAAATTCTGAAATGTTTTTCATATCCCTGAGTTCCTAGGGATCTTCAGGCCAGACTGGGAGACAGTTTACACCGACTGAATTGACTTTAAATTAAAAAACTCAGCTCCATTCTTGTGTTAAATCATTTGAATCCAGCACTTTCTCTACCAGCCTCCTCTCCATTTTCAAGAAAAAAGCACAAACACACATAATACACTCACACAGAGCCACTGGCTTTTGACATACAGTTTATATATCGTTTTCACCATAGACTGATTTAAAATAGCTGATTCATCCTCAGGTTTAAGGCAGAGATGCCTCAGGGAGACACTCAAGACTGAGACGCACGGGACACAGGTGGTGAGAGACTTCATGAGAGACTTTGCAAAACCGAGTTTCCCGCTGCAAAGTTATATGTTTTAAGTTAGTTTGACTTAGAATAAGAATAAAGTGATGCTGAAAAGCAACAGTTGTGTCTCTGGTGTGTTTTGGGAAACCCCAGTGGTATGGTCAACAGCCAGTGTTCTAAAGCTTTTTATACACATGTTGGAGCCTCCCGTCCTCACAAACCCCTCTCCTGATCCGAAGCCATCTGGATGATCTGTCAGTCATCTCTTACATGGATCTGATGACTCTCCTTTTTTTTGCATATCTCATGAAGTCCTGCAGAGTGCTCAGCCAGCGACACTTCCAAACCCTATCTTAACCCTTAAAAAGTGTCCTCTCCATTCCCACTCCTGGCATTGCTCTCACAGCTTGTGATATCTGGCCCTCTGCCTCATGATCACTTCACTTAGATGAGCAGTTTTGAGGCTCTTGACCAATTTCAGCCTTGTCTGTGTGATGGTGTCAGTTTGCAGATGTAGTTGGGAAGTGGGGAGTCTGTTGTCATCCCCCTCTGCAGGGCTGCACTATAGCTCCCATGAAAGCAATGAGCTTTCAATAAGGGTGTAAGTTCCTGCTCCAATCAAAGTGCCTGTCAGAGGGGGGTATCTAAAGCCTGCGCGCCCCACTTCTCTGCAGTGTAGGAATTAGGGGAGAAAGTAACCCGGTTTTGAGGTTTCCTCTCAAGATCAATTCTTTCATTGTCTGCACAACTCAATTAGTGATTTTTGTGCCTACAAAATGTGCCGTTGTCTTCATGTATAAATGATAATCATGTCTTGCTTTGACTGTGATGGATTTCATCTATCTATGAATCAGTCAGTCACTCTCATTACTCAAGAACCGTTCATCTTATCAGCTTGTAAATTGTCATTTTTGGAAGGCCCAAGGAAGTTCAGTGTGGAACTTGGAGCGATTTCGATTAGCGATACGTTCAATATTGATAAACTATGAATAGATGGATGAACCAATGCTCCGTAGCCGCGGTAGCTGGAACTTCTTTATAGCATAAGTAACCTTGTTGAACATTACATTCGCTGACGCTTTTATCCAAAGTGACTTATAATAGGTGCATTCAACCATGAGGGTACAAACCCAGAACAAAAATAATCTAGAAAGTACAATGTTCTTCAAAAAAGCCAAACTACAAAGTGCTAGAAGTAAGTGCCATTTAAGTGCTACAAAAGTATTTAAATTTGTTTATTCAAGGTATAGTCGGAAGAGATGTGTTTTTAGTTTGCGGCAGAAGATGTGTAGACTTTCTGCTGTTCTGATTTCATTGGGGAGCTTGTTCCACCATTAAGGAAACAGTCCCGATTTTGTAGAGTGGCTAGCTGTCCCTCGCAGTGAGCCGATTGGCAGATGCAGAGCGGAGTGAACAGGCTGGGCTGTAACGTTTGACCATGTCCTGGATGTAGACTGGACCCGATCCGTTCGCAGCACAGTACGCAAGTACTAATGTTTTGAAACGAGCGGAGGAGCAGAGTGGTGTGAGTGAGATTAGGTTAAAGAAAAGTCGAGCTGCTGCATTCTGGATGAGCTGTAGAGGTCAGATGGCAGTAGCAGGTAGACAGCAAGGAGGGAGTTACAATAGTCTAGGGGTGAGATGACCAGAGCCTGGACCAGAACCTGCGCCGCTTTCTGAGTGAGAAGGGGGCATATTCTCTTGATGTCGTGCAGCATTAATCTACAGGAACGTGTTGTTGCAGTAATGTTGGCAGTCAAGTGACACACCCAGGTTCCAAGCAGTCTGGGTGGGGGCTAACACGGAGTTGTCAAAGGTAATAGTCAGGTCGCGGGCGGGAGACAACAGCACGTTTTACCACAACAGGTACTTTCCTAATAAAGACAGATTCTCCACTTTGAATAACAGCTCTTAGTGCTGCAGCGGAGGTGCAGCTTCATGGCTTTGTGGACTCAGTCCAGCGGCAGGTCTTTAGTTGCCACAACTAAATGACTGCAGGTCAAATTTGAAGTTTTTAAAGTAAAATTGGAAACAGCATTACAACAGCACAAACAGGAGTGTTTAGAACTGGCTCTAGTGGCCGTAATGTTACGGCACCTCAGACTTGAGTAACAATGTTTGCAGACTAGTTCATGTGGAGCATATCACTGCCACATCCCACTTCAGCACTGTGATGGCCGCACCAGCAGCCACATTGAACCTCGGCAACATGTTCCTGGGAGTTGGTGCTGGAGTCATCTGGCTGCCCATAGAAAGAAGCTGCAGCAGACAGCCTTGAATTATCCTGATTACTAATTGGACTGCACCATGCTCCTCGTAACCATTGGGAGGGACTTTGTTTCGTTATTTAGATTCTTGGTTGTTAATTTTGTACACTATTTTGATATTGTTTAATTATGTTTCCTTAGTTAATATTAGATTAAATCATACAGCCATGTTTTGTGGTTGCTGTAGTTTGTTTAAATGATAGTATGTTTTAGTCTACCCCCTTTGTGTTTGAGTGGCCTGATAAAGAACTATATATGTTTCCCCTGTGTCTCAGTCCGAGGGTCAGTTTGTGCTATTAACCAGTTGGTTCCTGAGTTTAGTTTTGTTTGAGACCAACAATGGTGACACATTACCAACACCAGACCTTATAATTTAGGTTCAGCCAACGTGGTCGATACAGACGAAACTGGCTGCGTAGACCAGGTCCTCAGAATGATGCTACCACATGACGCCATCTTGCAATGAAGAATAACTCTTGCTCTGGACTATCCAACATGTTGCACACAAATTAAATCATTGGATTTAATGAGTAGCACATTTCACTGCACTTTCCCAGCTCGTCCAAACTCCCTGCTGCCATATAATTAGGGTTAAGTTCAATTTACTGTAGTAGAAAATTGTCCTGCATTAAATGAATTGCTGCATAAAAGCCAAACTGCTTAATAAAAACCTATCCCTCCTGGTGGTGTGTTTCATTGATGCTTGCCCTCACCTCCTCCTGATTTAGTTAATGTCCTCACCACATGCAGGTCTTGTTGTGGTGAGAGACCTGTTGTGCCTTACTTGCGCTGTGTCTAATGCTTCAGATGATTTGTGAACTCTCATATACATTGTTGTAACCTCTAAAACACTATGTCAACATGAACACATCCCCTCTTCTTGATGAAGAGTGATATCTTCCTACGACCATTTGTCCCCCCCGGTCCTCCCGGTCCCTTACTCTTTCTCTCTCCTCTATTTATTTTCTCTCCTGCTCGTATATTTTTTCCAACTGTTCTCCCATCTTATTTGTGCATTTCTTTATCCTTTATCGTCAAAGCTCACTCTCCCCCTCTATATCATTGTCTCCTAATCCTCCCTCTGAGCCATTGTTCCCGCTCTCATCTCTTGTGTCTTTCTCCCGAATCAAAATGATTCCAATTGGCAATAGGAGATTAAAGTGGAGTCGGTAATCGGCCTCCTGACCTGCAAGTTCCTGCTCAATCAGACAGATCACTGTGATGACCACAGCATACACATAGTTATAAATTAGTTGTATACAGGACCAGTGTGGCAGCCCTCCTGTGTCTCGCCCTTTCATTTCCTGTCATTGCTCTTCCATGGATTTCTAAGAAAAGTGATAAAGAAGGAAAAGACATTTTATTTTAGTTTTTTTCATTTTAAGCTATTTAGGGGCCAACTCAGTACTCCTGTCCACAAAGATCAGCCTTTTGAAGATGTTCTCAATTCATCTACTTTAATGATGAGGAGAACAGTTAAAACCTCCAGCAATGGCCGTGCCACCTAATATCATATTAACAAAACCTCTCGGGTATCGTCCAATGTTGTGGCAGATGGTTAATTATTAGTTCATGTGAATAATACCAAGCTTTTTCTTTGATTTCTTCTGTGAGGATTTTTATCATCGGGCACTTTCTCATCAGGAGGCGGTTGTGTTTACCTTTGTTGGTGGGACACAAGATTCCCCTCAGCACTTTATCTCTGAATTCAGATGGTTCTGTGTTTTCTGATGGAGCTGCTCCGTTAGAATCAGACAGCCATGACCGTGGTAGAAGGCATGATTGATGTCAAGAGATGGACTGTGGAGATGATGACCTGAAGTGGTATGGACTGAAGACAGGAGACAGACTTGTGTTTGTTAAGCGGGTCACGGGGAGGGGGGGGGGGGGGTGCTAGAGCCAATTCCAGTTGACAGTGGGTGAGAAGCAGGCATACCCTGGACATTCAAACCCACAGGCAATTTAGAGCAAAACCCAACTCAAACGTGGAAATTCCACACAGAAAGACGCTGGGCAAGCTGGAATTCGGACCAGGAACCTTCTTGCTCTAAAGCGACAGTGCTACTCACTACAAAAGGATGGAAATGTTTAGTTGTCTCCTGACAGCTACAAAATAAGCATGTCACACAGACGGCTGTTCATTTAAACGCAAGTACAGGCCTACTGTTCTTGACAGCCATTTCAAAGCAATTCGCATTGTGACCTATTAAAACAAAGGTGCAGCTGTCATATTTTGCTCTTTTCCTGTCCCTCAACAGTATGACGGTGCTGTCTGGTGTTACAGAGTCATTCAATGCCCCCAAAGCGACGCTCAGTGACAGAAAGGAAACTAAAGAGAAACTAGTTTCTTCTCAAACTTGAATTTTGTGGAAAAGCAGTTTCAATACCTGATGACAGAAGGAGCAAATTGTCTTGGATCCGAGCGGCACATGCTGATTGGACTGCATGTGTAATATCACCACGAGTGGAGAAGTAAACAACTCATAATCAGCCACATTTGCATCTCCTGAGACTAGCTTGTTTTTCTGTTGGCGGTGATTGGATGAAGCTAAGCCCTTTAGTAACTCAGAATCTGGCAGATCTAAAACATATATAAATATATATATATATATATATATACACATATAATTCTAATTGTAACTTGCTTTGACTCAAAACATTCTTCAGCTTATTGCAATATAAAATATCACTTCACATATCATCATAAATATGCCAATGCTCCACTTTTAACATGAGTACGTTTCAGTCTAAATATGAATTTGGGATAATAATACTGTCGAAAATGAAACAGAAAACCGGATTATTAAATCCATACAGGTACATACATGAGATATCAAATCAAACAACGTCTCTCATTTAGTCACACAAGCCACATTTATAAAATCCCTAATTTAACAGATAAACATATCCACATTGCATTTCATGGAGTAAAGACATATTATTAAAATACAAAAACCTAAAAATTAACAGCGACAGACCTATGTAGTACAATGAAAAAACAAATAATAGCAATGCATAAAATCTGCTTTCTGAATTCAGGACCACACTGCAGTGTGCGGTAGACATCTGCCGTCTCTTGTCTGAGGCTGATACCACAGGATCGATTTTTCTTCCATCGTGAAAAAAGGCTACATTCTGAATATTTCTGCTGATCCCTTTTCACACATGGAAAAGCAAAATCACCTTGTATGCCCAGTTTTTCGATTTTAGTATTTTTAAGAAAAATCACAAAACCACTTGTTTATATATTTATACACTGTCATCAATCAAGGTGAGACTGCAATGACAAAAAAAAACTCAACATATAAAGAGATGTGCATAAAGAAAGGTAATTTCAATAAATGTAATCAATATTTTCAGGAAAGAGTGGGAGAGTTCAGTGTACTCCGTTAGAGATAGAGGACTCTGTCTATCTGTGAATCATTGTCTCACAATGCATTTATGGCAAAGAGGTTATGGTAAGTTCATTGCAACATAACTGTAACAGAGCTGGAAATGGGGTGAAATAAGGGAGGTATAATACTGCTGCATTCTACAGACTGGTATCATTCACCTCTTTTGTTTTTCCTCACACCATTTTATTCTCCACCACAAACAGCTCTGACAGGTGTGACGAAGAGGACAGTCCACATGGATCGAAGCTTCTCCCGAGGGCAAAGCAAGGTCCTTCACCAGGAGGAGCAGGACTGACACAACTGAACACCATCCATGATTGACTGTTGAAATCTTTGGTGGAGATGATATTCATGGTCAGTGTGCTGCGGGGATCATTGAGGAGCTGTTGACCACGGTAGGACAAAGCTCAGTGGCAGCATGTGAAGATTCAAAATACAGGAGGAATGGGAACCAATAGGAGCTGCTCTATTGGACAAATATATGTAAACCTTGGCTCATCTCTCCAAACCATTGTTTTCTTTTGTCTATCTGCCTCTAAGAAAGTCAGTTTACCCTCTTGTTTTCCTCACTCAACCTTGGTTCCTACAAATACTGCAATGGAGAAAGGGTGAACCTGTATTATATAACACAAATATGTGGTGAAATTTGATAATCATCCTCTGACTTGTCATCCAGGGTTAGAAAGCTTAAAGTTGCTGGTGCTAATCTCCACTATTGCAACAACATCACTTCCTCTTTGGCACTTTGTCTTCAAATTAAAAGCATAATTTTTGTTTTGTTGCAGTAATGCTTCACATCGAGGTCAAGATTGTATCAATTGCTAATCAGACCTCTCTAATATCTTACATGCAATGAATGGAAAAACGACACCTGTTAAGTAAATCATTCACATACATATTAATCACACTCGTGAACAGTGATAAAATAAATTCAGTTTCATCAACTTCACTCTGCACCATAGATTGCTTATAAAAAGCTCTGCAAACAACTGTCAGCACTCATCTAATAAAAAGTGACAGTATATTGTAGAACTGTTTGAGGAGGACTTACTACGCAGTAACACAGGACAAGCAAACAGCCCATTCCAAACATGCAGCTTTAGAACGGTCACTGCACTATTAAATCTAAATCACAAATTATACCTAAACCATAAAACTTGTGTCACAACCCCCAACTTTATGCATAAGCCTTTGGCAAATAAGGTTTCAACTTTCCAGTTATGTATCAGTTAATAACAGCTTGAGTCCTAAGCAGTCCTTGAGATGTTAACCTGGAGCTATGATAAAAGGAAACTTCAAAATTATAGAAAATTCAATGGTTATCAGTTCATGAGATGTCAGAATAACTTCTTTGGTCAAAAGTTTTGGATAGACAGATGGAGGGATGGACTGACTAGCTGTGCACCAGACTTTTTCCCCCCTTTCATTTAATCACAATTTTAATACATAAAATGTGTCTGTTTCAAGTGAGCTTTCATCAACCCACAAAATGATGCTACAAGAGGTACACCTGGTTCTGTGTTCCTGGCATTAACACAGAACAACCCTGCATGAAATCCATAGCCTGCAGTGTGACAAACACGAGCTGTGAGAAGAGAAGTGCCAAAGATGTGAAATTGCATGATTTTCTGTTCTCTGTGAGTTTGAAGTGGGGAATTATGCTGGGTGAATAACACAAGATGTTTTAAGCAACATTATTCCAATAATGGCCACTGAGGAGAAGCAGGGAGATGCTCTGTATATGTCTTATCTCAGTAAACCCTTACAGTTCACCACTAGTTTTGTCATTCTTAGGGTTTAAAATATATTTTCTTTTGGAAGAAAAGTTCTTGTTGCTTGTCTTTTTCCGTTTTTCCAGCACGTCTTTTCATGTATGTAACACATTTCCCTGAATGCTTGGGCTGTCTCTCACATTTATGTGGTATCAGAATTCGGAAAAATGAGTTCCCAACTGGGAAAATTCATGAGATCGCCATCTTAAGTCAGAGCAACAACAAGACAGCATAGGCAATTGTAAAATGTCACCTGCAAACTAACACCATGCTTTTTAGCCATTGCTTTGTTTATTTTATATTTCAGAATTATGTATATGCCTTTCACACCTGATGCTTATTCTTTTTTCGATGTTATTGTGCAAACATTGGGAAAGAGGTGTTGTTCAAATGCTAATACTACTCATTTGTTTCCAGCATCCATTATTTTACACAAAGCACATGAATACACATAAGTCGGAATAGTGACTTCACGCCTCGAGACCTTCTGAGGAGCTTGTAAAAACAGATAGTGTGTTTCAGCAGTGAATTTACCTATTATTTATCCTTTAGCTTATTTTTGATATATTGGTATATGGTTGATATCTTGTGTCCATCCACCCTCTCTGATGGTAGCAGGTGCTAGTCAGAGCTGACATTGGGTGTGAGGTGGGATGAACCTGGACATGGGGCCAATCTATCACAGAGCCGACACACTATTGAACACGTTAACATTCACACCCATGAGCAATTTGAAGAAACCTACATGAAAGAACATGCAAACTCAACAGAGAACGACCCTGATTGCTTGGCTGGTTCAAATCCAGAACCTTCTTGCCATGACGTGACAGTACCAAACACTATATTTTGGGTCTGTTATTGATTATGTGAGGAATTGCCTTTGTGTGCTGTTTGAGATGTGACTGATTAAACTGTCTTTCCCTCTGTGTGGGTTAGATGGTACACTGCCATTACCTGTCATCTCAGTTCTAAGCCTGTTGGTGTGTATGTATACAGTATGGGTGTGGTGTCCATTTTCAAAACATTTAGGCAAAGTCAGATCACCTGGGATCAAAACATTGTTTGGTTTAACTTTGGGTTTTGGATTAAGTGTGCAGACGTATCCTTTTTTCATTGTAGCATGTAGTAATTTCATTCATTTATTAAGGATAATTTTGTGCTTGATTGTTCTGGTAATCAGCAGCTTGTCTGCCCCACAGGAAGCCAATCGCTCAGCAAACAAAGCAAACACAAAAACCTGCATCATGCTCAAATGACATGTTTTTAAAGGTTGCCAGCAGGAAACAGAGGATTTAGAGCAGTCAAGAACTGATTTATCATGTTCAATCAAGATGCATTCAAGTTCTTTAAATATAATGTGATGTAGTAGAGATTATGTTTAAATGAGCTGAATGTTAATGTCAGCATGTTAATGTGCCCCAAAAGCACAACAGTAAACACAAGGTATAGCTAGTGCTGATGCCAATGGGGAGGTTTTATAGGTATTCGGTGATAAACCAAAATTTTTAGATAACCTACCAAAACTGCTCATCAGGGCCTCATCCAAAGAATTAAATTTCATCCCTCACTCCATAACAATCCATCCAATAGTCAGTAAGAAATAAATCAAAACACAAATGTCAATCTCACGCTGCCAGAGAAAAATGCAGGGAAATGACAAAGTCATTGGGGCTCATCGTCTGGGACCATAAATGTAATAACTAACCAAAATATTAGTATCACATTTATCAATAATATCAAACCTCTCAGTGTCAAAGCAGGGAAACCTGAGGCTGAATATTAACATATTCAAGTTCATTCAATATTTCACTACGCAGAGTTTCATTGCAGTCAAGGGTCTGCAACCAGGCAAGCCTGGAAGTGGAGCATTCTTAATGAGCTAATTTCTGCTTCCCTGGGTAAACACAGGCATGAAAAATGGAACCAGCAACATATGGCTCTGAAAAATATAGGATTATTTGTTTTGTAAACAATAATAGAGCAGTCTCCTGAGGAAAATATCATGGACTGCCTGGCTCCTGTTGCTGCGGTGCAGTCAAGCTTATGCACACATAAACAATCAAGCATTATGGTTATTTTTTTTCTCAATAGTCAAGTTTGGAGTTAATATATTACTGGGTGCTGGAGAGTGTTGGAATGACACAGAGTGCAGACTATGAGACCACAAGAGGGGGCAGTGAGTGTGAGTCAGGGACATTCAGTCAGTGTGGCTCTTGATCACATTACACACCAACAAATCGAATAGATTTTAAGGAATTAAATAAATTAATCTATAAAAGATAAATGAAAGATACACATGTTCCCAATCTTGCTATCATAATGAGGAAATTACTGCTATTTGTATTCTTATTACTATATCACTGTATTTTCAATTAAGCTATATATACATCACTATTATCATTTATTTATATCCATGTATCTGGCTTCTTTAATTCATTATCCTGTTTCGGTGCTGTTTGCTTGAACAAATGATATGGGCTATGGGATAAACGAGATAACGGTTTTTTAGACGCTATGCTCCTGTTCTGTTCTCCATGCGCTCAGGCTGAGATGAGATGAATAACGTACCCGGGCTCATCCATAGTCATAATTACATGGAGGCTGTCTATTGGACGGGTGCGCAGCGGCTCGCTCCATAAACTTTGGAGCAGCGGCTCATTGTGAGCAGAAGAGCAGGAGAAGAGCGCAGAGCCGCAGAGGGAGAGGAGAAGGAGCACAGCTCGCTCAGACTGCATGTGTGACCGCTTGAGGCAACACTGACTGGTTCTTGCTCTTGCGCTGCGTTTTGCGTAAAAGGCGCGTTTTCATTTTTACGCACGGACATAGTGTGTAAGCGCTCAAGGTCGGAATTTAAAGGTCCACTAAAAACGTAATTACTGAACTGGTTATTTCCACAGTGACGCTTTCAGGAACACCTATACAGTTACGTGAGGGGTGGACTGCGCGTGCAGCGCTGACGCTTTCTGAAACTTCCAGTCGTTGTTTTTTACGTTTGGCACGGGATCTTGAACTTTGCTTAGATTGATATTCTGTGGTTTAACGTGAGTTCCTGTTTTAAACCGCAAAATGGATCCTTTATTTAATTCAACCGATCAGCCAAATTGGACCACCAGCCCCAATGAGACTAATAACGGGACTCTCTACCACAACCAGTTCGTTCAGCCAGTCTGGAGAATCGTGCTCTGGGCCATCGCGTACAGTTGTATAGTCATTGTGTCCGTTGTAGGTAATGTTACAGTGATCTGGATTATCATGGCGCATAAACGCATGAGGACCGTCACCAACTATTTTCTGCTGAACCTGGCGTTCGCCGAAGCCTCCATGTCCGCCTTCAACACGGTCATCAACTTCACCTACGCCGTGCACAACGAGTGGTACTTCGGACTGGTCTACTGCCGCTTCCACAACTTCTTCCCCATCGCGGCTGTGTTTGCCAGCATCTACTCAATGACTGCCATCGCTCTGGACAGGTAGGCTAAGTGTACATGAGGTACAAATACGATAAATGGCAAAATCCCAGTAGTGAATAACATGCTTTAAACCTGTGGATCATCCACACTGACCCACATTTAAACAACAGGCTAATTAATGTGAAGGAATTTAAGAATTCTTTGAAAGGGCACATTAAAACCATTATGTAGATTGATATATTTACCATAGTTCTCCTAATTCATCAATGACAACATACAGAAATGTTATTAACATGTAACAGTGATGTCAAATTAAAAGTCATATTAAGTGTGATATGGTCGCATTGCAGAAAACACACGGTCCACTAGGTTTTATAGTAATACTCTAGAAAACAATACTGCTGATAACCTAAAGAATCCTTATTAACATCTTGTGAATGAGCACCGGCTGACTTGCTTTGGTTGAAGATTACTTTATGGGGCTGAGTGCTCTTATAATAATTTTTTGAAAAAATTGACAAAATAATAAGGAACTTCTCTTTCACTTACTTCCTTACAACCGTTTATGGTTGAAAAGTGCAGCTATATGGCTGAAGTAATGTGATGCTGTCTTTTCTCCGTGCTCGTCAGTGTCTCGTCTTATTTCCATATGTTGAATGAAGCACAGTGAGTGGAACAGATTCCTATCAACACAGTCAAATAGAGCTGATAGTTACCTGCTTGATCAAGTATTAAACAAGGCTACAGAATGATTGGTTTTATGCCATGCTGTTCTTCATATGTAGTGAATCTGCTTTGAAACTATGGGATATAGGGGATGTATATTTTAAAATGTAAAGCCTCTCGTGCGTTTAATGAACCCATAAAATCACGTGCGTGTCGGAGCCCTAATCATTCATTGAAAGGCTCCTTATGACAATGAGGCTGGATTGGAAATTGTATGCGTAACAAAGCCTTGTGCTGTAGCTGTGTGTGTATGTTTGTGGGTATGTGATATCGTTGTGCGTGTGTCGTAGTATTAAATATAAGTACAAATGTTAAACATCTGTTATAGCTGGATCGCCATCCACAGTGGGGCTCTGATTAATGTTTGTGTGTTTCCACATGGATGTGTATGTGTGCATGTTTGGACTGGTGGCTGGTTGTGTTTGCCTCCATGCATATTTATACACTATATATGTGTTTGTTTAATTTCTCTGTGTGCATATGAACGTATGTACATCTTTGTCATGTCTTTTTACATCTTGCGTTGTGTGTTTGTGTGTGTGTGAGTGCATGTGTGAGTGTGTGTGTGTGTTTCAGCCACTTCCTTTCGTACCTGCACACAGAGCCGTATCCGTCCTATTGCATCTTCTTCTGTGGCTCTTCTACCTCCAGAGCTCATCTGATAGATGCGTGTAATTCCTCGGCACTTCCTCATTTTATCAACAGAGCAGTGAACTTGACATTTCCCCACATTAGGTTAAACCCTCAGAGCTATAGTGGAAGTTAGAAAGAAATTGAAATGGCAACAGGGCACATGCACCATATGCACTCAATCTGCTCATTGTTAGTTTACCATTTAGCCCAATTACCTGTTCAGGATATGTAGAAATCTGCTGCTTCTCCCTTTGACCACTGTTCACGCTAAACACTGATGAGATCAAACCTTTTGTGCCTGTTTGGGGAAAATATTGTCCACAATGATGGATGGTAGGATGAAAAGAATGTGCCTACTATGACCTATCAATTGCAGCTGTTTAAGCAACTATTAATATTTCACTTTTTCATTTCCATTGAGTGCTAACTGTGAGAGCTTAAGAGTTCCCAGTAGTTAGACATCAAATCATATTTGGTAGATAGAGCAAAGCCGCAGGATCCCTCAAGAGCGGATGGAGCAATGTGCTGTGGCTGGTTAAAGTTTTTTTTCCATCTCCATTTTTGTGGTGATTATTCCTGTGGTGCTCTTGCGCTGCACAAACCCACAAACTATAGATCATCTTTCCGGTCTAGCACTGATGCCAGTGGTAACAGAGAAAATGTTATTGTATAGAAATACGCACCACAGTACCCCATAAACCAGACCAATCAATAAGCTCATATATGCTTGTGGCTCTAGTTTCCAGGCTCCTGGTATGATGACTCATAAAGGAGCGCTGCTTAGGCGTTTCCTCTGACAACCAAAATGGCCTCCGCTGATGTGGCGAGGTCTGTTGAATCTGCGAGCTGCATCTGTGACAAGTTTTCTCTAAAAGAGGAAAAAACAAAGGCCCTAATTTCACCTGTTAATGAGTTACATCACACGTTTTGTTGCTCTGATTGGTAGTAGCTCCGTCCCACTGCATCCGAAGGCATTGTTATTGGTAACGTTTATTAAAGCCCCCAGGAAATTGAAAATGAACTGAGCTATTCCAGACCCATTCACAATTGCCTGTAGGTGTGAATTGGCTCATTAACACCTCACCTAAATCCACACTTTGTGGCTCCTTTAGACGAATTGTTTGAATTGTTACTTTTCGGTATGCTGTTGAAACATTTTCTCAACATCCCTGATGGTTGGGGCAATAAAAGCCAGATTTTTCTTTATGGTTTGCATATTTTGGTTGATAAGTCTTAGATTGAGTCTCTCACCTCATTCATCAGCTTTGCATTTTAAATTCAACCTTGGTTATAACATAGACATGACAGTGTTTCAAGAAGTGGATGGATTTACCATCCATCCATTAAATTACCAGTCATCCCTTGAGGGTCACAGGAGGAGCTGGAGCCAATCCCAGCTGACAGTAGGCGTGAGGCGGGGTCTACTCTGGACAGGTTGCTTGCGTATCACAGGGCCAACGTACAGAGAGAAACAACCATTCACACTCACATTCACACCTAAGTTCAATTTAGTCTCCAATCAAGTCTACATGTCTCTGGACTATGGGAGGAAGCCAGAGTGTTCAGACAAACCACAGGTCCACACCATGATCTCTACTGCACAGAGTCTGGCTCCAAATGTGCAAGATGTTTGCAATGGAATCCAGGATATTTTGGTTTCATTACTGGACAGTGAGAGACTGGGGAGACGCATGGTTGTAGACTCTTACAGTTTGTCCGGAAAGACAGTGGGGTGAATTCTTGCCCTGACAACAAAGATGCCATGAGCAAGGTAACAGTTGACACACTGTGTCTGTGAGAACGTGCTGGGCTACTGCTCAAGTTAAAACATCTTCAAATCGCAGGGATGTGTCTTTGCATCAATTTGCACCACTTCTAATACATTTGTGTGGATTGTCCACTGGTTTTGCATGCACTCTCACTGTCGCTACATTTCACTCTTTCTGTGATACGAGATCATAGGAACCTGCCTTGGTTATGTGATGTGCCCACCTACCCAACTTTTCCTTAAAATAAGGAATGGTTGACTTTCATTTATGTATTCATAAATGTCATATTTCCTCACAAAACTATAAACGGTCACAGTCTGTATTTGTACGAAATGACGACCCTGTCTCCATAGCCTAGTGACGGAAAAAAGTATTAAAGGAGCCTAAAATGACTCTCATTCCATCATCACTCTGTTATTGTAAGAATTCCAGCCGACGCTGTTTACAGTTTGTAGGCTATTTCTGTTCCTCATGAAATCTAAATAGACTCTGCCAGGCTGCCAGCTTGTGCTACCACAATACAGGCTGCTTACCAACTGGGCCACCGGTCGCATTGTGTCTGTACACGACTGGATTAAATTTATAAAGTGCATGCACACATGTCTGCTCATTTCCGTCAATATAGATCAATTGATAATTATAACAAAGGTATGCATTTCTATTTTGTGTGTGTGTGTGTGTGTGTTTGTGTGTCATTTAAGTAGGTCATTAATGCACTAATTGACTTTCTATTGATTTAACGCTTTTTCATAGGGAACTTTATGAAGAACTCATGATTTACATGAGTAACCCCCCTTTGTTATAAACCTAAAAGCTAAGGGTCTGGATCATAATCTCTCCACCCTCGCCGCCACGTAGGTCCCCACCATGTGGTCCACATGCAGATGTAAGCCTCAAGCTAAATGGAATTCCCATGCTTGGCTGTATTTATCCTCAATGTGTCCGCAGGAGACTGACCAGCTGATGATATTTCTCTGCCTTCCACCAGCTGCCTCCGGGGACAGGCTCAATGTCTAGATTACTGGATATTGTTTAGTATCAATGTGCACAGTGCAGTGTGAAGGGCCCAGCTGAAATCCATTGTTCCATTTGGCAAATTTCTGTGCCATTTAGTTGCGTCCTACTGTCTGCCACTGATAGCTGCTCGAATTTTCATATGAAACACTGAGGATCATTCTTTCTTAAGCTCAGACTTCAGCATTGCATTTATTCATCAGGTCATAGATTGGCTCTGAGGAGACAGTTTGAAATTGCAGTTGCTGATTATTCAGAGCTGGAACGCATTTTTAAAGTGCCCATTAAATGCAATTGATGAATGAGACATATGTAAATTGCAATTTGTATATGTCGTACATAAAATTAGCCTAATTTAGAAACAGCAACGTTTGGACCCTTCAAAAGTGTCTTGATGAATAAGAAGCACTGCTGCTCAGTACATCCAGAAGCTTGAATAGTGTGACAATGTTGCAACAATTCTTTACAATGCACAATATTGTGAAAACGAAAACCAAATAAGAGAGTAAAAATCTTCCGTAATAATAACAATAATAATAATAAATCAGTGAAGGATCAGATTGTCATGAAGAACAGAGGCTGTTTTGAGAGCAAAGGGAGAAACGTATAAAAAAAGGTGTCCCAGCTATCCAACCATCCATTATCTATTCCACACATCCTCTCCAGAGCTATGCACCCTCTGAGCTGCTATCAGGCAAGAGGCGGGAAACATCCTGGACAGGTCACCAGCGAATCACAGGGTCAACATACACAGACAAATAAACATTCACAGTCACATTCACAGCTCTGGTCAATTTAGAGTCTCCAATCAACCTAACCAAGTCTGCATGTGTTTGGAATGTGGGAGGAGTACCCAGATAGAGCCCACACATGCAAACATCACATAGGAGTTGGACTTCTATCTTTGTGGATGACCTTTTGTCATCCAAGTCCAACACTCTGAAGCAATCCAAATGTCACTGGTCTGTGGAATTAAAACTGCAGATCAGCCCAAGTAGGGCATTTGTCCCGTCTCTAAAGTGGTACACATCCTCAGGTGGATCCGTGGTTGCTACTACTGTCGGATAAGGATATAGCCGTCTACCTCCTTGCACCAGCATCAGTATCTTAAAAAAGGGAGAGGATGTTGTTATTAGTACCTGCTCATATCAACTAGGCCGGCTAGTTGCTAATTTGTAAATTTTCTCAACTGATGTGTAAAAGATGTATCTGTAATATATATATATATATATATATATATATATATATATATATATATATATATATATATATATATATATGTATCTGAAATATTGTGTGGCCCTGAAGCCTTTTCCGTTTGAAGTTTGACTCATCACATTTGCAGGCTTTGGTTATTGGCAGGTTAAACGTCTCCATGTGGAAACATTGACCAAAATGTATTGGCTTTTTTATTTATCTGTATTCATATGCAGTTAGCTGGGAATAGAGAGCAGTCAAACTGTCGCCTGGACCTGATACACCTCGAAAGAAGATCAATGTTTGTGCTTTATATGGACAAACGTTTGACTCGTGTGATAAAAGGAACGAGTCAGACTTTTAACAGTGAACAGTAATTGTAAGTCGGATATCTACACCGCAAGCCCCAAAATAGTAGCCATTGCCCCCAGAGGTGAATTCCTCATCAAATGGTAGCCGACGGACTCTGAGATTGCTTGTGGCCAAAACTGTATGTAATACCAGAACAGAAATGTTTGTGCTTGAGAAACAAGAACATGAGAGAAGACTAGTTTACTTTTTATGTTGTAAAATGTAACATGCAGCACATGTCGTTGTCGCAATTCATTTAATTGCAGAGTATCTTTTATTACAATTGAATCTTAATTTTGCAATGGATTTTTGTGTGAAGCACTTTGTGACCTTGTTTAGATAAGTGCTATACAGATAAAGTTATTATTATTATAAAAAAGACGATAAAAGTGGCTCCTTATAAGTCAGTGGTATCCAGATTCCGATACTTACAGTAGCTTCAATGGGCTAAACACTGGTTCTTATTGCATTCTGAAAAATTTGACGAGTCGGACTGCATAAGAAAGTGGACTCACCAAAAGGAAACATTGTTTAGTCATTCCCTGAAGCGTGCTGATCATCAGAGATTGATCCTATTTATCGGTGAAAGCGAGCTCACAAGTGGATTCCTCCCATAAGGCCTCCTCAGGGTAAGTGGTTTGGAAAAGAGAGAGTTATTCATTCACCAAGGAAATCGTAACCCTAAGTCTTTGTGGCCTGCATCTCTGACATCGGGGCTATTACAATTGACCCCTCATTTGACCGAGGAGCTGATTCAGTAACAAATGATAGAGTTATTGGCTGAGCCTCGACCATCAACCATCTCTCCACAACTCAGCCGGCTTGTCCCAGACAGACCAGGTCACAGCAGCAGATGACTTAGTGTGCAGCATATTAACAAGAGCTTATGACGGCCCTCTCACCAGCATTCTCACCTCCCTCCACCAATTTCCACTTCCTCCTCTCCCTCCTCCATTTCTTGTCCCTGGAGGCATCATCAGGAGAAGTTATTCTGGCCTCTGTCACCCCGCATGGCTCTAGCTGTGATTCAGTGCTCCGTGAATGAAAAGTGGGAAGAATGTGTGTTTTCTCAATACAAAAAAATGATGTGACATTACTAGAAACAGGCAATAAGGTGACATGGATGTCATTAAGCAGAAAATGATGGCATTTGAATTGACTAGAGCTCTCGCTGGTGTTGATTTCCAAATCACACTGGGATAATTACTACGGAGAGTGACCATTGCCTCATTTAACTCAAATCCCTATTTTGATTTGTGACTTGTAACATTAATCAAAATAACTATGAAAACACAATAATGCAATGGATACCGTGACATAATTAGTCCACTGATTTTAGACATTGAGTTCAATCTGAAACGACTGTATATGTCGTGTAGCACGAGACGGAGCTGATCAAAGATTGGTTGTTTATCCATTTCCATCCAATTCATTATGTTCCTCATCCTCCTTTGTCGATCATTAGCACTAAACACAAAGTGCAGCCAGGGTTCATGTTGACGAATCGGAACCTCATGATGGTGCAATGATTCAAGTGAAGAGGATTCATCCTCTGTGGATCCAGGACCTCTGCACTAACAGCAGCCCATTCAAATAAATAGTCTTGGAATACACGAGTGCAGTCTAAGGACCAAAGAAGAATAGGCTTCACCAAACATCAACAGAAAAGGATATAAAATAAAAGCAGCATGGCCATTAAAGGTAATGCACAGCGTGATGTAGCCAATGTTGTTCTACCCTGAGCTGTGAAAGAATTCAATAAATACTCAATGATGTTGGTTTGACACCCTACATACTAAAATGACACTGCAATAATGCTGTTATGGACGTTTACTAATAGAGATGTCAAAATGCCTGGTGCTGTAAGTAACTCTAACTTTACATTCCAGCAGCAAATGCTCCAATGTAATCCATACAATCTATGCAACAGATGTCAAAGATGTCATTGCAGCTCTGATGTTCACATTATGCTCGTCAAGATGTTTGCCACCAGGATGAAATCTGTGTATCAGAGATGCTTCAATAAATCCACCTCCATCAGCGTCAGTGCCAGACATTTAAATCATTCTGAGCAGCTGCCTCGGAGCCATCTCACCTTTGGATGAATAAACAACACTCCAATTAACACTTGTCATTTCCTGTCACTGGAAAAAAAATCAAATCCCAACTAGAGCTTGAAAAGAGACTGCAAGACTAAATGTGCTTTGCCCTTGGCCGACAGGTGGCTGTTCTTATTATTGTTGTGTTATCTTTTAATGTCCTGTTTTGGCTCATTATGTACAGTTATTATTATAATTTGAAAATAATTACGATTGGTTGCCGTGCTTTTATTCAATTTGATGAGGCTTGTGCACTATTAAAGAGAGGGATACAATACAAAGTCACTGAGATCAAACATCTGCAAATATCTGTCAACAATACTCATTTATTTTATTGTTGCAGTCACATATTATTGCAGTATTTGTTGTTAATCTATCGAAAGTTTGTTCATCCTTTCATCATTATAATGACTTACTGCAGTACGCGTTCTTAACCTGCCTGGTTGGAATAGACTGTTCTTGTCCTGTGTTGATGCTCCGGAGACAATTCTGAATTATTCCTTCTCATTTGTGAGTCCTCCTCAAACAGTTCTACAATATATTGTCACTTTTGTTGTTTGTTTGCTGGATGTTGTTTGCAGAGCTTTCTAATAACAGTCTGTGCTAGAAAAGTTGATCCTATCTGGTTTATCTGCAGTGAAATTATACAGAATTTGCTTTTCACATGTGTGACATTTCAAAACATAATCTTCATATAAATGGTAAATGGTTTTGTATTTATATAGCGCTTTTCAAGTCTTGATGACCACTCAAAGCGCTTTACAGTACAGTTTTACATTCACCCATTCACACACACATTCATACAGTGCATCTATTCGCAGCACTTTGTTATTCTAGGGGGGGCCATTCAGGGATCAGCATCTTGCCCAAGGACACTTCGGCATGCAGATGGGTCAGACTGGGGATCGAACTGCCGACCTTCAGGTTGGAGGACGACCACTCTACCCGTCAGCCACAGCCGCCCCAATGCAATAAAAACCAAAGTGCTTTTACTTTTGCTAAAGAGGAAGTAATTGTTTCTGTCATTATAGTTTACCTGTCAATGTCGATCCAGTTTATTAAAATTGTATTGATTATGGGGTTGACCTTAACAAGCAAGCTCATTTTCTACAACCAAGGCAATATGTGCAAAAACACACACATGCACACACACATCGCTCTTTCAGCGGAACCGTGATGCTGTAGTGAGCAGGTGGATATTGGTTTCGAGTGTCTGCTGGTTAGTAATAAGATTGAAGGCTGAAGGAGTCTTATTTATGCAAGTGGACAACAATGGAAACAAGTAACAACTTACCAAGCACACTCACTCTCTAACACACACACACACACACACACACACACACACACACACAGGCTCTGCTGCCTTCACCAAGTCTTTCCCCTCCCAACCAATGGGAGTTTACGTACCATTCTCTGAATCAACAATAGCCTCCTGAGAGGCCAATAAACCAGAGGAAACAAATTCATGATCAAATTACCACCAAATGCAATTTGAAAAGCACTGACAGGCTTGAAGGCAGGCAATTTCATCTGTCGTTGAAGCTGCTTCCTTCTTAATCACTTGTTGCTCTTCTGGAGAGCATTGCAGCGGCCTCATGGTGTTTATATTGAACCGGTGCGCTGCCATTGCAGTTCAGGCTCTATTTGTGGATAATTGCAGATGTATTTCACCCATGCAATGCAGCAAAGGTTGCCCATGCTGTCTGCCACCCTGTGAGAGGTATCCTATTGAGAGGAATCAGATATCGCCCACAGACAGGCATTTGAGGTCCAAAGTCTCAAAGGTGTGCTTACCAAGATGTGAAATGAAAGGGAATGAAATTGAAAGGGAGGGAAACACAGGGAAGCAGGATTTTCTACCGACAAATCTATAAAAATGAAATACCTCCCAGCTGTAGCAGTGGGTGTCAAGACATTAGAATGCAGAGAGCGACCTTTTTTTTTGTATGAATAAAAGCAGCGTTCATATTGGGTTATACTGGATTATTATTACTGGCTATACTTTTTCAGGCGGTGGAGTTAATCAAACAGAACGGATGCATGCAAGTTGAAAAACATTGAAACTGGAAGAAAAGCAAAATAGGGTTTACAAGTGCACGGCAGACTTCAGTCATAAAGCACTTCCAAGCATTTATTCAGTAAAACGTAGAACTAGAATCATAGAACTGACTTTCAAATTGAGCTTCTAATGCTGCTTTTATCTTGTCAAGCGGAGCTGCATGTTAATTGATGGCAACATGCAACATTTTACACAAGGACACTGTTATGTGGACAAGAGAAGCTGTGTATCAACCACCAACCCCGCAATTACCTCCTGAGCCATCCACTGCCTCTAAAACCACAGCTCTGTTAAAGATGGGTTAAAACAGCTGCTTCGTACACTTTTCTACAAAAAATGTATTTAATTTATTCTATAGAAAAGGATCAAAAGCCACGTTACTGTTTCAGTTAAACAGGCCTCCCTCAGTTAAAAATGGTTTGTAGCAGGTTCCTGTTCTGCAGCACATATAAGACAAAACTCCCATCAAAATACAAAAACAACAAATCAAGACAGGGACTCAGCAGAGATGGAGTCAACACAGACAGTGACATAGACGTTCAGAGGGGAGAGGAATTAAACAGGACGAAATAACCAGTATGAGATATACAGTGCCTTGCATAAGTTTTCACCCCCCTTGGACTTTTTCCCATTATGTACTGTTACTAACTGGAATTCAAATAGACTTAAATAAACTTTTTCCCGTTTGATCAACAAAACATGCATAGTACTTTGGAGGTGCAAAATAAATTTTATTGTGACACAAACAATAATGAGAACAAAAAAGTTGACATCTGTTGGGTGCATAAGTATTCACCCCCCTGTGTCAATACTTGGTAGAACCCCCTTTCGCTGCAATTACAGCTGCAAGTCTTTTGGGGTATGTCTCTACCAGCTTTGCACATCTAGAGATGGAAAGGTTTGTCCATTCTTCTTGGCAAAAAAGATGAAGCTCAGTCAGATTGGATGGAGACCGTCTGTGAACCGCAATCTTCAAGTCTTGCCATAGATTCTCTATTGAATTGAGGTCTGGGCTTTGACTGGGCCATTTTAAGACATTAACATTCTTTAATCCAAACCATTCCTTTGTAGCTCTGGCTGTATGTTTAGGGTCATTGTCCTGCTGGAAGATGAACCTCCGCCCCAGTCTCAAGTCTTTTTGGTCTCATCTGACCAGAGCAACTTCTTCCACATGTTTGCTGTGTCTCCCACATGGCTTCTGGCAAACTCCAAACGGGATTTTTTATGGATCCCTTTCAACAATGGCTTTCTTCTTGCCACTCTTCCATAAAGGCCAGATTTGTGGAGTAGACGACTAATAGTTGTCCTGTGGACAGATTCTCCCACCTCAGCTGTGGATCTCTGCAACTCCTCCAGAGTAACCATGGGCCTCCTGGTTGCTTCTCTGATTAATTTTCTCCTTGTCCGACTCTTCAGTTTGGGTGGACGGCCTCCTCTTGGTAGGTTTGCGGTTGTGCCATATTCTTTCCATTTTCTTATGATGGATTTTATGGTGCTCAGAGAGATGTTCAAAGCTCTGGATATTTTTTTATAACCTAACCCTGCTTCATATTTCTCCACAACTTTATCCCTGACCTGTTTGGTGAGCTCCTTGGTCTTCATGATGCTGTTTGTTCAGTAATGATCTCCAACAAACTCTGAGTCCGTCACAGAACAGGTGTATTTATACTGAGATTAAATTGCAGACAGGTGGACCCTATTTACTAATTATGTGACTTGCAAATGTGACTTGTGAATGCAATTGGTCGCACCAGATCTTTGTTAGGGGTTTCACAGTAAAGGGGGTGAATACATATGCACTCAACACTTTTCAGATTTTTATTTGTAAATAATTGTGAAATCCATGTAATATTTCCCCCCACTTCCAAATGATGCACTATTTTGTGTTGGTCCATTACATAAACTCACGATGAAATAAATTTTAATCTGTGGTTATACCATGACAAAATGTAGAAAAGTCCAAAGGGGGTGAATACTTATGCAAGGCACTGTATCAGTGGTTGCAGTAGTAACTGTCCAACAGAAAGTGTTTATATGACCTTTTCAAAAGTTAAGTTGTGACTCTTCATTGGGGGAAAAACACAAATCCCCACGTCAATTATTTAAAGCAGTTGTTTGCAGTGGTAAAGTAAAACAAACACTTTTCTACTTGAAAGATATTAAGTAAGTATTTGCTTATAAATATACTTAAAGTATTAAAAATAAAGTACATACAAATTTTCTCTGTTAGAGTAACAAGGTAAATGTACTTTGTTACATCACTTTGATGATATAGATAGATAGATGCTTAAGCTAACGGGATTACATTTTTAGAATCATGACTTGGATTCCGGCTTCAGATTAGATCAAATTCAATTAGGAGAATTACTGACCCTTGTTTCAATCAAAACATATTTTGATAATAAATAGTATGTGTAGACAATACATTTGGACTTCTGACTCCTTTTTATTAACATATCTTGTCTGAATAAAACTTTTTGAAATGACATTATAACCCACATGAGCCTCGTCCAGACCCTTTAATCATTAGTGATAAACAGATGTTTCAATCATGGCAGGTTAAATGCAGATTCTAATGACTAAATGTCTGTGTTCAGCCTGAGCACAGTTCTTGCTTGCCACTGATGATGACTGGGGCTGTCTAGTGGGCAGACCTCTGTCCTCTGCAGGTGTGTCTTTGATTCTGACATCAACAGCCCGACTGTGACTCACCGACATCAAGAAACAAAGGCACGTGGCTGCCAGCAGCGTTTGAAGCTGAGCCAAAGTAAAGCTGGGACTGATCTCTCCTTCTCAGCAGACCACTGGGAGCGTTAGATTTCAAAGGCCTCTTCTTCTCACTGATATAATTAGTCCATTTAGCAGATTCATTCGGGTTATTAGTGGGATTAAGCCTTTAATGAGACCTCTTTAGCATTTTACTGGAGAACTTTGATTAAAAGAAAACAAAAAAACAACTGACGATAATACTCTGTACTGGTTTACAGAGCATATACACTAAGGCGAGAAAAGAGTTTGTATAATTATATTTTACTTTGATTGTGTTTAACACAAAAATATACAAATAAAAACAAATTAAAGTCAATTCCACTAGATAAAAAAGAACTTAGACAACTTGTATTTTTACTGAGGGGAAGAGGATCTGTCAGCTCAGGAGCTCTAAACCATTTTCCTGATGATGAGGCTCACTGTTAATGATGTATGAGGTCATTCATGTGCTCCGTTGTCTCTCTGATTATATGATTATAACAATGTGAAATGATCGCTCAAACCGCGAGAGGAATCATTTGACTGGAGTTCTGCTTCATGGAAGACACTGTTCTTTGACTCCAGTCTGCAGAAAGCATCGTTTCATGGTCCCAAAAAATATTTATAGAAACCTTTTAATTTTCCCCATTTGAGTGAAAATCAAAGCTTAATGTGCAGTTTGACCTGTAGACTTCCTTTGAAATGCTTCAGATGTTGCTGCTTGGGCGAATGTGTGTATGTGTGTGTGTGTGTGTGTGTGTGTGTGTGTGTGTGTGTGTGTGTGTGTGTGTGTGTGTGTGTGTGTGTGTGTGTGTGTGTGTGTGTGTGAAGCTTCACATCCTGAAGCATTGTGTAGTCGAGTTACCCTTCAGGAACACTATTTTTAAATGTATGACTCGTACAGAAATGAGCATTTTTTTTCACACTTTGCCCACAACAAGGCTCAACATAACATGTGATCACACACTGGACATTGAATCATCTACTCTTCAAACAATGGACAATCAAACTGACGCTTTACATTGTGATACACTGTGCTTGTCTTTGTCAATATAATATTTTGACTTATTGATACTGAAGAGGATTGTCTAATCTGGTGTCTTTGTTCTTACATAACTTTAACAGATTTGATGCAGTGCTGTCCTTATGCATCAAAAGGGAAGTCAACTGTGGGCATCATATGGCAGAAAATGCCCTTGTGTGATGAAATCAATTTTATTTATATTTATATTGGCCGAGGCAAGAGCAGAAGGGCGCTCTGGAGTCAGTGGAGTGAAGAAATTCCAGAGACAAATCAAGTCATGTCAGTTTTATTTATAGCCCCACACAATAAACAATACATTTGAAGGTTCTTTACAGTGTGAACAGCAAACAACATCCTCTATCTTGACTGAACACACAGGTATGCATTGCTTTACTGCACGACGGTAGACAGGCCTGACACTCGGTGCTGGTGCATTCGTCACAATGACAACAGCCAATCACAGTTTCCTGCTCAGGACACACAAATAGCTGCCTTTTGTGTGGACCTGTACAAGGTGAAATAAACTCCACTTCCAGATGAATGCACACCAGTTTCACCAGCTGCCTCTGACTCCTCTCTCCAGGCTCTTTTTCACCTGTATTTGCATAAACATGATTTGATTGACCAGCGCCTGGGCTTGACTATTCGTTTACACTTAATTTGATTGGCTTGTGCCTGTTGCAAGCAACAAAAAGCAAAGCAATCGATACACAATGCTGTTCAGCAACGCATGACGTCCCTCCCCTTCGAAGTGTATGAGCAGTGTTTCAATGAAGCCTCCAATGTGTCAGGAGACAACAAAGAAATGCATATTGTAAAATTAATTTATACATGATCGTATTCAATATTTGGGGTCAAATCATTTGCACTCAATGAAAGCCGAAACCCTGAGTGATCAAATCCACAGATGGGAGCTAACACATTTGTTTGGCAACCCTGTCTCCTAGAAATTATGTTTATTTAGCTCAGTGCTTCATCTACTGTCTGCCTGTCTGTATGTGGAAGGCATACAGTGGATATAAAAAGTCTACACACCCCTGTAAAATGCAAGGTTTTTCTAATGTAAACAAATGAGACAAAGATAAATCCTGTCTGAACTTTTTCCACCTTTAATGTGACCTTTAACGTGAACAATTCAATTGAAAAAACTAACTGAACTCTTTTAGGGGGAGAAATAAAAAAAAAATAAAAAAAATAATGTGGTGTGCACTGCTCTTATAACTGGGGATGTGGCTGTATTCAAAATGAAACAATCAAATTCAAACTCATGTTAAGTAGTAGTGAGTACACACCTACCATCATTTACAGTGACTCTGATTAATCCCAAATAAAGTTCAGCTGTTTTAGTAGGAGTTTCCTGACATTCTCTTAGTTGCAACTTACAGCAAGAGCTCTGGTCCGCAGAGAGCTTTCAAATCATCATAGGGATCTCATTGTTGAAAGGTATCGGTCAGGAAAAGGGTACAAAATAAATTTAGCAAAAAATTTAGCAAAAACATACATGAAGTCTCCAAAAAGCATGTGGGGAAATGTGTTATGGTCTGATAAAACCATGGTTGAACTTTTTGGCCATAATTCCAAAAGGTATGTTTGGTTCAAAAACAACACTGCACATCACCCAAAGAACACCATACCCACAGTGATGCATGGTGGTGGCAGCATCATGCTTTGGGGCTGTGTAACTTCAGCTGGAACAGGGGCCTTAGTCAAGGTGGAGGGAATTATGAACAGTTCCAAATACCAGTCAGTTTTGGCACAAAACCTTCAGGCTTCCGTTCGAAAGATGAAGATGAAGAGGAACTTCACCTATCAGCAAGACAACGACCCAAAGCATACATCCCAATCAACAAAAACATCTGGCTTCACCAGAAGAAGATTAATGTTTTGGAATGGCCCAGCCAGAACCCAGACCTGATTCCAATTGAACATCTGTGGGGTGATCTGAAGAGGGCTGTGCACAGGAGATGCCCTCGCAATCTGAAAAGTTTGGAGCCCTTTTGCAAAGAAGAGTGGGCAGATAATACCAAGTCAAGATGTGCCATGCTATTAGGCTCCTACCCCAAAAGACTGAGTGCTGTAATAAAATCAAAAAGTGCTTCAACAAAGTATTAGGTTAAGGGTGTGCACACTTATGCAACCAGGTTATTGTAAGTTTTTTATTTTTTTTTTTTCCGCCTAAAAGATTTCAGTTTGTTTTTCAACTGAATTGTTCACGTTAAAGGTGGAAAAAGTTCGGACAGGATTTATCTTTGTCTCATTTGTTTACATCACAAAAAGCATTTTAACAGGGGTGTTTAGACTTTTTATATCCACTGTATTTCACTTTCAATTTATCAGCTTCACTCTTGTCATGTGTATTGTTAACGGCGAAAGTACAGTGACAATTTTGGTACAATTTGGACAAGTGATATGTTCGATCAAATATTGACTAAGGAGGCGACCAGCACTCTGTAGGAGTCGATGATAAACATCTTTCTAGTGGGTAAACCAGGTTTGATGAACACAAAGTTTTCGAACTTCTCTCTGCTCCATACAATGTCAATAAAAAATCTCTTCACACAGCATTCAGCACTAAAACAATAAAAGGTTTATTGTAGAACTGTTTGAGGAGGACCCACTAGTAGCAATTCTGAAGTAGCTCCAGAGCATTAACACAGGAAAAGAGAACAGCTCATTCCAAACAGTCAGGTTTACAACAGGCAATGCAGTTGTATCTCTAATTTGGACATAATATGATCCTGAAAATGTTTCCCAGTATGACTGACTTCTCTCTCTTTCCCCCCCTTTACAGGTACATGGCCATCATCCACCCTCTGCAGCAGCGCATGTCATCCACAGAGACCAAAGTGGTGGTGGGGGTGATCTGGGTGCTGGCTCTGCTCCTGGCCTTCCCCCAGTACTACTACTCCAACACGGACCAGCTCCCCGGTCGGACAGTGTGCTTCATCGACTGGCCCGAATACGATTTGTGCGACTTCAAAAAGATGTGAGTCTCCCTGCGGAACAGCCATTCAGAGAGTTAACAAGCATTGTTAATTACTCTTGAATTGGTGGCAAATGTTGGAGGATGTTGTTTGCATTCAGTGTAAATGAGAGAGCGCGGCGAGAGAGCACGGAAGCTTTTTGTGCTTTGTGGAGAAACAATTGAAGGCACATCATCTGGGATTTGTGCGTTCTCCCCTGTGAAAAGCAAACGCTGCGGATTGGACAGGAGAAAGGAACGATTCCATTTGAACGGGGCCTCACTCCACCTTTCATTTCACGTTTGTACTTCAGCTACCGCAGCTACACAGATGAAGAACCCATCTGTTCTGTTCAAGAAGTATTTACCTAGTGCTTCAGAGAGCAGATAATTAAATCACAATGAAAGAGGGAATCAATAGATAATTCATAATTCATAAAAAGATGATTGAAGAGAATTAAATTTGAAAAAAAAAAAAAATTTTAAAGTGTATTTTTCACATCTTTAACAGACACGCCACGTGATTCTTAGTCCAGTCTGTTTTTTATAAAAATTGGTGCTCCTCAGATCCAACCTGGACGCTTTTCACCCTCAGCAAACTGTAGGAAATAAATAAATAAATGTAAAAGTAAATGGTATAAATCTGTCAGCAAACCTCACGCCAAACAAGAGTATGGTTGATACCTGTATTTTCCACCAGGGGTGATTCAGCTGCTTCATCCAACCACAGCAGACGGAGGACATTAAGAGTGATTTGGGGGAATGGGCCCCATGTTTATACGCCTTATTGATTCCAGCTTCTTTAAAAACCAGCCTGTCTAATATTACAATTTGCTTTTGATTCCATAAATCAAAGATCATGTTCAATCATCCCTTCATGTCGCCAAATAGTAAAATAGTCCCTGGAGTAGCAGCGGATTTACAGCTCAGTCCGAGTTCTTCAAAATTCTAAACTATAAACCATCACCCATAGGATTTGACTCCTGAGACATAAACTGTGTTTTTCAGTTTTATATTCATGTAAAGGGTCAACCTCTGGAAAATACACTGTATTTTCAAAAGCTTATGTTCTTCCCTAGTTAACAGCATTGGGTTGTGCTTTTTGTATCTGCTCTTGTTCACTTTTTTGATTATCAGTCTCCAATGGATCATTTAGTTAAGGCTGGTTAGGTACAATGTTTTCTGTTTTCTTGTCTGGGATCTGTTCTTTGCTAAGAACAGAATCTAAACTGAAGAGAACACTTACACACTCTCTACTATTTCATATTTGTGCAAAAATGATTGTTAGTTATTGTGTTTTTTTCCCAATTATATGGTTTGTATGATCACATTTAAATTACCATCATTTTTTGATCATTTATAATACCTAGTTGATATGTGGTTTTTTAAGAATGTATACATTTCTTAATGTGAGATTCTAAAAACACATGGACATGTGTTTTTATTCACAAAAAACTTGTTGCATATTCAATTTGTGCATCATTGTCTTTTTGTTCAGGTATTTTTTACATGCTATTGGATTATGCTTATTAGGAATAACTGGCACGCACTTCCATTTTATGAAGACAATGGCATTAATCAATGTAATAACACTGCAAACATTTCTAGACAGCTCTCCTTCCTAGAAACTTTCCTGAGAACAAATAACAACTAGGATATTGGTGCATGAGGCTTATTTTTCATTATTAACATTAACATCTAGAGACCATATGTCTCACGCTTCACTTTAACCTCTCAGATTTCAGGTTTCCACAAAACTCTTTTCAACCTTCGTATTGGACCATGACTGGTTCCCAGACTTGCTGTTATGTTGCTCCTAATTACACGTGGTAAGCTGGATTTCTTATACCGAGAGTTGTCAGCAGATGAATGTAAAACATCCCTGTAGTGTCAAACTCAAGCCACAGTCTGCACAGTACAGCTTGAACATCCAAATGAAGCAACAATAAACTAAACATAGCTTCCAGTGGAGGAGGACTCAGATAAACCAAGTGTTATCTTTCCCATGGGAAGGTTCAAGCACAGTCCACCGTAGAGATTTGACAAGATGCTTGTCAAACATCATTTAAGTTAATGCGATGCAGCAGAGTGAAAGAAATTTACAACCAGCACTAAGAATGATTTCAGGCACTGTGTGACCCTGGTGAGGCAGCTCAATGACAGTCAGTGTTGACCAGTCACCTTTGCTCCAGATATCATCTTTCCTTGAGCTGCTAAAATAGAACCCAAGGCCTCTTCTATCACACCAGAGGGTCCTAAACATTAATGTGAATCATTTTAACACTCTGTGTATTTTACCTTTGCTTGTGCAGTGGAAATAGCTGTCGTCGCCTCCGACCCGCGCAAATTTCGTCTCTCCTCGCCCCTTGATCTACAATCAGAAGAAAAGGAGAGGTGATGCATTGCGAGCGTGTGTGTTAATCTTCCTCTTGAACAGCCTCAAAACTTCTGAAGCTACTTTAAAAAGCAGGTTAAATGCATCATACCAGTAAGTGATTTATTCATACTTTACCTCTACCTAGTATTCTTAAATTTCCGCCATTTGTCTTTTCTAATCCCACTGGCACAACTGGCCGACACCCAGATCAAAGCACAGCTGCAGGTACACTTCCACAAAACACGCACACAATCCTGTTGGAGCTAAAACAGAAAAACACTCGTGCAATGACGCACGTATGCAGGCACTCAGCAACATGGCTCTGATCACAGCTCTGCTGATGGAAACCTCTCAGCTCATCAGCAGCAATGTTTACTCTGCTCGCTGCCAGCCTGCTATTGCCTTGCCTTTCAACGGCCTCTGTCACATTTCTCCATGGAAATATATTTAGTTATGAACCGCACAACAGCAATTTCATTGTTCATGATGGGATGCCTGCTGCACATATTACTTTTTTAATGAAACTTTAATCGGTGACACGTAGAAGCTGAGTGAGAGCACAGTAGTCATTCAGCCCAGCTGCTAAAGCTATAAATGGCATATCTGATTAAGGCTGACCTCGGGTCAGGTCCCTCACGGCTTCCGTTGCAGGAATTTCATCTTCGTCGCCCTCACACGCAGTACGACGGCCAGTCGGCTGCCTTCCCACAGTCAGTGAGAATTTGTGATTCAGGTCTCATAGTTGAATATTAATAGATGACACTGTTAGTAAGGCTACGTTTACGTAACCTGCTCCACCCCCCACCACATACCTCACCCCCATTACACACTCTGACCTATACAGACACTTATGTGTGAGTAGAAGAATAGAACTCACACTGTTGCACGTCCAGGGAGGCTGCAGCAGCAACTTACAAAACTAACTTCCTCCCTTAGTTTTGTCTGACACAGTGTCTGACACACACACACACACACACACACACACAAATGGACAAACACAAATTATATACCAATTAGCATGTTAAATCATATCCACATTGTCTCGAGATGAGCGATGACTCCAGAGCTCATACACTGTTCCAGAGAAATGTGGTATGGAATTAGGCTTGTCACCTCCGGAGCTTCCTGACGTCCGTGGCCATCTGAACTGACGGCACAGGTGGCCGGTACCAAGACAGCTGGGGCTAAACCGCGTCTGAGGCGCAGTCTGGTCCCAAAGTCATTGTATGTGTGAGACAGTTGAGGGGCAGATGAGAATGGGGGACGTCTATGAATGTTGGACGATGTAGTGGTTTAACACTTCAGTTTCAACTTAAATTTTAAATTAGCGCCTTTTTCAGATTCCTACTCAAGGGCTGCCCCCCTTTGATTGGAGAGTGTTAAGGTGATACGATAAACAATCCACAAGATAAGTGAACCACATACACACAGACTTTAGGAATTTGTAGATAGATAAAGGCCGACTCATTGTTTCCACCTGGGTCTCTGTGATGTAAATGTCATCATTACATCTGCCCAGGTCCAGAACTGGATATCTCAGGTAGCAAAAGATTGAATTGAGCATGTGAATCCCAACAGTTACATTCCAGTGATGGACCCAGTTGATGGATTCATCTTACAAGCTACAGACGCTCGGTGGAAGAGGTGCTAAGGGGTTGAGTGTTTCCCCATTATGTGCTTTGAGAACAGTGATCAGTCTCCAGAGCTGATTCTTAACATGAAACCAGACTTTCTTTGTTAAAAGCACCAAACCACACTGATGTAACCCTGAGGCATCAGCTGCTTTAGAGGCTTCCTGTCACAGTGCCAGAATGTGAGTGGTTTCGATGAACATTCGAGTGGATGAAACTGAATGACTACAACCAAGGTGTAACTTTCCATGGAGCTCTCTTAACTTGTTCAATAAAGCCCGGTCACCACAGATCTCTTGTTGAGTCACTGCCTTTGTGTGTGGCAGGTGGTTTAATGGGGTTTTCATTGATTGACTATAACCTCTAAACCGTAATGTATGCTCCCCGACCAAACCTTTCATCGCTATAAAATATAACATCTGACTTCCAATTTTGGCTGCTAACCCAGTGAAGGCAGCAAGAATAAACAAAGTGTTCTCATTTTGGAGACCCTTCCTCACAGCTCTTGTCCTTGTGAGGATATATGCTTGTCTTGAAAAAACACCTAAAAAACAAGATTGACTAGCGCACGCACATGCACTGTGTGGATACGTCTGGTAAATGTTATTAGACACAGACTCACACACAGAGAAAATCACGGACGGAGCACACCTTGTACTCCGCGAACTCTCCCCACTAAATTGGGCTTTGCACGACATGCGCCTGTGATTGGTGCCGGTAAGGTGGCGTGGAGCAAGGTCCTGTTACCCCCGGTATTCCTTCGCCTCTGCTGGCAGGCAAAGTCAAAAGAACAGCTGCCCCTTCTCCTAACACTCACACATTCATTAATTATGTACGCTCGTACTGGCACCCACATGATTTAATATGCATGCACAGTTTTATGTGGCACCTTCCTTCACATAACCTGCATATTGTATTGGTACCCATAATGGCACACACACACACATTTACACACACACACACACACACACACACACACACACACACACACACACACACACACACACACACACACACACACACACACACACACACACACAAAGTCACAAGAGCCAAGAAATATGGTCGTTTGAGGCATGTTCAACGACACTGCTGTGAGAAGAGAAGAGCCAGGAGCCCCAGAAATTAAAACAATATACGTTTTTGTGTATAATGTCAGTGTGTGTGTGACCTCCACTTAGTGTGGTTTCATTGATTCAGCCTGTACGACAGCAAGGTGACATAGTACAGCTTCTATTCCCCCGAGGGTCATCCATCAGTGGGAGCATCGGGTCCCCGGGGGCCTCCCGGAAGACAGGATCTGTCGGAGAGTCACTCTGCTCTTACAGGGTACAGCTGTTTCACTGTGGTTGAGGAAACTTTAAAATTGTCTTGGTTGGTTGTTATCTGAAACATTTGATGTACTTTACTTGAGGAATTCCATTCAAAGCCGCTATATACCTTCACTCAAACTGTTTAGAGAGAAATACTCCACAATATTTATTCAACACTGATCTTATTGCAGTGATCTTCCTGGAAAGATTTGATTTTTATTAGGTGTCTGCACAATTTGGTCTGGACGTTCTGCGGACTTTGTTTTTCACATATGAAGAACACAGCGGAGGATTCTCGGAGTCAGATGTGTTGACAACAAATGGAAAAGCAGAGATTAGAGTTTTCAGTCGAGGGTGGCGCAGCATGACGTTTTTGAACATATAGCTCCCTGTGACCTCTGGTTTTGTATATTTGGATTGATCTTTCTATGCACCCTGAGTTCATTATTGCCTGTTTTCTTTTTTAAATGTCTTGTGTGTCTCACTAACTTTACTTTCCTTTGATCTGTCCCCGGTTTTCTTCCGTTTTGCTCTTTTGTCTTTTGTTTTTTCCCAATGTTGCAGTTTTCACCACCTTTGTTGCTGATTTTGCTTCCTTTTGCTTCCTTTTGCTTCCTGTTGTTTTTTTTTGTTTTGTATTTTAGTTTGCTTATTTGCAATAAATTCCACAAACCATACCTGCCTTGCTGTTAGGTCCTAAGGTAATAAGGAGGCATTTTGCTAAAAATTTCCCATATGTTTCCAGAATTCCTATCAAAGATAGTCTGTGTCATAAAACATAAGAGGCAAATCAGCTAGGAAAGACCAAGCTCATCCTCAGAGTCTCTTGGCAAGGGTTACAGAGTCAGGATTAAACAATTCAGCCAGCGCCTCGTATAGAACAGGGACTCTAATTTAACATATCAAGTTTCTTGATGTGACCTTAGCACAGACATGGGCAAAGTACGGCAATAAATGCTTTGCTACTTGTTAAAAGCCAAATGCTTTCATGTAATGATTTTTCCATGTCATTTACATTAGTTCACAAAAACACTCCAATCCATCTGGTCCTGGCCCGGCCCCTCTGTAAAATTTTAGAACCCATTGTGGCCCACGAGTCAAAAAGTTTGCCCACCCCTGCCTAAACCTGACACAAGCTTATCAGGGAGCCATAATAATAATGTTTAGTCAAATACAGCCCTTCAAACACACACAGATAGAAGCAGGTAACAGATTATTAGACCTACAAATTAACTAATTTGTAACAGTACAATTTTTTTTAAATAATATTTTTTTATATTAAATATATATTTGTAATGAGTGTGTGTTGCCACCACATGTAAGTGGAACATTGTTAAAGTAGCAGCAGGTCTGTGTGTTTTGCTGCTGTGCACGTAGGAGACTTGATGATGTTGACAGACAGAAGTTCTATATCTAACATTCAGCTGCAGTCATGTTAAGGCCGATGCACACCAGAAGATAATTGCGGCGGTTTTAAAACCCCCCAGGCAATTGCGAGGCGTTCCCGACTGGAGGTCACTCAGCGCCGATCATCTGCCCAAATAATGGTGAAGTGTGGGTGTTTTACAAAGTAATGTTAATCCTACCAACTGAGTCTTTTGCTGCAGGTCACGTCTAATCGTGCGAGTGCTTCACTCTCCAGTTCACTTGTGCCCTGGCTTATAATAATACAGAGGACATTTACAGAACATGTATCACCAGTGTTGACTTCCTAAGACAGAAGATGACAAATCTTCTCAAAGATCAGGCGATGAGAAGGTTTAACATTTTATTAAACCTATAAGCATGCATTACCAGTCTGAGCAGTCGGTACACTGGGTGCAAGACAGGCTGTTCAGCTCCCTGCAGTGGGAATCTGCACGATATTGATATTTAAAAATACATAACTGCAACGAACAAATATTAAAGCATTTACAGTGCCTTGCATAAGTATTCACCCCCTTTGGACTTTTTTACATTTTGTCGTGGTATAACCACAGATTAAAATTTATTTCATCGTGAGTTTATGTAATGGACCAACACAAAATAGTGCATCATTTGGAAGTGGGGGGAAATATTACATGGATTTCACAATTATTTACAAATAAAAATCTGAAAAGTGTTGAGTGCATATGTATTCACCCCCTTTACTGTGAAACCCCTAACAAAGATCTGGTGCGACCAATTGCATTCACAAGTCACATTTGCAAGTCACATAATTAGTAAATAGGGTCCACCTGTCTGCAATTTAATCTCAGTATAAATACACCTGTTCTGTGACGGACTCAGAGTTTGTTGGAGATCATTACTGAACAAACAGCATCATGAAGACCAAGGAGCTCACCAAACAGGTCAGGGATAAAGTTGTGGAGAAATATGAAGCAGGGTTAGGTTATGAAAAAATATCCAGAGCTTTGAACATCTCTCTGAGCACCATAAAATCCATCATAAGAAAATGGAAAGAATATGGCACAACCGCAAACCTACCAAGAGGAGGCCGTCCACCCAAACTGAAGAGTCGGACAAGGAGAAAATTAATCAGAGAAGCAACCAGGAGGCCCATGGTTACTCTGGAGGAGTTGCAGAGATCCACAGCTGAGGTGGGAGAATCTGTCCACAGGACAACTATTAGTCGTCTACTCCACAAATCTGGCCTTTATGGAAGAGTGGCAAGAAGAAAGCCATTGTTGAAAGGGATCCATAAAAAATCCCGTTTGGAGTTTGCCAGAAGCCATGTGGGAGACACAGCTAACATGTGGAAGAAGGTGCTCTGGTCAGATGAGACCAAAATTGAACTTTTTGGCCTCAATGCAAAATGCTATGTGTGGCGAAAACCCAACACTGCCCATCACCCTGAGCACACCATCCCAACAGTGAAACATGGTGGTGGTAGCATCATGCTGTGGGGATGCTTCTCTTCAGCAGGTACAGGGAAACTGCTCAGAATAGAGGGAAAGATGGATGGAGCCAAATACAGGGAAATCCTTGAAGAAAATCTGATGCAGTCTGCAAAAGACTTGAGACTGGGGCGGAGGTTCATCTTCCAGCAGGACAATGACCCTAAACATACAGCCAGAGCTACAAAGGAATGGTTTGGATTAAAGAATGTTAATGTCTTAAAATGGCCCAGTCAAAGCCCAGACCTCAATCCAATAGAGAATCTATGGCAAGACTTGAAGATTGCGGTTCACAGACGGTCTCCATCCAATCTGACTGAGCTTCATCTTTTTTGCCAAGAAGAATGGACAAACCTTTCCATCTCTAGATGTGCAAAGCTGGTAGAGACATACCCCAAAAGACTTGCAGCTGTAATTGCAGCGAAAGGGGGTTCTACCAAGTATTGACACAGGGGGGTGAATACTTATGCACCCAACAGATGTCAACTTTTTTGTTCTCATTATTGTTTGTGTCACAATAAAATTTATTTTGCACCTCCAAAGTACTATGCATGTTTTGTTGATCAAACGGGAAAAAGTTTATTTAAGTCTATTTGAATTCCAGTTAGTAACAGTACATCATGGGAAAAAGTCCAAGGGGGGTGAATACTTATGCAAGGCACTGTATACCCAGAGCACTGAAATATACATCAGAGAATGTGTTTCTGCTTTTTAGATTCTTCTCACTTCTCACAGCTGATGTTTTGCAAGCAGCGGCATTCACAAACTTCTTCATGTGTTTGAGAATGTAAGTGTCAAGAAAATCGCGGCCGCACTTCTTTCATCTCTTTGTCACACGTCGTCTTTATTCACAGAAATGTTGTTTTTTTTTGCTTTTGAAACAGCAGCTCCCAACGTCACATGGGAAGCCCAGCTGAAACTGTGAAATATAACCAACTATATTAAGAAGTGTGGGGAACTCTGATTTAAATCCTGACGCAAATTAGTTTCAAGTGTCAGGACCACACACCTTTACCCAGATAATGCTTGGAGTAAATTCTCATTTTATAATCTATAAGGCGATTGTCACAGTACAAAACAATACCTCTACACTTTTAGTCGGTGTGTGCTTTTGGAAGAATTAGAGACAAAAGATTCAGTTAGATAGTCAGTTTCCAACCTCCCCTCAATGACACACTTGAGCTGATGGATTCAGTTTTTATGGCACCATTATATTATTAATTCTAGCAACGGCAGTTTTTTTCCTGTGTTGCTTGAACTGGTACCTGCCGTCACCATCTAACTGCAAAGCCACTTTAATCATCCAAATCAGTTGGAGGAGTAAATCAATCCATCATGTCTCTCCGCAGGATTTACACTTCATGATTTACTGTCTGGAGGAGTAAGGGTGAAGGAGCACTTCAGAACGACTCCATATGCCACTTAGACGGATGCGGCATCTGGTGTCATGAGTGTGTCATTTTCAGCATCACTGTTTTGTGTAGTGATTTTGTTGAAAGGGTTCAGTGGGCAGATCTGTGGCCGATCAGCAGTGTTCAAACACAGTGGGAGGCTGTGGAAACTACTTTGTTTGAAAACTGTGGAAATCTCTGTCCACACAAGTGATTTAGCTCTTTATCCGTTTGTGGCACATGTCGATACCACCAGGGTCTCCCCACAGCAGCCAGCGACCAACCTATCACTTTTCAGATCTATATTTTTAAAACGGAACAAACATAAATTTCAAATGAACTCAAAGTGGCCAGCAGTTTTTGAACATTTTTGAACACGGCATCTCTTTCAGTCTGTTCAGAACCGTCTCTCCTCTGTCCCTCCTCGTGTTCTTCCTCTGGGGCAGCTCTTTCTGCTGCCTTTTGAACCTGAGGAGTAATCAGCTCATAGCTCCAGATGGAGGTCCTCTCCGAGCCGCCTCCATGCCCACATTGTTTTAAAACTCAGTCCATAATAACACACCAGCTAAACAATGTTGTTTTCTGCCGAAAATGTGATAAGGCCCGGACGAACCTGTCATCTCCCTTTCCGCCCGTCCAGACTAAACTGTTGCCCCTTAGTTTTCAAACTAAAACAGGGCCAGCAGGCATATCCATAGCCGAGTTGATGCATTTTCCAAATAAATAGTAGTAGTGTGGATGTAGATTGTCCGCGTCTGTTTCCGCAATATCACACTCAAAACGTCTGACTTCGTGAAAGGTTAGTAGATCTCCTAGATTTTCCACAGTTTTACTAACAAGCTTCAGCAATAGATGAGTCAAGAATGGAAATATGGTTCCCAATGCTTTGCAATTGAATGGACCAGCCTTCTGCTCCTTTATGTGTTACCGAAGACATGTATCTTAGACAATGCTGATGAATTACCATTGTTGATCACCAGTTGTCCTTTTTCATGTGAGGGTATTTGCAAGATGTTACAGTCAATTTCACACCTCTCTGATATTAAATTCAATGAAGGATGCCAAAGATATCCCCCCCCCACACACACACGCACACACACACATCCACCCCAAAAATGTAATTCAGTAAACAACAGATGTTAGACACAGCATGTTGTCGGTCTTGTTTATTCTTATCTCTTGAGACACAAACTCAAACATCAACGAATCCTTCAACACAAAGGCAGAAGGATCCAGAGTTTGGCTCTCAGCTCACTACTCCTGCAGGCACCTGTGTGCATACAAATCACATTTCTGCCACTGAGTGGATTGCGGCAGCTTGTGTTTAGTCTGAATTACCCCAGCCATATGGTAGACACTGTGGTTTGAGGCCTGCTCCTTTAGTTTACAATCTGAGTAGTGTTTCATTACACCGGTGTGGCCAAATGCTCAAACTCTTTATGAGGTTTTATTGCATTTCTCTTCTCCACTCATGTGACAAGGGAGTGGGACGAATGCAAGAGTGTCACTTATAGCTAAGTCACATTTAGCTCAAGTTCAACCATGACCATAGCTGTGACCCAGTTACATAATAATAATTCGAGTTAAAATATGCGGTGAGACCGTAACAGAACAAGGCTTACCTTGTTCTATACCTTTGCAGTGTGAAAACATTATTTTGGAAAGTTATTCCAACTTCCTGACCAGTTGAACATTAGAAGAAGAAAAGGAAGCAGAGGCTGGCAGGATTGCTTGCAGTCTTCACCTCCGACGATATAATGTTTGAAGGAAGAGGATGTTCATCTAATATGGAGATAATAATAATAATAATAATAATAATAATAATAATAATAATAATAATAATAATAACATTACAGTGACATTGAAATTAACAAAGTCAACTGGTTAAACATTTTTTTTCAATTTCAATGGAAATCCAACACGCCCATCTACAAACCAATCAATGTAAGGTGTAGTTAGACTCAGCCCACGGAGCTGATGATAACAGGACGCACATAGGTCAAAGGGAAGTCTTTTTTTTCTTCTATCTGAAATGCAATGTGAAATCAAAACTACCTGGATCCAATGCAAACAATGAATCTTGAATCATGAAAAAGCCCAAGGTTTGCTCAAAGACCTCATGTTAGAAATGCTTGATATTTGAGTTTGAAACAGAAAGCTGCTCACCAGTGCAGATGGTGTTTGAACAGATCCAGAACAACAACACAAAGCAAATATTCAATCTTCAATTAAAATGTAGAAGCAGTGCTCAAAGTGTGGCTAATGGGCTGTGTCTAATTTCCTTATTCGTTCATTTAGGACTCCTTATTAACAGACTCAGTAGGTTACTCCACAGAGCAGTAGGTGGGATGTCAGACACTCATTAAAGAATGAATAAACAATCACTTTATTTCCCCACTTATTGATCCCGCTCCCATTTTTCTAGTGTTCATTGCAACAGAAGCTATTTTCTTTTTCCAGAAAAAATGTAAGAACTCCTGTATTTGACTCCAAAACAACATTCCCTTGATAACTAATGGGAAGAGTTTGCACAGTTTATTCTAAAGACAGATGTGTTCCTTCAGCTCCTGCCTCAAACCTGTCTGCAAGCCATTCCTCATTTGTAGAGCAACCACTGCTCCTGACAGACGAGGGTAGATGGAAGTAGAAGGTGCACCGCAGTTAATGAGCAACCACAGCTTCCTCTGTTCTGGAGTCCAGCCGAGCATTCTCTCAGATGTCAGTACTGTCCAGGTGGCTGTTGTTGTTGGGAAACTGCACAAACTGCCTCATAAAGATTATACTCAAACTGATTTATTTTAACATAAACGTTTTAATAGCTCCACCAAGGAGGTTATGTATTCACCCCCCTTTCCATTTGTCCATTTGTTGGTTTGTTTATGCCAAAACTGTAGGATGGATTACCACACACCTTGGTAGAAGGCTGTGGTATGGATTAGAAAAGATTCCATTCAAATTTCGTGTGGATCTGGATCAGAAGAGATATTTCACTTTAGGGCGCTTTTCCAACATTTTCACAGATTTTTTCGATGAGAACTCAAGTTTGTTTGGGAACTAATATTTAGGAGTGTATGCAATTTGGTGAAGATCCACATAAAAACCTGCACTTAGCTAATATAAATGTGGCTTAATAAGGGGACTGTTGGGCCTTTAGACTGTTGGTGGAGGCATGCACTCTACTAAGTACCATTCTAGTTCATACTAATGCGTGATAAGACTCAGGCAGCTACATAGGATCGCTTTGAAGTTTTGAAAAATCTAAAAAGATGAAATACTGCTTTTATATCTAATTCTATTTTATAATTTCCTCTTCACCTACCACGATAAGTCGTAACTGGACCATCTGCAAAAGGTGCAGAACGCTGCTGCAAGGCTGCAGATCCAGCAGGATTACCCACAACACAGACATCCTATGTTCTTTACATTGACTTCCCATCATGTTCAGGATTCAGTTTGAGGCTCTTGTTCGCACACATACAGAACTCCATTGTCCATTTCCAAAACCTGCCATAAGACCTTATCACCAGCAAGTCACTTAGATCTACTGATCAGGTTTTTTAAAGTCCACATGATCATCTGGGCTTAAAAAAAACAAAGCTCCAGTGCATTTCAGCATCTACCATTCGTCATCAACAGATTACCTGGAACAATGGTTTCTATTGTACTGCAATTCAGCCAATATAAAACTGACACTCAGATATGGGTCTGTGGCCTAAAAGGGTGTGGACAAATAAAAACTGACAGAAATCAAAGGATAAAATAAACAAGGATTTTGGTTACAAAAAAATAATCAAAGAACAATAATGCATGTTAACAATGACTTTGGTTACAAATAACTAAACACAAATACAAGTTAACAAATGTTTATAGAAAAACACTAAAAACTAGGTAATTGTGCATTTAAAGTCATGGCTGTGATACTGTTGCTCTTCCTGCTGTCGCGTTTAAATAGTGGCTGAAAACTAATTTATTCAAACTGGCTTTCAAACATTGTTTAATTTTTACTGACTGGCTTTCAGCTGTTTGTTCATGCTTTATCGTCTCAGTCTTTTATTGTTATACATGGCATACTACCCCCAACCAGGGAGTTTCTTCGGTGTAAAACGATTTACCCAGAACTTTAATTGTACAAGCAGTTCCTACAAAGGTTCCTAGTTATAGGGAAGTTCTTGTGGTTGAAACACAGCCATAGTAGTCCTCAAAATAAACCTGAGCACAGGTCTAATCAGCCAAAGTCATTACAACCAGGCCATGTAGCATCTAATGAGATCAGGCAGCTCTGTAGTAACTGTTTCTCATTTTCTTCATCACCCTGTGTTATTCCTAGTTAAGACTAAAACAAGGTTTAAACAGGGCAGTTCTTGTGCTAACGTCAGTAAATCCATAATCCTCTCCTATCATTTGTGATATCAAGGCTGCATGCTTAAAGGTAGCATGTAGTAAATCAACACAACTTTCCTCATGAGGGCAAATAAACCCTAATGAGCACTTAGGAAGATTTTCAGTTGACATAATATATGTTCTTTAGTTTGCATTCACTGAATGTTGAAGCAGGCCAATAGTAATTTGAATGAAAGAGGATGAAGCGGCTGAGTGGAGTACCAGCATACTTATCCACAGAGAGGAGTTAAAAGGTATTTGTGTTGTTTCTTTTAAGTGAACATTTAATCCGAGGTTTATTTATATTACTCTATCTTTTCTTCGAACCTTTGTAACAACACTTCTTTCATTGCCATTGATTTAGCTTTGGACTGCTCAGTTAGACACATAAAGCCAACAATTGTCCATTTCTCTTCACTTTTAATTGCATAGAGATCCCCTGAGGCTAAAGATTAAACCGTCTGCAGCTCTGATATCAACCATCCATGCACTGTCCTCTGGTGATCGGGTAATACACCTTCTCCTTCATAAATATATGTGTGCAGACATGCGCACATAATCTCAGTGTGTGGTGGTTTGTACCATGAGTAAAGCTCCTGGGCTTCTGTGTATTCAGTGGCATTAACATAATTGAAGTTAATTGCCAAGGAAACTGCCTGTGAGTCCCATCTGTAGCATTCACAGAAGGGGAAAGTGATTGTCCCTCCGTGGATGCTGGCGTCAGGGGGTCTATACCCCTGTCTGAGCACAGCCAAACACAATATACACACTCTATTCAGTTTTTAATGCAATTTCCCACCTTTTAATGGCCGCTAATGGGCGCACACACACACACGGACCACAAAACACACACACGTGTTCTAGCCATTTAACTAAATTAGCAGGCATGTTACTGCGTGCACATTTCACAGGCAGTTAACAAGATCAAGCACTGTGTCTGTGATGAATTAGCACATAATTAGCTCGATACTGAAACTGTCATATTTAATTATTTCATAAAGGGCTTAAATTCTGTGGACAGTTATTGGAGCAGAGGTCTTACTGCTGACCCTAACACCCTGACACACCAGTGACGATCAAGTCAGCCTTCGACTCAAACCGGTGACTTTTTATTTTGCTGCTTGTTCTGTCAGGGGTCCAGGGTTAATGTGGATTGACAGGCTGGAAAATAGGTTCACAAGCCATTTTTGAGTAGGCTATGCCCACTGCCACTTAATTACCAAACATTTCATAAGCAATAAACTGACAGTGATTATATTCAGTTATCCCCATATCCACTGCCTCCCACTATCCAGGAATTAAGCCAAAATATCAGAACACTGCCATCTTGCAGCGATGACAGCATTTGGAGCTGTGAGCCACGATTTCCATGAGGATAATTTTTTTTTTTTTCATCAAATAATTCAAATCTAACTTAGTATGAAAGGAACTAGCTAAAATAATATAAACCATCTTTGAGAATTCGGTCCATGTCCCACCTGCTAACATGGAGGAGGGTAAATGACCCATAACGCAGCCAGCCACAAGGGGGTGATAAACATGCTTTGGCTTAACTTTTTGGGAGCTTTCATGTTGTCCACCTTTAAATACAGTCTGTAGTTACAAGTAGCTAGTCAGCTTATAGAATAGTCGCAATGGGAGGAAAAATCAATTGATGTTGTGTTATTGAAGGTTTCGTTTCTATTTGCTAAACAACACTTAAATGCTACTCCATAATCAGACTTCATCTTAAGGTCAGGGCAGCAATTTAGCAAGAATCCTCAGATCAATTTGAGCAATTTGAAGAGAATTTGTAGAATTTGTGGACGTCACAAGGATCATTATTGAAATTCTGCAGTAAGCTTCAAGATGTAATGCATGCTGATGAGGTCACCATGCGTACATCTTCACCTCCTGCCGTAGCTCTTTTTAAACTAGTCAGTAGGGGGGATCAGAGATTGATAGCCTTATTCCCCTCTGAGACTATTCGATTAAATGTGCAAGGTGAAGCAAATCCATAGTTACCAATGGGAAGACACTAGTATAAATCAACAGATTACAACAGGCAATGAAGTTTTTATATCAAATGACCAACAAAAACTGTTCCAATAAAAAAGAATTGCTGCAAGAGGTGGATGTAGCACTTGATGGTTGGAATGGTTTGACAATTGTTCTGGGTGGTGCATAGGGGGAGTAGTGTAGTGTAGTGTATCGCTCTTCTTGCTGTTGAAGGTGCTGGAGGAAGACTCAGGGATGGATGTAATAATAATGCTTAACCAGAGGAAGCTTTTTAAATTCAAAGTGGTGGATGGCCTATCGAATTTATCATCGTCAACTGCACCGTCATCATCAGCTTTGTGTGTCAAATCCTGCTTTTCCAGAGTAACCAGCCACGTGATCTTTAGAAGCCATGGAACGATGGGCATGGGTCTCGCCAAAGGGGCAGATCCAGGAAGTTTCTTATTAATTTGATGCAGCTTAATTGAATCAAAGAGGACTGTTAGGTCTTGATAGAGGTATGCGCTTTATTGCATATCATTCTGGTTTCCTTATTTAAAGCCCCTGCACAATAATAGCCTACACACATCACTGTTTACTGCTGCTTGATAAAAATCCTTCTTCTGGGGGTACAGAGGAGGCAGTGGTACCCAGAGCTCTGCACTTGTATTTCCTAACCATTTATATGTTTTATATTTGACCTGGGATGTATGTCTTCTTGTAGGTACTATGTGTGTGTGACCATCCTGATCTATTTCCTTCCTCTACTGGTGATGGGTTGTGCTTATCTGGTGGTGGGACTGACCCTCTGGGCCAGCGAGATCCCTGGAGACTCTTCTGATCGCTACAAGGAGCAGCTGACCGCCAAACGAAAGGTAACAAACACTTAATTGCGGAGCTTTTAAATAACCAATCAGATAATCCAACCGTGTCACGTGCACCTTTGTACACAGCAGCGCAAGACCGGACGTGGCGTAAAATTTCAAGTCGCTCTACATCATTCCTCCTGTGATGAATTAATCATCAGCGCAGCATGAACCTTAATCTCAGACTCTCTCCTCTGTTATCCTCTCTTCTTTGGTGGTTTTCCAGAACAGTTGCCGTCTTTTCACCTTCACTTCGCTTCATCCTCTGTTTTCACCAACTGCTCTCCTCCTACTTATTTTAAATTGTTTTAATTCTTACACTGCCCATGTTGGTCAGGTGTGTTCACAGTTTTGGTGTTGCAGTTCTTTGTAGAATACCGTTCAAGGAAGAGACTTGCCAGATACTTGCCTTGTGACAAGGTTTTACTACATTTACTATGATGGGGTTTTATCTAGCATTGACATATGAAGCAGTTACTTCTTAGTTTTCTGTACTTTAGATCACTCCTTCACTTTACATCTGACAGGCCATGTTGAAGAATTTATTTTCAGATTTTGAGAATAAAGTCATAACAAGAATAAAAAAGAAAATTTGAAAATTCTTCTGAGTTCACTCCTTAAAATCCTCTCCCTTGGCCCTACCCCTAGATATGATGGAGATGTCCCCCCCTCCAAACGGCGCCACAAGGCGGAGGTTTCAAGCAACATTATAATAGTGACACATCTGAAAACTGAAGGACAGTCGGGACAGATTGGTCTATTGATTAATACACAGTCAGTCAGTGTGAAGGGATGTTTGAAGGGCTAGATGGCCACTACCTCTACATCACATAGAGAAATGGGGCAACCCTATACAGCCACGTGCAAAACAAAGGGGTAGGGCTACATGGTAGGTCTAAGGGGTGAAATGGGACAGGGCCTTAGATCCAAAATCTTAAACCAATCTCATTCTGAAACTGTTGAATATCCCACAGATGTAACAAATGATATAAAGTCACCCCCTACAAAACATGTCCTCCTCCACAAAAGAGACAATGTCCTTTTTTTTAGTGGTTCTTTCTTCAGATTAGACACATTTTCTCACACAATCTTTTCAAAGGCCTGATATTTATGATTATGTGGTGCTGATGTGCCAAAATATTAAGTATTAAGTACCAAACTATTTTTGAAACTTATACTAAAGTTTAACATAACTAGATGCTCGATATTCCTCATTCAAACACAGGCAACTGGCGGATTTTCGGATATTCTTCTTATAATATTACATGTGGCTTAAAATGCTTATTCTTTCAACATTACCAGTTTTTTCAAAATATTCCAACTCTATTCTCTTAATTTTCCAACTGTATTCTAAAACATGTCCCCAATCCTCCGTTATAAGGTCTTGCTTTGAATCATTTGATTATTTATACATTGGTCTCTAGCCACACTTCAAAATGGCCCTATATGGCAACGTGGGTTTGTCCCCCATGTCCCCCCCTTGCTCCCCCCATGTCCCCCCCTTGCTCCAGACTGAAATGTCTCATTTTCAATTGCAGTGGAGTTTAGTACAGGCATCCATCGTCCCCATAACTTTGCAGATAAAGTTATCCTTTGTGACATTTTTTACTTAACACCATCATCAGGTCAAAACTCTAATGTCTCAAGGCTAATGATATCAACCTCAGCTGTACCAAGTTTTAAGTACTATTAATTAAATATGATAAAAGCTAATGCTAAGATAGAGAACATAGTAAAAAATAAGTTCACCTCTTACTATAATGCGGCAACATAGATCTGTTACACCTGTCCATATACATTATTTTCAGATCACTGTCAGTGAGCAGTCTGTAACTGACAGTGCTTATGATGTGTCTTTGTGCATTCGATTTCCATTTTGACAGAAAAGTTCAAAGCAGTTGCCAGATGTTGGACTAACAGAGGCTTTTTAAAGGAGTGAGACGGTGAATGCTGAGGAGACAATCAGTGCAATGCAGCACTCTCATCATTTGAAGAGCAAAAAAATGACTATATAACACTGTTGTGATTGATGGTTTTCCATGACAGATTTTAAACTGCATGTGTTATACATTATTCATGGAGAAGTACATTTTATTTTTTAGGACAGGTTAATTGTACCGTGATGAGATCTGTAACATCAGAATAAAGTGAAGAAATAGCTTTTTGTCCATTCTTTAAAGGGATACTTCACCAAAAAAGGAAATTTCTCCCATAATCTCCTCATCAATATGCCAATGTAGGGGTAAACAGTGTTTCAGCCAAACTGACCTCTTCTTCAGACGCAATAAAACAACAGAGAAAACATTACATGCCTCCATACTGCTCGTGTGGTGTCATCCAAGTGACGGCAAGGCCGACTGCAAACAGCGAGCGTCATTTACACAAAGTTTTAAGCCTAAAAGTCCACTACTGGAGGTGGCGATGCTCGCTGAAGCAGCCAGATGAATGTGCCCTTGGGCAAAAGTGTGTGCGGTGTTCAGAGGTGACATATAAGAGAACATTTCTCAGTACACATGCAGTATGGAGGCATGTTGTGTTTTTTCTGTTGTTATATTACGTCTGAAGAAAAGTTCACAATGGATTTCAATTGTATTGGATTCGGCTGCAATGCTGTTTACCCCTGAAACTCCAAAGTGTTTTGTGGACTCAAACACTTCACCCACCATCATAGTGGTGAGTAGACAGTGAGTGAATTTTCATTTTTCTCTAAACTATCCCTTTAACCCTTTAGCCTATGTAATGCCTTCTTAACTGGTCAAATCTGGAATGAAGTAAGGAAGCAAAGCAGTAAGAACAAAGATAAGATTGTGCTTTCATGTGTCCAACAGGTTGTGAAGATGATGATCGTGGTGGTGTGCACGTTTGCCCTCTGCTGGCTGCCCTACCATGTTTACTTCCAGCTGCACCAGTTCTTCCCTGATATGTTTGAGGAGAGGTTCATCCAGCAGGTCTACCTGGCCATCATGTGGCTAGCCATGAGCTCCACCATGTACAACCCCATTATCTACTGTTGCCTCAACGACAGGTTGGTCAGCACCGCCACACACTCACAAATATATTGATTTCTTATTATCACAAACAAACAAACAAACAAACACACACACAGTTTGCACTTCTGGCTGAGCAGTGGTAACGGCCACGGTTTTGGTGGTCAGGCAACGCGAGACAAGAAGCCTCTATTTCATACAACACTGACACCAGTGTTTGTGTGCTACTGGTGCTCGTAGCTAAACAATGTAGATGACTTAGCTTCAGCAAGCTAGTTGGTGTGTGTGGGTGTGGGAGGAGGATAAAATAGGTAGGCGTGTCCCAGCCCAGCCTCCCAGCACTGCTTTTTTGAATTTCCAGGAAAAGACATTTCAGACAATACTCAGGGGGGAAGTTAATCAATGAATGAGGGAAAGCAGACAAAGTGAGGCAAAGTAAACAAAGTAAAATTAAATGAGACTCAAGGTTAAGTAACAAAAAAAACAGGAAATGGCCTGAGCTTACCCCAAAACATGATTTAACTCAAGGAGCAAACAAGAGACACAAATCCCCCAAAATTCAAAACGCAAGGAAAACAACAAGATAGTCCAAAATATTATTTATCAATTTACTCTGGTGTCCTTTGATGCATTATTTTGTGACACTATCCCTAACATTCATTACTTAATTAAATTATTTTGTCTTTTGTTGTGCCTTACCAATATTATCCATTTGCTGAATTTGTGAGTAGGGCCGGTCCAGACCAAGCCTCTTTATCCTCTTTTTTTCTTGTGAAAGGGTGTTTTTGTAAAGAAATTACCAGATTTGCCTCAGTTCGCAGTGGAAGTCACTCGGCAGATGTACCTGAGATGGTGTTGAGGGTTGACCAATCAGTGAAAAAGTGTCATTCAATGCCAATTCGCTGTAAATACAAGTGGGAGTGTCTGGGGTACAGAGAGCTGCGTCCCGTGGAAGAGATTGCAAACCTTCAAAAAGGGAAATGTTTTTTTCCTGTTTACTGAGCTTCAGGATAGTAGCCATTGACACACACACACACAGAAAGATCCTATCAGCTGCTGCCTTAGCCATAAGCAGATCAAAAAGTCTGCTTACACTCACTTTAAGACTATTTGTCTGGAGAGAAACTCCTCTTACCTCTGAGGGCCTCCACATAAGTAATGAAATATGAATAAACAAATGTTAAAAGCCATCTCTGAACCTGACTGTGAACACCAAGAGTGATCAGCAGAAATGTTGATGAATCTAAAGATGGTTATTTGGCTAAATAAAGGCAGATGGTCAACTCTGCTTGTTTTTTGTAATCTATCATCTGCCATTGTCTCTCCACAGTGGCCACCTGTTTATTGTCTTTGTGCTGTCAGAGAAATTAGGTTTTCACACTCTTCTTTTTTGCCTCTGAAATGTATTCATGTCCTAAAAATGAAAGTATGTGGGTTGGACCACAGTGAGCGGAGGTTTAGTCATCATTTTGTACAGGATATTGACTGAATTGTCTCTATTAGTTCAGCTGATTTAAATTTAAATGCTTGACCGATGGTGGACCTCTCTGCTTATTTTCCATCAGTCTCTTTGCACCTCTTCTGCTCGCTAAAATTGACATTTTCCCTTTTTCTCTTGTGTTTCTACATATCCGATCTAAATTATATTTCGAGAGCTGCTGAAATGAGTCGACAAATAAAGGTCATCAGTAAATGCCACATTCAACATTTTGTGCTTATTAATATTCAAATGCCTGAAATGAAAACAATCTTTGCTCTCTGCCTATTCTTTCATCCCTATTAGCCCTTGTACACACTCAACATACACACCTAATCAGGATGCAAACACTAAATGAGTCCCTCCCCACACTCTCTGTGACATGTCAAGCTGTGGCATATAGTAAACAGTGCTGTCAGATTGGGAAGATTTCCATACTTGACGCTCTTGATTATGTGAAGAATGAAAATAATAGTTGTCAGCGGATGATGCAAACACTGATTGGGTTTAGGATCATTTATGCAAACTCCATTTTATAACCATCTTTTGCCCTCTATAAACTGTAGGAGATATAGAGCACTGGATGGATGCTGTTGCTGTTGGATGTTAGTGCAACTACAGTTAATAATATCAATGTTTCAATGAACAATATAAAAACTGTGTGACCACATCAGAGAGAAAACTTATTTCAATAAAGCGACAGAGAATTCTCGCCTAAATCTTCCACTCGTCCCCCAAACCTGAAACATGCTGGTAGTTGTTCCTGTACCGTCTGATACCACCCATAAAAAAACAGGCATAGCAAACCTTGATTGTCATGGTTACAATGATAGAAATGAGGAGTGCACTGGCAGCGGTAAACCAGACCTCCATCGCTATGGTTACAATGATTAATCATGCATTTCAGTTTATAAAACATTTGGTTACGTTCAGGCACAAAAACTGGTTTCTTCGGTTTAGGGATTCTGTTCACCCATCAAGCTCTTTACACTTAGTCATCTGAATAATTTGCTCCTGTCATAAAAAGTATGTCTTCTAACAGTCGCCTAATGAAATGAGACTACTAAGGATCTTAGAGACGGTCGGTTCTCACATATTTGTGTGAAGTTGAAGCGCCCTGGGAGACTGAGTTCTGGAGGCTCTGCTTTGTCTTCAGAACAAAGAAACATGTGGTCAGGATTTGACTACACATGTAGGCAGAACTGTAGTTCACAAATACCAGGTCCCAACAAGACGTATTAATTGATTGAATCTTTAACTTATTCTTTTCATGTACAGGTTTCGTGCTGGTTTCAAACAAGCGTTCCACTGTTGCCCCTGCGTCCCTAAAGGCTCGTACGAAGGGCTGGAACTCAAGTCCACTCGCTACCTGCAGACCCAGACCAGCGTTTACAAGGCCAGTCGGATGGAGAGCACCGTGTCTACTGTTCTTCAGGTCAGGGACGACATGGAGCAGCCCAAGGTCAAGGCACTGGCATGTCCAGGACCCTGTGGGGCTGCGGTCGGTGCCAGGCCACATAGCTCCTCCCTGGACCTGACGTCCAACGGGTCATCATCCCGGAGCGTTTCCAAAACGGTGTCAGAAACATCCAGTTTCTACTCCAGTAACAACCAGCAGGAATAGACCACAAACACTCAGAGAGCAGAGGGAGAGTATGAGTTGACAGTTCACATTGCCTGCCTGTGTTCATGCAAATGTGCAGCGTGAATGTGTGAGCTTGTCTGCAAGTGACTGTGGCAGAATTTTTGATGACTACATTTCTAGCGTGTCCATTGGAGCTCTGTTAGGTCCAAGATGCCCTTGTGTAAAGTACTCCCACTTCTGGCAGTGAATGATCAACTGGCATGTGAGGGGTTTGCTCTTTGCCACAATGTGACAATGTGCATTTCAACAACTTGAGTACATTCCAGTTCAAAAGCTGAGCTGAAGCAGACGCTGGCACCTTCAAATTTCACAGCCTCTGCTTGTCACACCAGCCTTCTCTCGGAGCAGGGAGAAGGTTCACACATCCTCACTCACCCAAGCTGTGTGACATCACACAGTCTATTTTAGAGAGGAGCGATATCCGCAGAACAGCATGCTCTGAATACAACCGCCTCCCGTTTCAAAAGGGGCGGTTCTTTGCGAGGAGACAGGAAGTTTACAGGAAGTTCTCTACACCTGTAGCAGGGAAGACGTGTATCTCTGTGTATCTGTGTGTGTGTGTGTGTGTGTGTGTGTGTGTGTGTGTGTGTGTGTGTGTGTGAGAGAGAGAGAGAGAGAGAGAGAGATGATCAGAATGTCAACTTCGTCTCCCCGAGCAGAAGTTTCTCAACGTCAGTGCTCCTTCAGCTGTCTGGCTGACGGAGACCTCTGAGCACCTGCAGACATTGCTGAAAAGTTCTGAAAATCACCTGAAACTCCGGCAGCATCTGGCTCAGCTTTCCTCTGAGCTCCGAGCATCACCTTTGAAAGTCGTGGTGGTGCTCCAGATTCTGAAGAGGCCAATAGCGGGCCTCAAGTAAACACACTAGCAGATAAACCATCCAGTGTGAGCCACAAGTCTCACACTCAGTCCTTCGTGACACCTCTAAACCCAGACAGCTCTGGCAGGTAGCTGTCAGATCGGCAAAGCACAGCAGATGAAATGTTTAAGTTTCCTTAAGAATCAATACACTTTCACAGTAATAACTGTCCCACCAGCTGCCTGTCAGTCGAACCTGCTGCAGTGATTCAGCTGGATTACATTTACACCTCAAAGTCATGTGTCTGTGGTTTGTGTGCATCTGTTGTTCTGTAGGTGACCAGATCTATTCCCCCTTTTTCAGACATGAACTCACAACAACGCAGCAGGAGATTCTCCATTCAGACTGCAATTATTACATGTTGTTTACAGCACATCGACCCCCGGCCCTTATCACCAAAAGCTCTCTTGAGATCTTCTTCGGCATCTTGTACGTGTATAGCACTGAGAAAGTTCGATTATTTTTTGGAATGTTCTTTATTTCTGCTTTTGCATCAGATGCGTGTGAAATCTTTTTTATCTATGCGCCTCCTCGCTTGCAGAAAATCCTCTGGAGGATCTCCTGCTGTGTTCTCACGTGAGGTCACTTGAACATCATTTGGAATTCTTATTAGGAGGCTTGCTAGAGAAAGTCAGGAGCCTCACTCGGATATTTGCGTTATCGCGTACATCCCCAGAGAATGTCAGGAGATTCTTCAGTGATCAGTTCATGTCTGAAAGCAACTATACTCACATTATATATATATATGTTGTCGTTATCTCCTAAATGTAATCCGGTCATGCGAGACACATGTTCATTTAAGGTTTAATGGGCTTCATAGATGTTTTAGCCTGGATCGCCTGTTAGAGTGTAGCTCTGTGCTATGTGTAGTGATGTGCCTTGCTGATGAGCATGATGTGTGTAAAAGGGCAAGGGGAGCAGAGGAGCAGCTCGCTCTGCTGGGGTCCAGGAAAAGGACAATTAGAAAACCGAAGCTATGGAAGCTCACTGTGACAAATTGTCTTTACCCTCCTTCAGTGGTTAACACACACACACACACACACACACACACACACACACACACACACACACACACACACACACACACACACACACACACACATCACCACTGTAAAAAATCTTGGCAGTGGATTTGAATGCAAGCTTTTGGTCACAGCATTCTTCGTCAAACTGATTTAATACTGTGGCAATTTTTTTAATTTAGTTTCCACAAACTTCAGATGTTCTATCATATCAGTCAAACTTCCTTCACCATATTCAGGATACTCACTAATTCATAATAGAAGTTAAAGCAGAATATTTGTCTACAATTATCCTGTGGTGACGTTAATAACTAAATCCACAATATTTGCATATTTGCTGTGTACATAACAAACACAGTGAGGCAGTATCAGACAAGGACACACGACGATGTGAGAAAGCACGTCTCAGAGTTTATGCATTGGAAATTATTTCAGTGTTTCACACATTATTATCAGGATTCATATGTGAGACAAATCCGACGTGCTTGCCAAATTTCAAGGTTGATATTCTTTGCAGTGTGCATGCACCACACATGCACTCACATATGTAGCATGGTCACCTGTTGACACCTATCATAACACACACACACACGCACACACCCCACAACATTCATCCGCCTAACGCCCAGTCTATTCTCAGCACACAAAGCCTGTTGTTGTAAATTCCACAGTCAGCTGACATGAAACTGAGGAGCAGAGGTGAAGCAACATGACTTTACTGGAATTACAATGACAGTCAGTATTATATCACTTCATTCAGCACGTACAAGGCTTACCATTACATTGTCTGGCTCACATGGAAACATAATCAACACTAAATGAACGTGAGGTAAATTTCAGTGCAGAGAGAAAATGAAGGGCACACAACAAACATTAGAACAAATAGAATAAAATATGAACTTGTCATCTCCATCATCTCCATTCTACTATTCCGTCAAGGCTTGAATATATAACACATCCCACCGAGCTTTTGGATAATGTATGTCCTGGCCAAGTCATCACTTCAGAAATGACTCGGATGCTGAAATTGTACTACTGGACTTCATGGTCATAGATCGCTGGCTTTGATGCAGCAAGCTAACACATGGTCATACACCAGCTTCAGTGATAGCTCATTGGGCCCTTCATTCCAAAGGAAGTAGATGTGGAAAAGGACATTTTACCACAAATCTTTGTCGTAGATAAGATTATTTATTTACAAATACACATAAGGTTTGACAGTGGTTATGCCCTGAAGCTTAATTAATTTGAATTATGACATATCCCTGGATTTGCTACGAGAATAGAAATGCGATAAGTTAAGGAAGACAGTAAGAGCAGGCCCTATTAAAAGAACATTAAAATAAAATAAGTCATTCCATTCAGTCAGATACAGTGGGCCCTATCCTACACCTGGTGCAACATGGCCAAGTGCAACTCAAGGACCTTTGCTTGTTTAATTAGCAAATAGACCCAAGCAACCGTGTGTTCTTTAAATGAGTGTTCTGATGAAATGTTGCTGCACTTTTATCATGAGCTTTCGTCAGCTGCTTCTTGGGGCATTCAGTCATTGTAGTAATTACTGGTACAAAGCCAGATGCACACCTAGTGTACACTCTTGCTTGTTACACACAGTTACTCACTCAATTTCAGTTTGACCATAAGTAGATCAGTTTCCTCTGCAGAGACACGATCACTCTTACTACCCCGAAAATCTGCCATTATGATTTGGTTTATTGTATGTTACGCCGGAAACACACCCATGATTCATTACAGTAAGAAGAGATAAGGTGCCTCTTTATTGGGGGGGAGAGAGATCTAAATCAGCCAAAAATGTAATTCTTTAGTTAAATTATCAAGGTCAATTTCAGCCAATGTGATGGAAAGAAAGATCCGGTAATGTTTTGCAGGAATCCCTTTAAAAAAACTCTCTTATACTAGTTTTTTCAGAGGATCTTTTTAGTTTGTTGTCATGATCCATCAAGGTTTGTGTTGTAGAGGTAGCCGGCCAAGTAGATCCCATACGTCCCTCGCTCCCCTAACTCCTTGTGGATCCGTTCTTTCAGTCATGACCATGAGCTTGTGAGCACTCCTCACTTGGGGCAGCAACTCACCTCCAACTTGTAGAGAGCAACCCTTTCCGGCAAAGAACCATGGCCCCGGCCTTGTCGCTGACTCTTATCCCAACCATTTGCAAAACTGGCTGCAAACCTCCCCAGTGCGCAGAAGAGGTCACGTCCTGATGTAGCCAACAGAAGCCCATCTGTGGTGTTTTCATCACATTGGCAGAAATGCAGGGCCCAAATTTATGGATTCACAGCACTTTGTGTGTCTGTGTGGGTGTGTATATTTGCATGCATGCATGCTTGAATCTATGTATGTGTGTGTTTGCAACAACATTCCAACAATGGGTTTTGTGTAAAAGTAAACCAATTGTTACGGCCAAGGACATGATTTTGCTACATTTCTCAAAGCGGAAGAAATCTTGATGTTATGAAAGTTTACAAAACATGCTTCTGATATGACAAGCAAAAGAAAATGATTATGTAGCATCAGCTGTCTGGACCAGAGAGGAAGTAGAGGAGTAACGCGCAATGAACTTACACTCAAAAAACCTATCATCTCATCAGTTATTTAGTTTTCATTTGATTTCTATACGCTCATGCATGGTTACCAGCAGGGCAGGAATCATCCACCAGAATATTCCCGCATCCGCCCATCACTTGGATGGGTCAAGTGGAGCAGGTGAACGAGAGGCTGGGGCCCTTAATGAATGTGTAATCAACTTTGTTCAACAAATGCTCCTTGAATGAACGTAGTGCAGGCGCCCGCTCTCGCTGCCTCTCAACAACACACACTCCTGCACACACTCACAGAGCCGTCACTGATGAGAGCTGTAGCGATGGAGACAAAAGATGCCAGCTTGCTGCTGAGAAGAGGCGCCAGGCAGGCTGCACAGTGGGGTGAATGGTCTCATCAGCACCATCTCTTCCTGTGTTTCTATCCATCCCTCGCTCTCCAATCATGCTATTTACAGCAAAGCAGAGGAGCGGGCAACCAATCAAGCACATGCAGAAATGCCTCACACAAACAAGGACATGCACACACAAACATGTGCTTGCAGGACTCATCATTAACTGGGGTGAAGATGTAAAGGTTTGTCACATCAGCGTGACTGGTGCATGCTCAAGCCAATTAGCTTTGAGGGTGCCATCCACAACATAGAGTCGTTCAACGTCCTTACTTCATGTAGCACTTAGAGAGCAGCTAATTCATGTAAATGTGTTATTGAGACATAAAGAGTAGATGGGGCTTCATCCAGAGTAAACACATCATGTGAGCCACGTTATAAGAATTTCTCAGACTGCAGTTAAAAACACAGCCTCTGCAACAATGTAAAAATGTGCATTGCTGCAGCCAGGCTCAGTGTAGTTGTTTTGTGAGATTAGTCGACCACAGTGCTCTGTTTTCCTCATCTTGTACAAAATGAGCATCTTTCCACCCCTCTCTTTGGTGAACATTATCATGAACTAGACACTCTGAGCTGAAAAGACCTTTGACGGTGATATTGATATATCTGTATCTGTGTCGTGTTGTGAAATGAATTCACCCATGGAAAGATGTATAGTGACATACCAGGTGGATCTTGTGACTGTGTGTGGACTGGACTCTGGGGGAAGACGCAGACTCTGTGCCATGTAAAGACATTTTAAAGTACTAGTGCCTGTTACTATACAAATGGTCAAATACCTCTCTCTGTGTCTGGAAACTAAATACCATTGCTTTTGCTTGATCTGCCATGTGGCTGACGATGAGCCGCTGGTTATTAGTTTAGTCTAGCCACTGTTTAATGCTTACCTTTTAGCCTTGCATTGTGGTCTGCCTTACCACAGCTTTATTGATATTTTCACAGTCAGTGATTCTATAGTGTTGAGGTACTTGCTCTTTTTAGTTTTGGATTGAATTGTCTTCAATTAGATATTAGGGGGAGGTAGACAAAAAATTACCTTTTCATTTAACTCAATTCATTAAGGTTGACATATTGTTTTGCATTACTTTGAAAATTATTTCAGCTTTGCCCTGACTAGTCAGTGCAAGTTGTATTTTTGCTCCATCAGTGTAAATTTCAGTCAAGCTGAGGTCACCAAAAATAAGATCACCAAACGCAAAAATGTTCACAACAATCAAAACCCAGATATCAAATGTTCACCTCTGTAGGTATGGTGACTAAAAGCTGCACGGACATTTTTTTTTCTTTCTAAGATGGTGTTCCCAATTTAATTCTGCCTGCTTATCTCTGATTGGCCGAAACAGCCAATAATAGACACAGAATTTCATCGCATAAGGTCAGGAACCACGTTAAATGAATCTCAAGACCAAAAACACGTCAGACACACTATCGAAACGTCACTACAAGCAAACACACAAATACACACAGTCGTGTCTCCAAAGAAATTTCATTGACCTTCTTGAGACTAACCCTAACCTTAACCATAGTTATACCTGCCTAACCTTTGCCCTAACCTTAACCTGACCTAAAAACATGTTTACATGCTAAACTTTAATGATTTACGTGATGGGGACTAGTATCCCCATAGCAACTAGAATACAAGTTTATCACACACAGCCACACACACACACACACACACACAAACATAGTAGACTGCTCTTCTAGTGATTATTTTTTGGGATTTGTCGACAAGATATATATATATCATAACCTTATTCTTGAAAGTGCAGACTTGTGGCTTTGAATCAATAGTTTACTTCACAGTTATATCCACACAACACAACTGTCAAGAGCTTGTATTCCTTTGAATGCATAGTTACATAAGTACAATTCCTACTTTTACCCCAATATTTAGTTTCTACTCCCTCAAATACCCTCAATGCTGAGAGTCAGCCTTTTCAGCCCAGTCAGTGTTTCATTTGAAGTCCAATGTGCTCGAATATAGAGCTTAGAGACGTTGCTCAGTGTGTGACAAAAATGCATATGTGATCATATATGTGATATTGTAAGGGTATTTTCTGACATAGCCATGTATGTCAGTTTGAGCCCTATATTGTATTGGTGTTATGCGTGCTTCTATCATGCCTGCTTACTCAAAGGGAGATAGGCTGAAATGGCATTTTAAATATCTTTCTCCAAACATTCTATCATGCTTTTGTCATTTGAAGAAAAAACCCCAGCAGTAAATCTTCTGTATTTTTCTGTGTATTCTGCTCTGAGGTGACTGTGTATCTGTTACTGCCTCCATTTGTGGAGTCACATATAATGTACAGTGAGTGTTTTTATCTGTGCTCTTTGCCAAAGTTGAAGTATCAATTTTATTGTCTTCTATTAAATAAATAATAATTATAGTATTGATTTGCAAATCACCACATCTAGTTTATCCTCATTTCAGGTAAGAAAAGATGTTCAAATTTGTGTGTTTGTGTGTGTGTGTGTGTGTGTGTGTGTGTGTGTGTGTGTGTGTGTCTCAATTCAAGGGTTGCACCCATTTTCCTGGGCCTGAGCCAAGGTGAAACCAAAAGGAGACCGAAGCGCATGAATCCTAGGAGAGATTGGGGTGGCAAGGATTCACCTGTTGGAGACTTGGTTTATTGGGGATTGGAGGGAGCCTTCGAAATGAGATGCACCGCTGTGATTCAATCAGCCTCTGAAGGATGCAAGTCCGAAATTGTGATTTTTTTCACCAGATCTTAAAACACTTGAGGCACACGGAAACAAACATCTGGTACAGGAAGTGCACTGCACAGTCTCAGTAGTATTGAGGAAGATTACACTCAACATCAAAACCTTTGTTTACTTTGTAGTTCTGTCTCTCTTTGTGAATCCTGACCTTCAGCACAAGGTCACGGGGATGAGAGAGAGGAGGTTGAGGAAGAAGTAGGAAGGACAGCATGTGTGCATGTGGTTAAATAGGTAAAAAACAAGAGAGGCTGAGTGTATTCGTGTCAGATAAAAAATACATTGTGTGCTGCACACTGTTTGCATTGTTAACCACAGCTGAGCTGCCTTGATGGGCCTGGCCCTTCTGTCTGTTTTAAGACATCCCGTCATTGTAAATGCCGCCACAGCAATTCAATTTGAACAATAATTTTTACATAGTCTGTGTAATACAAAATGGAATAACAACATTTACGTGAAAGTAATTGTTGAAGAATATTTGAATGAAATGTCATCCAAGGTGAAGTGTTTGATGACACACACAGGCACAGTCTATTCATTCATTTTCTTACTGCCTTTTCCATATTGCTAACTTTGCTGTCATTTCAGATCTTACATCCCTCCTGCCCTGCAGTTACCCTGACTTTCCCAACTTTCTTATTCAGCTGTCCCCTGATCAACTCTAGGTGCATGTGCAGCACACGACAGCAGACTCGTCACACCAGGTTTCTGGTATGACTGTTGTATCTCCTCCAATAACAGTAGGACTATTTACTCAATTAATTACCAGGAAACTATAACATGTAGCCGTGCATCTTCCATTTTTAACACTAAAAATCTTGTTAAAACAAATGTTCACTTAACGGAAACACTAGATTGATTTTACTCACAAACAGTTACAGGAAGTGTTGACAATATTTATATTTGCGGCTGCTCCAAACTGATAACATCTTCCACAACACACACTACCGGGATTCAGTGGCTCAGTGCTCACGCATCCAGAGTGGCCTGGGCGTAACTACAGCTGCTTTAGTTCTCTGCAGATCCTCCTTAATTTTTCAATCAAATTTTAATTGTATAGCCCATATTACCTAGTCACATTTTGTCTCAGAGGGTTTAAAAAGGCGCAACATCCTCTGCCCGTAACCCTCAACACGAGTGAAGAAAAACAAATGGATCCCCTCCCCTGTTGGACTCCTGCCAGAGGAGAAGAGGAGGGAGATGACTGAAGCAAAAGAGAAGGAGACGAAGGAGGTCCGGGAGGACGTAAGAGAGTGAAACTGTGGGGACCTTGAAAGAACGGAGATATATGCAAGAATAAAAGTTTGGAGAGTAAGAGGATCAGATAAAAAGAAGCGTCAAAACTGAAAGAGAAAAGGTTTTTGAAAAAGAGAGCAGGAAAACATAGGTGGATATGATATAACCCTTCCCCGAAGCTGATTATCACATCTCAGGTGTCCCATCCGTCCCAGAGCAGCACCTGCAGCTCATGAAAATGCATCCATAATACTCCTCAGCTTGTCCGTCTTCCCATTTGGTGCCGGGTGTCAGAATGTGGGCAGATTAGGCAGAAACAGGCAAAGGACTGGCTGCCGTCACATGGAGGATGAGATTGATGTGTTTGGAATTGAATCTCTTCGACCTCATATGTGTGATGAAGGTCATGGCCAGAACATGTTGTCATGCCAATATACTAAAATAGTCACAGTGCCCCCTAGCAGTGACAGCAAGTACAATGTTTTAAACTTTACCATTTGATCGACCTCAAAATTGGTTAGCAACTGTTCAGCTCTTGCCTGTAAAAAAAACTAGCAAATAAAAAAACTAAAACTTAAAATACAACAACAGAATGGCACTCAATAGAGCGCTTGAATTCATCAAGCTCCACTAAATTGCACATACTTATCAGTCTCATAAAAAAAAAATTCTGTAATATTACTTACAAACAAAACAAACGAATATCATGTAGCGGTCAACACATAACCTGTTTATCTGAGCTTGCAACATCTTGGACCTGCCCATGGATTTGGTCGGGCATTTATGGTGCAGTCTATTTGAAATGGGAAGTCGATATCCCCAAGATCCTGACAACTTGAGGTAGGCATCGGATTTCTGACAGGAAAGGTCCAGAAAACCTCACCAACTTCAGAATCCAAGACGAATGCATTGCATTAAAAATACTGTTACCAACTGGTAATTGTTTGCAGTCAGTGGAGGTCCTCACAAGGCTAGAATGACAAATGAGTGAATAAGCAAATTATGTTTGAACATTCTGTATTTATGTGCATTATTCAATTCATTCAAATGTTGTTTGTATAGTGCAAAATCCTAACACACTTAACATTGAAAGTCAAGAAACCCAACAGTTCCCACAGGAACAGTTGTGTGACCATCATGTTTCAGCTCTGACAGACTAGTTGTTATACTGAAAACAATAAGTGATAATTATAGATGTAAAGATATTGTTTGTGTGTGTGTGTGTGTGTGTGTTTGAGATGGAGAGAAAGAGCTGTGGCAGTTGGTGAAGAGCTGAGTGGGTCCCTGAGATACCGAAGGACTATCATCTCATTTCACTGTCAGGTGCATCTCTGCTTTGCACATCGAGGACATAATCGCATAGAGACCAGGAGTACCACCATCCCAAACACTCCTCTACACACACACACACGCACACACACTGGGGGGAAACAATAATATCTTTTCAGCAATCTGCTGCTGTCCACCTCCCACATGATCCAGTTTTCCTTTTTCCTGAACCCTGAGCAGTGTACTGTTGTATAGCTGCAATTAACAGGGTCTATGTATAGACTGTATATGGTTTATGGAAGAACTTAACCTGCATATGAAGGTATTGTTAGGATCTCAGCCACCTGACTCAAGCTTTCTTTTTAAATTCTTTGGCGGTTCAAACAGTAAAACAGCTCCAAATCACGACAAGCTCCCCTGCTTAAACTTTGGTTCTTTTATGTCTTGCAAGGACACTATGGACCAAACATAACGTTATTTCCTGTTTTAATTTAGTTAAGCCTTCATGTATTTCAGTTATTTCTACTTCCAGTTTTAGTTTAGTTTCTCGCCATTGGTTTCTCTTCACTGGTTTTCAATTATCCTATCTGACATCCTTGTCTTCATATCTTCTATGTTTCACTTCCTTTTTTCCAGATTGCCTTTGTTTTAACCAGTATTCTAAGCATTTCCCTGTGTATTATCGCTGGTTCTTTTATCCCAAATATGAGAAGAGCCGGTCTCGGTTTGGATCAATCAAGTATTTATTAAGAAGCAATAAAAAAATTAAAAGTTAAAGCAAAGCAATGAGCACCCAAAGCACAACCCCCGGCCCTCAAGAGTCGCATCGAACAGACGGCGGTTGTAATATTTTATAACAGTAGGTATAATTTGATTGATCATTAATGAAGGGGAGTCGAAACTTGGTTCTTCCTCGATGATGTGCAGGCATAATTCCCCCTCTTGGCACTGGAATCAGGAAGTGACGAGCAGCCGCTCCGTTTCGCTCCTCCTCTGATGGTTGCTGGGCAAAATCTTCACTTCATGGCAGTTTTATTTTCGTGTTTCAAAAACAAGCCTTGACTCGGCTGGCGCCTTGTGGGTCGGTGTTGTTGTTCATTTGTCAGGGCTGGCAGAATGGCAGGCGTGAACCCAAAAGCTACGACAATGAGGCAGAGTAGGAATTAGCAGAGTTCTTGGTTTATTGAACGAAGCAGGGGTCAGATACCAGGCAGTCAGTCCGATGCAAAACAAATCCAAGAGGGAGCAGGCCAGAGATAATCCAGTGAAGACAGAGCAGGGGTCAGGAGTCAGTCCAAAGCAAACAAAACCGACAAGGGACAGGCAGAAGAGGAGTCCAAGGCAAAGGCAGGCAGGTCATGAAGGAGATCAGGCAGGCAAGGAATCAGGAAAGTAACGTTGGAAAGATAGGCACGAACACACTAAACGATCTGGCAGAGGACAAGGGGAACAGGCATGCAGATATAGAGGGGAGACTAATGAGGGAAGTGAAGACAGGTGCGTCTGTGGGTGGAGCCGGTGAAGGGATCAGAGGAATGAGGAAGGTGCAGAGCAGGAGAGGAATGGCAGAGTCCTGGAAAGAGAATACTAGAATTAGTAAACAAAACTTAACAGACAAACTGAAAATATTAATAGGAAGGTGAATTTGTGACATCATTGGAGTAAAGAATATTGTGTTCCTGCTTAATCGGCTGTATGTTCTGTTTGTGTAAACATTAGCATCCTCTATACCAAACAATGCCTTTCTATCTTCCCTCCAGAACCTGGGGCAGCTGGTTGAACTCTGTGGGATGTTGAATAAATCTGAGGGAGTTATGCTTTAATATAAAAAGTGAAGTATGAGAACAAGTCAAAGTTCAGTGTATAGTATGTCACAGATTCACAGTTCCCACAACAGGCAGAGACTCTTCTCAGACCTTTTATCAAGACAGGTGTGAGACTGACCAGCGATGTGAAGCAAACACATTCTAACCAATTTCAAGATTAACACTAAGCAGCAAAGGTTATTAGAAGTCATGATGTGAAGGCCATATATCTGGCCCAAAATGCTCCAGCCCCCACCCTCCTGCTTTTGTTTAGAGTTCAGTTCCATAAACATCTTCACAGACACACACACACAGACAAACATAGATTTTAAAATCCTAACAGTATTACCTGTGCCTTATCCTCTGAGTTCCAACACTGAGTGACTTTTGGTTCCCCTCCTTATTTATAGCAAGTAAAGTTTTGAAGTTCTGAATTAACTTTGTTCTGTGTGAACCTTGCGATAGCATCCCAGACTTAAATTCAAACTCTGATAAGAGCAAAGCTCCTGCTTTTTGATAATAATTAATGACTATGACTGTTGATACATTTATGACTATCAATAGTTATTCCCAACTCATTTTATTATCTTTAATAGTCAAACATAAGCAGACCTGAATCATCTGGTAGTTGTCGAGACATTTCCCTAAAAACAAAAATGTAAACCTGCTGTTTGACTTGCATTAAAAGTCAGGGGGTCTCAAATATCAATGGAGACCAGTAATTAACACCGGGCTACACCTGCTTTTCATGTAATACTCATCAGTACTTTGGAGATATATGAGTCTGGACTGAAGTGATGGACGGTCTAACATTCTCATCAACAGAAAAATATTGGTAGTTTACCCAAAAATATGAACATGGATTTTGAAATGTTCTATCTCTACAAGTAACATGAACCTGATTAGGGGTTGAATGCATGTACTCCTCCAGTATATTCTCGAGATCGTTTTAATTACATTATTTCCCCAAAAGCTAAATACCTTTAACAGAATTCCTGTTTGTGACAAAGCAGGATAATCCTAATGAGATTTTTGTCTGTGAACAGAGCACAAGAAACTACAGAGCGTATCACTCGGACATTTGCATTCACACATGCATCTCCCCCTCATCTCCCCCAGCGCCGTCGAGTGCATTTGTGAAAGCAGCTGTAGTCACTGCAAAGAAAAAAAACAATCAGGATGAGTGTCACAAGCCAAACCAGAGGTCTTTCAGTTAAAATAACAAATGGGCAGCGCTTGTAATATCCTAGTCCAGTGATCACAATGAGATTCAAGCCACCAATTTACCACCCACCCAAACTTCAGACCCATAAAAAGTGCTGTGCTTCTGTGAAGGGGAAGAGGCATATTGCTAGGGTTCAAAGAATTTTAGAAAAATAATTTGCTGCTTGACAACAACTGAGACTTTAGTGGCAGCCGTTCTGGCCTTGGTTTGGGCTCAGTTTACTCAGCTTCAGTTTGGCCATCTCTCCCAATGAATTCCCTCTCTTATTTGTCACGACTCAGTGTCAGGAGTATGTACAAACTGCCTCACACTCAGAGACACTGCTGAGACATTTGTGTTAAACACTGGGGTACAGCGGAGACGAGCACGAAATGTTGTTCAAGGGCAAAATATTTATATATTGTTTTGATGGAAACTTATAGTCATCATATTTATATATTTTAAGCAGTTCAAGAATATTTCATCTCCCAGTTGAGTTGAAAGATAGTTTTAACCTGATGTCAATATGAATCCAGTTGTCTGGATGCAGCCCTCATCCCCTAAGGTTCTTGTACATTAATAAAGTACTACACCCCCCAAGCAGTGACATTTTGTGGTGTAGAAATATTTGACTTAGACCCTGGTCCCTGCAGGAGAAACACAGTAAGGAGGCAATGCAAACCGTTTCTGCAAAGGTTAATTTATACTGTCTGGAGAAAGTCAAATTATCTGTAATTGCTGAATCTTATCTAATCAGCAGAGTTTAATAAGTGCATTTTCCAACATGTGGCGCTAAATTTAAATTCAGCCCTTGCATTCGATGTGAGTGCCATCTTACTAGGAGTACATCATGACGATCTATTGTTTATTCCACAAGAAACCCATCAAATACCTCATCATTGAAACAGTTGTACACATCATATCATCCACGATTGTAGCTGGTAAAGGAATGTGGCAAACAGCAGCTGTCCCCTTGATACAATTATAAATTCATAAAACGACAGTGACTGAAGCCAAGCCAATTACATTAATCAAGGGCTTTCAGTAAATTTATGGAAATGCATTGTGCCTGCTGACAGTTACTACTGTGACTAATGCAACACAGCACTTACCTACAGAGACACTGTCTGAGAGGAGGTGATCTCCTGCTGCTGCCTGAGACCACAACTCTCATGTTTTGCAGATTTTTCTGTTCATTTGCATTTTCAATCCACATTGTGCTTGACGACATGAGGGAAATGAAGAGGCCTGGGTTTATCAAGCCAGTTGGTGATATTAGGTGCTCAGCAGAGGTTTATCTGTGACTGTGTGGTTTGATCTGCTTGTTCATTTGCATGGGATACATTTTACAATGTAGAATGCTTATGTATATTTGAATGAATGATCGTAAATCTAGTGCAACAACCGGGAGGTTAATTGAAAAGAAATTTGGTGACTATGCATGAATTGGTATATTATATCATTTTATATTATTTGTTACTAGACGTATTTGATAATAGACTACTAGTGCTGTTGATAATAACAACTTTATACTGTTTTACTCACAATAAAAGTCATGGACATTGAGCCCTACACTTGATTTACCAAGAGCACTGAAGGAGAAACTGTCGAGCAGTCACATAAATAAGGCTTAATTCATGCTACTACAACTCTTACCACTACTGCTATATTTTCGTTTCAGGATGGCATTTTCAAATTAAAATGTTCTCTGTCCACACAAGCGTTTCAGATCTAAATCTGTTTTAATCCCAGCCCATTCTCACACTGAAAAATGCAGATGTCGTGATCATTAACGTAAACTGGGCACACAATTTGGAAGTTAACTCCATAAAGAGCAGTGCTACGAAGAATGCAGCAAAGGCAAAAAGTACAATGCTAAATTTAACCGCCTGACAGCTGTTAGCAAAGACAACAGGGTCAGCTACGCTTGTATGTCATCCGTGTTGTGTTCTACACCAGTAGCCGAGGCTAATGCTGGGTTCTTCTTGAAGGGGATAATGTGATAGGAATGTGACGTCTCAGCGAAGGCTACATCGTAACTGAAAAGAACCAATTAGCAAGCGGTTGTGAGTGTCTACATCATCTTTTGCAAACATCTCTCTTTCTGTCCACCCAGACTAAAAGTTTTCAGCCCTGGAGTTTTCAATCTCAAAGGGGGCCAGCAGCGCTCCTCAATGTCTCAGTTTTGCAATTCCAGAGTAGTGTGGAAGGAAGGCATGTATGGATATAGCCTAGAAAGTCTATTCAGATCTCTGAATTATTTCATATTCATTATTATAAATCTCCCTGTCACCCTCCTTTGGGGGGGGTGGTATTGTCTTTCTTAAGCTTGGGTCCTCTACCAAAGGCCTTGGAGATTGAGGGTTCTGCGCAGTATCTTAGCTGTTCCAAGGACTGTGCTCTTCTGGACTGAGGCTTCAGAAGATGCACCCGGGATCTGTTGGAGCCACTCTCCCAGTTCGGGGCTCACAGCCCCCACAGCTCATATTACCACAAGGATCACATTAGTCTTGACCTTACACATTTCTTTCAGCTGTTCTTGCAACCCATGGTGCTTCTCAATCTTTTCGTGTTCATTCTTTCTGATGTTGATGTTAGCCAGTATTGCCACATCTACTATTACTGCATCATTCTGCTGTTTGTTTATATATAACATCAACATCAGAAAGACATATATTTATATAGCCTATGTGGCTCAGAGAGGTGAACCAGGAAGAGTTGATTAGCACAGCTGAGATTAGTGGGCCAATTAACTCTCCCTGGATTCCTAAGGCAGCAGCAGAGCTGCCACAGAACAGAGGGAGAATGAGCGACACCAGGAGGAAGAGGAGGAGAGATACTGACAGACACATGGCAAAGAGCATGAGAAGATTCAAGATTCAAGATTTGTTATTATCAAATGCACAACAATAACATTAAGCAGTCGCTGGCAGTGAAATGCTTGAGTCACAGGCTCTCTTCTAGCAATGCTCAAGTAATTACAACCTAAAAAAAAAATAGAAATAGTATAAAATAGAATAAAATAGAATATCAAAATTTAAAATAGAAAATAAAGTATATATATCTAAATATATATAAAAACAGCTGAAGAGAAAATAAAACAACAATAGTGCAATTTGTGCAATGGTGCAAATATGCAAATATGTCACTGTGCTAGTTTGCTGGAGTTATTGCAGTTCAGAGGAGTTTAAAAGTCTTATGGCCTGGGGAATGAAACTGTCTCTGAGCCTGGTGGTACGGGCCCGGATGCTGCGGTACCGTCGGCCAGACGGCAGCAGGCAAAAATGTTTATAGCTGGGGTGAAAGGGGTCTTTAATAATCTGGCTGCTCTTCTTCCTGCACCGCTGGGTGTAGAGGTCCTCTATGGATGGTAGCGCCGTCCTGGTGATGTGCTGGGCAGACTTCACCACCCTCTGTAGAGCCTTACGGCTCAGGGTGGTGCAGCTGCCATACCAGGCGGGGATTCAGCCAGTCAGGATGCTCTCTATGGTGCACCTGTAGAAGTTGCAGAGAATCCTGTCATCCATGTGGAGCCTCCGCAGCCTGCGGAGGAAGAAGAGTCGCTGCCTGGCCGTCTTCCTGATGGAGTCTGTGTGATGGGTCCAGGTCAGGTCATCAGTGATGTGGACCCCGAGGAAAACTTGAAGCTGCTGACTCGCTCCACCGTGGTTGGAGAGGGGGCGTGTTCCACTCCTTGTCTCCTTGAAGAAAGAGACCGCTGCCACGCCAGCAGAGACTGCTGGACCCTTGAGAAGTTTATGTTTGCTGGTGTGTTACTGTCTAATAAATATTGTTGTTGATATATATATACACAACAAATAATTAATCTATATATACACAGCAAATAATGAATCTGACAAGATGATTCTATAGTTTTCTTCACATTGTGTTGAACCCCTGTCAGACACAGGTGTATGATTTTGAGTCATCAGTCTCAGCATCACAGTCCTAGCATCACATCGACTAAAAGACCTTTGGACCTTCACCCAATCTGACACAGCACCTAGAAACACACAGCTGTGTTTGTAGCAACAAACCTCCTTGATCTAACACTGTGGCTGTGTTTGATGTAGATGTGTTGAGCTCCATTGAAGTAGCATATTTCCGAGGTTTTCATGTTGTTTCAAAGGATGGTCATTGCAACACAAGAGTTATGTTCCTTTACCATCATTGACAAATCAGCACATTTCATTTGTAGACTATTGGCACTTTTCCATTTAACCAAATTATGATTTAAGTGCTAGAACCTGAGACTTGACTTTCACTCAATCTCAGAAAACTGATCTGGTTTGTTTTTAATCAATTCACTCCACTCACAATCCTTAAATATTTTGGCCGTAATAGACAGTGTGCAACCATTGGCTTTATATTCCACGCTGGCAAACTGCCAGGAAGGAGAAAACTCAAAATAAGTAGTACAGAATGACATTACATTGTTTGTACTCGACGTCTGTGGCAGCACTTGCTAACAAGAGCCTTTTAAGATCCTTGTTTGCTTCATTAAAAGTGCTTCTCAGATCATCCAACAGTCTGAACCCTAATTTTCCAACCTGGGCAATTAGGAGTTTTGTCACGATAGACTCAGGAGAACAGGACATGGCAGGAACGCAGGACAGGAAAGCACCAAAAAACACAGCAGGAAAAACAGCAACATGGAACACAGCGAGAACCGCAACATGGAACAAAGCTTGAAAAACAGACAACCCGACAGCGGACAAGGGGAAGGACAGAGGCTTAAATACACACAGGGAAGGCAGGGGTAATTGGCCACAGGTGCAACACATGAGGAGTTAGAAACACAATCACCAAGACAGGAAGTGAAGACAGAAACCACCCACAAGGAACAGAGACTACAAAATAAAACAGAAAACACAGAGGCAGAAATACACAAACTAAACTGACAGAACCCCCCCCAAGGACCGGATTCAAGACGGTCCAAAATGTGAACCGAGACGGGAGGGAGGAGGGGGGAACCGGAGGAGAGAATCCGGGAGATGCCCAGGGTCTCAGGCCGACGGCTCAGTGGCCGCTCGGGGACAGAGTTCTGCTGCTCGGGAGGGCGGCGCCGTGGCCGCTCAGGGACAGAGTTCTTAGGCCCGGGATGGCGGTGCCGTGGCCGCTCAGGGACAGAGTTCTGAGGCTCGGGAGGGCGGCGTCGTGGCCGCTCAGGGACAGAGTTCTGAGGCTCCGGTGGACGGCCTGGAGGCCGGTCAGGAGCCAAGCATGGGAGCTCCTCAGGCGGCCAGCCCGAAGACCGGTCAGGGGCAGAGGGCATAAGCTCCGACCTCAACCCCGGCCGTGGGGCAGGAACTGGAGCTTGCACCGCGAAGGTCTCCGACGCCGGAACCAGAGTGGCGTCTGCCGGGACCCTCCGGCACGGGACGGGGACTGGAGCAGGGACAGGAGCAGGCACCGCGGGGACCTCAGACGCCGGAACCAGAATGGCGTCTGCCAGGACCCTCCGGCGCGGGACAGGGACTGGAGCAGGGACTGGAGCAGGGACTGGAGCAGGGACTGGAGCAGGGACTGGAGCAGGGACTGGAGCAGGGACTGGAGCTGGCATCGCGAGGACCTCCGACGCCGAAACACACGGCACGTCAGCAGAGAGCCTCCGGCGCAGAGCAGGCACTGGAGCAGGGACTGGAGCTGGCACCATGAGGTCCTCCAACGCCAAAACACAGGGGACGTCAGCCAGGAGCCTCTGGCGCAGAGCAGGCACTGGAGCAGGGACTGGAGAAGGGACTGGAGCCAACGCCGGTGTGAGGATCTCCGACGCCGAAACACACGGGACGTCAGCCGAGAGCCTCCGGCGTGGAGCAGGCACTGGAGCAGGTGCTGGAGAAGGGGCTAGAGCTGGCACCGCGAGGACCTCCGACGCCGTAACACAGGGGACGTTAGCCGAGAGCCTCCGGCGCGGAGCAGGCACTGGAGAAGGGGCTGGAGAAGGGGCTGGAGAAGGGGCTGGAGAAGGGGCTGGAGAAGGGGCTGGAGCTGGCACCGCGAGGACCTCCGACGCCGTAACACAGGGGACGTTAGCCGAAAGCCTCCGGCGCGGAGCAGGCACTGGAGCAGGGGCTGGAGAAGGGGCTGGATCTGGCACCGCGAGGACCTCCAACGCCGTTACACAGGGGACGTCAGCCGAGAGCCTCCGGCGCGGAGCAGGCACTGGAGCAGGGACTGGAGACAGAGCTGAAGCAGACGCCGCTGTGAGGACCACTGACGTTGGAGTGCGAGAGACATCAGCTGGGGCCCTCCGGCGCGGAGCAGGGACTTGGTCTGGCTTGGGCCCATTCGGAACTGGATGTGGCTGGGACCTTGGAGCATGCTGCTGGAGGGAGAGGCTTCTGCTGTGGATGCCCCCTCTCCAACGTCCACCACCCTGAGCAGAACCCTTCTTGAGGCTGCGGGGTCCGCCAAATGCCAAGCGGCTGCCCCGATACGGGTTAGTGGATGAGGCTGGAGGGTTGAGGTATTTCTTTAGTCTGTCCCGCACCTCCACGAGGTACGGGACAAAATGGCTAACCCAAGGCCGATCCTTTAGCCATGCCTCAACCACTGCAATTTCCTCCAGGGTCTCTGACTTGCTCGTGGGTCCCAGAAAACACAGCTCATCCACCAAAAATTCTAAATAAAAAAACTTGCTCTTGAAACAAACTAATCTCCACTGAGTCCATTTTCGGGTCGGGTTGTACTGTCACGATAGACTCAGGAGAACAGGACATGGCAGGAACGCAGGACAGGAAAGCACCAAAAAACACAGCAGGAAAAACCGCAACATGGAACAAAGCTTGAAAAACAGACAACCCGACAGCTGACAAGGGGAAGGACAGAGGCTTAAATACACACAGGGAAGGCAGGGGTAATTGGCCACAGGTGCAACACATGAGGAGTTAGAAACACAATCACCAAGACAGGAAGTGAAGACAGAAACCACCCACAAGGAACAGAGACTACAAAATAAAACAGGAAACAGAAAACACAGAGGCAGAAATACACAAACTAAACTGACAGAACAAGTTTGGCAGTTTGGTAACTTTTCAAAACAGAAAACAGGACAAGCATTTCCATGTTATGCAGTGACTTGCTGGTCGGGCTGATGTTTCAAGGTGAACTGGATTAGGGCTTTGTTTTAGTTTTTTTCTTCTTCAAGCAATCTCTGAAGCTGGATTAGAGGGAAAACTGTAGAAATATGATAAATCAAGGGCCTTTACTTTGAAATTCTAAAACAGATTGTGCTGATATTGTCTGAGTGAGACTCTGAGGTGGTTAACTGGCATTGTGAAGTGAAATAAATCTGTGGAAACAGATAGATAGATTCTATCAATGTAGATGTAGATGTAGATTCTCAATGACGGTTTGTTATTTTGTTGCTTGAATTTAAGTTTTTTCTCATTATACAGTTTATTGATTAATTTTTATTATTCATCATTACTTCATTAAGTTCAATTAATTTGTGATTTTAATTAATAAATACATGTATTATCTTAGTAATTAATCCATGCATTCACACACTGAACAAATGTGATCATTTATAGGAAGGTTGCTCTTATTTTTCTAGTGCTGTACAGTGTGAGTGTCTGGTCCCTTACTGGCGAACATTTAGCTTATTTTGCTGCAGCTGGGGCAAGAGCTTTATTCTTCTTATTTCTCTCCCTCTCTGCTCCACCTATCCTATTCCCCTGTTCACAGCCTTCCATTTCACCTGTGACTTGTTATAACACCATCAGAAGTGGGTGTACTGCTGCTACAACGATTTCAGTTGGCAGAGCTGTCATTTCTTTGGCTGATATCTGCGTTGAGGAGAGACGCCAGGTCCGACGTGATGTACAGTCTGCCACTGTGATCAGACATGAGAACTGCGTCAGCTACTTGTTTGCTGTGTCAGCTTAGATGCTACTGTTCTATTCTGAGTTGAGTGCACTGAATGTGTTTTTAACATTTTTAGCATTTACAGTCAGACCCCAAAAACTGCGAGCATGAATGTGTAATTTAATTCAGGACACGTTTTCAAGATATAATATTATAACTGCTATGATGACTCTGATCTGAAGTTGCTGGTCTCTTATCTCTCAGCTTGTCAACAACTGCTTGTGTGTACAGCTGTGTGCAAACAGTGTATGTTTATCTTTAGTTGCATAGTTGTTGCAATATATTTGTTGTGTAAATTCAAACATATTAAAAGGCAGAGAGTTCCTGAAACTTTCTTTATTCCCAGAAGCCTGCCATTGTGGTACAGCTCTGTGTGTATTTGGGTTATGATCAGTCCATATTTGCCAATTATGTCACGAGACAACCAATCACAAAAAAAACCTGTCCTCTCTGACAGCAACGAATGTCAGACAACTGGACAATGTCACCATTTCAAAGACGGGAGGGATTTCACGAATGACAGGGGAGACTTACATGCTGAGTCAATAAGGTTCTCAAAAACCTGACAGTAAGTGGCCAAGACGAGGTGGTGCTGACTCCCTGACATCCAGTCAGATTGATCCATGAGCCAACATTGATCCATGAGCCAACAAAATAAGCACATGAACCAAAAGTTCAGACGACCATAACTTTAAATAAACCAAACTATTTGGCTTTGGTCACAGGCAGGAAATATACATCACTATTTCCTCTCTCTATCGTTACACTTAAGTGGAAATTCCTTCACTAGTCAAGGGACCATCTCTTGAAGCAGTCCCACTTTTCTAGTAGATTTTAAATCGTTTTTGAAATTGGAACAGTATATCGACAGAAAACAGAAAAATGTTGCAGGCTCAAATTCCCTTTTGCTCTAAAACAGAAAATACTCCATTGTTAGTTGTGGCAGCTACTCAGCTGCGATTCTGGTTACTTAGGGACTCCACTGTGGTCATGTGTTTAGGAATATTAGGATCCGAGACTTGCGTCCATTTTAAAGTTGCCATTTATGAGCATTTTGTGATCTTTTGTTAATTTACAAGTTTCATTCACTCATCGCAGAGTCCTCTTGTAGTAAGGAAGGATCAGCCCTAACCTGAAGGAAATGGAAGCAAGTTAAACTTCCAAATATGGTTTGTGAGCTGGGTTGATTCGCAGAAGAGACCATGGTCTAAATGTGATGACGCCGCCGCTCCACCTGCTTCTTCTGCTCCTCCTATAAAGAGATCGACAAGATGGCAGGAGTCTCAGGTGAGAATGATTAATATGGTTTATAAACAAGTCATATTTTGACTATCAATATACAATTGTGTTGTTGTTTGATGCATTAGCCATCAGCTGGTTTCACGCAGTTCCATTACCGTTCATTCAGTGCATTTTAAAATCAATGCTTTCCAAATAGACAGCCTAATGCTAATGAAGCTAACACCGTAGCACCTATGCCTAAAGTAACAAGTAAGGCAACTCTATTTATAAAGCACCTTTCATACAGAGAGGTAGATTCAGAGTGGTGTACAGGAACGTTAAAAAAAAATCTGAAATCATTGTTTAAAACTATTTTTAAGCACAATGAAAGATATAGTAATAAATAAAATTGATAAATCTATATCAAAATAAAAATTGAAAGGAAAAAACTGTAGCGTAGGTAAAGACTTTCTATTGCATGAACTTACAAGCTGCAATGGATGAGATTTTCTTGTTAATCTTTGTCTTATTAATCATCTCTATATCCCATTTTTCTTTGAAGTGAGAAACGACTGACTGCCCATTACTAGGACAAGCATTTAAGTGGCGAAGCGTGGTGCAATAGGAGATTCAATACATGACACAGCAAGCAATTATCTTCTGGTGTTTTAATTCTACCATCTGCGGATGGTGGCTCAAAGCTTGTACCACGGTGACAGATACAAGTCATTTTGCCCTGAGCCATCAAAAGTCAACTTCATTTATACTAAATAAGCCCCTCCTTTCACAAAGGCAGAATGTTGTCCAATCAGCTCTCTGAGTGTTGTGACCAGGCTGGTCAGACATTCTGTCTTCATCCATCTGCATGAGGACTTCTTTGAAGTCTTACGACTAGGGATGCACCGATATGGAAATTCTTGGCCGATACCGATACCAATATTTAAAACAACAATCTGGCCGATAGCCGATACCGATACCGATATTTGTTTATATTGTTTCTGTTGTTATTCATTCACCCTTTTGTGCCAGGAAAAAAATGAAATCATTATTTAAAAACACTATTTTAAAGTATTTCAGCCCTTTTTTCACTCTTATCTTTTAATGAGCACAAATTCAATCAGATTTATGAAACAATCTTTAGTTTAACAAAACTTTATTTTATATATCATTTTGTAACAGAAGACATCGAGCTAAATAGTTCGATTAACTACCTACTCAATGACAAAACATGTACTTTCTGTACTCACAGTAACAGAGTAGACCAAAATAAATATATTTGTTAAATTAAATTACAGCCCAATGAAAACATTTTGTTTAAACATATTAAATTAAATAATGTAAAAGATACTAGAAAAGCAACATCAAATTAAATAAGTATGAAAAATTAAATAAATACAAAGTCAAATAGGGCTATCTTTCACATTTTCACCTCTTGAACAAAACCAAATAGACACAAAAGAAAAGCCTTCCCTTATTGTGGGCCTCTACTTCCTAGTAAGATGCATGTTTTTCTTTACAAAGATGAGCATCTCTGCCTTGTCAGGGGCCAGTCTATTTCTCTTCTCATCCAAAACGTGAGCTACACTGCTGAAGAGCCGCTCACTGTCCACGCTTGTGCATGGGGCACAGAGGTATTTGCGGGCGATTCGCGCCAGTGCTGGGAAACGCTGGTGATGGTCCTGCCAATATCTAACTGCAGCTGCATTTCTAGGAATGGTGGCCTCTGCAAAGAAACTTTCCAGCTGCTCTGACACCCTCGTCCTTTAAGAATAAAGAATCAAGAGGTTACTTAACTTACTTTACTCACTCACTATCCATACAGGTTGGCTACAAGGCAAGCAGTGAAATGCAAGTGTGGTCAACAATACTGTTTTAACAGCAACATAATAACAACAATAATAAAATAAACAAAGTAATATACCTTGGCCTTTGTGGTCCCTTTTCCTGCAGAATCTCCTCAAACATGTCGTACAGACTGGGCCGTTCCCGTTCTTCCTCGTCTGTTCGTGCCCTCTTCTGCAGTGGTTCGGCACTCGTTGGGTGGTCATCTTCATCAGCAGTCTCTCTATGCGTCTCATCCCCAGCAGAGGTGTCCACCAGCGCGTCAAGTGCTGCTCGAGCTCGTAGTTTAACATCCTCATCAAAGTAACGGTCCTTATAGCGGGGGTCCAGTAACGTTGCAATTAAGAAAGTGGGATTAGACTCGTACTCACTGAACCGTTTGTTCACAGACTCTAATAATGCAGTCTTTGTTGTTTTAACGGCATGGTCTGTATCAGCAGTCTTGTTTAAAAGGCGCCTCAGAGCTCTCACCGAGGGGATCACGTCAGCAAACGACGCCTCTGATGAGCTGATATCTCGTGTCAGTTGTTCGAATGGGGAGAGAAGATTGATTAAGTTTTCAATTAATCCCCAGTGTTGCGCAGTGAGGTTTGCAGGGAGGTCGTGGTCAGCGGCATATGTAGCTAGTGCATGCTTTTGTTCCAGAAGGCTTTCCATCATGAGAAATGTACTGTTCCACCGAGTGGGGACATCTTGCTGTAGACTTTTTACTTTCGTCTGTACAGCCTACAGGCGCGAGTAGGCAAGCGGTGAATGTTTAAAGTGTCCGACTATTTTTCGGCATATTGCCAACGCTTTCTCGACGCTGGGCTGGGTCAGAACGCCATCATGAATTACTAGTTGCAGAGAGTGCGCCAAGCTATTCAGCTTACTGTCCTTCATGGCTTTCGCCATATTTCTGGCATTATCCCTCACGACAACATGGACTTTGGACTTTGGAATTTTCCATGTTTCAAACATCTTCTCAAAAGTCTCTGAGATAACATTTGCGGCGTGGGAGCCTGTGAACTCCTGGGAGTGTAACACCGCTTTCACCTTGTTAAACTCTGTGTCAATCCACTGTGCTGTGAGGCTAAGCATACTCACAGGGCTGCAGTCTGAACTCCAAATATCAGTGGTGAAACTGATGGCTGGGACGTCACCAGCCAGTAGATCATGGATTTGGTCAGCCACAATGTTGTATAATTCGGGGAGACAGACTTTGGCCCAATGACGGCGACTGGGAAGTGTGTAGCGGGGCTCCATATACTCCACCAGACCTCGAAAACCCACATCCCCCACAACAGAGAAAGGCTGGTCGTCTAATGCGATGAACTCCATAACTTTCTTATTGAGGTTTTTAGCTTTGGCACTATCCATGGGGAATTTATTCCTTTTCTCAAATGCTGTTGCTATTGATAGAGTTTTGGCTTTACTGGTGGATTGAATTTTCTTGACAGCCAGTGCATCTTGCCGCTTCTTATCAGCTTTCAGGAAATCATTGTATTGATCAATGTGTCTGCTTTTCAGATGAGCTTTTAGATTTGTGGTGTTGAAGTCTTTGTTCGTATTACCCCCTCTTGAAATGTCTGATGAACAAGTCTTGCAAATAGCTGAACGGCGATCTTTCACTGAGACCGTGAAAAAGTCCCACACAGCCGACGCTGCCGCCATCGTCTCCGCTGTTTGTATGTAAACAGGAAGCGCATGTGCACGTCCTTGCTGCCAGATGCGTGCGCCCTCCCTGCCGCTGTGGGGCGCTCTACCGGGTTGCTGCGGAGCGCTCTACCGGGTTGCTGCGGAGCGCCCTCCCTGCCGCTGCGGAGTGCTCTACCGGGTTGCTGCGGAGCGCTCCACCGGTTGTTGTGGACCCGTTTGCTGCGAAGCGCTCCACCGGTTGTTGTGGACCCGTTTCGTTTGGCTTGCAGAAAACATACGAATGAACATCGGAGAATGATATCGGTGAAAGTCAAGTTTATTACCGATAAGCCGATATCAGTAAACGAGGTGAATATCGGCCGCTACCGATGTTCGGCCGATAAATCGGTGCATACCTACTTACGACACAATGACATGAGGTTTCTGCTCAGACTCTAAGATACTCTTGAGTATGAAAAACCTGTTTCCCAGAGACCCCCATCTTCTGGTCAGTAAAGGCCGGCGCATGCTTCTGCGTTTTCACGGGCCCGCAAGCGCAAGAGCCCTTCCGGGCCCCTTACGTGCTTATGTATCTCTTCTTACGTGCTTACGTGCGTCGCCCACTTTCTCGAACTATAGACAAAGCTCCGCAAGCCTCCGGCAGCCCGCAAGGCTGCGATTGGTCTGCTAACTACATCCTTTCCGGAGTCCGTTTCCGGTTTCATGCCCCATAATACCGCCAGAAACAACGGAAGATTTAGGAGAACGAATATGGACCAAATAGAAGAGCGTTTGGCAAAAGAGATCCGAAAGTATGACCACTTGTATAAACCGTCACTGACTGATGGATTTGTCCGCCAGAAAAAGGCTACGAGGAGCCGCTGTGGCGATGTAACTACACAATCGACGAAGAAGAAAGAAGGCGTCTCTAAGGTCGTCTTCAACAAAACACGTTACTCCGCCTAGTGTTCTGGCGGGGAATTGCTTTGTAACGCACAACGCTTGGATAAGCATAAATGAAAATGAGTCCCACACCACACCGGCGTGAAAAGCCGCAGACGCAGTTGCAGAAGCATGCGCCGGCCTTAACACTCATAGCTCCTCTGCTACATCTGCTTGACTGGCCCCTGCTGTGAAAAACCTTTTGTTTTAGCAATAGGCACAGGAGTCTCGCAGCTATACACATCTGAATAGAAGAAGTTACAAAAGATCTTAGTGTCCTGAGCAAACCCACACATGTCCCAAGTCTTAACTACTGAAACACATTTTGTCATAATATTCTCTATATATACTAATCTGTTCTTTCATTATACCTATCTAAATACAGAATGTCCCATTACAGTGGCAAAAGCTGTTTATTTCAGAGTAGTAGCCTACTGGTCGTAGTATTTACTTTCCAATGCAGACCTCAATCAAAGTATTTGGTGTCAGGTGAGGACAGTGAGCTGCTCAGTAGGCAGGGAGCAGAGAGACTAACGGCCATCTTCTGCATTGGAAAATCAATTTAAAAAGGGAGAATACTTTCTTCAGTGTTGCTGGAGGAGCCCAGATTTCAATTTTGCATGTTTCATGTCTGATGATATATTACACAATGTGCAATAAATATGATTCATATTGGCCATTTAAGGTTTGGGGGCTAGACTTCTCTTTTATTATACAAAATGGTTTCAGGTTGTGTTTTTTCTTTGTAATATAAAACCTACTTGATATACATTATTGGCTGTCTTTTCCTCTGTTCATTGCCATTTTGTGTCATTCACTTTAGAACTTCAATCCATATTACCAGTTGATTTGTGGTTCTATCATTATTTAAACTCAATATCTTCTCCTCAGTACTAATTGCTAGAAATACCAGTATTTTTCGAATTGTTAAAGTGAGGCTCATGTTTGGCTTGGTTTGTTCCTTCCTTGATAAGACCAAACAAACACATAGAATATGTTTTTTTTTCATGTACTATAGTCTGTTGTCTCCCTCAGCCACAGCAGGGTGGATTGAAGAGTGCACGGTTTGGACTCTGCAGCCGTGTCGCTCACATATAACACGAGTGTGCATAGTGTGTAGTAGGCGTGTTGTGTAGAGGGTGTGGTTTGTACTGCTAGGCCACAACTGGATATACTTGCAGCTCAGTAACACACAAAGGATGTAATACTGACAATACTTCTGTGCTGGCACTTATTTGTAATCAGAGGTGGCAAAGAACATTATAACACCTTCTGATACATGAGTTTTTTATTATTTGTAGGCTTAATAATAAATACCTCTCTGTATTATGTAATATAGAGCAACTGCGGCAGAAAATCCACCCTCCAAAATGATGGCAAATGGTAACTGTATCTATAAAGATCTTTTCCAGTAGTATTGACCACTCAACGTACTTTAAAGTAAGTCACACACACACACACATACTATACTGTAAAAACAGTCATCAGAGGCAATGGGGGGGGGGGGTTCAATGTCTTACCCAAGGACACCAGAGTGCAGAAAAGAAAACGTATTGAAATACACTTGCTTTGTCCTATTGCTCCCTTCAGTTCTACTTTCTCTGTCACACACACACACACACACACACACACACACACACACACACGCACACACAGATGCAAAGCCACTCACATTCATGAAATAACATACATATGCACAGTCACTCTTGAAGATTCCGATCACTGCTGACGTCACTGACCTTTAACTCGTACATCAAGCAGCTACAAAGAGACACAACACCAGGCTTAAAACAAAAAGACCCTCAAAACTAAGACATGGGCCTTCAACCTATTTGTATTCATGGTTCATTATCTGCCTGTGAGGGTCGGCTATTTAGAGTCACAAACAGCAGTTTTTTTATATTATATTATATATTATATTATCTCATAGTATGATATGCTTTGCCTGTCTGCTGTTTAGTTATGGGCAGGTACATTACAGTGGGTTTGTGATGCGTTTTTTTTTCTCCACTAAAAGCAGCCGCCTGTTGCAACTGGAAACAACACTGATGGGAGCAGAGAGAGGCTGAACCAGAACAATGAGCTGACGTGTGCGCATCACAGAGCTGAGAGGAGATGTAGCCTCATCACTACACAAACGCGTATGGCAGTTTTCAGACATGACCTCCTGCATTCCGCAGAGAGTGGAGAATTGGGTCCGAACTCTCTGCGGAGTTTGTCTTTCACACATGCACAACGCCGCAGGAGGTACCCGAGTCAGACGCATTCACAACAACACAGAAGGCTCTGGAGCGTTCAGCTGTGGGGTGGTGCAGCAGGCAGAGGCAGGGTGTAACCTATTCATTCTGCTGCGGAGATCACATGCTTTTGTTGACAGCACATCGACACCGGGCTGCTGTAAATATGCCACAGCATTTTCATCCAGAAATATTTGTTTCTCTTTCTTTTCTTTGGGTTTGTTTCTTTCGGGTCACAGCAGAATAGAAAGAAAAAATTCTCTTTCACCTCAGTTTCCATGCCTGTCTCTTAAATATGTCAGCCTATAGCCTAACTGTTTCTGAATAAAAGAACTCTAATGTTTCTGTCGATTGAATCCATTCATTCACTGTGAATATTTTTGCAGCCGCAGAAAATGCACAGCTTCATTCTGTATTTACTGGTATTAATTTGAGTACCTAGGACTACATTTATATAAAACTCAGGAGGTATACCAGAATCCTAAGAAAGGCTGTAGTTATATTCAAAGTTAATGTAAAGAACTTCAGGTAATGGGTAGTAGTATTTCCTTCTCTCTCTCTTTCGCTCTCTCTCATCTCTCCCTCTATTTTTTCTCTCACTCGCTCTCTCTATCTCCCTCTCTCCCTCTTTTACTCTCTCTCACACACACACACACACACACACACACACACACACATTTGGCCCTTTTCAAGGCAAACCCTGAGTAAAAACATAGCGTTGACAGTAGCAGACCCACAGCCAGTGAGAACAACTGACCCACATGTTGCAATACTGCAAGTGTTTTATTAAACATGATTGAGAACAATGTCAACATGAACAGTGACTGTACCACAGACACCACACCTCAGTCATGGTGGTTGCATTAATCCAGGGGTGTCCTAACTTTTTATCCCGAGGGCCACATATAGAAAAAAATACAAAGGTCCGGGCCACTCACGGCGCCACGCCCCCCTGCCCTGGAGCGAACTGTTGACAGTTGTGGGGGGGGGGGGGCTGCGTTCTGAGGGACAGCTGCAATACAGTGGGCCATAGTCCATCACATTACCTTTCATTTAGCTGACGCTTTTATCCAAAGCAATTTACAATAAGTGCATTCAAGGGGACAAACCCAGAACAACAAGAATCAAGAAAGTACAATATATTCAAAAACAGAGCTAAACTACAAAGTGCTATAAGTAAGTGCCATTAAAGTACTACTAAATTGTTAGTTTGAAAATAAAAAAATTATTATTTTTTTATTTTTTTATTTAATTTTTTCACCAGAACCATGAGCCTTTGCAACCTGCTGTCCAATCAAAGCGACAGGTTTACCAATCATTACAATATTATTATATCTTAATTCATCCATATTTATCATACCTCAATGCTGTACGGGCAAGTACTTTTTCAATATGTGTTCAAAATAATCCTCCTGCAGAAACGGTTTGTTGGACTAGCAGCTTTTCACCTCTCGAAGACCTCAACTGCACTTCACTATATTTACATTAATATATTTCAAATCTGTTTTCAGAGTGAAATATAGAAACTCAGACTTATCTCATTGCTTTGGGAAAAAGTAACAGTTCCATAAATACCAAAGTAGACAGGCTTCATCTACCGCTCAATAAAACATCTCGCTGTCAATTTTTATTAAATATCCTGGAGTTGTCCAATGGAAAGAAAACTTACATTTACTAAGTTTTGTTGTGCTGCATGTACAAAAAGAGACTTGCAAATGCTTGGCTGTTTAAACATTTGATTTACAGTTATTCATATATATAAACATATTCCTTCCCCTCTATCTTTTTCTCTCATACAAATATCTGTCCAATTTTCCTTTTTAAACTAATATACATCATGTATTGCAGATTTTGTATGATATATATATATATAAATAATATAAATGGTTTGTAATACACCACACACATATTTTTAAGATTTAATTTATGTATTTTGGTTGTGTGAATTAAACTAAACAAAAACAAAATAGTGTATTGAAGTGCTTTTTAAATATGTAAAAAATAAATATGTAAAATCAGTGCTGACTATTTCAGTTTTCACAAAGACCACCATCCTTCCACCCAAACCCAACCCCGTGCTTTGAGTTGCCTAAATAGGAAAATAAAATAAAAAGCTAATATTTCGTGAAATAAAAATTAAAAACATCAACTTTTTAAAGAAACTCTGTATGAGCATTCTGTGTTTGGCATTTAACTGCCTGCAGACACGTTCAGTATTAATTTTTCATTGCGAATTGTTAATTGAAACAAAATGGAAATGCAAATGAGTTCTGTGATAAGCCGAGATCAGCTGGTTTGTGTTTGGAAGGTATTTGATCTAAGACATATGAATTCACTTGCTGCAGGTGGCTCCATTTTCTCTCCATTGTCCATGTGTGACAAGCCCTTTTCCGATTAAATGAGATTGCACCTCCACCTCCCACCTCCCACCTCCACATCTCAACTCCATTATACATTAGAAGCAAGTCAAGTATGGAGAAGCATCTGGCAGATGGGGAAATGAGGTGGGTGTTGGTGGGGGGGTGGGGGATCTGAGGTTTCATTATTCCTTTTACAAAACATTTCTTTCATTGTTTGGGAATTACACTGTCAGCTGCCAGAACAGATGATTTATCAGCCGGGCTAAAATGTAAAACAAACAGAGTGCTGATTATCTCCTGTTATAAATATTTTTACATCGGCCTTGGGACAGGCAGTTGGCCACACCACTAGAAACATGCTACTGTGAGCAGGGAGCAGTCCAACAGTTCATATAAAGATAAGATAAAGATAAAGTAGCTTTATTGTCCATTTCTTAACATGTTCAAAACATACAAGGAATCGATACGACGTTTCCCACTCTCCCACAGTGAAACATATAAAGTGCACAGGCACAACAGATAACACAAGACATTTCCTAATACTAAGTAAACATACTGATTTTCTAGTACAGCAGCATAAGGTTCTCTAAAGTGTAAGGCCTCTGTGTAAGGCCACCATATCCAGGCCTCTGTCGATATGGTGATTCAAATATATGAAGCGTCATTTCTCCTTTTTGTGTTTTATGCCTGGTAGCTGCTACACGCGACTTTTCAAAATGGATGGATGAGAATACACACTCAAGCCACCAACACCTTAAGCCAGACATAAAGCATACACTGCAGTATGATTAATTCAAAATGACTAAACCCACCATGCTGCCAAACTAGTGCACTGTATATAAAGAGCTAGCGCAGTGCCCGTTCTGAACCATCTGTTTGGATTACAGCAAAAAAAGATTACACTGGGCTTGAAGAGAAGTTGCTTAAGAAGAAGTGATCAAGTGAATGTTGATGACATGCCGGAGATCAACTCCTGCAACACCAGTCAATATCTGTGTCGGTCCAATAAGGTGAAATCAAAATATTTAATTATCAAAATGATTGGCTGTGATTTTGACCCCCTGAGTTACACTGTAACCATCAACTGCTGTAGTTTATCTGTGGATGTGGATGTTCCAATCAGTCCACAGACTGGAGGCCCCCCCCCCCAACTGACTGCTAAAGAGAGTTGAAAACCCAAAGAGAAGCAAAGACACCAGAGTGAAATTCACAGGGAAGGATTGTAAATGTGTCTATTTTGGAGTTACATTACAAAAACACAAGACTGGAAAAGACATAGAGGAGATGCCCACTCTCCGGAATCGTTCGGCAAACTCATCAGTTATTTCTCATCGTTCCTTTGAAAAAATGAAGCAAAGGACAAACAACAAAGCTGTGTTGCCAGATTAAATGTGTTTTTCTCCTCTGTTATAGGAAATATCCTAAAATAGACAATGCTGGTGGTAATGCTGACTATTTGTGACCTGTTTGTATCTACTCACACTTTTTCCAATTTGTTCCAGTTTCAGTTTTGTGTCTTCCAGTTGAAAAAAGATAAACCTTTCTTCCAAATGTCCCCTGGCAGCTCGCAGCTAGCCATACTAGATTAGTATGCATTGCAGCAGCTGATTCTGTATCGGAAAAATGTCGAGAGCTGTCATGCCAACTTATAATGATGTTACTAAGACAGATGATTTTAAGTGGGTTGGTCTGGAATGTGATTCATCTGCCAACTTGGCCAATCTTTCTACGCAACACCTTCTAACCCTTCCGCTTAAAACACAAAATAACTGAAGTCTGAACTTTGTTGCCAAAAAACACAAGGTTAATAGCCTTAGTCTTGTAGTACAGTATAAATCTATGTAGTGGGCTAATATTATATACATTTCCTGAAAGAAAGGATTGTGTTGCCGTTAGTTTAGAATGAGCCCCTTGTAGCTTCATAGGGAGTCATCTTCCATGGATGCACCATCATGTTTTTACTACAGTAGCCCAGAATGGACAAACCAAACACAGGCTGCAGAAAAAGGGCCTTACACATTGTCATGCCACCTGCAGGCCACTGTAGGTTCTCCTATGGTTCACCTATAACTACTTATACTGCTGTTGTTTTGAATCATCTAATGCCTATATTCATGTTGGGATTAATATAGTTAAAGTATGTGAAGAGATTATTATGAGTGACACTAGATGCTCTCTTCTATCACAGCAGAGGCCATTTATAGATAATATATTATTTCTTCTGCATGTGGTCAGTTCACGTTAATGGGTGAATGGCTTCTTGCCAACTGGTTGATGGGAGGTTGTTTGGGGGAGATGGTCAATAATGTTCTTGTCTTTTGTCTCTTATCTCTTCATGTCATCAGTTATTTGTCTCCTGCATTGCATGCCATTTATTTGATGTATTATTGATGTTTTACAGGTTCTCTTTTGCAGCACATCAGTCGGAAACATTAAATTGTGCTTTAAACCCAAATCACATTCATCAGCATTATCATACACTGGCTGGGTACATGAACTCAAATCTACAAGTCTTCCCTTCAGAGAAAGAGAAGGCTGTTTATTTTACTTGAATTGAAATTGCAATTTATACAATGTGATTTTGAGCCAAGAAATCTGCCAAAGTGTAAACTCTTTACATGTCGAGCAAAAACAGGCAGGACCTGATGGAGAGGGGTTTTGACCTATGTTCAGCTGTGACTCATGTTTATGAAAAAGAAACATCTCCTGTACTTGATGATATTGGTGGCTGCTGCATTCAACGACTGTTTCAAGTTATTCTAAACCAAAAGAATTAAAGATGTGTTCATGCAGCCAAGCTTTGAGAAACAATCTTTCAAAACATGACAGTCTTGGTTTGATGCCGATGCCACTGGGAGGTGAGGGAAGTGAAACAAAGCCACAAAGCCGCCTTTTCAGCAAAGAAATGGAAGAGGGAAGGACAGGGAGACAGAAGCCACATGTCTGCTGACTTATACACATCATTCATTCTCTCGTCGCCTCCTTGTTCTCCCCACATCATTCCATGCACCTTGCAAACTCATATTAAAAAGCACCGGTGGCCTCCGTTGCCTGCAGACGACTTTCTGACGTGACAGATGCATTTTCTGTACTGTGTCTTTTTTTCCTTCTTCTTCATCCCATTGTCAGAACAAGCTGCTGTAGAATTCTGTGTTCCATTTCATTGCATTTCTTCATCTTTTCAGAATTCAAAGAGCATCTGTTGAGAACGTTTCTTGCCACAGTCATTTTATTTTTTTCAGTTGCTTCTGATTTCCTCACCACCAGATGAGCAGTTTGCTCTAAATCCCAACATCGTGTACAAAGAAACTGTGAGAAATCAGAAAGATGTAGTGTAGAGACGACTGGAAAGAGCAAACTGACAGAAGTAAGGTCATGTTATTCATACAATGAAGACAAAGATCCTCATTAGAGTGCAGTGCCCGTTATAAACATGCCTGTTTGGAAAAGACTGTTTGCTTGTTATGTGTTAATGTTTTTTAACTACTTTATAATTACTTGTGAGTCCTCCTCAAGCAGTTCTGCAATATACTGTCCCTTATATTGTTTGTGTGCTGGGTGTTGTGTGCAGAGCTTTTCATATACAGTCAATGGTGCAGAGTGTAATTCAAAAACTTTATATTCATCCTACCTGGTTTATCTGCAAGGAAGATTTTATTGTCCCTGTTTTTTCAAATCACATATGTTACAATATACATGCCAAATGTAAAGCCAGTCAGATGAGCGGTTCCATATATAAAAAGACAGACGGGTAGATAGACATTAGTGGAACTAGTAGGTAGATGTCACTATTTCTTCATTAATTGATAAATCAGCACCTTGTATCTACTTCTGTGTATGACAGGTGCTTTATAAATGGAGTTGCTTTGCCTAAATCCATTTGCTTATTGTCCATATTTATTTTTGCACTACATAGATAATTCAGACCCATGTAGTACTGGCAGTACTGCCAGTACTAAAACAAAAGTCTTGTTATTATTGAATAATGACAGCACTGCCCATCGAGTTTAATTCAGAGAAGCCAGCAGGAATAGAACTGCTGTTCCTTTGTGGACGGCCATTCATCCCGGCAATTTCCATAGTACACATTCAAAGCAGACACTGTAAATACAAAACAGTTTACGAGGGGATGATTGTTGTTGTCCATCACATTTAATTACAAATACACAGTGCTAGCTGGCTTTCAGCCTGGCTTCCTCCAATGAGCTCCAAATCTACCTTCCAACTCATTAAATCACAGCCTCTTAATATTTTCCTCCCAAAAGTAAAGTGAGCCTTCTTTGTTTCTTTTCCAGAAACAGTGTTGCCAGATTGGGTGGTATCTCACTTATTTGGGTGGTTTTGATAATAATTGTGCAAGTCAAATTTAGTGTTCGGCAGGTGAAGAAAATTTATTTTTGGGATCAGTTTGGCAGTTTTTGATTAATTTGATTGGCTATTTTGATGCAACACAGAGGAGATCATGTACTTAATCCCATTAGTCATCATCATTACTGCACAGCAACGCCCGGTGGGTTTAGTGCCCTCACAGATAAAGCCGCGTGAAGGTGAGGTCAAGAGCCCGAAGTGGGAAAAATAAGAAAAAGTGGGAGAGTGTGAACTGAAACCATGGATAAGCAGATGATAGCAAAGCTCAATGCAAATTCTGATACACCTGGAGGATTTGATATAGTTTAATGATGAACAAAGTTTTCGTTCAGCCTGGTCAAGTCTCAATGACAGCCTGTAAGTAGGGACCATCAAAGTATGAAAACAGTCACGCCACAGACTTTTTCACTCATTCCATTCTAAGAAATATGTTATTGAAACGTCTTGTTTCGTACTTCCTCTTCGTATGATGTCATCATGGAATTGCGCTCGTCTCTCAGCCCCACCCAGCTGGTACCATTCCATCCTCCGAACCCACCACCCCCGGTTGACCGTCACCACCACCACCACCTCCCCTCCACACCGAACGCGACACCAAGCAGACATGTTGCTGAGCTAGCAGCTTGTTAGCTACCAAAGACTAACCACAACAAACAACACTGAAGAAACACTGCATGATGGAGGGATGCAAGGAAGAGAATGTGTCCGTGCACATTCCTCCTAAGAACGTTACTGTTTGAGACCAGCTGTTACGCTTTATTTCTTCTGACGTGCCGTGTAGCTGTGCTCACTATGGAGTAACACAGACGTTACTCATTACTCGGGACTGAAACTCCGTATTGTCACTCGTGACGATAGTCCTACATTGGCCGACTGTCCTGCTAAAGCTTGGACAAACATGAGGACGGTGTAACTTACCGTTCAGAAACATTCTGTTGTAACCGACTGTGAATAGGTGGCTGGTCTTCTATAGCCACATCCAAACATACCAACGTGACTTTCAGCTGTATTTACTAGAGAGATCGTCAATGCGCCAGAATGACACCGGTGATATACCTGGTCGTGTGTCAGCCAATCAGAGGAGGGCCTCAAGAGGCAGGCGAAAACAAGCTGTTCTGTCTGGAGCTCCAGAGAGAGGCAGAAGAGTGGACATGGAAATATACCTTACAGTTTTTTCAAATTTAAACCACTGATATATCCTCTTAAGGGGACCAATACCTCAAACGAAATCCCAGAAAGATGTTAAAGGTTCTGTCATTCACTCACATGGTTTTTCCTACCATAGCTATGCTGATGACACCTAACTAATCCTGTCTTTTCCCCGATCGGAAACACAGGTAGCAGCACGAATCTCTGCCTGTCTGACCGACATCTCTCAGTGGATGTCTGCACACCACCTGAAAATTAACCTTGACAAGACTGAACTACTTTTCCTTCCAGGAAAAGACTCTCCCACCCACGAACTGACTATTAACTTTGACAACTCCGTGTTAACCCCCACTCAGACTGACATAAACATGATGGCGCCGAGTAAGGCTGCTTCGGTGATTTGGTGCGCGATGTTTTGTCTTGTATTGTTAGTTAACTCAGTTTTCTGCTTAAAAACTGGGAGCTCTTTCACCAGAGAGATGCTCACGAACATCAGGGACATAACTCCTGATAATTTACTACCGACTTTTATTGCCTCATCTATCGATATTTTGGACATTCTGGTCAAAGGTGCGCTCACCTTTGTTCACACGGTGAAGCGGCGGAGGAGAGGTAAACGGGCCGGCGCTCTTGTGCGTCCCCGCCAGCGGGGACTTCGCACAGCGCTTCCGGGAATATTCCTCTCCAACGTGCGCTCACTGTGCAACAAACTGGACGAACTCCAGCTACTAGTTGGTAAAAACAGAGACTTCTCCTCATCTTCCGTGCTGTGCTTCACGGAGACGTGGCTGTGCGGATCTGTACCGGACTCTGCGCTGCAGCTAGCTGGGTTCCAACTTTTCCGAGCGGACCGCAACACGGAGCTCTCCGGCAAAACGAAAGGTGGAGGCATCTGCTTTTACACTAACTCTGGCTGGTGCAACGATGTGACAGTGATTCAACAGCACTGTTCTCCTGATCTGGAATATTTTTTCATTCACTGCAAACCCTTCTACTCCCCCCGTGAGTTCGCTTCATTCATTCTGGTCGGTGTTTACATTCCACCGCAAGCTAACGTGCAAGAGGCACAACGCACGCTCGCTGATCAGATACTGTGTGTGGAGCGGACTAACCCGGACTCCTTAGTTATTGTCCTCGGGGACTTTAACAAAGGAAATCTCACCCGTGAACTTCCCAAATATAAACAATTTATTAAATGCCCGACCAGAGAGGAGAACATTCTGGATCACTGTTACACCACAGTAAGCAGTGCTTATCACGCCGTCCCCCGGGCTGCACTGGGACTCTCGTACCACGTCATGGTCCATTTGATTCCTGCATACAGGCAGAAATTAAAACTCTGTAAACCTGTTGTGAGGACTTCAAAGTTGTGGACCAGCGAAGCTGTGGAGGATCTTCAGGCGTGTTTTGACTGTACAGATTGGGATGTGTTCAGGACTACTACTAACAGTCTGGATGAGTACACAGAGGCTGTGACTTCTTATATCAGCTTCTGTGAGGACAGCTGTGTTCCATCACGCACCAGGGTGATTTACAATAATGACAAACCCTGGTTCACAGCTAAACTCAAAAAGTTAAGGTTGGAGAAGGAAGAGGCGTTCAGGACAGAGGGACAGAGTCAGGTATATAGAGTCTAAATACAGGTTTAGCAAGGAGGTGAGAGAAGCTAAACGACTGTACTCTGAGAAACTTCAACAACAGTTCTCAGCCAATGACTCTGCCTCTGTCTGGAGAGGGCTTAGGCAGATTACAAATTGCAAGCCCAGAGCCCCCCACTCCACTAACGACTCACGCCTGGCCAACGACTTGAACGAGTTTTACTGTCGCTTCGAAAGACAATGGGAAAGTCCTGAAACCATCCCCCATGACACAACACTACAGCCCATCAGCTGCTGCTCCCCCACCAGAGCAAGGGCCTCCACCTCTCCACAACTTCCCACCTCTAAGTCCCTCCCCCCCTCTACCACAGCGACGACTCTCTCCATCCTGGAGAGGGACGTCAACAGACTCTTCAGGAGACAGAACCCCCGCAAAGCAGCCGGGCCAGACTCTGTCTCTCCATCAATCCTGAAGCACTGTGCTGATCAGCTGTCTCCGGTGTTTACTGACATTTTTAACACCTCACTGGAGACATGACACGTACCAGCCTGCTTCAAGACCTCCACCATCATCCCTGTCCCCAAAAAAAACAAGATCGCTGGACTCAACGATTACAGACCCGTCGCCCTGACCTCTGTGGTGATGAAGGCATTTGAGCGCCTCGTGCTTTGTCACCTCAAAGCCATCACTGACCCTCACCTGGACCCCCTGCAGTTTGCCTACAGAGCCAACAGGTCTGTAGACGATGCAGTCAACTTGGCCCTCCACTTCATCCTCCAGCACCTGGACTCCTCAGGAACCTACGCCAGGATCCTGTTTGTGGACTTCAGCTCTGCCTTCAACACTATCATCCCAAATCTGCTACAGGAGAAGCTCTCCCAGCTGAGTGTGCCTGACTCCACCTGCAGGTGGATCACAGACTTCCTGTCTGACAGGAGGCAATGCGTGAGGCTGGGGAAGCATGTCTCTGAACTCAGATCCATCAGCACCGGTTCCCCTCAAGGCTGTGTTCTTTCCCCTCTTCTCTTCTCCCTGTATACCAACAGCTGCACCTCCAGTCACCAGTCCGTCAAACTCCTTAAGTTCGCGGATGACACCACCCTCATTGGGCTCATCTCTGATGGGGATGAGTCCGCCTACAGGTGGGAGATTGACCATCTGGTGACCTGGTGTGACCGGAACAACCTGGAGCTCAACGCTCGGAAAACAGTGGAGATGGTTGTGGACTTCAGAAGGAACCCAGCCCCACCCACCCCCATCACCCTGAGAGACGCCCCAGTCGTCACTGCGGAGTCCTTCCGCTTCCTGGGCACCATCATCTCCCAGGACCTCAAATGGAAGCTGAACATCAGCTCCATCACCAAAAGAGGTCAGCAGAGGATGTACTTCCTGCGGCAGCTGAAGAAATTCAACCTGCCAAAGACAATGATGGTGCACTTCTACACCTGCATCATCGAGTCCATCCTCACCTCCTCCATCTCCATCTGGTTCGCTGCTGCCACTGCCAACGACAAAAGGAGGCTGCAGCGGACCATCCGTTCTGCTGAGAAGGTGATCGGCTGCAATCTGCCATCTCTTCAGGACCTGTTTGCCTCTAGGACCCTGAGGCGGGCAGGTAAGATTGTTGCTGATCCCTCCCACCCGGGTCACAAACTATTTGAGGTTCTTCCCTCGGGCAAGAGGCTGCGGGCCATCAGGACCAAAACCTCCCTCCACAAGACCAGCTTCTTCCCGGCTGCAGTTGGCCTCATAAACGAGGCCCGGGACCCCCACCTGACTCAGACTTTTATTCCGCCCCCTCACCTTTAGGATGTGTTAAATTAACACATTAAATCATATTATACTATACTGCATTACATTGCATATTGCAATCGGACACTGTTTACTGTTTTGCATTTTGCATATCACTTTTTACATTTTTTATCTTTTATATATTTTTATTCAGTAATGTTTATGTCGAAATAAATGTTACTTTGTATAGATATTGGAAAAAAATGAGTAAATAAGAAGTAAACAGTGAGTAAATATATGCTAGTTTTCTATTTTTCATTGCTTACCTACAGTGCCTTGCATAAGTATTCACCCCCTTTGGACTTTTCTACATTTTGTCATGGTATAACCACAGATTAAAATGTATTTCATCTTGAGTTTATGTAATGGACCAACACAAAATAGTGCATCATTTGGAAGTGGGGGGAAATATTACATGGATTTCACAATTATTTACAAATAAAAATCTGAAAAGTGTTGAGTGCATATGTATTCACCCCCTTTACTGTGAAACCCCTAACAAAGATCTGGTGCGACCAATTACATTCACAAGTCACATTTGCAAGTCACATAATTAGTAAATAGGGTCCACCTGTCTGCAATTTAATCTCAGTATAAATACACCTGTTCTGTGACGGACTCAGAGTTTGTTGGAGATCATTACTGAACAAACAGCATCATGAAGACCAAGGAGCTCACCAAACAGGTCAGGGATAAAGTTGTGGAGAAATATGAAGCAGGGTTAGGTTACAAAAAAATATCCAGAGCTTTGAACATCTCTCTGAGCACCATAAAATCCATCATAAGAAAATGGAAAGAATATGGCACAACCGCAAACCTACCAAGAGGAGGCCGTCCACCCAAACTGAAGAGTCGGACAAAGAGAAAATTAATCAGAGAAGCAACCAGGAGGCCCATGGTTACTCTGGAGGAGTTGCAGAGATCCACAGCTGAGGTGGGAGAATCTGTCCACAGGACAATTATTAGTCGTCTACTCCACAAATCTGGCCTTTATGGAAGAGTGGCAAGAAGAAAGCCATTGTTGAAAGGGATCCATAAAAAATCCCGTTTGGAGTTTGCCAGAAGCCATGTGGGAGACACAGCAAACATGTGGAAGAAGGTGCTCTGGTCAGATGAGACCAAAATTGAACTTTTTGGCCTCAATGCAAAACGCTATGTGTGGCGAAAACCCAACACTGCCCATCACCCTGAGCACACCATCCCAACAGTGAAACATGGTGGTGGTAGCATCATGCTGTGGGGATGCTTCTCTTCAGCAGGTACAGGGAAACTGGTCAGAATAGAGGGAAAGATGGATGGAGCTAAATACAGGGAAATCCTTGAAGAAAATCTGATGCAGTCTGCAAAAGACTTGAGACTGGGGCAGAGGTTCATCTTCCAGCAGGACAATGACCCTAAACATACAGCCAAAGCTACAAAGGAATGGTTTGGATTAAAGAATGTTAATGTCTTAAAATGGCCCAGTCAAAGCCCAGACCTCAAACCAATAGAGAATCTATGGCAAGACTTGAAGATTGCGGTTCACAGACGGTCTCCATCCAATCTGACTGAGCTTCATCTTTTTGCCAAGAAGAATGGACAAACCTTTCCATCTCTAGATGTGCAAAGCTGGTAGAGACATACCCCAAAAGACTTGCAGCTGTAATTGCAGCGAAAGGGGGTTCTACCAAGTATTGACACAGGGGGGTGAATACTTATGCACCCAACAGATGTCAACTTTTTTGTTCTCATTATTGTTTGTGTCACAATAAAATTTATTTTGCACCTCCAAAGTACTATGCATGTTTTGTTGATCAAACGGGAAAAAGTTTATTTAAGTCTATTTGAATTCCAGTTAGTAACAGTACATAATGGGAAAAAGTCCAAGGGGGGTGAATACTTATGCAAGGCACTGTATGTATGTTGTATTTATTGCGTTTTTATGTTTCTATGTTAATTGTAAGCACCAATTACCAGAGCAAATTCCTTGTAGGTGTAAACCTACTTGGCAATAAAATACTTCTGATTCTGATTCTGATAGGAACCTGGGTGTGACACTCAATAGCCAACTCTCCCTTAAGGCCGATTTACAGTCGGATTTTTCGCAGACGCAAGACCCGCAACACGCCCCTTTCGTGCTTGCGTGCCCCCTCTTGCGGCTTGCGTGCGTCCACCAATTTTTCGAACTATACGACAAAGCAACGCGAGCCTCACGCAGCCCGCAAGGCTTGTGATTGGTTAGCTTACTACATCACGTCCGGAGTCTAGTTTCCGGTTTCAAGCCACATTACACTGGCAGAAATCACGGAAGATTTAGAAGAACGAATATGGACCAAGTAGAAGAGCACTTGGCAGAATAGATCCGACAGTATGACCACTTGTATAACCCGTCACTGACTGCCAGATTTGTCCGCCAGAAAAAGGCTATGAGGAGCCGGAGTGGCGATGTAAATAAACAGTCGACGAAGAAAAAGACGTCTCTCTTCTTCGACAAAACACGCTACTGCGCCTAGTGTTCTGGCGGGGAAATAACACGCGCAACCCTTGGGGAACCATAAACCAAAACGAGTCCGTCGATGCAGCTGCGTGGCCAGCCGCGGTTGCAGTCGCAGTACTATAATTCGGCCTTTACTGCTGTCGTGTATTCGTTAGAATAAAACATGTTGGTATGTGCTTAAAACATAATGACAGGCTTACATATACACTCCTGATCAAAATCTTAAGACCAGTTAAAAAATTGCATGAATTTGCATTTTGCACTGACCAAAAGTTGTGAGCAGGCAATTTATTGAAAACAACAATTTAACTCAAATAGGCTGTTCATCAGCTGATCAAAAGTTTAAGACCACAGCCTTTAAAAGCCAAAATCTGTGTAAAAATTTGGATTCCATGTCATTTCCTTTCTAGTAATCACACTGTGAAGATCTCTTGATGGCAAAGGCAAAAAAGCTCACCGTCTTTGAACTAGTAGGATTGTTGAACTGCATAAACAAGGCCTCTCACAACGTGCCATCGCTGCTGAGGTTGGACGCAGTAAGACAGTCATTTTGCATTTCTTAAAAGATCCTCAGGGTTATGGAACAAAAAAATCAAGTGGTAGACCCAAAAAAATCTCAACGGCGCTGAGCCGGAGGATCCGAATGGCTGTCCGTCAAGACACGGGACGATCCTCGTCCCAAATTAAGGCCATTACTGGTGCTGACTGCAGCCCCATAACCATCAGACAGCATCTGCGAAGGAAGGGCTTCAAAGGCCACGTCTCCTTCAACGCCACAAAATTGCCCGTTTAGACTTTGCAAGGGAGCACCAAACATGGGACATTCAAAGGTGGAAGAAAGTTTTATTCTCTGACGAGAACAAATTTAACCTTGATGGTCCTGATGGGTTCCAACGTTACTGGCATGACAAGGAGATGCCACCTGAGATGTTTTCTACGCGGCACAGTGGAGGGGGCGCCATCATGATCTGGGGTGCTTTTTCCTTCAATGGAACAATGGAGCTCCAGGTTGTGCAGGGGCGTCAAACAGCAGCTGGCTATGTGGAGATGTTGCAGCGGGCATCCCTCATGACTGAGGGCCCTCGTCTGTGTGGTAACGACTGGGTTTTTCAGCAGGACAACGCTCCAATTCACAATGCCCGTCTGACCAAGACTTTTTTCCAGGAGAATAACATCACTCTTTTGGACCATCCTGCGTGTTCCCCTGATCTTAATCCAATTGAGAACATTTGGGGATGGATGGCAAGGGAAGTTTACAAAAATGGACTTCAGTTCCAGACAGTGGATGCCCTTCGTGAAGCCATCTTCACCACTTGGCGCAACATTCACACTAGCCTTTTGGAAACACTTGCATCAAGCATGCCAAAACGAATTTTTGAAGTGATCAACAATAATGGTGGAGCTACTCATTACTGAGTCAGTTTTTGACACTTTAATTTCTGTTTTCGGAGTTTTTTTTTTTTTTTAGCTGTGGTCTTAAACTTTTGATCAGCTGATGAACAGCCTTCTTCAGTTAAATTGTTGTTTTCAATAAATTGCCTGCTCACAACTTTTGGGCTCTTGTTCCCATTTCTTCTTTTTGCATTTTGAAACTCTACTTAGAACCTTCCTAAGATTCAACAGTGCAAAATGCAAATTCATGCAATTGTTTAACTGGTCTCAAGATTTTGATCAGGAGTGTATGTTGCCTGCCCTCTGGACTCTTAGACATTTTCGGAGAGCCCTCCAGATGTTTATCTTGTTTGCTCTCTAACTCTTGAGGATGACCTTTGACTTCGGGTGTTGTCTCCGACCATCTGGTGGATGGATGCAAATGGAATGTTTTTGACAATGTGTCTTCATGTTCGGACACAAAAACGTGCCCTTATTTAGTTAAACATTCCATAGGGGACGTAATTTACCTGAAGTCAAGGGCGGAACCAATGTCCCTATATAACTGTGTGTAACACCCCCGAACGTCAGATTTTTACCATTTGGCTGTGTGATGTCTCCGGGTTTCTAGATGCCCGTCCTGACCTGTGAAACTTCTGTGTAATAAACTTTGTTATACTGAAAGTAATAGGTCCTCGGAGTCCTTCCTTCATCATCAACAACTTCTACAACAAAATCTACCTCTCGGCTACATAGAATATACGATACTGCCAACATTACTGCAACAACACGGTCCTGTAGATTCATGCTGTACAACATCAGGAGAATACAAACACACCTCCTCCGACTAGTCTTTGAATAAAAAAAAATACTAACAACTTTTTGAAACTAACACTTTAGAAGCACTTAAATGGCACTAACTTATAGCACTTTGTAGCTTTGCTTTATTTTGAAGAAATTGTACTTTCTTGATTTTTGTCGTCCTGGGTCTGTACCCTCTGGGTTGAATGCACTTATTGTAAGTCGCTTTGGATAAAAGCATCAGCTAAATGTAATGTAATGTATTGTAATGTAATGTAAATATGGGCCCTTCAAAGGTAAGATCTCACACAAACCCCTGTCTTGACCTGAAACTAACAATTATAAGTAATCAATGTGACTGTAAATAATAATCTTAGATATTTACAATAATCGAAATATACCCTGTAAAAGTGCACTTTGTGTATGGGCTTATTTGTAATGAATGCAATTTGAGTGCATTTGTGCTTGTGCAAAGAGGAGCAGAGAACATTATACTGTCATCCATAGAATGCTTTCATATTACAAGTCATTGATGACATGCAGAACCGGTCTCTTATCCATCCAACAAGACTTAACATGTGAAAGCAGCCCCATGTTGTTGTGTTGGTGGGAGAGACAACAAGCTCAAATGGTGGCAACATATGCAGCTGTTCCGGCGCAGCTGCAGCTTATACAGTACTTCAAAGCTCAATGCTTTACTTTTTTCCCAAGGAAAACCAAGTTATGAGAGGCACAATGTGAATGTATCTTTTTTGAGATATTTAAAAAAGAATACTTCTATTTGACTTCTGTGTTGACTTCTATTTAAATAATCATGTAACTGTTTATAATGTGCACTGTGTGAACAATTCAAATGGTTTTAATGGTATGAACTCTTCTACAATACTTTTGCTCTTAAATGCCAAAGGATAGTTTGCCCATGTGTTAAACATCGCTGACTAAGCAGGTCTTCTGGCTCACTTATGATACATCCTTATTCCCACATTTATGTGTGAAACGCATCAATTCCAGTACAGATACACCTGGTGTCCACACCACTCTGAAAGCTGTTTACTTCAGCTTGTGAACATGAGTGGTCACGTAAACGGCGATTAAAACTGATAAAGAGTCAAAACTGTAGACAGAGATCATATTATATATGGTAGCGGTTTGCTTGCAGCCTTTGAGCTCAGCCAGCAATCCACAACAAGACAGGCGTTAAACTGCTTCACTGAATCATGAAGCTGTTTCCAGAAGTGTGTGGGCTCGCTAAACTCTTCATTTTGACTTTTGTCTAACAAGAAATCAACTTTCAAGATTTCTAATATGTGGTTGTGTATTTTGTCTACTTATTTGTACCATTTTCTTCAGAAGTGTGAGGCCCTGCTTTGCCAGCTAAGCTGCCCCAAACCGTCAACATCCATGGGAGAGCAGTCCAATCGAGGCCTTTGATAATTTACCAGTCAGTAATGTCTCTAAAGCCCGCTTAGATAGATCAGAACACTATGTGCTGACAAACAGTTTACAGTGAGTGGTCACTTTCCTCTGTATTTCTTATTACCCTCCCTCGACCTGTGACATAACACAGACAAGTTTTATTCAGGGGCCATTGTGACCTCACTTAAAAGTGCAAACAGATTGTACATGACTATTACCCACAAAGTCCTGAGAAAGGTTCAACTCAACAAAAAGAGGTTACAAAAACTAATCAGACAGGAAATAACTGATCTTACTTCCTTTATTTCCCTCACTGCATCTTTAATTGCTGAAGTTTTCAGCCATGATAAGTCGTGTAATATGTGATTCATTGAATAACTATGTTCCTCATTGTATTTTCCACAAACTTTATTGGTAATTGGGTGAGGCCCTGGTTGATTGCATGCTGAGATTAATTTATTTCAAGGGCTCTCTTGAATCAAGATGAACGATCTTATAACCAATGGAGAGATCAAGCTTCTGTTATGTCCAGTCCCGATTATTAAGTTAAGTTGGCTTGATATTTATAACTTATTCTTCTGTTCTGTGTTGTTATTGTTTACTCATCTCTCCTCTCGTTTCAGACTCCTCACTCCCTCCCTCGTGTGTGTGTTCCACCTTGGTGATTGTCAGCTCCTCCCCGATTGTTTGCACCCGGTCCTCATCACCTGGTGTATTTAATCTGTGTGTTCCTGTGTTGCGTTGCCAGTTCGTCTTTGTTTCTCCATGTTCTTAGCGTTCCAGCATTTACTTCTGATAGCTCTCCTGTTACCGATCACTGCCTGCTTAACGAGTTACGTCTCTGCCTTTTCCCTGCCGGATACTCTGCCCTGTGATCGACTGCCTTCCCGTGTACCGACCTTGGACCGGAACTATTACGAACTCTGCCGGTGTCTGCTCCCTGCTGGATTAACGGATTACAAACTCTGCCGCTGCCTGGCTACTGTTAGATTCACGTACCCGTGTTTGGACTGCCTTAACGTGTACCGTCATTTAACAGTAAAGTTGGTTAACTGCACCTTCTTGTGTCTCCGAGTCGTGCTATTGGATCCGCACACCAGTCTGCATTCCTTACAGCTTCTTGTCGTTGCGTCACTGATATAAAGATGTTAGAGTTGAAATTGATAAAAAAAACGGCATCTTAAGATGGATGTTCTATGCAAAGTTTTCCCCAGCGCTTGACTTGATATTATTAAAGCGTTTTAGCAGATGAGCAAGCGACATGTAATAATAAGTGATCTGTGTTGATTTATGGATTCAAACCCTGCAATCCCCCGCTGCTGCTAGCAGCCAAACTTCCTTTTTGTGTTGTAAATGAGAATGTGCTCTCATCAGTCGGCCAAATTAAATAAGAGCTAATGATTTCAGAGTTACCAAAATACCTTTTGTCTATTGGCCCATTATAACCATTTTATCAGCCACAAATCATGTACCGATTTGCTTCAGCACACACATATCAAATGCAGACCCTGAGAACCAGACTCTGAAATACATGTGATGTGAGATGGATATTGAAATTGATTTGGGGTCATAGAAAGATAGAGGTAATTTCCAGATTTTCAATGGTAATTTTGCGCAAAGTTAATGAGTCCTACTTTGCATCTAGATTACTGGATCACCCGTGGCATGAGGGAATGAGAAGTCAATGAGATGCTTCAAGTCTCCTCCACAACTTTCGAGACTTCTAAGAAATCTAATGAAATGAGTAACTAAAGCAATTAATAATATTTCAGTAGTAGTTTAGAAGCAATTCATTTAGACAATCAAACCTGTCTCTCAGCAAGTATGGAGTTTGCGTTCTACATTATAGAGGCTGAAATGTATTCTGCAGTCGTAAACACATCCATTAAGCAAATTGAGAAGGTTTAATATGTGAGAAAGGTTTCATCTCTGCATCAGAGTAAACATATGTGTGTGTCATTATGCGGCTCTGTACACATTTTTGTGCACATTTAATGTGAGCTGCTATTACGTCTCTCATTCTCACACCAAGCATGCAAGCTGCAAACAAAGCCAAAGAGCTCCCACCCCTCCCCTTGCCATCTTTCCTGAATAGCGAGCACCTCATAATAATGATATGCCATCGATTAGGCAGCATCTCTTCAGTCATGACAGTGAGAATGAGACCAATCTGCTCAACACTGAGGCCACCTGTGGCTCACAATTGTCTGTCTACAAAAATACAGCGAAAAGAAAAATCTGGAATAAAGAAAAGCTTTCGTTGCTGTATATGTCTGTGAGTTTGTCTGTATGTACGTTTCTAAAGTCAATGTGAATAGATAAATGTAAATAACCATCTAAATAAATCTCCCAAAAATTATTTATCCATTTAAGTTTGGCTTGTTGTGAGATTTTTCACCTCATGATCTCAAAATCAACATTCAGTCCTAGTGCAGGAAAAAGTGCACTATTTTTTCCTTTTCTTTTACCATTAGAGTCAAAGTCATGTTTGAAACCTTTAACCTGCCCAAATCTTAAACATTATATGCATTTACCATAACCATATAGTTCCAACGAAGAGAACAATAATTCACAAACCTTTCTCCAATATTTCCCTTTTGAGATAATACTGACAAAATAAGGATAGCCCCATAACTGTAAACATTAAATCTGCCAAACATTCAAATGTTAGCATTGTTATTGTGAGCATGTAAGCATGCTGGTGCAAGTATTTAGTTATTTAACCAAAGTACCTAAATATAGCATTATAGGCCTGATAGCATGGTCTTGTCTCTATATAAAAATAATAAAAAAAACTTTATTCATATAGCACCTTTAAAAACTGTTTATTGTTTGTGTGCTGGACATTTTCTTTGTGTTCATGCTACCTGGTTTATCTACAATGAAGATTTTATGTTTTTCATAAAATGAAACTGAATTTTCTTAATTACTGTTCATGCGAGTGGTTTATACACGATATAAAGGATTGTAGTAACACTTTGAAGACAGATTGCCAAACAGGAAGTAAATCTGTGAATGTTGTTGCAATGACGAGAGCAGCACCCTCAAGTCCGCTCATTAAAAAAAAACTACAACCCACCATTCTACTAATGAAATATGTGCTATTGTAGTCAAGCCACTCAAAGATTACAAGCTTAAGTTTAATGGCCCCATAGAGATAACTGTCCATTTTCTTTGTGTTTGGGTTGTAAAATTGTAATTTCTCCTCATAAATTACCGGTTGCTCCATTTTTTGTTTCCAAGGAGGTATCACGCATTTGCTCGAGTGATTTCACGAGGCTTCCTTTCACACTTTTGCATCACACACCCACTCGTTTGTCTGTCATCACTGAGACTCGTACACATTTTGAAACATTTGTCTCGCTCACCATAATCTTCTTATACTGTTCATAGACAGATCAGTTCCTGCTATTTAGAGGCAGAGTATTTTTCATACAAAAAGGGGCTTTGCAAATGTAGGAGACCTTATTTATAAGTGGAATATTCAACCCAAAGATGTCATCCCTCATCCCAGAACTTCATGATCCACTATTGCATGAGGGAGAAGTGCACATCAAGGCAAAATAAACCCACTCTGGGCTTGGAAATGTGTGACGATTAGTGTGTAATATTGCACCATGCTCTGACTGAAAACCCCTCTGAGTCTTAGGTTTATTCTAATTAGGTTAATTAAAGTCATTAAAGCCTGATTGTTTCCTCATCCGCACATCACATGTTACAAGCCCCCAGCGGCTGAGATCAGGAAAAGATTCTCGATGTCAGACCTAAATAAGTCGCTTCCAGCTGACATCATATCAAAATTACATCCATTCTGAGGTGCATTCGTTGCTATATTGTTGGTTTATTGTTCACTCTTCTCTCAGCTCAATTCTTCACCGACTTCTGAGGGAGATATTCTTCTCGTCAGGTGTTGAATATAACATTGGCTGTGCCCGAATATAGTCCACTATATAGTGAGTTCGCCATTAAGTGGTGGTGTCTGAATGTTTAGTGATAGTTTTTATTGTCTCTATAGTGATCAATCAAATTTATTTAGTGCACTCATTGTTTCCCATAATGCATCGTGGAAGGTAGTGTACAACCAATGGTCACTAACCAAGCAACATACCATCATACATTGCATTGCACATGCAGAGAGGGCAGCAGGAACAGCCCGGCCTGTCGTGCAAATGTAAATACGAGCAGAGCAGAGCATAACAGCACAAACTATGGCAAAAAAGCGATGAAGCTGTTGTGGCTTTACTTGTGCGAGCTGTCATGTTGTCCATCTATAAACAGTCTCTGGGCGAGCCCTACCTAATAACTGACAGGTTGACCTAGAAAAACCAAGTGTCAAGACCATAAATGTATTAAGAAAACCAGATAGAAGGTAGATCTTTGTCTGGATTACTTCTTTTAGTTACACTATAAGAGTAGGAAAGATTACAATTGCATCTTAGAAAGACAGACGCATTTCCACCTTGTAGACATCTAGAATCCATCTGAAACCTTATCTGGAAGTGTGTGGAACAGGCAGTTTTCTAAAGAATTGTCATCTGATAAACTCTTGACCTGGACCGTCATCCATTATTAGTATCAGAATGTCTTGGGCGGATTTTTCTTTTCTTTTCTTTTACTTACATGATGATTACTATGTGGTACGATTATGTGGTTTAACATAGTTGTGATATCTTTCAAGAGTATATATTTAAAGATGGAGAACAAAATAGAAAACACTCACCTGTTCACTGAGATTTAAGCAAAGTGTGCAATCAGGACCCTTCAATCAGTCCCATAGTTGTATGGCTATTCTGGTTTGTAGCCACTATTTGTAATGTTGGGCAAGAGTCCCTGCTGAACTGGCCATGTGGTGGGACCCACACAATGAGTCGTAAAAGTAAGGCCTGTGAGCCAAGATGAAACCAGCTCTAAAGTTTCCAGCTAAGATCAAGCATGGAGATAGCATCTCCTCTGGTAGTAACTTCATCCCTGGGGTTTCCCCAGAAACCCCTGCTCTGCTCCTGGCCGTTCCCACTCTGATCTGACCTCTGACACTCAATTGGCTTAAAGCCAGCATCATCTCAGAACCACACCTCAAGGAGGCTGGGCCTCCACAGGTTAATAAGAGGGGCTACTCATCAATAATCGTGGCCCATTCCCGATTCCCTGAAGATAGAGCTGACCTTTCCAGTTAGTTGATCCAGAGGTAATTTTAGGGAGCAATTACAGATGTTTGTTTTGATTCCATTTTCTTTTATTTCGTTATCCAGTCGACGTTTTATTTTGATAGGACTTTTTGTTATTTTAACTTGAAAGAGATCGCCACAGGAAGTCCACTCGCAGGCCGAGATCACAGACTTTCTTTTTCACGATCCCCACAACTGCGCCACAGCTGATCATCCCTGCAGAAGAGACGAGGCCGAATTCCGTTCCAAGAGCAAGAGAAGTTCGCTCTATTCGGCCCAGCGCTGACCTCCGTTGCAACCACGAGACCCAGCGGAGCCCCGCTTAAGAGGCCAGGACTTCACTCACCTAATTCCGAGGATTCGCTGACCGCATGTACCCCGAGGACCACAACACGAGATTCACTGGACTTCCCGAAAATCCGCGCGACACGCGCAAGCAACACCGCGAAGGTCACAGTAAGAGGCTTTATTGTCTGGGCAGAGACTAGTTTAAATACTTAGCGTGTCATGTTTATTTGAGTGTTTGTTTGTAGATCGCTGATCTGTTTTTAGCCGTGTAACGCGTGGCGAACTGGAGACGTCACATCCGGTTCCTTTGTTTACTATGTTCTGAGAAGCGCGCGTAATAAGCCGGCACTTCCCTTTTTAAAGTGTTACCGTCAGAGATATTGTGCGGAGATTTACATCTGTTAAAAGATACATCTCACGTAACTGGACTGCCCGCTTCGCCGGAAGTTTGTCTCTGACGATGTTTTGAGAGCTTTCCTGATCTATCTCTATCTCTCCCTCTCTCTCTCTTTTCTCCTAAACCTGTTTTTACACACGTCCCGACCTACACTTACATATTTCATGTGGCATAGAAAATTCTAGATTTAAGGAGCCTTGATACATCTCGACGCCATTCGGCGCCAGAACCAGGAGATAAGAAATCCCTTTGTCTAAAGATCCCCTTTGTTAAGTTCAGTGACCGGCAGCCATTTTGCTTTTCGCAACGTGGCTTCATTCATAAACCTCCATCTTGAAAGTACGTGAACGTAACATCCTGATCCTGGCCAGACTTCGTCACCACGTGATCTCGTCATTACGCCATAGCCACTCCCCTTTCTCTTTAGACACACACACCCACACACACACACATAGAGACACAGACAGGCAGACACACCAGTAGATACCCAGTATTACCTGTGTGACCATTGTGATAAGTGCTGCTGCTGCTGTTGCCATCTTTGAAATATTGGTTTTGTTAAATGAAGAATCATTGAAATAACATTAACTTTATTTCCCCTTTTTAATAAATACTTTTGTAATTAAAGTATTTGTATTTCTGTGATTATTTGTACATGTGTATGTGAATACAGCTGGATTACTATAGCCTGTGCTCGAACTTAAAACCCTTCATTGTTTATTATATAATCATTAATATTAACTATTGAGATTATTAATTTAACTTTTATCACTTGAGACTGATAACTATAGTTTGACTCGTTGGTCCCTGTAACCAGGGTGGTGCCCCGCTACGATAAGCATTAATTACAGATTGTTTCATTCTTAATTGATAATTTTATTGTTTTCATTAATTATTTAACCATTATTAATTGATAACCGTATCATTTCTAATTAATTATTTTACTATTCTTAATTACTAGTGTTGGGCAAGAGTCCCTGCTGAACTGGCCATGTGGTGGGATCCACACAATGAGTCGTAAAAGTAAGGCCTGTGAGCCAAGATGAAACCAGCTCTAAAGTTTCCAGCTAAGATCAAGCATGGAGATAGCATCTCCTCTGGGGGTAACTTCCTCCCTGGGGTTTTCCCAGAAACCCCTGCTCTGCTCCTGGCCGTTCCCACTCTGATCTGACCTCTGACACTCAATTGGCTTAAAGCCAGTTTCATCCCAGGACCACACCTCAAGGAGGCTGGGCCTCCACAGGTTAATAAGAGGGGCTGCTCATCAATAATCGCGGCCCATTCCCGATTCCCTGAAGATAGAGCTGACCTTTCCAGTTAGTTGATCCAGAGGTAATTTTAGGGAGCAACTACAGACGTTTGTTTTAATTCCATTTTCTTTTATTTCTTTAATTCAGTCGACGTTTTATTTTGATAGGACTTTTTGTTATTTTAACTTGAAAGAGATCGCCACAGGAAGTCCACTCGCAGGCCGAGATCACAGACTTTCTTTTTCACGATCCCCACAACTGCGCCACAGCTGATCATCCCTGCAGAAGAGACGAGGCCGAATTCCGTTCCAAGAGCAAGAGAAGTTCGCTCTATTCGGCCCAGCGCTGACCTCCGTTGCAACCACGAGACCCAGCGGAGCCCCGCTTAAGAGGCCAGGACTTCACTCACCTAATTCCGAGGATTCGCTGACCGCATGTACCCCGAGGAACACAACACGAGATTCACTGGACTTCCCGAAAATCCGCGCGACACGCGCAAGCAACACCGCGAAGGTCACAGTAAGAGGCTTTATTGTCCGGGCAGAGACTAGTTTAAATACTTAGCGTGTCATGTTTATTTGAGTGTTTGTTTGTAGATCGCTGATCTGTTTTTTAGCCGTGTAACGCGTAGCGAACTGGAGACGTCACATCCGGTTCCTTTGTTTACTATGTTCTGAGAAGCGCGCGTAATAAGCCGGCACTTCCCTTTTTAAAGTGTTACCGTCAGAGATATTGTGCGGAGATTTACATCTGTTAAAAGATACATCTCACGTAACTGGACTGCCCGCTTCGCCGGAAGTTTGTCTCTGACGATGTTTTGAGAGCTTTCCTAATCTCTCTATCTCTCCCTCTCTCTCTCTTTTCTCCTAAACCTGTTTTTACACACGTCCCGACCTACACTTACATATTTCATGTGGCATAGCAAATTCTAGATTTAAGGAGCCTTTATGCATCTCGACGCCATTCGGCGCCAGAACCAGGAGATAAGAAATCTCCTTGTCTAAAGATCCCCTTTGTTAAGTTCAGTGACCGGCAGCCATTTTGCTTTTCGCAACGTGGCTTCATTCATAAACCTCCATCTTGAAAGTACGTGAACGTAACATCCTGATCCTGGCCAGACTTCGTCACCACGTGATCTCGTCATTACGCCATAGCCACTCCCCTTTCTCTTTAGACACACACACCCACACACACACATAGAGACACAGACAGGCAGACACACACGACCACGCACACACACACCAGTAGATACCCAGTATTACCTGTGTGACCATTGTGATAAGTGCTGCTGCTGCTGTTGCCATCTTTGAAATATTGGTTTTGTTAAATGAAGAATCATTGAAATAACATTAACTTTATTTCCCCTTTTTAATAAATACTTTTGTAATTAAAGTATTTGTATTTCTGTGATTATTTGTACATGTGTATGTGAATACAGCTGGATTACTATAGCCTGTGCTCGAACTTAAAACCCTTCATTGTTTATTATATAATCATTAATATTAACTATTGAGATTATTAATTTAACTTTTATCACTTGAGACTAATAACTATAGTTTGACTCGTTGGTCCCTGTAACCAGGGTGGTGCCCCGCTACGATAAGCATTAATTACAGATTGTTTCATTCTTAATTGATAATTTTATTGTTTTCATTAATTATTTAACCATTATTAATTGATAACCGTATCATTTCTAATTAATTATTTTACTATTCTTAATTACTAGCTTTATAATTTTTAATTATTTTTAACAAATAATTTCTACTTTAATAATCATTTCTCATGATTATTAATAATTTGCCAACGTCAAATCTACTACTACTATTGCACAACAGTAATCAGAAACTAATTCATCTCTGTCACCAGATTGGCAGCCAGCCAGGGTGTATTCCTGGTGTTGTTCCCATCAAGGACCTTAAAACCCTTCAAGGGCCTTTCTTAATCATTGAACTCATATATCACACTTGCCTCTTTGCTGGGACTGATGGAGGTGATGATGATGAAGCCACCCACAGCTGCTTCTTGCCACAACGACTTGCTGACAACTCATCTGGTTTAGCGTTATGTTTCCAGTTCTAATGATCATTGTGTCAAACCCCACTCACAATGGCTTATCTTTACTTCAACGAGGAATAAATTGGTTAAATTGTCATTTTTACACTTTTTATTGACCCTGCACATAAAGAGGCATAACGCTGAAGAGATAACCTTGAGGGACATGTTAGTCGACTGTTTTCTTTCATTTCTTGTTTTTTAAAACAATAAAAAATAATTAGTGTCGTGAGAATAACTTGTATTTCTGAGTTACTTTTTTATTTTTAGGAATTGTATTATTGGCCAGATCCTTGAGGAAACTGTGCATAGATGAGGGTTTCCAGCAATTCTCTTTTCAGCCCAGCTGCTAAGGGGGTTCTCATTACTGTCTTGCAGGTTTATCTAACTCATAACAATCATGTCTGAGGATGGCAGCCTTTCCTGCTCACACAAAGCCTTTCCCCTTGTTTCTGTGGGGTTCCTCACGCTTCTGTGTTATTAGGGCCTGTGGAGCATGTACAATATTCTGCGTTCACGCCAAATGGAAAGCGAATTTTACATCTGGAGGCGCACACAGCTCTGGGAATTTCACACGTCGCTGTTTCGCTAAAGTTCAATTATTTCAACACAAATGTGAGAAGCAAATGATCATGTGTAACGAGAATTCTCCACTAAAGACCTTCTTCAGTCGCTTGTGCCCCTGAGACTTCTGACCTCTCACTTCCTGATGGCTCACTGCACACATTCATGCGATTCAAATATTTAATCTTATAGTTCCTCTAGACTTTCCAAATGTTATTGAGCCAAAAAGCTCAAATTCCGATCATGAAAAAGTCAGTTTCAGGGGTTTGTGACACTAAAAATGTATTCATCATTTTATGCCTACTTGTGTATGTGTGAGATAGATGCTTGTTGAGCCAGTGAATGTCACATGAATGACAGAAGTTATAGTTAACTGAATTCAACATTAAGCTGAAATTGCTTAACAGGCCTGCTCTGTGGGGGCGTGGCACAGGGACAGTCCTGCTGCCAGTTTCAACAACACATCCAGCCACTGGATCAAGGGTTGTTTGGCACAAGCTTAACCAATGAGGAGAGAGAAGTCATCTAAAGTGTAAAAATTAGCTTAAACTCAGCCTAAAACAAGTCTGCAGGGCTGTTCTCTTTATTTCTCATCAGTGCTGAATGGAAAGCACCATGCTAACACATCACTATTACCTCCGGCCATATTTTCCTGGTGGGTTTACTCTCCGTCGCATTGATGCACCAGTGATTATCACTATAAGGTGGGCTGTTGGTTAGTGTATTACAATGAGCATTTCAGTGGACAACTTTCACATGCACGCACACACACACACACACACACACACACACACACACACACACACACACAAGTTAATTGCCAAGGCTCTGCATGCCACTGCATAATGAGAGGAAGCTCCTCTGGCCCACATGGAGCGTCAGGTCAGCTGACCAGGTGGAAGTGAAGACTATTAAACACTAATGGAGGGGGCAGGGTGCAGGCTCATGCAATCTTTCCAGACTCACTGTAAAGGCATCAGAACCCGTCTGTGATTTGTAGCGCATATGGTTATGTACGACGCAGGGCTAGTCTGATTAGAGTCTGATTATTTTTAAAAGGAGAATCCTGGTTTTTAAAACCTGGGGCATCTTTCCTATCGGTTGTCAAAATATATTTTATTCACAAAGTAGATTAAAGAACATAAGAGGTAAAAAAAAATCATAGTTTACCAATAACGCCACACAAAATGTCTTCAGAAATGGCCATATTCTTTTCCTGTGTTGTACAAATGTGAAGTGAGAATCATGTACAGCTTTACCTTTATACCTTCCAGTATAGTGCGAAATATGATGGATATTTTCTTGACACTCGCAGGGAAATCATTTTCTACCTCTATTGATTTTCTGCCTTTTATCGACTTTCCTTCAAATAATTCTCAGAGGAGCAGATTGGTTTAACCTGATGTTCCATTCATATTTGATGTTTCTGGCTTAAAGAAGATGCTACACTATGAGAACATTCCAGTATAAGCTTCAACTTATCAGCCATGAAATACAGATTCAACTGCAAAAATTGTCTGCCGCACTGTTTTTCTATTTAAATTCTACCTCGTATATACATTATTTTTATGCACCTTTTGTACCTGTTTACCCTTTTTTTAAATATTTATATTATGCACATTTAGGATTGCTGCTAAAAAAATATGTACACTACGCAATGACAATAAAAGGATTATATTCTAACCAATAGATATGACAAGAAATGAAAAGAAAAACAAAAAAAACTGTGCAGCAGATCATGATCTTTCCACTCAAACTACATCATGTTTAAGATAAGGATAACATTTGAGGCATGTTTCTGATGGCCGTGTTGGTCTGTCCTTGGGCCCACTTCTTCATTAATATCTGAACAACTATTGGATGCATTGCCGTGAAATTTAATACAGAACTCTTGTTGCCCAGAGGATGAACGTCACTGATCCCCTGACTATTCCTCTCATGCCACAATGAAGTTAACAGTTTTACTGAATTCAAAATCGAAATGATCACCATTCAGTTAATTTGCTACATTCATGTCCCCCCAAGGATGAATTTTTTCTCCAGCAGTTTCACCAGTTTCAGTTACACAATGCAATGTGATGGGTTACACAGTAAACATACTGATATATTTTTTTTACTATGTACAGCTAATGGCTCTGAAGAAAGTAGACTGACATCTCCTATTAACCTAAATAACCATAAAACATGCAAGCATTATCAAAATAAAGTTAACGTAGCTCTAATATGCAAATTATAGAAGTCTTTCATATAGTCGTAAAAGCAGTGCCAGGAGTTATTCTGTTATCTGAGGAAACACCTTTTTAATTATTTTTCTCTTAGGCCTATAATAGCTTGCTAAAATCTAGTCCACAGAGCAGATTTTATAGTCAATGTTTTTCATTAAATGAAACTGAATTTGCTTTATTACCGTTCACGTGTGTGGTTTATATATAAGTTTGAATAATTTACTGAACTGGTGCTGAAATGGGTCAGAACATTAGTTGAAATAAAAAGATTGAATGATCAAAATGATCTTGTGAGGATTTCAGTTGCCAACTGCTGCAATAGGTTTTCAGATGACATAGAAGAAGACATGTTCAACTCAGCCTGAAGAGTTGAAGGCAGCACTGTCCGAACTGGGTTAGGTTTGGTATCTGAAAATACAGGAAGGGAGCGATCAATGTACTTGTTTTAAAAGGCCAGTATTAATTGCAGGATGTTTACTTTTCACCTACTCATCACACCATACAGTAAGCTTAGAACCCCATGTGTGTGTCAGCCGAATGTCTTCCCCTGGTTGCTTTGTGTGGTTACAAAAAAATAATAATTATATACGATTACAATGAGGAAAAAAAACGTGTGATTTACTGTCAGGGAAATAAAAATGCAGGTCTTATCAAGATGTACAAATCCTTGCAGTGCACTTGTCAAGAGAAGGTCACGCACAACCTGTTAATTACATCTGCAGTCACCCAAGGCAGTACTGAAGCACACACAGCGCGGGAAATATCGATGCAATGGACAGGAGGTCCAGGGGTGAAAATGACTTGAGCGGTGGACCGTCAAAGCCGCAGCTTTTCCAAATCCAAACCCAAAAGAGATGCAGTGGCACAAAGCTTTACAACACTTGGTCTCTGTGTGACTTGGAATGGATTTACTCATTGAGTTTGTGGGTGGACACACTGCAGGATCCGTCCCTGCAAGTAAAGATGTGCAGTTCAAAGGGAAACAGCTTTAAGCAGAAGTTAGGAGCCAGAGCAATAGGAAAAGTCTTGCATGGTTAGTTGGAAAATGTCATGCTGTAGGATAAGGAGGAAAGAATGATCCACAAAGAACCTAAAACTGGAAACCTTCTCCTTTCACTTTGGAGTTCACTAAAATGTATTTCTTGTTAATAAGGAAAAAAAAAATTGAGACAGACACAGATTTAAACTTCATATGAAACACTTCCAAAAAGAGCTAACATAAAAGCTTTGTTTACCAATTCAGTCTGGACTTTAAATCAACAAATTGCAAATGTCCATAAAATGATAAATTAGTACTTCCACAATTCCAGTTAAAAAGCCCAAAAGGTTATAAATGTGAACACATGACAATGACTGTGGCTGAAGGCTGACGTTGTCGTGCTCTTTCTGCTGATAATGTGAGAGGAGGATGGTTGCCTTAGGCTTTTTTTCCACGGCAGACAATTTGTCATGGAGGAAAAAACACATATGCTACTGATTCAGTTTAGGTGTCCCATACAGTTTGTTTTGTGTTTAGGTATTTCAGGATTTCAACTTTTATTTTGAAATCATGTTTCTGATTAATCAATAATATTAACTCTTCTTTTACTCATATTGAACATATGCCCTTGAGGGAAATATCTTTCTCTTACAGTAAGAAATGCTCCAACATGTTCACCAGCTAGCTGCTAACTGCGTCCGAGTTCAGCCAAGAACGAAGTGTGCAGAGTCGTCCATAAGAGCTCTGAAACGGGCTGTGTACAAACACTGAACCAAAATAGTCATGTTTGCAACCCATAAAACCAACACCTTTTCCTAAAAGACGCCAAAAAGCACTGAACTGCAGAGCTGACATGGGCTGTTCTCTTTGGTGACATTACCAGCAGCAAACGTTCTCAAATCATGTGTTACTTTTATTACCGCTAATGTAGTTTACTGATGTGTTAAAGCTTTTTTTCTTTTTCAGGTTTTTCAGTGTGATTTAATTTGCATAAGGAAACCAAGTCAGTAATATCCGGAACATTTCACATTATTAAAAACAGATTTTCACTTAGTGCCATGTGTTCAGCTTTTGAGAGTGAAAGAGTGAACATGCAATGACTTTCACAGATGAGGATACAGTATGCTGCAGTGTAAATATCTTCATTGTGACATTACATCTCAGCGCTTGAGCTAGGTGGTAATTGGGGTCAGAGAGAATTGGCGGCCTTGAGCTGGGTTTTGTCAGAATGAAATGCCAGCCTTGACATCCATTATAATCATCTTTGTCAACATGTGCTGCTCATCTCATCAGAGCAAAACTCTCTTTCACCTTCTGACTTAATTAGTAATGATGTCTGACCTGTAGATAAAGAAAACCCGACGTTGTTTGGGATGTTTGCTTGTTGTGAGTAGTAAGATATAAGGCTGTAAAAATAATACAAAATGTTTGTCTTGTGTAGAATGAATGCATCCAAATCGAATGAATGAAAGTTACACAATTTGACACAAAAAGCAGAGACTATTGTTCAAGAAAACTATTTCGTCTTGCAGTAGGATCAGCAGCAATGATGCCCACCAACTTGTTGACATTATAACTCAGGAGAACAGTTGTCATTACCGCTGTACAGGGGCGGATTTCATCCACAGAATAGCAATTGTGTCCCTCATATTATTGCATAAATTGCTATTTATTTTTATTTAATTTCACATAGTATTGCATTTAAAGCAAATGATAGATTCAACACAAAGTGATTTTTTGAAAGATTGAACCCTGCTATACCTTACCTATATATATATATATATATATATATATATATTAGGGATGCACCAATATGGAAATTCTTGGCCGATACCGATACCGATATTTAAAATAACAATCTGGCCGATAGCCGATACCGATATTTGTTTATTTTCTTTTTGTTATTATTCATTCACCTTTTTGTGCCAGAAAAATAATTAAATCATTATTTAAAAAGCACTATTTAAAAAAATGTCAGCCCTTCATCACTCTTATCTTTTAAAGTTGAAATGGTTCCTTGGGATCTTAATGAAATGTCTGTAACATATTTTGGTCAAAATACCACAAGGATCATTTAAAACAGCACCTTTTTACCCTGTCTAAAACAGCCCTGTTAAAGTATCATTATAGAGAACGCTCTTCTCATTGATTTACGGTAGCAGTATTGCCCGTTTATTAGATGTGTTACGGCTTCTGTGTGTATAACGTATGTTGTCAATTCCCTTGTTACCTGTGCATGAGACGGATGAATAGAGCCGGTGCACATGAGAATAAAGTACTTAAACAGACGCTGCGTGAGTCAAGATAACTTAACAAGCCCTCCTCAGTTTTACCTGTTTTTAGTGTCGGGCAGAAATCACATCGCGTCAACACCCACCGTGGCCCTTCACGATGCTTGTTTTAATTAAACAGTCAGATTCCCCTGGTCCGCACCAGTTCTCAGTCAGCTGCTAGGCGCCAGCCAGCCAGCCAGCCGAGGCGCACCGCAGGGTGCCCCCCCCCCCCCCGCGCGAACAGAGGGTCCCCTCCAACGGCCCGCCTTCCGCGCCGGCGATGGACACCGTCCCGCGGTCCAAGAGAAAGAAAGCCCCCCCACCAGTGACGCCGTGAGGTGCCACCGGATGAGGACCTCCCGGTGCCGCACACTGAGCCTCCGGCGGCGCGGAGAGGAGGGCGACGGAGCGACTGCTCCCCCAGCCGCGGCACGTGCCCAGCGGTTTTACAACAAATATGAACATCGGCCAATGATATCGGTGAAAGTCAAGTTTATTACCGATAAGCCGATATCAGTAAACGAGGCGAATATCGGCCGCTACCGATGTTCGGCCGATAAATCGGTGCATCCCTAATATATATATATCCCTCAAGAATGGCAATGGAATGAAATATTTTCCCTTGCAATAATACTGTAATAATCATTATTACATCAGTAATTAGTCCTCATTGGTCATACAAAACACCCACCTCCACACCTTCAACACCCACCCACACACACAAGCCATGCTTTCACAACACGTAATTGTGCTGGCTTAGGCCTTTTCCGTGTGACATAACACAAAATGGTCAAGAATTCAGTTTGGTCTAACTAATCATTTAATTTCACTGACACCAGTGAAATTAGAACCTCTTTGCGTTACATTTCAGGTTTTTGTACTCACCTATTTTTCAGTAAAATGTCAATATGACCCTTAAATGCACCTTAAAATGGTATATCTGTCTCAGTCGGTGGGATCTAAGCTCAAATCCCTCTGGAAAGATCAATGTCGAAGGGGAAGGATACAATCATGCAAAGTTTCATCATACTAGACAAAAGAAGTGAGCTACTTCATTTCCTGGTGGGCATTATATGTCGACAACAGCTCAGCCAGAGTAAGTTATATGCCTTTGTGCCATGCCGTAAAGAATGTCCTTCTAAAAATGGGTAGTCCCGGACACCAGACAAATGAAGACAATAAAAGCTTCTTAGTATTGGTGAGGATAGACCCGGTGACAAGGAGGGAGTAAAAGGGAAATTGATGGATAACGATTTTGCTTTCATGAAGCCTGCCTAAATGTCAGGAGGAGGGGGGGTGCAATATTCCCCAATTAATAACAGGAGCACAATGTGTGTGTCTGCAAAACACTGCGATAAATGAAGGATGCAGGCGGTAAGAAGCGGAGGAGGATTAGGTAAGAAAAACAGCAACATATCAGCAATTACAAAGTCGCAGTTACAACTTGACAAGCTGATAAAGGATCCTTTTTATTTATGGGAACAACTTTATGAAAGCATTGTTGCAGGGACCAGGGGAGAGGGTCATAAACACATATCTTACACCTGGGAGTTTGCCTGAACAGCTCCACTGAAGCAACAAGATGGTCTTTGCCCTTTGTGCAATTTTTAGCAGTTAATGAGAAAAGAGGTCAGCTTGTGTTGTTTACTTTTAGACTACTGTAACACCTCAGTCGCTCACAAGTATTTATGGGTCAGACCGTACACTCCAATCAACCAGTCAAATTCTAGCATGTTGTTTGTATCGCTTATCCTGGCTCTACTTTTAACTGTGGGATTCCCCAGGGGCCACTGCTCGGCCCAGTACTATTTATTCTTTCTTCAGTGTCTTTTGGTGATATTTCCTCATTTATGACCAGTGAGGAATGAATGTAAAAAAGAAAAAATCTGATATATTGCTAATTGCTGGTTACTCTATAAAAAGAAATGACAATACTTTACTCATAATTAAGTAATTTGATAGGCAATAGCCGTGGTTACTGAGCCCAGTTTGGTCAAAATGCCTTAAAACATCCCAGCCAACGTGTGGTAAACAGTGAGACAAAGCTCAGCTGACCAGGGTGCATGTGGCAGGCCATCGTCAAATCAACATTATTTTAAATTTGTGATAAAAGCTTTACTGTGTACTTTTACTTTATTGGCACTACCAGTTTAAATTGTTTCGGAAAAGCCCTATTCAGCGCTATTAAGATTTCAGATTTTCACACTCTTGAGCCGTTTGACATGACCTGCGGATTAAGTCAGGAGAATTGAATCTGGAATTTAACCTCAGTTCGCTTTTCACAAACTTGGGAGGCTCTCTGCACAGACGTGTTCACAGGATGTGGTGCAGCCGGGTGCAGCAGACAGAGACAGGGAGTAACATATTAATTCAGCTGTGGACATCACTTGATTTTCTTAACAACACACAAACACTGGTGTTGGCTCTTATCACCACATACTCTCGAGATATCTTCGTCTGTGTCTTCTTCGTGAATGACACTGTTTTTTCACCAGGAGATTTTTCACTTATTTATTCATTTTTATATTGTTTTGTTTTTATAAAATGTTTATCTGTCGCGTGTTCGAAGCGTCATTAACACACCACATCAAGTACTTGTTGTCAGAGAGGAGGGACAAGAGATATAACAGAGGGAGAAGAGATATTATAGGTAGCTTATAAAAGCACACGTTTCTCCTGCAGCCATTCATAGTCACTCTGGTGTTTGCTTGAAAAGGCAGAGCAATAGTATTATAATATAAAACACAGAAAAAAAGTATTATAAGAGGAAAGTTTAAGACCTTCTATATAGATGAAAAGCATCTTTGCTATATTATGATGGCTAGGTCAGTATATGAAAGTGAACGACAGTCGTAGCCAGACGCCACTGGGTTTTCTGAAGGTTTGACAAAAAGTATCGCAAACAGGGAACAAAGTTATGACCAAGTCTTAAAATCTAAAGATGAATAAAGAGCTCTCACAGCCCCCCACTTCAGCCTGCACTTGCCCGACTTGTCTCAACACCAGAGCCACTCTTGATTTTTACATGGGGCTCCCACTGCCTTTTGAGAGCATGTTGGGCAGCTGATTGGCCTGACAGGTATGTGATGATTGCTCTCAATTGATTTTGAAGACTTGAAATCACGGCCTGCAAACGTACCAATATATCCCATCAGTCTGACTAATCTCCATACATTTGATCACATATTGAGGAAAGTGATCAGCTCCACACCCTCTGGAATCAAACAGCATTTGAAAATGTACCTCCAGCAATCACTAGAAAGATAAGCGAGCACACTGACATTGCGAAGGCGCCGGCTGCGAAGTTATATATTGCAACGAGTGCTGTGAGGTTTTAAAACTGTCCTCAGCCTCAAAATGAATAGTGAGGGAAAGATTGACACGAATTGCACCCTGATTCTAACAGGGGGCATGAGAGATGCAAAATATTTGTATTCCCTCCCGCGACTCGGAACCCAAAACGCATCAATTAATCCTGCATTTATTCTAGTTTAATTATTACCATTTCGCCATTATAGACACAGGGCACATTCACAGTGTGACACATTGTCTGGGTTTGGTTATTGAAGGGAGATAAACAAGCCATTCATCATGACACATGACACATACACATTCCTGACCTCTGCATTTGTTTCAAGCCATGAGACAGTGAAATTAATATATAATGATTAATCTGACACATTGTTTGTAAAAAAGCATACATCCTGTCAGTAATAATGCCCCCTGTGACTTGTAAGGTGGAGAACACCATATGCTTTTTAAACATGGTGCAAACAAACATACTGAGCCATGAAGAAGCCACTTAGCAATGCGAACGGAAGACAGATGTGTGGGAAATGGAGAGAAGGAAATAAAGCTAAGTGCACATAGAGTCCTCTAGCGCTCAACTCTGATTCTCTTTTTCATAAATATAGAAACCTTATGTATACATGTGGGTGAATTGTCTATCATCCATTATCCGAGCTACCTTGGTTTGCATGCGTGTCGACAGTGGAATGCTACTGGCTAAGGTAATCTCAACAAAAGCAGAAACTATCTGGTTTCTTTTGTCCACTTATGGCAACAGGAGTTGGTTTAGTTGTAGGTTTAGGTTAGGTGAAGGTTAGGTGAAGGCAACTAGTCACAAGGAGTACATTTTCAAATCAACAAAGTCATGGAGACGTGTGTGTGTGTGTGTGTGTGTGTGTGCATTTCCAGTATAAGAATTGACCTTGTAAATTGTTGTTTTTGGTTTAGATATGAATTTGTCAAGGTGTGGGTTAAAATGCAGCACTCTGAGTAAGTGATATACGAGGGACACGGCATGCAGGGACAATAAGCGTTAAAAGAAATGTTAAAAGTCTCCAATTAAAACCATTTTTGATTGGTTAAAATCCTTCAATGAGAATAAATAAAAAAGTGAATAAAATCATTAGATAAGGAAGATTTAAAAGACCACAGGCAGAATTTTTGTCCTTGTGAAATCTCTCTAGATTTCACAGGTGTCAAGAATGAGGAGTGCAGGGGGATCCAAAATTCAGAAGCATGGTTCAGGTAACAAAACAAAAAGGTATTTTTACTACGTCAAAAGTACTCATCCCCAAACAAAATAACACTGGAAACAAGAAAAGACTGCAAAATGCAAAATTGAAAAAAAGTTAGAAACACTCTGTCAAGAAAACACTGCAAACAGGACAAGGATGACGAGCGAAAGATGATGAACTGATAGAGACAAAGGGAAGCACAGAGACTTACATACACAGGTGAAACCCAGTAGGAACAGGTGCAGATTATCACAAGAGCGGGGGAAACAGGTAAAAGACAGGAAGTTCATCTAGTACAGACACACAAGGGACATCATTTCAAAATAAAACAGAAAGCAGAGAACTCAGGGGGAAACATCTGAACACAAACGTAAACAAAAGTAAACACCGAAGAGTCCATAAAAAACAACCAAAATGGTCTTTCAAACTTAAAAATTTCAGAGCCACAGCGGCAGAATCATGACACCGGGCTTCCTCCTCAGATGTTAAATAAAGAAAATTAGATACAATTATCACATGTTAAATGCTAGTAGCTAGAAAATATATTTAAACAATCAATGCAAAGGCCTTACAAGGAAAGCTGCACTTTTACACTTTGATTTATTTGAGAATTTCTACAGCAACAGCTTTACGGAAAATCTTTCCTTTTCCCTCACCTGTCATTTTCCATCTGCACACCAGACGTCCCCAGAATTTTTCTTAGTTATAATCACCTCGTTAGTTCTTATGAGCCGTTACGATTGCCTGTCATATTGCCAGCCAGTTTCTCCAACCATCCATCTGTACGTCTGTTTATCTATACTAAAAGTGTGTGTTTGTGTGTGTGTGTTTGTGTGTGAAAGAGAGAGTGTGTGTGTGAGAGAGAGATAGAGAGAAAGTGTTTGCACTTGATCCATGAATCACTGAACCTCAGCAGTGGGATTACCTCTGCTGGACCCTTACCATCTCCTTGGAGGAAGATGAAGCATAAATACAGAATGCCAGTATGAATGAAAATACGTTTTTTTTCTAAATCCAACATAAGGGAGGAGTATTCAGGTCTTCATGAATGGGATAGAAACATCAGCATCAATTTTATAGCTTGGTGAAAGCAAGCATTAATAAAACAGAGAAATATACAACTTGAATGTCACCCCATACAGTGATTACAAGCATATGAAAAGCATGCACTGCTTCTGATTGTCATGTGCGCTGATTATTGACTTGTTTTCATATTTCTCTCACGGCTGCTACTGTGCTGTTGTTTGCATTCGCTCTTGTCCTTTGTCCGTTCACTTTCCCTCATTCCTAACCCTCCCAAACGAGGAAAAAGAGAACACACTGAACATTAGCACGCCACATCACCACATGATGGGAAAGAGCGTGCTTGGAGATGAAGTCACATCTGGACTATGCTTGTTATAATCACGAATTCTGGCAACTTTTGTTTGCCAATGTCCTGGGTCCGTTCATTCTTTAATTAAAAGGACACATGGGTTGATTCATTTATCAGGGATAACAGGTTTTCAGCAGCTTCCTGTCGTGAGTGGCTGCTCGCCGAACTGTTGTTCTGCTCCCTCTCTCCCTCTCTTTCTCTGCATTATTACACCCGAGACAGTGCCTATAGGGCTCCTCTTTATCTCCCACCGTCCTCCTCTGATGTGAAACTGCCAATGCTCCATCACTGCGCCACACACTCAACGAAATGGGATGGCCTTTATTCATCTCTCTCTGTTTCCTGGGAGCTAAAGCCTCTCTCTGTTACACACTGGATTTAGAGATGACCTCTAATGGAGATGTAATCTAGCTTTATTTTATTTTACACTCAAGGCATTTTGTCCACATGTGACTTTCAGTGGGACCACAAGTAACTGCGACAATAGAGTAAGCCTGGTTGTCTGGGCAGCAAAGTACAGAACAGTTTCCTGAGCACAAGTCTGGATGGAGTGTTGCTTACAATATCCCGCATGTGCTTTCTCTCTGATATCACAGAGGAAAGGACAAATTACATCGTCAATAAATGCCAGTACCATTTTTTTAATAAAGTTTTACAATAAACACAGGTGTGTCATTGATTCTAACTGCATGACGGGCACAAAAATGGACCCTGCTGACTGGCAGATTTTCTGTGCGAACACCGTGGATGGACAGTAAATGATCTCACGTCAGTCTTGCAAGTCAACTTTTTTTAAAGTCTAATCAGTAAATTGAGAAATCAAATCAATATCTGGACTGCAGCCACCTGCTTTCCTAGATATGAGCCATCAGTATTCATGGGACCACTTTGGTGTTACTCAGATGTAGCTGATGGGACTCTTTGGGGCCATTACAGACTGTGCTCGATTCATCTTCCACTTCCACTCGGTAGTACACAGCTAAATATTTGAAGGTGGTTGTGCATTTGATGGAAGTCATTTCATATTTATGGATTTAAGCTGCTACCCGAGTAAACACTGCATAAATATTGTGGAAATTGATTGCAAATACTGATTAATTCAGTAATTATAGTTCTTATATCATACAATACCTGTTAATACTGTACTATTCCATATATATTTCTTACATCATACAATACCTGTACTATTCCATAAATATTTCTTATTGTACATATCTTATTTATTTACATGCACTTTAAATGCGCACAATACTCTGCACTTTTACTGGCTTTTTTTGCACTTTTGGTTAGATGCTAAACTGCATTTCGTTGTATAAGTACTTGTAATGTGCAGTGACAATAAAGTTGAATCTAATCTAATCTAAAAATTGCATATTTGCTTATGTTCTCTACATGTGAGTCCCTGGTAATGTCCAAGTATTTATGTGGCTGTGTAACAGGCACACACAGGCATGATCAAAATGGACATCATCATCATCATCGCCTACTACCCCTTCTGGGGCTTAGGCCGCAAACAAGAGTTCTCCATGCATCCCGGTCCTGGGCCAACATCTCAAGCTGTCCCCAGGTGTAGCCCATTTTCTTGGCGTCTGCCTCTAAGTCTCTACGCCAGGTGTTTCGCGGCCGACCTCTCTTTCTTTTCCCTTGGGGATTCCACTTGAGGGACTGTCTTGTGGTGTTTGTGGCTGGTTTACGGAGAGTATGGCCTATCCATCTCCAACGTCGTTGGAGGATCTCTTCGTCCGCTGGCTTTTGGCTGGTACGTTCCCACAGTTCTTTGTTGCTGATGGTGTTAGGCCAGTGGATCTGGAGGATTCGTCGCAGACAGGTATTGATGAATGACTGGATTTTATTTGTTGTATTCACCGTAGTCCTCCATGTCTCAGCACCGTAGAGTAGGACTGACTTCACATTGCTGTTAAAGATCTTGATCTTTGTTGTGATGGCCAGGTCTTTTGCGCTCCAGATGTTTTTTAGTTGGAGGTACGCAACTCTGGCCTTGCCAATCCTGACTCTCACATCTGCATCTGTTCCACCCTGCTTGTTGACAATGCTGCCAAGGTAGGTGAACTCCTCAATCTCCTCCAGAGCTTCGCCTTCCAGCATGATTGGTGCAGTGTTGGCAGAGTTGACTCTCATGACTTTGCTCTTCCCTCTGTGGATGTTGAGACCGAGGCGAGCAGAGTTGGTTGCGATGGTGCTGGTCTTTTCCTGCATCTGCTGCTGGGTATGAGAGAGAAGGGCCAAGTCATCTGCAAAGTCCAGGTCATCGAGCTGCGCCCACATTGTCCACTGTATGCCGTTTTTTCTTCCTGCTGTGGATTGCTTCATTACCCAATCCATTGCCAGCAGGAACAGGAATGGCGATAGTAGGCACCCCTGTCTCACTCCAGTTTGTACACTGAAGGCATCGGTAGGTTGTCCCTCGTGGATCACTCTGCAGGTCATTCCCTCATAGGTGTTTCTGATGATGTTAGTTAATTTCTCTGGCACTCCATAGTGCCTGAGAAGCTTCCAGAGGGTCTCCCTGTCCACACTGTCGAAGGCCTTCTCGTAGTCGATGAAGTTGATGAATAGCTGTGAATTCCACTCGAGTGACTGTTCCAGGATGATGCGCAGTGTAGCAATCTGGTCTGTACACGATCTGTCTTTGCGGAAGCCAGCCTGCTGGTCTCTAAGCTGGGGGTCAATCACATCCTTCATCCTGTCCAGTAAGATCCTGTAGAAGACCTTTCCTGGGATGGAGAGTAGCATGATCCCCCTATAATTTCCACAGTTGCTCAGGTCCCCTTTCTTTGGCATCTTCACAAGATAGCCCTCCTTCCATTCGCATGGGATGTTTTCCTCTTCCCACATCTTCTTGAAGAGAGGGTGGAGCATCTCTCCCATGGTCTCTGCGTTCGTCTTCAGTGCCTCAGCCGGGATGCTATCTGGTCCTGCAGCCTTGCCGTTTCTAAGTTTTTTAATGGGCTTTCCTGATCTCCTCCCTTCTTGGTACGCTGAGGTCTATTGGCAGATCCCTGTCTGCTTGTTGGATGTGTGGTGGGTCTTGTGGGGCTGGTCTATTGAGAAGTTCCTTGAAATGCTCCAACCATCTTTTCTTCTGTCCTTCCTCCCCCATTATTGGCTTTCCCTCTTTGTCCTTTACTGGTCTTTGAGGTTTACTGGTCTTTCCTGCCAGCTTTTTGGTGGTGTCATACAGGTCCTTCAGATTCCCATGTCTGGCTGCTTCTTCTGCTTCTAATGCAAGGGCCTCTATGTAGTTCCTCTTGTCGGTCTTCAAGCTTTTTTTCACGTTCTTATTTGCTTCCCTGTACTCTGTTTGTGCCTTTACTTTCTCTGCTCTTGTACGACTGCTGTTTAGAGCTGCCTTCTTTTCTTTCCTCTCCTTCACCTTCTTAATTGACTCTGCTGATATCCAAGCCTTGTAGTTATCTTTCTGTGGTCCCAGTGCCACATTGCAGGTTGTAATTACGGCTTCCTTTACTACCTTCCACATCCCATCTTTGTTTCTTTCCTCACCTTCTTCATCTAGCTCTTGCAGGGCATGAAACTTGTTCTTTAGTTTGATCTTGAATGTGTCTGCTGCTGCTGGATCTCTTAAAAGTGCTGTGTTAAATTTCTTTCTCTGGTTCTTCTCACCTGTCCAGTTTCTCCTCAACTTTAATTGGACTTTGGCAACGAGAAGATGGTGGTCTGATGCTACGTCAGCTCCTCTTCTGACTCGTACATCTAAGAGGGACCTCCTAAACTTTTTTGTGACACATACATGGTCTATGTATGTGTAAAATGGACATGCTGTGCCTTAAATATGTCACGCATGATTCCCTCGCTCCATGTCAACCAACCGTCCTCGGCTGTTTATTTGACAGTCTCTAGAACTGGAAAAAATCCAGGTGAATAGGTGACGAAATATCTGACAAAATCCCCAGTGAAGTTTAGGGAATTAGCTTCTCGCTGTATCAGATAGCCAAAGTTTCAGCAGCCCCTCCCCAGTGAGTGCATTACACCTTAAAATTGGGAAATTTCATTAAGCTGTGGCATTAAAAATTATAATATATGATCTTTATTATAACACTTCCCCTTCCGGTCCCTCGCCCATCTGTCGTTCCCAGCATGTCAAAACAAATGGACGACACTCTATATCCTCTGACCTTGGCCTACTGCTTGTTTCTGGCCCTGTTTTTAACAATCCTGTCTCTTCATTTACAGCAATCCTCTGCTTCATAATTCCATAAAGTGTTGGAGCACTACGGTATATATATCTCCTTTAATGACTTGGACCTCAGCCATTCCTCGCCTTCTCCTGCCAAGCAGACTTAAGTCACCAGAATAACCCAGTGTAGGCTCTCCCCACGCTAAGTGCCTGAGTGCTAAAAGAACGCCATTGATCCTGATCTAACTAGAGCATTAAGTCCTTAACGTGTGCTTACTTGAAACTTGAACAAGATCCAACGAAGGCACATTTAAAATGAATTTGATAAATACAGAATCAAAGGTATTAAGGTTACCGAGGAGGATAGAGGGAAGAGAAAAGAATCAGTGTCTTATTAAACCTCATCATCTCCCATAAATGACCAGTCAGGAAAAACCAATGAGATGGTTTAAGATAGTTCAAACAAGCCGAAGCTTCTGCTGCAGAGATAAATGATTTTCATTTGTCAGGCATCGCTGCATGTTTACATTAATATGTGAGTGTGCATATACATTAAACACACACACACTGCCATTTCAGTTTTATTGCCATAACCATATATCACAATGAAGGGCTTGTCTTTGGAGGCAGATTTCACACACACACACACACACACACTCACACTCACACTCACACTCACACACAAACACGTATGTATATTAAGGTTTGCCTGCATGTGCTATAATTGAAACCAAAGGATTAATTTAATACATCAGGTTAATTGAATGTTATGAAGTCATTTGTTTGTGTTCATGCTGCTCAGGGTATATGGCCAGCAGCTTACAGGAGTGCTAGCGTACACTGACCGACGTGCTGCAGTAAACTATAAATAAATAAATTATGAGTTATAAAAGTCCTCAAAACATTAACAAATATAAACACTGACTTTTAAAAAATCGTAGAAGACTCCGGTTTTGGACATTTAAGATGTATGTTATTTTTATTATCTCACAAGTACACGGACCCTTCATGACTAAGATTGCATGAGAATACTCAGTAAACTATATATTCAGTAAACAATGCAGTTAAATAAAGAGAACAGCTGCATGAAAGTAAAACCAAAAAGAGCTGAACCCTTTTAAAAATTTGACAAAATAAGCCGAAGGAGAATTAGGTTTGCACAGCTCTCCTTTTCAGTATGGAGGACCATACATGACTTAAGTATAAATAGATAAATAAATAAATGTTTAAATAAATACAGAAATAAATAAATAAATGCGTAAATAAAAAATTAAATAATTAAATAAATACAGAAATAAATAAATAAATAAGAACAGAAATGACTAAATAAATGTCTTAAATATATTTCCACATTTATTTATTTCCACATTTTTTGTATCTGTATGCTAATGAGAAGGGCGGGCCTAACCTAAGTCTCGAGCAGGATTGGTCATCTGAGCTACACACACACACAGGCCCCGGGGCTCCACCCCCCACTCGCTCAGAGACACAGGCAGTGACTGAGATCTGAGCTCGTCAACGTGAAGCAGCCGCTCGGTGACTTTGTAGAACAGTGGAAACAGTGGAAACACAGAGTTTCTCTGGTCACATCTGCTCAGAGACCAGCTGCTTCATGGGCAGAGCAGAAGCTGCACCGAGCTGGAGTTTCTGTGTCCTCCTCCTCTCTGCTCTCTCCTTGTGCTCAGTACAACATGACACGTGACGCTCACAGTCAGGACAACTGACACCCAGTGTTGTGCATGAACGAGTTCAAAAGAACGCGTTCATTGAACACGTTCATTTTTATGAGGTCTAGCTAAAACGTTACGGAATGTTTTCCTGCTCCAGAGGAGAGACGCTGTCTAAATCACCATTTCGTTGCTCAGTGTCCGCAACATTTCCGCGATGTAGCCCAGTGATTTTCAAACTGTAGGGAGCCCCTGCAGAGGGGCTGGAGAGCCGCATGCGGCTGCAGAGCCGCGGGTTACGACCCCTGGCTACGGCTAAAGAGCGATTTGATTACTGCTCCGCCGTTAAAGAGATGCGGTCGTCAAACCATTAGTTCGGCTATAATATTAGTTCAACCTCGCATTTCCCCTACCGGTCGCGCGAACCACCTTTTATGCCTGTGGGGGACAGAGCATTATTCTATTTTTTGGAAAATAACATAATTATTCATAAGTATGCAGTGTCTTAACTACATCTCTGACGTTTATAAAAAACCCAACCATTTAAAAATCGGTTGAAAATTTAGCAAGTTATGGTTATTTCAAAGTACGTGCCACTACAACACAATGTTATGGGTGAGCGAGCTGCCAGTGGCAAGATGGCCGCCATGTGCGGACGTTCGACTCCGTTGGCCGAGACATCTAGCCTTTATATATATATCTATGGGTGTAACCCTCTGCAGAGTCACTCATTAAACCTCTAAGACAACTCCCGTGTGAAACTCATTATTTCAACCTGATATAGTTTAACTCTGCGGGTTAAGATCAGAGGAAGTTGCACCATGTGAAGCCTGATGAGACAAATTGTGATTGTAAATGTGGTTTAAAACATGAGATTGATTGACTTAAACTTTGTTCATGTGTTTGAAATTCTCCAGCAGATCCAAAGGACTCCGTCAGGATAGTTCTTGTTGGGAAAACTGGAGTTGGGAAAAGTGCAGTAGGAAACACCATCTTACTGAAGAAGGTTTTTAAATCATCAGTTTCTGCTTCCTCAGTGACGAAAGTGTGTAAGAGAGGAACCGGGAAGGTTCAGGGCCAAACACTGGAGGTTATTGATACTCCAGGTCTGTTTGACACAAGTCTGAGTGAAGTGGAGGTGAAGATGGAAATCGCTAAGTGCATCATATACGCTGCTCCTGGACCTCAAGTGTTCCTTATCATCGTCAAGGTAGAAAGATTCACTAAAGAAGAACAGGATACAGTGAAAATCCTTCAGAAGCTGTTTGGAGAACAGGCTGCATGTTACACCATGGCCCTGTTCACATATGGAGACAATCTGGAGGCAGACGGAGATTCCATAGAAAACGTCATTTGTGAAAATAATTTTCTCAGCAACTTCGTCCATCAGTGCAAAGGAGGATACCATGTTTTTAACAACAGAAATGAAGATCCTGCTCAGGTCCATGAGCTGCTGAAGAAGATCAACACAATGGTTGAGAGAAATGGAGGAAGCTACTACACCAGCCAGATGTTTGAAGAGGCTGAGAAAGCCGTAAAAAAACAGACAGAAAAGATTAAGAAAAATGACCCAAAGAAAGACCTGGATGATGCAAGATCTGAAGCAAAAGAACATGTGGCACGAACCGTTGCCTTTGTCCTTATTGGAGAAGGTGTTGGAAGTGCTACGGGAGGATGTATTGGAGGTTTTTTGGGAGCCGGTTTTGGAGGTTTTATTGGGGCTCCAATTGGGTCGGTAGTTGGAGCAGGATTGGGATATGTGTCTTCAAAGTGTGTCATACAGTGATATACAAGTAGCTCCTGTACTTATTTACATCTTTCCAAAACCACTTACAATGAGACCTGTTATAAACCAGTTATCGTTCCACTAACCCACAACCTGCTATTCCACTGGCCTCGTATCATATGAACATTCAGAACACAGTCATGTATCTTTCTCTTTTCTGGTGTGGTTGGTCTCCAGGTGAAGATCCTCTGAGGGACAGAAGGTGAGACACAGGCGAGACAGAGCGTGAGACAGAGCGTGAGACACAGGGGAGATAAGATTAGATCAAACTTTATTGATCCCACACCAGGGAAACTCAGTTGGTAAACCAGGATGAGACAAGAGAAGAAGAAACGTAAAAGGAATAGAATAAAAATTACTATTAAAATAGAAGAGCATACATGAGAATGTACATCATATACACCTTTTCACAGCAATGGTTCTTATGAAATATGATATATATATATATATTATGACTACACGAGCAAGTCAAAATTTGTACATAAACACAAATTAAACTAAAATAGTGCAAATAGTGTTAATAGACTGAGCTGTGCAGTATATATTGCAGTATGTTGTGCAGTAACAACATAACCTCATTCTCATTGTCGATCCAGAGGAGGCTGAAAAAAGAGAAGAAGGCAAAGAGGAAGCTGCAGGGGGCGCTAGATTTTGAGTTGAGGAGGAGAGAGCGCTCAAACACTCACACCCCGTCACAGGTGAACAGATTCTTTCTCATCATATTGTCACAAGCATAGATATATATATATAAAGGCTAGATGTCTCGGCCAACCGCGTCGAACGTCCGCACATGGCGGCCATCTTGCCACAGTGAGCTCGCTCACCCATAACATTGTGTTGTAGTTGTACGTACTTTTTAATTAACCATAACTTGCTCAATTTTCAACCGATTTTTAAACGGTTTGGTTTGTTATAAACGTCAGAGATGTAGTTATGCATACTTATGAATAATTATGTTATTTTCTAAAAAAATTGAATAATGTTCTGTATAGGTACAAGATTTCCCTTTACAAATATACATCAATACATATATTGACATATACACTGCTCAAAAAAATTAAAGGAACACTTTTTTATCAGGGTATGGCATGAATTCAATTGCACTTTTTTGATAATTATCTGGTCAGTTAAGTAACAGAGGGGGTTGTTAATCAGTTTCAGCTGCATTGGTGTTGATGGAATTAACAACAGGTGCACTAGAGGGGCAACAATGAGACGACCCCCAAAATAGGAGTGGTTTTGCATGTGGAGGCCATTTCAAGTTTCTCCCTCTTGATCACTTCGACTGGTTTTCCATTAGTGTTGGCTTTAGCTAGAGTCATTATCTCTACTGGGAGCATGAGGCGATTTCTTAACCCTACAGAAGTTGCACAGATTGTCCAACTCCTCCAGGATGGCACATCCATGCGTGCCGTTGCAAGGAGATTTGATGTGTCTCCCAGGATAATCTCCAGAACATGGAGGAGATTCCAGGAGACAGGCAGTTACTCTAGGAGAGCTGGACAGGGCCGTAGAAGGTCCTCAACCCATCAGCAGGACCGATATCTGCTGCTTTGTGCAAGGAGGAACAGGTTGAGCACTGCCCGAGCCCTACAGAATGACCTCCAGCAGGCCCCTGGTGTGAATGTCTCTGCCCAAACAGTCAGAAACAGCCTTCATGAGGGTGGCCTCGGGGCGCCACGTCCTGTAGTGTGCCCTGTGCTCACTGCCCAGCACCGTGGAGCTCGATTGGCATTTGCTATAGAACACCAGAATTGGCATGTCCGCCACTGGCGCCCTGTGCTATTCACAGATGAGAGCAGGTTCACCCTGAGCACCTGTGATAGACGTGAAAGGGTCTGGAGAAGCCAAGGAGAACGCTATGCTGCCTGCAACATCGTTCAGCATGACCAGTTTCGTGGTGGGTCAGTGATGGTCTGGGGAGGCATATCCATGGAGGGACGCACAGACCTCTACAGGCTAGAGAACGGCAGTCTTACTGCCATTAGGTATCGGGATGAAATCCTTGAACCCATGGTCAGACCCTACGCTGGTGCAGTAGGTCCTGGGTTCCTCCTGATGCACGATAATGCCCGGCCTCATGTGGCAAGGGTATGCAGGCAGTACCTGGAGGATGAAGAAATTGATGCAATTGAATGGCCCTCACGATCACCTCACCTAAACCCGATAGAACACCTCTGGGACATTATGTTTCGGTCCATCAGACGCCGCCAGGTTGCTCCTCAGACTTTACAGGAGCTCACTGATGCCCTTAGACAGATCTTGGAGGACATCCGACAAGACACCATCCGTTGTCTCATTAGGAGCATGCCGCGACGTTGTCAAGCATGCATACAAGCACGTGGGGGCCACACAAGATATTGAGAAACATTTTGAGTTGCAGAAATTGAATTTTGGCAAAATAGACAAGCCTGCCACATCACTTTTTCACTATGATTTTCGGGGTGTCTATAAAATTGAGCCCTCTGTAGGCTGAAAACTTTTATTTCCATCAAAGATGTGGCATCCTTTTGTTCCTAAGACATTAAACTGTCCATATCAGTATAAATATCCAACATACTTTTTTTCACAATGAGATCTGATGTGTTTTCAAAGTGTTCCTTTAATTTTTTTAAGCAGTGTATTTTATTTTATGAATAATGATAATGTTCCACTACCAACACAATGTTATGGGTGGGCGAGCCGCCTGTGGCAAGATGGCCGCCATGTGCAGACGTTCAACTCCATTGGCCGGCAACGCGGACGAGACATCTAGCCTTTATATATATATATATATATATATATATATATATATATATATATATATCTATGGTCACAAGTGTTTGTAAAACAACATGGCGGCCTCCATAAAGAGAACCAGCTCCAGATGTAAGTATAACTTATTTAAATAGGGCTATTAAATATAAAGCTTTTCAATAAAAAGGGCAATTTAAGGGCAAAGAAAACCACAATCCGTACAATTTATTATCATTTAATTAGTGAAAACATCACTAAGATAATTTTTATATTCAATTTCTGCCAACAGATCCTTTCAGCAGAATGTTACACACTGAACCTTTAAAGAAAGATCCTGTCCCCACGGTGATGAAAGACAGTGCCACTCGCAGGGAAACGAGTGGGTTTACTGGGAGGAAAATGTTCATGGTAACTTTCCCTCAGAGCTTTTCATTCCCTCAGTCTTTGTTGAGATAGAACCACAACTAATCCTAAAGGCACAGTTTGTCTCTTCACACAAACACACACACACAAACACACACACACACACACACACACACACACTTATTATTATTATTCTTTGAAAACACATGCTTGACAAACTAATTACTATGAATTTTATTTTTAGCTAAATCCTACTGGTCTATGTCTTAAATAGCTCAGAGGCAGTGATGAGACAGTCTGTAAAGCTAAACCAAATGTGGAATGTAATGTCAGGGGGGAGGCAAGAAGGAGGGAAACTACAGAGTTTGCCCTAGGCCTAGAGGATGTGTTGGGGATAAGCCCTAAACAGACGCCATCATTAACAAACATCAGATCGGCACATTTCCACTATGCACTTAAAGTGTTAAATCTTAATCTGATCATATGTAAATTGACGTATACGATATATGCTGGGTTAATGCCACTTTCATTGAACTTCATGTCACTCTGTTAGTTCATTTAACTCACAGCAGAGTGTCCTGAACCTACACCAGATATGTAATCGTCAAATTGTCTGTACAATTGTTTTTAAACATAGAGCTTTACATTCAAAATGCAGAGCAGATACACCAAGCATAATCATCCCCATTAATTTTAATCAATTCGTTCATTGTTGTTGTTGTTTTTACAAACATGTGCACTAAAAAATATGTGGCTGATAATAAAGTGATACTTGAGAGGTAATTAGTTGATAGAACTCAGTATTGTGGGGGTCTCTTATATTGGATTGTTGTCTGTGGTGGTGTTTCACACACACACACACACACACACACACACACACACACACACTTGTGCAGTGAAAACAATACACTATGTCTAATAATAAAGTGAAACCTAAACGGAATTTAGAGGATAAAGTTCAGTTTCCTGCGGTTGTAGACCGTGAACTCGCTTTCATTTTATTGTTGCGATTCATTCTGAAAAAACAGCGTGGGTGCGGCTTAACGTCATGACGCAAACGTCGTTACGTAAACCGTTCGGCGCAAAAATTCAAACGCTGAACAGGAAGACAAAGTGCAGCCTGCTCTGCGCTCCCCTCGCTCATCACCGATTGTAAGGAGCCAAAGTAAAGTCCCGTCGGATATAAGACCCCCTGAGGTATGTTGAGTGGATAAAACAAGTGTGGCCGCGGAGCTTCTGTGTATAAGTTCGCAGAAAAGTACGGGGACAACACGTTCACGTTAGCTCATGCTAACTGAAGCTAGCGTTGTTATGCCTAGCAGCACGTAAAGGGGGCGACCCTCATTGAACTGCTGCAGAGGTTTTCTCATGGTGTTCAATTCAGGTTCAACTTGTTATTAGTCAGTGAACTTACTAACGTTAGCATGAACAGCACCTCTTTGTTTTGCACTTTTCGGAAAAACGTGGAGTCCTCTTGTTTATGTGACGTTCAGGCTAGGTCTCAGCTATTTCAAATCTGAAAACACGAATCAGGTTATAGTCACGAAGTCAGCACACGTAGAACACGCACAACACATTCAAAAAGAGGCGAGAGAAATGTTTGTTAGAACTTGGTAATGTTACTTACATTACCAAGTTCTAACCAACATTGACGCCTGTGAAGTTATAATAAATCATATTTCTAATAAAGAGTGCAGCCCTCGCATAAGGGAGCTGTTGGAATTAAATTAGACTCAAAGCTTGAACAGATCATCTTAAAACCAACTGTACTCTGAGGTATAAATACAGTATCACTCAACCACCAAAAATGATTGTTTCCATGTGAGGTTCTATTGCAAGTTCCACCCAAGTCGTTTTGTTTACATGTAACCAAATACTGCAAATCCACTTTTTCACATTTTTAATGAAATCCATTAAATGATATTTACGTACTGAAGACTCGAAATATTGCGTTTTTCTGTAAGCTCTATTTCTTTTCACAACTTAGAATGTATTGTCATCCAAGTGAAAGTATTTAAGATATAGAAAAATCTGTGTCATCTGCACATGTTGTGCAACATTCAAATTTTAATAAAAATGTATTGAAACTCACAAACCTCTTAGCATGTTCAGCTACCTTGTTTACCTTTATCTTTCTGAGCATTACTTTTTCCTGGAAGGTTAAAGTGGTTTCTCTGTCCTTAGCTAAGATGAGTGCAGCCTCCACACCCGTCTCCCGGGTACGCGCAGGATGGTCCAATTCCTCCATGAAGAACAAGGGCCTGTCCCCTGCAGCCTGCAGCACCCCGCTGCTGGCAGCCTTCCCCGGCAACGATGACGAGCAGGAACGTCGTCAACGCCGAAGGTCAAGGGTCATTGACCTTCAAAGTGCCTGTGACTCCTCCATCAATGACTCTGTGTCTCATAGGTAAGAAAGAGTAAGGTTTAGCAAATCTGCACAACTCTACTGATCATCTTATCATGTAATACTCAGTGTAGAGAAGTATAAATATTCGTCGCTTTCATTTCTAAAATCTGCAGCTGTAACAGTAAATTTCTGTCTGCCCTGTAATATGTACCTTAAGAGTTTGAAGATAATCTCATGTTTGTATGCAGCGCTGCAGGGACTCCTGCTGCCGTGCCCAAGTTGTCAAATGCACAGATCTCTGAGCATTACTCCACTTGCATAAAACTGTCCACTGAGAATGTGAGTATACCTTCACTGTGCAGGAATAGTGTTTGAACTACAGCATGCATTTTAACTGTATCCACTCTGAAAAGTGTAATGAATGTTTTTCTTTTGCTGTATATTTAATATGTATCATTAACTATGGTTGAAAAAGGATGAACATAAAAAAAAAAAAAAAAAAAATCTGAATCAAATGCATATATTTTTCCTTGTTGCAGAAAATTACCACCAAAAATGCCTTTGGTCTGCATCTGATCGATTACATGGCTGATATTCTCAAACAGAAGGATTCAGAGCTCACAAACTTCAAGGTATGAATTGTTATAAGCAACTCCAAGATCCTTAGATAATTCAGTTTGTCCAAAGGGCTTGAATTGTTTTGATTGATTTAATTAAATAGAATCACATATCATGTTGTATCTGCTGTAGCTATGAGCCCAGATAACAGTGTAGGTATGAAAAGTGTAGAAAAAAGACTTTGCCAGAAAAGTATGAAAGATGTATCTTACATTGCAGCAGTGATAACCATCTAAGTGATTTACTTTGAGGACACCTAGGTTTGATATTGTGCCTGTGGGTCTTCTTTAAAGTTGTATTATATTACCTGTTAACTGTCTCGCATCCACAAGTATAAAGTCGAGCATTCAAGCCTTTAGCTCAGTTTTAATGTATTGATACTGTCTCTCTAGCGTTGTAGTATGGCTGATCAGAAATCTATCCACTCACTCTCTGATAAAGACCACATTATCCTGCTGTGACTGCTATGCTAAACAGTAGTGTATTTGTTTGTGTGTGTGTCCCCTTACTAAAGGTTGCAGCTGGCACTTTGGATGCCAGTACAAAAATCTATGCTGTGAGGGTGGATGCTGTTCATGCTGATGCCTACAGGGTGCTGGGTGGCCTGGGAGCTGAAACCAAACCTGGAGAGGGTGAGAGCCTCATCACTGGACTTTCTTTCATTGCACTACTCTGCATGGAGCTAGTAGGGAAGTTCTCTGGCTTTTTGCTTCAGAATTGAAAACGCTATCTCTGCTTTTTGTCTGATAACAGACCATGCTCTGAATGAGGGGGACAGGGATGATGATGGAGCTGAAGTGACGGCGAAACAGCCAAAGAAAAAGAGGCCTCCAAAGAGGACCGTGGAGCAGAACCTGAGCAACATCAACAGCGCTGAGTCTGAGAGGAAGTGTGAGGTACGGTGTCATTTTACCAAACAATACACATTCAAATGAAACCCACCCTGATTCCAAAAGGGTGATAGTTCACCTGTTGGACAAAATGCAAGTAGGAGAGTTATATACCTATTATTTCCATTAACTGTCAATAGAAAAATATTAATTTAAAAGTTGCCCCACATATCTTATCTCTCCAGAGCAGCATGGTGTTAATTTAATACATGCTAACAGTCAAAATGTTTTAACTCCTGCATTTTAACTGGGGGAGCAAGTTAGAGCTAATCTGTAAATGAAAGAGGATGAGCATGATGAGAGAGCAAAGTGAATCTATCAGACAGATAAAACTTAAGTAATGTCAAGGTGTTTATGTTTTAATGCAGTAACCAATAACCATCAAAGCACATCATCAGTGTTGTAGAGAGTTCACTGGCCTTAATCCACATCTTTATTTCTATTTTGTTTAATCAACAATCAGACACATTTCATGCAACAGCAATTATAAGTAGTAACAGTGGAACAAAATCCATCATATTTATTTTTAATCCGTCATCTGTTTTATTTACCTAATCCTCACGAGTACTTGTTTTGAATTTTCTACCTCAGATTTGTGGCATTTTGCTTTTTAACCAGTTTTTGTCATTGGTGTATTATACTTTCTTTAGCTTTGTGGTCAATTTACTTAGTTATAAACCGTGGCAACTTCCTTGCAGTCACAACATTTTACTTTATAATTAGTAATCTTATATATCCAGAGTCTGACGTATGACTGATAATTTTATCTCCGATAATTAAGATTAATTATTTGACATGAGTCACAAAGCAATTAATTATTTCTGCAAATGTCCTTTTCTTTTTCCCCCCACAATGACTGCATCGCCTTCCCAGATCCATGCTGATTCTTATCCTCAAATAACTAAAAAAACAGTAACATAAATATAGACATAGAGCTCTACTCTATATTTTAGTGCATTGTGTATGTTTTTTTTTACCCCAGTTTGGTCAGCAACATGATCAAATGTCTGGTCCCTTCTTTTCTAGGTGGACCCCATGTTTCACAGGATGGCCTCATCCTTCGATGAGAGCAGCACAGCCGGCGTCTTCCTGTCAGTTCTCTTCAGTGAGAACAGTCGTTGCGAGTTGCTCTTTCCCTCCTACATGACCCTCCTACAGTCAAGACCTTCTTATTCTCCGCCACCTCCACAGGGAGTCTCTGCTTCTCCGTTCAAGGGTAAAAGCAATTACCAACCCCCAAAATCTCTGAACACTGTCCTATTAAGTGTTTTTCTGAACCTTAGTGTCACCTAATCATGTTTAATCTTTTAATCTGTTGCTCACTATAAATGTTGAAGCTCATGTTTCTCTGTATTTCTGCCAGCTGGACTGCAGCGTTCCCAGGATAAAAGCTCCATCTGCCCCTCACTGCAGGATTTCTCCTTCACTAGCTGGAACCCTGAGCAGGTCAGAGATACCATATCATCTCTCAGCATGTGCTGACCGTAGTTTCCTTGTGTCTGTTGTAGGAGTAATTAGAGTAATCAAATGTTTTAGTTTGATATATCCCCAGGAAACTAGAGCATAATTTGGTAAACATTTTGAGAAATAGTCATGATTTCCAACCTTCCACCCTGGTGTCCATTCATAAGTTCCCTGTTTGAACTCTGATACACCAAGCTAGCCTCAACAACCATTTGATACATCACATAATGTTCTCTCTTAACGTGCTTGTCAACATAATCCAAAGACTACACTGATGATGAACTCAAAGTCTCCTCTGGCACAAACTTGCGTTTGCAGAGAATGTCAGATCTCTGCAGAGGTGTAAAAAGTACTGAAATATTGTACTCAAGTAAAAGTAGCTTTACTTTGATGAAATTTTACTCAAGTACAAGTAAAAGTACCCAACTAAAAATCGACTCAAGTAAAAGTAAAAAGTAGTTCATTTAAAATGTACTTTAAGTAAAAGTTACTTAGTTACTTTCAACAACTTGATGGAGGCCGCTCCTATACAGTGCAAAAAAGGACAAGGGGTCATAAATCCAATCCAAAAACAGTTATTTTTAATTAAAGGAGAATCTTTACAGATATAAGTGCAATGACATTAAACATGTCAAACATTAAACATTTAACATGTCCACACAACATTTAAGAACTTTTGGGAGGACATGTGAAGACATGATCCACATGACAGCTAAAATAAAAAGTTAAAATGCCACTGTCGCACTGTATATTTAAACTTTTGGTTAAACTTTGGTCCACCTTTAGAGCACTAGTCTACAAACTTCTTGTTGAGTTTGAGCAGCAGCTGATTTTCAAGGTGAGTAGAGCTCATCCGGGCTCGCTTTGCAGTGAACAGCAATCCAGCACAGCTGAAGAGTAGCTCGCAGGCGGCAGGGGCAGGTAGGCCAGTGTTGAGTTTCAGGCAGTGTTGTTCATGAACGAGTTCAAAAGAACGCGTTCATTGAAGACGTTCATTTTTATGAGAACGTTGAACTGAACGCAACTTAATGATAAATAATGAATTTGAACGGTGAACGCGTTCATATTATCTGAAGTCTAGCTAAAACGTTACGGAATGTTTTCCGCTGTCTAAATCGAATGCTTGCACCATGTTGTTGCGATCTTTGTTTATTTGAAAAGAAATGCAGTCTGGGGGGGGGGGGGGGGGGCGCCAGGAGTGAAGCTTGCATAGAGCACCAAATGTGCTAGGACCGGCCCTGTTTAGCGCAGTGATTCTCAAACTGTGCGGTGGCATAACATGTGCGCGCGCGGCCGGGAGGGGAAAATGCGAGGCGGACCTAATATTATAGCCGAACTAATGTTTTGACGTCAGCATGTCTTTAACGGCGGAGCAGTAAACAAATCGCTCTTTCGCCGTAGACAAGGTCGGCCACCCGCGGCTCTGCAGCCGCTCAGCAGTGGCTCCCTGTGCAGTGTTGCGCATATTTTTCTCGAACAGTGAACTTTACGATCAGTTTTCATATGTTGAACGTGCACGTGAGGGAACGTCATCCACTCTATGCAGCATCTACCACTGCAGTGAGAATTGCCTTGCGCCTTGAACTGTTTGTTTTTTTTACTCAGTAACGGCTGTAATTTCCAATGTAGCGAAGTACAATACTTCAGTCAAAATCTACTTAAGTAAAAGTAAAATTACCCATTTCAAAAGCTACTCAAAAAATTACAAAGTACACAAAAAACTACTCAATTACAGTAACGTGAGTAAATGTAATTCGTTACTTTACACCTCTGGATCTCTGTGTGCCACTTGTCTGACTGTGCACTTCTTTCAGACCATGAATCAGCTTCTGGAGAAGATGAACCAAGGAGATCATGTGTTTGACGTGAATGCTGAGCCCGAGCCTGAACAAGAAGATGATGATGGCCCAGACTTTGATGCAGATTATGAGGAAGGATTTGGCGACAATGAGGAAGGATCCAAGGAGCACAAAGAGGGTTGTGAGGCCTCTGGTTCTGGCAAAGGAAGGTAAGATACTCTGCTGCAGGGTAGTAGCCCGACTGGATCAAAGCCAACACTGAGTGTCTCTTAACTGAAGTGGTGTGTGTGTGTGTTTGATTGCTTTTTGTGGTGGTTGTGTTACAGAGATGTAATTCCCATCGGAGAGGGAGACATCGCCACCATGTGTATGCACTTGTCCTCTCAGCCAAGGGAGTATTCATACTTCAGCCCCAAGACCATGGCCACGTGGGCTGGACCAGGCTACTGGCAGTTCAAACCAAAGCACAAATGTGAGTGAAATTCATGTATCAAGACATAACTAGAGATAATAGTGGTGTCATAGTAGAGCTGAGATGTCAGCATACTTATTGATATTTATGCATTAACTTGTAGGCATACTAGTATTGTAACTCCATGAGAATAAAAAAAAATGTTCCCCTTTATTTGTTGTAGTAAGTGATAAATAAGCCTCAGTGTACTGTAATTCTATTCTTTTTTTCCTTTTTGTTTTTATGGAGGAAACCAGGCTGTATTTTAGTCTTGGTCAGTTGTCAATCAATAAAATTGTATTTATTTATAGCCCATATTTACACATATCAATTTGCCTCCCAGGGCTGAACGAGACCCTTAACCCTCAACAAGAAAATCTAGAAAACACTTTTAAGTGGGGTAAAAACATAGAAACCTCAGAGAGCTGAATGGGAGGGATCCCTCTGCCAGGACATACAGAAGAGTAAATCAACAAAATAATAATATATTATGCACAACACTCATTAGAAAAGACTGTGTCTATCATAAACAGACAAATTAATAGTAACCATCGCTTTGTATGTGGTGCGGCAAATGTAGTATAACTGTACTCCGATGCTATGCTATGCTATACTAACAGCATAATGTAAAGACATAAGTCGTATTTTTTTGGCTCACATTTTCTCTTAACGCTGTGATGAGTTGAGATGATTCTACTGGTTGTCCTCTGTCCCTGCGGGCAGAGTAATAATTGTGTCTGTCTTTCCATGTACTCAATCTCCTAAAGTGGACCATCTGCCTGACAAGGAGACACGTAAAAGGAAGCCCAAGAAGACCTTTGAAATAGATTTCAATGAGGATGTCAACTTTGAAACCTTCTTCCGCACCACAAGGGTAAAAACCTTTTACATATTCAGCAAATGGTACTGGCATTATTTGGTGTTACCTGGTTGGTAGTATTAAAGGAAGTTCTGAGCTTGTGAGGATATATGCCTTTACAGTCATATTTATACAAATCACCAGTAGGTTATGATGGGTGACATTTCTCTTACTGCTGGGAGAATACATCACATTGTTCTGGACATTACCAGCTGGCTGAGCTGCAGTAACAGTTATAACATGCCTCGTCATTACAAAATTCCTCTTAACGATGATGCTGACTGTACTTCTTATACCATCATCATTGTCTAAATAATGGTGGTGATTGTGGACTGAAAATCAAAAGGTTTTATGTTCTATGGTTCTACAATCCAGAGCTTTATTTTGTCACCTCAGAGAATCGGAGGCGTTCGGTCTTAACATGTTTCATCAATCAAAATGTAGAGGAGTAAAGGCTATCCTGTAATTGCCATAGCAATGTGGCGTTCAGCGCTTTGGGAATTATTAGTGATGTAGAGGTGTAACAGTTATCGGCTTGGGGTCTTCTCGTAGTGGGTGCCTCAGCATGAATACTTAATTAAGATGAGCTGAATTTGTAATATTAACACTCCCTACAGTTGAGACATTAAGGCAACAACTATGTTTTTGTTTTGTACCTGATTAAATGATGGCTTGAGACACAGGAGCGGTGTGGTAGTTAAAGCTAATAAATGAAACCATGCTCTCTAGGCACATACTCCGTCTCCACAATACAGATTATATCGGGACTGTATTAGCTCTAGTATCCACTTCAGTGAAGCAAAAACAGAATCTGCAAGAAGTGATCACTGTATGTAGGTTTATGAGAGACTGACCAAGATCTTTAAAGTTTTAAGTTTATGAAATAGACTCTTTGTATCTGAACTGAATCTAACATTGTCTGTGTTCCCTTCACAGGCGGCCACCACCAACAGTAAGTCTGCCCTCAGTGCCAGCAACAAGAAGACAACTCTACCAGCAGACTTCCAGTTTCCCCCAGAGACTCTGTCCCAGCTCAGCCTCAAACCCTCCAGCTCGGTGAGACCTCACAACTCCTGCAAGCAGACGGGTCCAGTGAAAGCAGAGATGCGCAAACACAGAATTCAGTTTTTGTTTATAGATCAGACCAACAGGGAATTTAGTTATTTCGTCATCACTGAATGTAAATAAGATATCGCTTGCAGTAGCTTTGTAGTGCTCTAGAGTATAATATTTATAGGTACCAAATTTTCACTAAATAATTTTTTGTGGCGAAAATAATGCGCCAAGGTTGTAGCTCTCCTCACAACAACGCAGACACAGGTGTGTTCTTTACAATGGCCGTTTACTTTTTGGAGCACTTCTCTGGTAAATCCGTCCTCAGTCACCCTGTGAGAACTATACTGTAAATAAACAACGTACAAACAAAATAATAAATCAACCGGATATAACAAAGAAATTACAATACAAAAGGTTCATGGTGCTCATATTGAATAAAATACAATATGCAAGTAAAATAAAATACTGTGTGGTCCACTTATAATAAAAAAGAGGTCTTCGAAGGTCCTTTGGAAACACTAACATCTTCTTTGAGTTCTGTCAAACTTAAACGTAGGCTGCACGTGAACCTCATGAGCCATCTGCTCATCCCTCGCGCATCGCCTTATTAAGCTTTTTCTGCAATGGCGCCATACTACTCGCACTGAGAGAAGGCAGGATTTGCTCAACCAAATGGAAGAAATTATAATTATAATTGATCAACTACCGACAGTGTTGGAAGTGTGAACCGGATAGTTACTGCATCACGGTGTTAAGAAAAGTAAATGAATTAAGAAGTTTGTTTTTGGATTGATTCAAAAACAATATTTTCATCAGAATCAGAATTCTTTTTATTGCCATGTATATTTGCACATACAGGAAATTGCCTTGGTTGCTTGTTAACATAATATCACTAATTCATAAGGTATTTATGGCATTATCGTCAATAGTGGGATATCTTGACACCATAGTTTGGGTCGGGATAAGATTATACAGTCATTACTGTTCTCAAGCTCTGATATCCCACAGTACTCAGATGCAAGTTTGAGTAAGGCATCGTTATCACTTCAATTGATGCAAACATTCGAGATATATCCTCAAATATTCATAAAATTATAGAAACCATACGATATCCCATTAATATCAATGAATATATAGAGATCATTGTTGTCTTATTGAGAATGATATATTTGTTTCTGAATCCCCTAGTTGAGTCAAGAAGGCCAGAAGAGGTTGTCTGGAGAGCTTGGAGAAGGTATCGGAGACTATGACTACAACAACGCCAACGACACAGCCAACTTCTGTCCAGGTCTCCAGGTCTGAAACCACCTTCCTATGACCAAGATTACATTGTATGCAGACTTTGTGGAGTGATTGAGCATCACTACTTGTGTGTAAATAAACCATGTGTAGACTCAAGCAGGAAGCATCATGACTCATGATGTGTGTTACTACTGTGCAGCCAGGACATTGATGCAACAAGCCTCCGTAGCTTAAATATTATGTTATGACCATTCTTTTCCCGGATGATGTGCTCGGGGGCATCTGTATAACTCCCTGGGGGGTTTTGTCCTTTGCCGTAGTATATGGTACGGCCTACTAGAGGAACCGAGATTGGGTGAGAAGGATGGATCTTTTAAACATATGATACTTGACAGTCATCAAATCTGTGGTATGTCAGATCCTGTCCATGCTGCCATTGCATGAACACCAGATTGAACTACCAGATACTATACTGTTGAATCTGCTAAGTTTGAGAGCTTCTAATAATTTTATGTCACAAGAGAGAATTGTCGACATCGACAGGTGCTTGGACACAGCAGAAACTGATTAGTAGCCATGTCTTAAATGTTCATCCTTGTGTCTTTGTCCATCCTCCTCTTCAGGGTGGCGACAGTGATGATGATGTTGAAGGGTTTGCCGGTTCAGATGATACACAGCCTTCAAGTGACAGTTTGCCTCCACCATCTCAAGATCTGGAGAACATCTCCACGTATGGGGAGGAGGATTTAGTACCCGAACCACACAGGGTGAGTAACCCAAGATTTCATTGCAAGTTAAACTGTGTATGGGTTTTTGGCTTTTATAAGTAGAATCCCTCTGCTCTAAAGCGTCTATAATAATCTCTTCAAGACACGATATTGCACAATAGTGTCTGGAACTAAAGCTGTTTTATCATGTTCGATAAGTCAAATGATCTTCCTTAAAATGGAATTCAACTTCCTGACCTCAATTACCGGCTGTAACTCTGAAAGTCTGAAAGCTATGGGTACATAGGCTGAGTATAATTCAGGTCTGCTTTTTCCTGTAGGTCAACAAGATTGAGATCAACTATGCAAAGACTGCAAAGAAAATGGACATGAAGAGACTGAAGACCAGCATGTGGACTCTCCTCACTGAGAGCCCGGAAAAAACCACAGAGGTATTTTACACTGACAAAGGAGCCATGTATCAGCTTTTATTTTATGGACTGTAAATATGAGGAAAGTTACTTAAGTTTTTCAGGCTCTGTTTTTGCGTAAAACTTTAAATTATATAAAAACGGGATATAACATCAAAGTTCCATTTCTTCAGCTTTTAATTTCAAAATGGTATACGACAATATAGAAAGAACCATGTGGGAGATATTCCCCATTAAACAAATGTTAACTTGAAAAGGAAATTGGCAGATAAGCATGAGCATCAAAGATGTATTGTGGAAAATCCTTTGCAGTCAGTGCCTGCAGTCTTCGATCTATAAATAACCCAAGACACATAAGCTGCTTTCAGACATGCATTTGAGTTTGTATGTGAGAACAAAAATGTTCGAGTGAGAGCTCCAGACTTTTCCCCTCCCAGCCCCCTGGTCCAGATAATGAGTCGCAATAAGCTTGTGTGAGAAAACAACAGGAGATCCCCGCAGGATTCACAGAGAGCTAGTGGGTGTGTTGAGGATGTTTCAGAGCAACAGAGGGAAAGATGAGGGTAAAAAAACAAATCAAAAACAAATAAAGATGTCAAGAAAATGTGACCTCTGCAGCAGAAAGAATCATTACGTCCTACCTCTGCCTGCTGTGCCACCCCTCACATGAATGCTCAGGAGAATTCTGGGTTGCTGTGGAGGGGTCTTAGTGTAAAATCTCCAGCTGCCTTTTTCAGATGTGAAATAAAAACTGAAGAAAGTCTGGACCCAGTTTTGTGGTCATAGTGCTGCGTTCATGTCTGGAAACGGCTTTAGTATCTTTCCTGGGGACGATCTCCCAGAGCATTCTTGACTTGCTTTGCAGTCCACAAGTTCACCATGCAGAAATAAATGTTTCATCATCCACAAAACTTGGTGTTCTTGGTCTACTGTCGGGTTCGTCAAATTTTTTCCCTGCGTCCTGATTTAAAATGTACTCGACTCTTAATTTTGCCAGACCAATCACCTTTGTAACTGTTTGATGTTCTCAGATAGATTTTTGCTTTTATTTGCCTCTTTATTATCTTCTTTACCTCTTTCCCCATTATATTGACCGAAAATTCCTCCTCAGTCTAAATGACTCTAAATGATTCTCAAATCAGGCCAAGTGTGGGCTCATTACGACGTGTTAAGAGCACACTGTTTAATACAGTTCTTTCAATAATAATGAAAACCTTCTAAAATTACAGCTGAGACTTGGCACTTTCATGTATTATCTATTGTTTCATTTCAAATTGGATGTGCTGAAGCAGAGAGCCTGAAGGAAAAAATAAGTAACTGTCTGAATATTTTAAGTCTGGTCTGTGGATATTAAATTCATCAGTTTAATGTTTTAAACGCTGCTTGTCTGTTTCTTCCGTTCTCCTTGATGCTGTGTGTTCGTGTCCATGTGATTAGATGCGCCTTTATTTTCTCTGCAGGTGGTGGAGACAGGGGAGAAATCAGAGGTGTGTGGGGAGAAAGTCTTCAGTCAAACTACACAGACGTTGCTTCAAAGGTAACAGCAGACCACCTCACCATGGCACACCACTAATGAGCAGTAATAATGACTGAGCTGCACTCACCATAACAGCATTATGTGCAAATATGTGTTCTTGCTGTGTTTTACATTTGGGGAATGAACCAAACTGTGGATTTGGATAATTCTTAATCCCCAAAGTCGCTGTTATGAAAACAGCAACGAGTAGCAGATTGGAAATGACTCCTGGTTAATGAAATACAAATTAACCACGCATTGGGCAAGTGTCTTTCCTGGTTTCAGACCTAAGCACTTGCGGATGAATGTTCAAATTTCAAATAATAAATGAATGCCCCTGTATACCCCAACCATATGGTTTACTGTTCAAATACAGCCTCTACTTTTAATGGGCCAAGTTTCAGGCACAAATTCATACGTGTTCCTTTGAGTAACAATAGAAACAGAAAAACATTCAATAAAAACAGCTCGTTTGTTAATTTGACCCTATCAAAATACTGTATATGCACCAGAGATTGTAGGGGAGCAGCAAATGGCTTAATAGAGTGAAACCAGCTGACAACAGGCAGCATGCAAATATAATGCAATTATATGGTGAATATGATAATTTGCAGGTGACATCAACACATCACATTTTGTGCAGGATTTTGCTACTTTCCATTGAAAGTAGTTTGTGGTCTGAACGTAGATGTCTGCGTTATCATTTCCAAAATAGCCTGACAGATGTAAATCATTCAAACCCGGTGATGAAATATCTGGCAGCACAGCTAAAAATGACATCTTCCTTCGAGGCACCAGGTGAATGAACCAGTGTAAACTGTATTGTGTGTGTGTGTGTGTGTGTCTCTTGTCTGTCTCTGTCCAGATTGCCTAACACGATGGCCCAGAACCTGTCGGTCCCTCTGGCGTTTGTCGCTTTGCTTCATCTTGCCAATGAAAGGGTGAGTGTTATACAATTTCAATAGAAAACGTTACTTTGTATACAGTTCTATATATTGTGTATCTGTACAAATGAATTTCTTCTTTTAGAAGTTTAGGCAAAATTAAAAGCAATTGTCAAATATTGTGGAAAAATTCACTTAAAAACCTTCTTGCTTGGAGTTAGAGGAGAATAGTGAAAACATTCTTATATCTATCCATTAAACGTAAAGCTTTTCAGCTCCCAGTGAGTCTTGTCATATCAAACTGTTAAGGCAAGGGAAATGGGATTATGTGCTAATGTACTTTTGAGATCAAAACTGTGAGTGGTCATTTCCACTGTCTGGTTTCATTGCATACTGTGTTTAGAAGTGCTGGTATGCGGTTTTTGTTTTATGTTTGGAGAGCATATACAACAATCTGTTTCTAGTGTTGGTGCTGCTTTAAGCTGCTTTATGCAGCAATGCCTCCTGTTGATTGCTTCACATTCACACAAACACACACCCAAGAGTGATAATCATCTTCTTGTTAAGCTCTCATGAGGAAGTGAACAAGCATATTTTCTGAAAAGTCAAACTGTTGCTTGTTCTGTTGACATTGCAATAGAAGTTTGATATATGTTGTATTCATTATGAATCCCATTTGATATTTGAATGAATAGTGTGTCACTCTAATTTAATACTCTATAATATCTCCTGCTGGGTATCGCAGCATTTCTTTCATGTTATCACATAAACAATTAAAACCAAAGATGTAGAAATGAACAAGGATCAATCTGTGTGAACATATTACACGTGTTATTATAACAAGTATTTATTACAATTTGTTTTTCTGTTGTTGTTTTTAACAGAATTTGGAGTTGGTGAAGGTGGATGACATGTCAGATATCATCATCAGACAAGGCCGCTGAGAAGAAATAATGATGAGATATTTTATGGAGAATCACTGCTATTTATTTGTGCCATTCTCTACTTATTCATCTATTTTTACTCCGTGTAATATCTGATGTTTCCCTGTGATGCTATCCTGTTTAGGTATTATGTTTTTATTCATTTTTAAATGAAACACTGAACAAACTATTCAAAAATTGAGTCTTGAATATTGTTTCAAAGTACTTTCCTTTTATTTTCATACTATCAATGCTTTGTGTAGATAATTTAACTCGTCAACCTCTGCAATAAAAAAATATATTGTCAAAAGAAATAAAGACTTTTTCCTAAAATGCCCTGTTGAGGTTTATTGCAAACACTGGGACTTTTTTTTCTAAAATACATGTTTAAAGGTTCAGTGTGTAAGATTTAGGTGAAAAGGCTCTTTTGGCAGAAATTGAATATCAAATAATCCTAGTGATGTTTTCACAAGTGGGTTTCATTTAAATTGTACAAATTATTGTTTTCTTTACCCTAGAATGAGTCCTTTATATTTACATCGGTAGCTGGTCCTCTCAATGGTGGCTGCCATGTTTTTTGCAGTCATCCAAAGTGGACAAACGAATTGGGAGGGCGGTGAGGGTATTCAGCTGCAACTTCACCACTAGATATCACTAAATTCTACACACTGAACCTTAAAGGTCCATAACTTAAGAAAATAATTTACAAGGTTTGTGTTTTCAGACGACTTATGTAAAGGATCTCAAAAAGATAATCTTCCAAACCTACCTTTTAAAATATTCCCTTACACAGTTATTGATTTGATTACACACACTTACTCTCAGATTGAGAAACACATCTCCACACACATTTGAAAATGTGGGATGGGCCTGGATTATTTTTAACTGCTCATGATTCAGTAGCCGGCAGCAGTTGTCTGACACAACAGCAGTTAATCCGTATTTCAGCCTCTCAAGGGTTGAGGTAAAACCGGTTGGTCGGGGCTGGTGATGCTGGTTGGGTGGGACTCAACTTAACATCCTTACGTCAGGGAGCTGTGGGACAGGGAGGAGTCACTGCTGAGAAACACATTGGAGTTCCAGAAGTCCTGTGGTGACCTCCGGTTATATTTATTCTTTCACTGATTCATTGAGAAAAGCAGGCATGATTCGTGGTATTCCTACACACTGGCAACTGTTTCTCATGTGGATCAGGACACTGAAACATCTTTATCTCATCAGATTCAATGAAGCAGGACATTGCTGCTGATCTACAGATACTCAGTTATTGTGTGAAGGAATGAGCTGCAAAGCACAGATGGGGTCAATATTTCATAAAGTACAACAACACAACACAGTGAGAAATGATTAATGTTGAAATTACAGACTAATGTGTTTTATTTCCCTGTCATGAAAGGATAAATCTTTGGCCTAAAAGTGCATGATTAAACAAGTGGATGGAACCCACAGCTCCTTGCCAAATTGAAGAAGCAAAACATTTTTATAAAAATAAACAATTTGTCTAAAATGTACTATCAAATAACATTGAAACAAGAAATTAGTAATCAAAATGTAAGATCCAGAATTGTGTGGTGTTGAAGTGTATAACAACACGTACTGAGTTTAAGCAGTCTATGAATGGATGTATCATACCTGAATCTGCATTAGTATAGCATTCAAAGTGAGCAACATGTAAATTAGAGGGGAGCTCCTTTTTACTGTAGATGGTAGGCTCCATCTTAAACAAGTCAAAATTAAGTTGCATGTTATATTATCACAACTTCTGATTTATTTTTTGTTGAAATTATAACAATATCATACATATTTTTATGCAAAAGTCAGTGGGATTATAAAATAATTGGTTTTACAATTTCAGTTCAGCTTTAATTACTTTTATGTTATGCTTTGGTTATCATTCTTGTTTGTTTGCTTTTTGTAAGAAGCTATTAGCCTTATTAACAGTAAAATGTTTATTCATTGTGTTCGGGACAATGTTATATTTAATTCTTAAACTGATGTTAAACTAACTGAGACCTCCCTGTGAATCAGTATATTCTTAGTTTGGCTTTCTTGGCCTTTACACCTCCTGTTTTTGATCATAAACACAGACGGGGATACAAAACCAGGTTTAGTACTTAATATACACAACTAAACACACTTAGAAACACAGAAAACACTGTCAATATTTCCTTAATATGCAAGGCCAACACATGATGGAAACACCTTGGTGTGATGTCATCCCCATTATAAAAGGTAGACTCACATCAAGATGTTGTATTTTACAAGCATAACAGAAATTGAAAAGATGCCTTCATAATAAAAGCATACGTATACGAATACGTATGAAATACAGATAATACACCTTCACATCGCCACAAAAATCACATAACATAATATTATATTTCTTTGTTGAATGAAAATGTTTAATAACTCCAAATCTATGAGCAAAACTTCAGGTCAGATGTTTGAAAAGCTTGTTCTCACTGCAGCCTTCAATGTATTGGCATTGCGTCTTAAATATGTCTGAAAATACAATTAAGACTTTGCACCTAGAAGCTCTTTAATTTCCACTATGGGGCTTTTGAATGGTTGTTCCAATCTGTAAACACTGATGTGTTCTTTAAAAAGGCACAGAAAAATGTTTTATTATGAAAGGGTGCTCAGGAAGCTGAGGCTGTGTTACAATTGACGAGACACTTGAGGCGACAGGATCCAGTCTGAAGGAAAGGAAACAACCAGGAAGTCAAACACAATAGGAAACAACTTGACTCGGAGGACATTCAAACTTCCACGTCTCCAAAAGGCTTTTCAATCAAAGATTTCAATCATTAGCGTCAACTTTAAAGTGAGTGGCGCCACCGGTCAGAGGACTTCTTCTCCAACAATATGGACAAAGATGCGGTAGGTGATAATGGCTGAAGCTTGTTTGTGTTGTTCAGTAAGACTCCGCCGTCGCCATGTTCACCGACCAGCAACAGGTGGATATCCGTAGAAAATAAGTTTGATTTCACTTAAAGTTGTCCGAAAACCCGTGAAGTCCCCTTAATTCACTTTTCATGGTGAGGTCCCGGTGGCGCTGAACAAAATGGCCTGATTACCTCACACCGCTGAAAGCTACAGTCTGGGACTACACGAGCGGTGTTCGTCTCTGGAACTAATCCGGACACGTCCCATTAAAGTACTTTACTCATGTTGTAGCTCCGCCGATGATTATTCTTTTCTTCAAATGATAAAATATCGGGTTTCCCTACATTATCCTGCGCCTCTTAACTGTCGGCCGATCCCTCTGCTGACAGATGTAGCGACGTGAAGCTTACTGACAGAGACATTCTCCGGATTTATCACCAGGGGGCTATGGGGGAAAGTCCGGAGCTTGTCACTCTGGCGTTTGCGTTCTCACATACAACTCCTTTGGAAAGTATCAGGAGATTATCCGGAGTTCAGTGCACCCTAGTGTACTTTAACTTACGGCATCTCCTACACTGTAACATGTCTCTCTAATAAGCACTTTATATATGATCTAATATCTTTTATCCACCATTATATCCAACTCTATTTAAAAAGGAACATTCACTCATTATTTAGTCCCCATTATGCAGATGGAGGGGTGGGTGAAGTGTTTCAGTCCACAGAACCTTTTGGGACTTTCAGGGGTGAACAGCATTGCAGCCAAATCGAATATAATTAACTGATGGCCACTTCTTTAAACGTAAAAATCCAACAACGCCTCCATACTGCTCCTGTGATGTCATCTAAGTGTCTTGCGAGAACTCATGAGCTGCAGCAGCAACTAGGAGGAAGATATCAGGCTATAAACATGGAAATTAGACTGTTTTGAGTCAAATTTGAATATCGGGACTGCACCGCTATTCAACCCTGTAACTCTAAAAGTGATTTGTGGACTCGAACACTTCACCCCACTCTTCCAACAGCATAGTGGTGAGTGGATAATGAGTGAATTCTCATTTTGGGCATTAAAGGCTGAATGTGCAAGAAACAAATATACACAAAGACAGGCTGTTGTGAAACTTTTTCTATTCAATGCACAATATTGAAATTCATATCAATTCATATTTACAATGCATAATATGTAGCTTCTCAGTTCCACATCATGTTCTACAGAGGAGCACAATGTTTTTAAGTATAGGCTTTGATTTTAATATGGCCACAAATATGATTATTTCCTTGAATGAGATAAGTCCCTTGTACTCCATTAAATACCAGTACTACATAGTGTGAAGGCGTGCTTCTTCCGCTCCTGCAAATATTTCACAATAAAAAAAAAAATATTTAAACAAAGGAATGGACTCCATCAACAGAAAAGCTGGGGTGCTTTTATCTTGAAAAGGTATAAGGAAAGTATTGCAACCATTTAGTTGTGACATAAATTCATCAGATAAACATTAAAACGCAGCTAAGATCATTTTCTCTATTTATTCTGCTTTGAACAATGTTTATCTCTTTATGACACAAATGTATTTACAACACTTTCTGAACCCGTTTCAAAGTAAAAACTAAAAAAACACAAGTCTTCAGAATTGAAGTCTGTGATATCATTTAATAGTGGCCTATAAATGTAATCCATGTATTTCAGATATTCAGTTATTGATTTCTGACTTCATAGGTGATTCTTTCTTTTTCTAGAATAGTTCCTATAGTTCACTGTAACTTTTATTTTACTGAAAACTGTCAAGTTTGAAATTAGAAATCTTTATGACTACACTTCACCAAGCAGCGTCATTAAAACCTTTGAGGACGTACCAGGACTTTGATGAGTGAAGTAAAGGAATGTTTTTATTATTATTATTATTAGAATCCAGGAGAGTGAAAACCTATACTTTCTGTCCTTCCGTGTTCTCAGCACTGTTACTTGGTTCTCAATTTCCAGCTACCACAGATCGTCTCAGCCAGTTATCAGTAACAAAAGGTTGTCCTCTGAGGGTGCATGGGGGTCTAATGAGTATCTGTCAGAGGCTATTGACATGAAACTGTTGCTCCCTCCACTGAACAGTTTAGAAGCTGTGTCCTCTGTGGTATTGAAACATCGACTTTCCTCTCAGTCAGGGGTGTCCAAACTACGGTCTGCGGGCCAACTGCGGCCCGCCATCCATTTTTAATTGGCCCGCATCAATGTCTTAAAATATAATAATAATAATTTAGTAGCACTTGTTTTGCTTTATTCTTGAACAAAATTTTACTTTCTTGATTCTTGTTGTTCTGGGTTTTTTCCCTTGGGGTTGATGCACTTAAGGCCGGCGCATGCCTCCACGTTTTCAGAGACATGCAAGAAGGGGTACGCAAGCACACAAGAGCCCCTTGCGTGCCTCTTGTGTGCTTGCGTACAATTTCTTGCGTGCTTGCGCGCGTTGCCCAATTTTCCGGGCTTTTCCAAGTTTCATGCCTCATAATACCGGCAGAAACCACGGAAGATTTAGAAGAAAGAATATGGACCAAATAGAAGAGCGTTTGGCAGAAGAGGTCCGAAAGTATGACCACTTGTATAACCCGTCATTGACGGAATACAAGGGCACGCAGATGGCCTGCAATTCCTTGAAGGACATCTCGTCTAGTGTACGAAGCTATATTGAAAGATCAGGGACAAATTTATCCTCCAGAAAAAGTAATAAACAGTCGTCGACGACTGCCAAACACAAAGAAGGCGTCTATAAGGTCGTCTTCGACCAAAACATTTTTTACTCCACCTAGTGATCTGGCGGTGAATTGCTTTGCATGACGCGCAACCCTTGGAGAACCATAAATTAAAACGAGTCCATCGACACAACTGCGTAAAAAGTTGCAGCCGCAGTTGCAGAACCATGCGCCGGCCTTTATTGTAAGTCGCCTTGGATAAAAGCGTCAGCTTAATGAAATATAATGGACTATGGCCCACTGTATTGCACTTCTCAGCCCTGACTTGCAAGCTGTCCCTCAGAACGCCGCCATGCTTCCACCGCTCCCCCACCCAGAGCGACGCGGTTGAGTCGCACTGTCAACAGTCCGCTCCAGGGCAGGGGGGCGTGGCACTTTTTTCTGTATGTGACCCTCAGGACACCCCTGCTCTCAGTGAAGCTCCAGACAAACTCCAGCTATACTGACTCAAGCTAGGTGCTTTTGCAATAAGAAATTCAAACCATTTAATACCTGCCAGTAGATTATTCAAACCTCAATGTGTGCATTCACAGATTGATTTTGATGTTTGACCAAAGCCACTTCCCTGGCCTGGCAGAGGCATGTTTGGGGGAACTCCTCTTTGAGTCTTATAATAGTTTAATCGGTGCATGAACATCTTGTGCTTGGCATATTTTTGTCTCCCTCTCTATGTGAATATATGCATACTTTATGGCTGTCAGCCATTCAACAGGCCTCAGTTACAGGAGGAGAACAAAGAGAATACACCTGCTTCATACGTCATTATGTACAGCAAAGTATTTGGAAAGAATTCAGAAATGTTTGTAGCATTATGACACAGAGATTAAGAACAGGAACAGTTTTCAATTAAATGCAAAATTAGCAAAATACAAAGTGTACATGATCAAAAGCAGCTATATCCACAATGACACTGTAGACAGCTCCAACGGAAAATGAAAAAGTTGAGCTTCTGAAAAATGAAGAGAGTAACCAAGAGATCATTTAAAGGGGCCAGGGCTAAAAGAATGAAGGAAGAAACACGAGAAGGAATGAGGACAAAGGGGAGGGTGAGAGAGAGAAGGCAGCAGATGACATTGCAACCTGCTCCGTTTCCTAGAGACAGTTGTTTACAGTCAGCTGCCTTTCCATGGGACTTTGAGGTGACTGTATGTATGTTGACACACACACACACACACACACACACACACACACACACACACACACACACACACACACACACACACACACACACACACACACAACAGGCAGAACATTTCTGCCTTGCTTGAACACCTGGCTTTATAAGATCACAGCTTATCTTCCTGCTGAATGCAGACATGCTATAGGAGGTGCTCCCACAGATATATATATATATATATATATATATATATATAAAAACAATAGTGTGACAGCCTGTAGGCGGTGCTGTCATGTGCAGCTGCCCGAGGGACTGGAACCTCAAAGCCACCACCTGCTGCTGAAAATACAAGACTTCAGTGAGAGATTTCATCTCTAGATTGAATGAATTCATTCAATGGGATAAAAAGTAGGAGGCCTAATGGTAAAACTGGGATTTAGAAGATGATGCCACTTTGGCCATTCTGCCTTTTTCATGAATGTTCTCCCCATGGTGCAGGCACATGCACAGATACTTTCTTTTTCTAAATTTAAATCAAATAAAAAAAAAAAATTGTATTTGACATCTGCAAGATCACAAATGCTCCTGCCCCTTCCTCTTCAACATCGCGTGTCACAGTTGCCACAGTTTACACATGTGAATCGGGCACAATGAGGAGGAGCCAGGTTGGTAAAGCAAGGATTACATGACCCTGACTCTTGGTTCAGATGAAAAACACTCAACACTATATTCTGACAAAACTAGAATGTAACCGTTGCTCAAAATAATTGTCCAGCAACAAGACTGTTGATTCAACTTAATGATCATTTTGGAGGCTGACCTTTTTGGTGCTGACTAATACAGGTATGTTAATGACAGGTGTTTCTATTGTTCTGTCCACCCCTTCACTATATATCAATAAGGGCTAAATTCCAGACCAGTTTCAGTGCTGACAGAAACTAGAATAAATGTTCCAACGTGTTCTAATAATCCAAAACCTCCAATAGTTCCACTGAGAGACGACAACGTTTATTTTGTGGTGTTGTCTAAACTTAACAATATCGTTTTGTTTTTCCATTTATTCAGAATCACTTGATACAAACACAATTAAGAGTTGTATCAGCTGAATTCCACAGTGGCCTTTTACACATTGATTAAAACAACTAAAACACACATTTTATTCTCTTCTTTGTTCCTCAAATAATAATCTGAAATCACTTTTCTGTCCAATGCAAGGAACGGGGAGGCGTGGGGACTGAATTAGAGCCTCAGGACAAGGTGCAGACCTTGAAGGATCAGGTCGATGGGGTGAAAAACATCATGACGGAGAACGTGGACCGGATCCTGGCCCGAGGAGAGAGGCTGGACGACCTCATGGGAAAGTCCGAGGACCTGCAGGCAGGGGTCAGTGTCGCAGCAGCAGTTTATTCCTTCAATTTGTCTGTTGCATGTAGCTGTCTCAGGAAAAGCCTGTGAGCCCACGATTCACTCATCTTACATTGCCCTTTTTTGCCTTATCATTACGAAGTGAATCTTGATTTCACAATGTAATGGCAACATAACAACGACTTCATCTGCATTGAGATCGGTTCCTCATAAGCAATGTTTTCACTATGAAATTCTCTCTGCCACTAGCATGAAATGGCTCATTTTATGGCACAAAGGAAGTACTTCTGCCACAGCTCAACCAAAACAGGAGGAGGATAACAAATCTTTGTTTTTTTCCCCAGTAGCTGCTGGAAGCTTTCTCCAGGTAGCAGAAATAACTGTGCTACTGTGACAGGCAAAAAGCCAAAGAAGACAAGGACAGGAAGTGATAGAATATACTGTATCTCACTTGGTGGAGAGGCATTTTTACACTAAATCAGGGAGAAAGAAAAACCTGCCCACTATTTATACAACAGTATTAGTCATCCCATCATATATATATATATTTAATGTCCCTTCATTTCTATTATTAAAGCATTTTAAGGAATGAACTACAGAGAAACAATTGGGTCTGGACTTTATCCACAGTTTGTCTTTTATGCAGAAAGAGAATCGCCCGTCAGACATGTTTACAACAACACAGAAATCTCTGCAGCAATCAGTTGAGCAGTAGCTCTGCATGCAGGAGGCAGAACATGAAATATTATGTTTACAGCACATCGACAGAGGTCCTTGCCCTTATCTTTTCTACGTATATGGCACCGCCTTTTCATCCTGAGATATTTGCATTCTTCATGTTTTTCATTTTTGTGTCTGTTGCATGTAAAATACGTCATTAACACATTCACTCGCTTGCGCTGAATCCTGAGGAGGGTCTCCTGCTGTGTTCTCACATCAGCTCACTCGGTCATTATCATTATGAGTTTTTACCAGGGCTTGGCAGGAGACACTCTGGAGAAGGTCCAGAGCCTCTCGCTCGGCCATTTGCTTTCTCACAAACATCTCTCTCTGTATCAGGCTCAGCACTTCAAACAGACTTCTGTGAAAGTGGCTCGCTCCTACTGGTGGAAGAACGTCAAGATGGTCGTGGTCATCGTGGTGATCGTCCTCATCATCATCCTGATCATCATCCTGCTGGCCACTGGAGTCATCCCCATCAGTTCTCCAGCGCCTCCTGCGCCTCTTCCAGAAATTACCACCGTCAAGCCAGGAAAGTGATGTACAGATATCACTGCTGTCTGGTGAAACCTTTCATTCTTCTTAGTTCGTTTCTACTGGTAACTTTCATGATAATATTGGATTTCAAGGACTTCATTAGTTTAAGGCACTTTAATGACACACAATTTTTCCAACCCAATACCGGCCATTGAACTTGTGTGAAATTAAACAGAAATCTCTATAAGGTCTAAGGCGTTCACCTGACACCAGGAAAAAAACACGTGTCACTGTTCTTAAAGGACATTTCATAGTGTTACCATCCCTGTTTCACCACCAGCAGTTATTTCCACCTGGCAAAGAAGAGGTCACTGTAATATGTGTGGATGGAAATAATTCATCTTTCTAGTTATTCCGTTTGTCACCTAAATGCACTACAAAGGACAGTTTGTATAGTTGAAAAGAGGAAAGATGCTGTGTACAAAAACATTTTTGACCTTGGAGAAATCTGTAAAAAAAATTAGGTCATTACATATATTTAATGAAGGGCTTAATTGTGTGCTGGTTATGTATGCGAGTATGTCCTTTAAAATGCTTGCAGCTTTGTATTCAGGCATATAGAGAAATAGTTATTGAATGTAAAGCCTGCTTTGGTTCTTGAGCTACTTAACTGGTGTTGAGGTGTTTCTGTTCTGTTGCTAGATTGGGGTCAAAGTTACAAAACTGTTTTTATGCACAAAAACAACAGCTGTAGTAGGTTAAACATCACATAACAGCGTGCAGTAAGGTTCAAAATACCAGCAGTGACTACTATACAGAATCCGGTTTATCTCTCAAAATACGGACATCTGAGTTTGATTTGGGCCATGAAAGTGAAGAGAAGACCTACAGGTGAAAAGCAGCACTGCATTTTGGATTTACGTCTGAGTGGTCCTTTAGAAGGGATTTATACAATTATGCTGTGCAGAATCATCAGTCTTTTAAAACTGATCATTCTTTCCTTCGCTGTGTCTTAACTCTAGAAATACAGCAACTTGAACTCAGGCTTCAGTGGTTCATTTAAAAGAAAAAAAACTGAAACCATCTGTTGTGGTGTCTGAGGATAAGGCTCCTCGAGCCAGCCAGCTGATGGAGACAATTTGCAGCACTTCCATAGCGCCCCCTGTTGGGTTCAAACAGGCCCTTAAAATTAGAAAATTATATCCCAACACATTTTTTTTTTTTTTTTCAGAAAACAAGTCAGGCACATCCGTTTCTCACCTGCGACCCTGCTCTGGTGTTACAGAACCAGTTTAGTTTCAAAGAACTCCAAGCGCTGGCCATTATGAACTGTACATAGTCATAAATACTCTCTCCTCTATGTATATGAAAGTATCTGTTCCTTAGAGGCTATTTATTAAAAGCATGTTACTCCTGTTCAATCTTTTTTAATCAAAATGGAAGCTGTATGTGATTTTTGGATTAAAAATTAGTCCAGATTGATTAATTATAATAGTAGCACAGTTAAGTTTTTCTGCTGTTCAATCATTTTCTAGATGTAGTTATGAGAAGGAGGCTCTCTTGGAACAGATTTCTCAATGTGTGCCTTTTCTTTCTTTTTTAACAGCGCCTCCAAGGTGCAGTAATCTACATCTCATTACCTTTTTAACACGCTCCTACTTCTTCGATCAATGCTGTATGTTCACGTTTCTGTTCATACAGGCTCAAGCTTCAGAAGGTCTTTCACTGCCGATGTTTTTTTATTACAATGCCATTAACTGAGGGTCTTTAACTGGGGGCCCATGGCATTAAATGGATTTTATGGTCTGAAATAAAAGAAAATTATATTTTCTCTGGCTCTCCTGTGATGCTTTCCCCCTCAATTGCTGTTTGTTAAATTGCCACAAGATGGAGACAGATGGCCTGGTTGAGCTGAGACATGAGGCTTTAGTACCACTCACCCAATTGAGCAATAACTGAAATGAAGATAAAATCGGACTATGTTTAACAATAGAACAATTTGAGGTCACACATTGATCTTAGCCTGTTGCGGTGGATGGTGAAGAAGACTACTGTCGTTAAAGATTTGCCTAATTTTCAACATTGCTGAAGCAGATACAAATATTGAAAATGATTTATGGAAATTATCAATATAAGACCAGCAATCACCTTCAAAGTAATAAAAAAACAATGATAAAAATCAAACCAGCAGGGTGTAGACCGAGATATTCAAAATTTACGAATTTTTGGCCCATAGTAACAATGAAGCATCCAATATTTCCCAGAATGCAACCTAACACAGCTTCCAGTAGCGCACACTTTCCAGACGAAAGTTAGCTTCTCCCAAGCTTACACCATGGATCTGCATTAGTGAGGATTTTCACATGGTGAGATTTTCTGAAGAAATATTTGATCAGAGATCTCAAAGACCAGCAACTGCAGCCTGAGATCCCCTGTTTGATTTACCTAGAGTCACCAGGTTCATTCATTCAACATTAAGCTACTTTCCAGAGTCCTGCTGGCGTCACTCTCAGGCTGTACAGAGAGCCACGTTCATATGAATTAAACCCGGAGCAGCCAAGTAGGAAAAACATGTAAACATCAGCCTCTCTCTTGTAATTCAGAGTCAGAGATATCAGGAATTTGATAGTGACACTTCCCACACTGTGAAACTACACACAGCATATTATTGTTGTATTGATTGTTAATACACAATCTGTTGCTAATCATTAATTACATCATCACTTCTGTAAATATCACTCCAATAACATACATTATAACAACAAGACAGAGCTTAAATATAAGAATTGCCATCAGGAATCAATATGTCTCCTCTGTCTTTTTGTGGTTAAATGTTTTTCCCTTTTACAACATGTATGTTCTTTGCATGTTTATATGTTGTTGTTTTATTCAGTGTCCTGCAGTCCAGCAGGGGTCGCTCTGAACTAGGTGTTTCTGTTTCCCGGCCTCTGGCTCTGTTTGTTCGCGCTGAGACTCAAAGTGCGCAGAACGGAGGAACATGTGCAGCTGCTGCAGGTGTAGGAACACGAGACTTTCTTCTGCAGGTGTAGAAAGGAGAAGAAACGTCTCAGGTCTACAGGAGAGAAACCATTCAGTTGCTCTCCGATCGAACCATAAGACAAATGTAAACACATACATAAGGAGTCATACAGGAGTGAAATGATTTGTTTGCAACAAAAGCTGTTCATATTATTCATAGTTCACTGTTTTAAATAGTGAATCAATAATCCCTCCTTTAGATGTTTTTATCAGTTTAACAATTGGTAAAACTGAAAATAGAACTCATTGAATAACATGAAGGATTTGTGTTGATTTATTTTTCATAATGTCCTCCATGTCTTTTTATGGTTAATATGTTTTTTGTGCAAAGTATGTATGTGCATGGTATGAACTATTTTATATGATGAAACCTGTTTGTTTTAAATCACCTCTCTTTGATCTATCTGATTCATCTGTTTTTTGAAATTCTTCAAATCTCTTTTGAAAATACACCCTTACCCATGTGGATTAAATGTTCTGATGCTTGAAACAGGTTCATCTTATGTATTGAATGTGTTTCAATGTATACAAGTGTAAAAAGAAGGATAATGGCTGCCTCCTCACACACGGACAATGAAGCAGCTGAACTCGTTAATGTGAACCAGGCGGTAATCGCGATTGGGAGCAACACAAGTGTGAACACAGGGTTTCGGAACCAAATCAGAACCGAAGCCGCGGTTGGTTTGTTTCATATCAGAGTCTGAGTGTCATCATCCGCACTCACTGGCCTGAGCTCACTTTACACTTTCACTAACACTCACCACAAGTTATTAGAACCTGAACAGTACTAATCTTTTCTTTGTGTGAGTCTGATTCACTCCAGAGTTTAAAAGACACACACACATAACCTAGTACAATAGAAACCCACTAAAGCACTGTGCTCCAAGATTTTTGGCTTACCTGTCATCCCTAAAGTTCTAGTCTTGATGACCACTGTGATGGAAATTCATCTTGAGATTTGAAATCATGAAATTCTCAGACTGGAGTTGCCGCAAGTTCACAAAAGCCAGAACTTATACAAAGAGGCATTACACAATGTGAGAAAAAGAAGACTTGAAAGACATGTGATCATCCTCTGTGTCTTATCTGCTGTGTCCGTCCGTCCTTGGTACCAGTTGGAAGAAAAACATCTCGAAATAAGGGTTCCATCCTGTCAGGTAGACAGTATCACAGCAGGGAGACACCTAGTCAGGGGATTTCCACAACCTTAAACACTGGTCAGTGGAATTTTCCTCCACACCACTCAAAGCGCTTTACAGTACAGTTTGCCATTCACCCATTCACACACTGCATCTATAAGCAGCACTTGTTTGTGCTTTGAGGGGCAATTCGGGAGTCAGCATCTTGCCCAAGGACACTTCAGCATGCAGATGGGGAAGACTGGGCATAGAACTGTAGACCTTCTGTGTGAAGGACGACCGCTCTACCTCTCAGCCCCAGACTTCAACTGTCAAGCTCCTCTCCTGTGGAATCATCTTCTAGTTTCTGTTCAGGAGGCAGACACCCTGTCCAAGTTTAAGAGTCGGCTTTAAACCTTCCTCTTTGATAAAGCTTATAGTTGGAGCTGGTCCAGGTCTGTTTTGGGCCTGCTCTTAGTTATGCTGCTGTAGGTCTAGAATGTCGGGGGACACATGACACACCGAGCTTCTCTCTCCCCTTCTCCCTCATTATCACATTAAAGACATTAATATCTAATCAATTCATGTTACTGACTCGACTTCTTCCCTATGCTTCATTGTTTACAGATCTGGATCATGACAGTGGATCATGAATCAGAGATCCACCATAACGCTAACCCTGAATAGTGTTACCAACCGATCGTAGATAGTGCATGGTGGTGGACCATGATCGAGGCGGCCGCTGATCGTGGACTATTATTTTCAACAATCCTACTTGATATACAATATGTCTCCTCAGATATCCACCATTACTGACAATAGTGCTCAATTAATTTACTTTCTTTAATTTTACATACTGTTTATTCTAATCAATGCTTTGAATACTCTTATTTAGCTCTCCCAGAGGTTTCTACGGTTTTCCCCCTGTTAATAGGATTTTTTTGATAGTTTTACTCTAGTTGAGTGTTAAGAACAGAGGATTTCTTACCTTGTTTAACCCTATAAGACAAATTGTGATTTGTAAATATGGCCTATTCTAATAAAATGTTATTGAGTCATTGATTGATTGATTGATTGATTGATATATCAAAGAGCTCATAACCCCATATTTACCCAATAGATCACTTCAATCCCAAAACACAGGTTCTGTCTGTCTAACATTCTGCAGGTGTTTGAGCTGCAGGATCCAGAGAACAACTGTTATTATCAGTGTTGAACCAGTTCACACTTAAATAGAACCAGTTCAAAGTTCAATTCATACAGATGAAAAAGAACTAGTTCAAGTTCATTGATTCCGTTTTTTAATGGGATGTTGTAAACTGTGTCCAAAAGCACTGCGGCTGATTCTGTAATGTGGGAGCTGGCAGAGAGATCCTGGATGAAAGTTTTTTTTCCTTTTCTGATGATGCTGGTACTTCTGCATCACATTGTGGTGTTGAGAACTCTGTCCTATGCAGCTAGTTATATAGACTCTGATATATTCTGATAAGATTCACGATTGTATGTTTAGATATACTCTTCTTTTCCTTTTTTTTAATATATTCTCTGTTGAATTACCTGCTACAATAAATTTAGAAAAGATAGTTCGATCTGAGATCCTTATTTAATTTCTCTCACCAAGAATTTCCACCACAAACCTGGCGACGATTATGGGATTGGACACGTTCTGGATCACCGCCACTGGATCTGGACCAACGGATCTTGGTTCTTGACCAATTTTACTGAGGGGGCAGACCGGGGCCAGTTGTTTTGTCAGAGGGGCACATTCAACCCAGGACAAAAGAGACAAAGACAGTGTTCAAGCTTTCAACATTTTTCGTTCAGTACCCTATATACAAAAAAAAATACTAACGTATAATACTTAAATTGGTATTTGTTAGAGATACAATTTCATCAAATTACAATATTAAAAACTAACCAAAACACATTCCTGTAAGCTTAAGCTGAATCCTGATGGTGAGTCATATACTGTGTACTATTAGGAGGGCTAAAATGTCTGCAGGCTTAACAATATGCAGAGTCCGATAGTTTAGAATACTCAAGCCGGGGATGGAGATTATACCAGGCTGCCTTGAAGCTCCTTCCCCTGTCCCCCATCAAGGTTCTTGGAAACCGGTTCAAGTTAGGCTGCATTGGTGGCTTTTCTTTACATTTGCTGATATCTGTGGAGATAGGGAAGCCAAAAATATATAAGGCACATAGAGGAATCAAGAAACACCAATGGGATATTGATTGATAAGTGTCATTTGGTTAATTCAATCATACTTCTACTCGTACACACCATATGAACTCTAATGACACTGCTTTACAAGAAGGAAAATATTTTTTCAACATCACAAACCTGATAGTCCGGTGCTTGTATCCTCCTTCTTGAATGTCACCCTCAGTCTCACTCTCAGGATCTTCATCTGTCTCTCCTTCCTGCTCTGTGCCCTCACTTTGAAAAATAGTCTCACCAACTAAAAAGTCTTCTGGCATGCTTGCCACTTCCTGCTGTTTTTATTCAGCTGTCTCAACCCACAGATCATCTGGCTCTGTCTCAATGTCTGCCCCATCATAGTCTGTTATATTTTTATAGGACACAATGTCATTTCTCCTCACTATAAGGGGAGAGGAGTGAAAAAACATATCAGCAACACACTATATTAATATGCTGTTGTTGGTTTGCCTGAATTAGTTTATGTTATGTTAGCATTTGCGCTTAAATTTCACAATTATATATAAAAAAACAAACAATGGAGACGAATGTAGATGCCATTACCGCAGTTGAACAATTCATGAAGAGATACATTTTATACCAAACACTATCACAACGCTTAAATCAAGTATTAATGCAAAAAAAATAAACATCACCAGCCCATAGTCAAGACATCATCTCCAGTTTCTTTATAATACTGAGATCTTCACCTCAATAAACGCCTTGAGATCATGTATGTTGTGATTGGGAACTATACATAAAATGTATAATAATATTTTTAAGGATTTTAATTACAGTGAGTGAAGAGAAATGAAAAAGTTGGCCCATGGAAAAACATTGCCTCAAACTTGATATTAATGATAGTTATATTAACTCCACTATAGTTTACGTGACTTTTTTTTTTTTACGTATATTGAGTTTGAGCAAAAGCAACTAATAATATGTTACACTGTAGTTCAGTTTGTCAATCCAACCACTTTTGGTTCTGTCTTAGGTTTAACAGGCTGTAGTGCACAACCTGTTATTCTTCTCTTCTCCTTCCAGGAAATGGGTGACTTTCAGTAAGGACTCTTATCATTACAATACGTAAAGTATGTAAGCTGTTGGGCACTACCTCAAATATCATAAAGCACAGCCATATATATTAATTATTATAATTAATACTTTAATTATAATAAATAAATAAATAGATTAACTAATTATAGCTCCATTCCATTTAGCTTTGCAAGTGTGTCAGCCACTTGTTACAAATTACATCTGTTTTTGTGATAGAAATTTTACTCATTAGGGCAATGATTGATATTGATGTTTTCGAAAGATAACAAATGTTGCCTGAGAAGTCAGGGTTGCACTCATGACTGTTATGTGACATCCTCACTGACGAGGTCACCAAACAAAGACTTAACAGAACAGAGGATTTGTGTTTGTAAACTACTCAAGGGATTTTGAGAAACAGATGCTACATTCCAAAGGTCTGGGAAAGATCAGGTGACAGGATAATGGTCACCTGTTGCTTAACATGAAAGAGGTTGATCGATAACATTTATCTCCTCTCTAGGAGGGGCTTGGAGATGTATAAAGTGTTGCTTTTTCCTGTATGTCATTGCTCATTGTATGAGATCCATTCCATGGTCTTGTACATTGATGCCCATCTGCAGATGTAGAATAAACTTCCAGAAAGACATTGTAATGACTTGTGCTTGATTATTGAGAAATTCCCATGACAGTTTTGAACAAGCCAACTTGGTCTTTCGGCATAAACTGGTTGCTGAATTATTGTTGATTGTGTCATTATTACCTTTCTCATATGCAGAGGAGGTGAATGTGGCTTGATGCTCTCGGAACCACAGGGACAGAGGATGTGGCTGATCAACTCTCTGGGTCTTTTTTCATGGTTTGTGTTCTCAGTGTCTGAAACAGTGTGACAGGAGTACACGCTGTGTTGCGTCAGTGGATCATCTCATATTTCTCTCCTCTCAGACACTTGTTGATGTCGCTGAAAGTGGGTCACTCCATCTGGAGGAAGGACATCCAGCTGATCATGGTCAACATGGTGTTCGTCCTCCTCATCGACCTGCTGGCTGCTGGAGTTATAGTTCAATCGGACACTCGTTAGAGAGCAACCTTTCACCTAGGTCATATATATAATAGATTTTTTTATCATGATCCAAACTGAAAAGCAAAGTGATCAAAGAAGCTTCAGATCAGCTTCTCCCCTGAGGAGCCTCAACAGAATTGAAATGGTTCTTCCTCGGCCCCGGCCTCATCCCTCCATCAAGATGCTGTGAATCGCTTTTGTATGTTTTTTGCAATCCTGCTGAAAAATGTAACTAACAAACAGACAGACAAGGGTGAAACCATAAGCTCCTCGGAGTAGTTAATAATAATTCTATTTATTTATTTGATAGGGACAGAGCATGTTAATGAACATCAGAATTAAAAACATGTAAACACACCCGAATGGTAATCCACATGTGTCGTCCCTATGCGGGTAACAAACAAAAACAGACGCATTGCAAGAAACAACAAACACAACCTGCAGTTCATCTAATTGGAATTGATCACAATTCTGGTTAGCCCTAACCCATCATTTGAAATGGATCCTTAAGGTGAGATACATGTATAAGAGCACTCCCATTTCAATATCCACCTCCCTTTACTGACACTTTGTCCGAATGTGGTGTGCCCCTCTGACACCTCAAAGTCCCCTCTCATAAAGCAGCACACAGATCATTGTGCTATTAATAGGTTCATTTGAGACCATTGGGGGGCTGTGGCTGAGGGGTAGAGTGGTCGTCCTCCAACCTGAAGGTCGGCAGTTCGATCCCCAGTCTGACCCATCTGCATGCCGAAGTGTCCTTGGGCAAGATGCTGAACCCTGAATGGCCCCCCATAGAATACCATAGTGCTGCGAAAAGATGCACTGTATGAATGTTTGTGTGAATGGGTGAATGTAAAACTGTACTGTAAAGCGCTTTGAGTGGTCATCAAGATTAGAAAAGTGCTATATAAATACAAAACTATTTACCATTTACCATCGATACAGATCAAGTGTAAGTGGCCTGAAAGGATTCAAGTCTTCTGCACATGATGCCATCAATGCAATAATCCAAACTAAATCAGAACATTTAGAAAAAGGCAAACAGTAACATTCAATTGATTTGATGTAAACAGTTAAAAATTATGTTGTAATGAGTTACTTAATGTCTGTCTATTCATGCCTGATGGGAGGTTCATAACTCAGCCAAAACCCAACAGTAAATTCAATAAAGCCCCACCAAATTGCAGTTTCCTGAAAATGACAGATTACTTTTCATTACGATCCATAAAGAAACTGGCAAAAAAAACGCCCAATCTTGCAATGCTGATCCAAATCCAGATCCGCTCCAAAACTTTATAGGCTCCTTCTTGGCCAATGCTGTATCCTTTGAAAACATGTCACACAAATCCCTTTTGTAGTTTTGCGTTATGCAGCTGGCAATGAAACAATGGACAAACAGACAGGAGCAAAAACACAACATCATTGGTGAAGGCAATGAGACGCAAACAGAACTGGAGTGACATTTTTCTGACCTGTTCAGACACATAAAGGAGTTAAATGGTGACCGCCTGTAAGGGACGCCTGCGATGAGGACATGACTGTTACTTCTGTCAGCGACAAACCCTTTAGACTGGGTCATTTCACAAAAATCTGGGCAGAACGGAAATCTGAGAGCAGAAATTTGGCACAGCATGAGCAGAAGAAGGAGAAAGACTTAAACTGAAGTTCAGGACAGTTCTTCAGTAACAGTATATCTGAACATATTTTCACCGGGGCAGAGACTATACTTTAGAGAGAGGGCTGAGTTCTGAGGGACATTACAAAATCTTGCCATGAAATGAAGAAACAAAGCTCTCAAAATGAGAGTCCACCCTCGTGAATACAGATGAGAAAGGGACTCCACAGAGGTCACTGGAGAGCGGATTGAGAAAACAAGCACGACTTTTTGAGGAACTGGAGGGCTTTGGTACAATAAACACACCACCAGGGATCAGCTGTGAAGGGGCTGTTCCCACACTTGCAGTGTTGGAGGATCAGGCTCTTTCGGCCATCTGAGAAAGATCATTTACAGGCCCCATGATTCCCCCTGCTGGGACCATGACAACCAATAGGTCTCCACAAACACAGTTTATAACTACGAAAGAAAATTATAGTAAAAAAAAATATACAAATATTATTCTAAAACACTTACTCATTTTCATCTTGCACAAGAGGTTAACGGTGGACATATTATTTTTATTCTCTGTGTGATCATTGAAAATATCCCAGAAACACAAGCACTTCTTTTAGCTTTAACTCATAATAAGATAAGATAAGATACAACTTTATTTATTGAAAAGGTAATATTTGTGCCAGCATGCTCCAGGATTACAGTGAGAGTATTACGCACAATAGTATACAATAAATAATTATTTTCAAGTTTGAGACATCAATATATATATATAATATACAACAAAGTCAAATAGAATAAAACAATATACAACTATACAAAAATTGTAATATTACACATTCATTCTAAAATTGTTCATGAAATAGTAATATTGAACATGCGTAGTAATATTACACATTAACAGTGATATTGTACACACAAATTAATATTGCACATGGATTGAAATATTGTACATGAAATAATAATATTGCCCATGGTTTGGTTTTATTATCTCAGTGTCAAAGTACCACATTTAGCGCATTTTTGGAAAGTATCTCTTATAAAGAACCTATTGCTTGAGCACTGTATGGCAATTATGTTTTTTCTTCTTTGGCTGGACCACAATAGGAGAGCCAGCACTAAACACAAATGTCAGTTTCTGACTGACACCATTTTTTCGGCGTGCCCAGTGATGCCATTTCCTTGTTGGCTGCTGCTTTCAAAAAATGCTTTGTGACATCATCAGGGGATTTACTGAATGTTTACACCCTTAAGTTACGGGTGAGGAATTAAGCACATTTTTGAAAAACTTTAGCTACTTTCAATAGTGGAGAGTCACCAGTACTGCCCAGCAAGTGTGAGCTTGGGCTAAATATCCACCCAAAACCCAAACACACATCTTTTATCTCGTAAGATGAGAAAAGATAAGATAAGATAAGGTAAGATACTCTCTGGAGCAACTGTAATAAGTAAATACTTTAAAGTGTTTCCCGAACAGCCACAGGGAGGAGCTGGAGAGAATGGGGGGGATTCTCCTCCAGTTTCAGATCAGAGGTAAAGATGGAACATTTTTGTTCAGTTTATTTCCAGGCTTTAGTGATACTAACACTAATGGCAATAGCAGGCATGTTCAACAAATATTTAAAATACTGCTATCAGCTCAAAAAAACTGCTCATTTAATATTTGCCAACATGAAAACAAAAGTGGGTCACGTTAGTCTGAGTGCTGTGAAGAATCTAGTACAGGAAAAGGAATTCACTACAAATAAGACCCAGCTGCTGAGTCGAGGGGCCAACATGCCTTCCCTGTACACAGGTTTTCAGATAAATGTAGACTGTTAAAACTTTGATCCAAACATTCCTTTTTATTTTTAATGTCCGGACTTCAGCTGCCTTTAAGGCTATCTTTTTTTAACTTTATGTTTTGAGATTTTTAAAACAACATTCTCACTTACAAGATCACAACCAGATAATGTACAAGGAAAACACAAAAGACACACATAAAAACAAAAGGGGAAAACCATTACAAAATACACACAGTGTGTTTAAGTTTTGATAAGGCCGATTAAATGTGGAGGTGGGAGGTCATAGTTCCATGCTAGGTGGACTATTAACACATTTGATCAGTGGGTCCCAGGTTTTGTGGAATTTCCTAACAGATCTATTGAGGGTGTATCTGATTCCCTCCAGCTTGATGTTCTGCATTGCATCTCTGATCCACTGGCTGGTATTTGGAGCGCTCACATCTTTCCATTCCAAAATTGAGATCTAATAACGAGGAGAATGCAATGACCTTCTGTTACCGAGTGGAGTAGATGGAATCCCACTAAGCTCAAAGCTGAAATATGCCTACTAAACATCTGAAACATATCAAACTGTATTCATACAAGACAACCTGTAGAGAAACTTAGCAAAACAAGAATTAAGGTAGACTGGTGGTGACAGGCTCACCTCCCTTGTTGACTCAACGTCGGTGAACCTCTCGATCTAATCAGTGTGAATGTGCTGTTTTGTCAACAAGTGTTGACTAAACGTTCAGGGGTTTATCCCCATGAGAAAAGGTTGGTGAGTTTTTGGAACAGCAGCATCTCAGACAAACACAAACACAAAGACAATCCTCTGAAAGCCTATTTGCCACTGATGGGAAAACAGCCTGGACTCAGGCCGCTGTGGTCATGCGGATGTGAGTCCATGAACGAGTAGTAGACAATGATGCGAAGGGAGGGTGGTCAGTCGGCGTGCTGAATGTGGCCTTTGTATCAGCAAAGCTTTTCCCAGAAGGCCGCCTTTGTTGACCAGGGCTTTGACCCCTGCAGCTCTGCACTGACAGCCACTCATGTGCTGCCTTCATTAGAATTGTTTACAATGTTTTATCTTCACTGTGTGATGATGATATCACTCTGATCATGTGATTTCATTTGTGAGTAAGTACATTCATCATTTGGTCGACTTTTTCCGAAGCGTGTAAAGATCGGGAGAAGAAAAGGAAGAAAGAGTGACTCAGCATAGGGGCAGATCCAGGAGCAGTGCCAGGGGGACACTCGCCCCAGCTGAAACCTGATTGCCACCTGATGTGCCCCTGTCCTGTCAGTAGTTTTAATAAATTGACTCACTTACTAACAGTACTAACACAAATTGATGACAATTTCCTTTTTTAGTTTTTTATTATTTTTTAAATAACATAATGTGCTTCATCTATTCAATGATGTGTGGCTTAGCTCAAAGCTATAGAGTAAAACAAGTAATGACTTAAATGTCCACCTTACTGAATCAGGAAATGAGCATAGCTGTTGGATGCATAATTGGCACTGGTGTGTAAATTGTGGCCCCTTTACTGCCCCTGATTTAGAAAAATACTAGATCTGCATGTCAAAGGAATTGAAGGTGTATATATGTGGCTAGTGCAGGTTAACAAGGTCAGTGCTGATAGATTTTGGACTAAAGTTGCTGATATTCCAATTTCATCTTCTTTAACCACTATATTGATATACTAATACAATACTACACTATGTAATATATTCTAATGAACTAGACTAATCTTGAATGCATGTAACATCCTGCCAAACTACTCTGCAGTCTTACATAGTATCATTTTCGTTTTGTTATTTTGTTTTACTTTGTGGTTTTCCTTCTGTGAGTTTTTTGCAAGACTTTGCAGTAGAACAGGTTCAACCACCAAGACTGTGCAAGAGTGCTGTTCACCTTCCTCGTGCAAATGCTTCCCATGGGCCAACCTCTTATCTTTTCGGTTTTAGAAAATCTTGATAACCTGCTTGTCCAAATGGACCTCACCTCTGCTGTCTTTTACCTGTGCCTAGGGTTAACTACCTGCTGTTCTCACATATAATTCTATTGTATATTAAGGTATACTATATGGTAAAATGTATTGTATTGTAACCCTAAACTGGCACCACTTCAAACTACTGATTTTAACAGACTTTATTTTATCAACAGCATTACCTTGGGTTCGGGCGGTAAAGTGTGACATGGTAAATAGAAGCTGTCACAGGACCAGGCTGATAACAGAAGATAAACAGGTGGGAATTCTTAGGATTAAATGTTTACTCATTTGTTAGTCTCTGTCGACACAAGGTTTGACTCTCTGTGCTCGATCTCTTGACAGTGTCTCTGATGGTTATTTAAGGGGAATTTCACCAGTACTTCCCCAACGCTGCAAACAATGTCATGAAGTAAATAGCTATAAAGAGCAGCTCCATGTCCCGCAACAAAGAATCACATATTTCTATTACTTTTATTTTAGTGTGATATTTACAGGGTTTTGTAATAAAAGAAACGTTTCCATCTGATTATCTGAAGGCCATGGGAGAAGTTCACTTTACATTTTAAACACCTTTTCCCTATCAAAGCACTTATTCCGTAGTTTCATATCCCTGATGGAGAGAGAGTGGGGAAGGACAGGCAGAAATGGTCACGGGTCGAAATCGCACATGGGCGTCTGCGGGTTGTGGCCTTGCCTCATTGGGGCGGATGTTCTACCAGGCGAGCTACACGCCGCCCCAGCTAAGTTAATTTTGTTTGTAAACTGAGGCTTTTCAGAGTTTAATTATATTTAAAGTATTGGCCTTCAACTAGGAGTTTATCTATTTCCTTGTTCCCTTTCCCTTTCCCTTTCTCTTTCTCTGTTATAATTAAGTATAATCACTTGGTGCTGCTATTATTAACATCATCATTACTTCTATAAATATCACTCGTTATAACAACTTGTCAGACAGAGCTTGAATATGACAGTTACACAGTTGTTCCTGGTCTCTCTTCCCCATAGTGAGGGCTCGACCTGACTGTTTAAAGTGCCTCTAGATAATGTAAGGTGTAATTTGGCAGTACATGAATACAATTTAATTGAATCTAAATCAGTGTTTCATTCAGCCACCTTAACCAAGCTTGGTGGATTTCGATCTTTCACAAAAATGTCATAAAACAAAGTGATTTCCTCCTTTTGGTCTCAGGGCGAAACATGTGAACTACCCTACTTCCTGTTTTTGATACTTGCTAACTTTCCCAATTATGTCTGTACCTTCTCCATAAATGGATGAGGTTTGCCTGAAGTCGTCTTGTTTGTCATGTTAATCCACGGTGAATGAATAGAAGACTGTAAGAAAGAATTTGAATTGCCCATGTGAGTGATGTAGTTGAGGTACAATGGAGTGGTGTTGTCGGCCTGTCAGTCCCTTATCATAAGTTTGACAGCGATACACACACAACAGCAAGTGTCTGCAGTTTTCCGTGCAGTGCAGTTGCTTTTAATAACTTATGACCAACCATCCACCCTCAGAAAACTCAGTGGCACTTTGTTGCCGATGTCACCCAACAAACGTCATAGCAGAGACTTAATGTATGTGTAAGAACTGCATTATAGAAGCACCATTGTATTTTTCTCAACAGATATTATAAAGTTATTAAAACAATAGGTCAAACAGTGCATGCGAGAATTCTCTGAAGGAAGTAAAAAAGTACAATAAAAGCCAGTCGCTACAATATAAGTTGAGTACCACAAACTGAAAGTCCCTTTGGGGATATTGTATGATTATTGCACATATTTCTCACAAGGGTGGACCAGCTGTCACCCTCTTAACATTGTGCACAGCCCAGAAGGGGGAAACACCCTTAAGTGCTCATGCACAGCACACAATGGTCTACACAGTGAAGTCTGTAGTGGCCTGCTGGACGTACACTATGCTCATGACATGAACTTTACTGAGAGGAAGAGTCGGCTACTACCAGTCAACCAGAACAGACCACAAACAAAGATATATACAGTATGTATATATATGTTTATAATGTGGCTGCTGTGCACTTAGTCCACTTTCCCCACTGCCTGAAGGAGATAAGGTGAACAGTGAGTATCAGTGCTGCATTCAGGTGCCCCTCGTAATTTCCAGTGGGCAAAATGGAAATGCATGTGAAAAAAGCAAATTACATGAGAGGGGAATTCTTATTGACATCACAGCATGTTGCTATCAACAGATGGTGATGCAGGGTTTATGCTCTCCATGTCGCCTACATCAATATGACAAAGGGGCTTCATTTGACTTTTACTACTGTAGGTGAAATAGCTTGATCCCCTATTTCAAACAGCAGAATGACTCATTGAAAGGTTGTTGTTACCCCATCATAGACTATCATGAAAATCTCGACATTTATGAATTTCATGCTAGGCATTTGCTGTAGTTATGATTTAAAAAAATTATGGTTTACAAACTAACCAGATCAAGACAACTGCACATTGAAAACCACAGAATAATGATTTCACAACCCAATTTTCTTTTTTCTTGTAATTCAAATGTCTTCAATTATTTTTTGCGCAACAAAAGAGTACAGCAGCCAAATAGCAGAAACACTAGAGATTTATCCAAGAGGGGACGGCCCAGCATAGAAAATAATAAACTATGGACACTATATAGCCATAAATTTACATATACATTTAGTTTTAGGCTTAGCTTGACATGAAGCCAAACGTGTTCCCATGTCCCTCCATTATTAATTTTACACAGTATTTGTTAACATGATGAAATCTTAAACATTTCATTAACCATTATTTTGCCATCTTACTGCCTTGATAAGACCAGGTTTTAAAATAATGAGTATGTTATCCATTGCATTGGATATTATTACTCTGTCACTGAGGGAACACAAAGGTGGGTTTAATGGTAAAGCTGAACCTGGCCAATATATCAGATATTTCGCAACAGACTGGGTGAACCAAGGGACACTCCCAGATCACGTGCAAGTATGTGCCCAGTTCACTTTTAGCTTCCAACATCGAACACTGCCAGTAGTATCTGTGTACTTTTTTTATTGTGTACACCTCCCCCTACAGCTTCTCTTATGTGTTTTTCCACATTTGCTCTAATAACATATTATCCAATTTCTGCACTTGGAGCTTTAAGAGAATGTGTCACCAGTGGATTCACAAACAGATCTTCAAACCTCCTGTGCTCATGGCAATTTACAGAAATCACTGACAAAACATTCACTGGATAATACTATAGACCTCAGAGTCAATTGGTCTGTATTTAATCATATTACTGTAAATCAGTTAAATCAGCTAAAATGGTTTTTGATCATCTGAACATTACATATATATATAAACCTGTAGATAACTTATATAAAAACAGAGGAACAGCAACCACAAAACAGATATGAGAGCATACTCACACCAAACACCTAATAATGAGATATTATAAGCTGGTTATTACTTTCACTTCTCAGTTAGCCGAGTGGAAGCAGCAGTTTATTCAGTCGCTGTCTGAAAGCAGCTCCAGTGACCAGGACAACTCCAGCGTTAGTCACGTAATCACTTTTGGTAACTGTACCATTTCCGGGAATACCGTGAACGCGTCAGCTCCAGACGCCCCCGTCCATAAAGGAGGAGAGAGCCGGAGCTCTGGAAAGTGAGAGAGACAGAGTTCACAGTAAGAGACAAGGAATCAGAGACAAGGAAGCAGAGACAAGGACACAGAGACGAGGACACTTAGAGGAGGACATTGGAGAATAAGTGCAGGACGGTGCACGGGCTCGCTTGAAGGTGCAGAGCCAACCCGCGTTTCCTGTTTCTAAAGGCGACCGGGGGCGCACTTTTAAATGCATTGGATCTGGTGACAGCTTCGAACACAGGCACAGCGACAGACTCCACAGACATGGTGAGTAAACATGAGTCTGCTGTGGGTTAATATACCACTCTCACATGAAGGGGGGGGGGGGGGGGGGGGGGGGGGGGGCTGCTCCGGTACAAAGTACGACTTGAGCCAAGTCAGTGGGCAAAGTCTGGTAAGGGAACACTACTGCACACATAGGTGAGGAGACACTGTAGCCGCTGTCAACTCCTCCAGTCATCGAAGACTGTTTGTGAGAGATGGCGTTGTGACAGGTGGAAATCCCCCCCGAGGAATAAGATTAATATAGAACACATAACTTCAGTATAAAGCAACACACAAACCATTTCTAATCAGACAAAGCTATTTATTATTGTCTGTGCGATCATATTGACTACTTAAATGGAGTGTGATCCAAATCATGAAGTAGCAAGATTTAAGTGATGGATCAAACACATGCAAATAAGTTGATTAAAAACTGTGCAGATGTCTGTTTGGATGGGCTGGTTGCTTGTGCTGTCAAACACTTCTCCAATATCCTGTCACTCTTTCTTATTTGTGTGCGCAGAGCTTTTTTATAAACAGTATTTGGTGCAGAGCGAAGTTGGAATGCTTTGTGTTCATCCTACTCGGTTTATTTGCAAGGAAAATTTTACTGCCAATGTTTTTCTAGACTGAAACTGTCTTTTCAAAATAGTCCGACGGGACCGATATTGTTAAACCGCAGGCTGCCAGGTGCTGACCACTGCTGTAGTTTACTCAAGGATGTAGAAGAAGATTCAACTCGGTCCACAGACTGCCTGTTGGACATTGTCATGCCCCCACTGGTTGCTACAGAGCACCAGTCGCTTGTTTAGCCAACGTTTATTAATATGTAAATTATCACATGTCCAAATCGTACCAAACCCGCCACTGCACTTTCTCATATAATTTACCATGCACATGCCAAGTATGAAGTTGATAAGATGAACAGTTTGCGAGATATGCATTCGGTATACAGACAGACGTTTGTGGAATTAGTAGGTAACTAATGGATAACTAATTATACCAACATAATAACTATTGTCCCCTCTGCATCATCTCTCAATGAAGGATGGTGTTACAATGAATTAACAATGTTGTTCAAATCAGATGAAGTACCACACATACTACACCATAATGACCAAGCTATTATGTGGTGTAGGTGGGGTTTCCCTGGGTAATGCCAGGTACCTACATTAACGCTGGCAGGATGGAGGGAGTGAGTGAGGGAGGGAAGGAAGGAAGGACGGTGGGGAGCTGGAAGGGGCAGCAGTCCCTGTGTTAAGACAAAGTCGGCTGATTTTTAAACACAGACCATTGTTCAGTCTGACGGCTTGCTGTGTCCAGAATGAGATAAATGGGCCTTCAGGGCATCTGTCAATCAGGTTTCAACAGTCGCCCACGAGACAATTCTCAGCCTGCTTCACAATCTGACTGTGGACCTGTACATACAGGATGTCGCTCATCATTTACATACAGGATGTTGCTCATCCTGTATGTAAAGACTTTTCCTTCACAGGAAATGACAGTGAATTCTGAACCAAATCAAGATGCTGAGAGAGTGCTTGTGTTTTTTTCTCTATCTGCTGCTCTCCTCTTCCTGTTAACCTCTGCGATGCAGGTTTCCTCACTCAGCTCATGAGCAAAGGTGACGGAGAACTATCAGGTTATTAATTACTCCAAGGTCAAACCTACACAGGCTGTTTCTGCTGAGCTTACGTACACAGTTGCCCTCTTGTGCTGCTTTATCGTCACAGCAGACTGAGAGGTTTTTGTCAACAACTGCGAGATCGTAATCTTTATAACTGTAGGAAAACATGTCCTACTTCACTTTATTATTTTCATGTCTCATAACCGGTTTCGCTGTTATTCTATTTTCTTTTGAATACTTCTATAGTAATTATTTGAGTCATACAGTAAAGATATGAGTCCATTCATATATAATTTGAATGGACTCTTGCTTTCATCTACTTGAGAAACAGGTCACAGTAGTACGACTTCAAAATTCCCTGCAAGATTATTGCTGTGTTTATAAAACAGCATGTCAGGCTGATCTTCTTCAGGAAGACATGTCAGTGGAGGTAGCTTTTTTCAGTTGTCTGTTTTTGAATTTAACAGTTTTTTCAAATATTTTGCTGTAAGAAAACATGACCGAATGAGTGATATAATACAACATAATATCAAAATTAAGGCCCGAGCACCGGCAGTGTGAAGACATTATTGCTTTTAGTTTGATTAGTCAGGAAACTTTATCGCTTTTTTAGAAGGCTTGAACATACTCGAAAAACCACCATACTTCACGGGCGTTTCAGGCCTAATGAAATTGTGCGTATTATAGAGTAATTCGAATCGGGCGCGGCAGAATGGCTCAACAGCGACACAACTAAAACACAGGAAATCCGCCTGGTTTGACCGATATTCATGAAATCCGTTGACGGATTGAAAAAAAAGGGCCCGGCACCAATTTGATTAACTCAACAGTCAGCCAGACATTGATGATGTAGGTATATGGAAACTGTGATTTTTTTTGCCAAACACAAATTTCAACGTGTCGCCTTCACACACAATTTGCTGTAACGTCACACTACTTTCTTCTGTTTTAGTGTATGCCACATGGTGTGACTGTGGCGTGGCGTCAAAGTTTGGTGATTGCCAAAAAAGAGGGATTTATTATAACTTCTCTATGCATTGTTGTAGCCTCAAACCTCTAAACACGATCAGAGTCCCGCCCTGATCAGATCCATAAGTCAATATGGACTCATCGTTACAGCGCCACCTGCTGGCTACAGGCAAGTCATAGAAACATAGTCAGAAGTGTGACATTTCCTCTTACCGTATAAACATTGATGTGCGGTGAAGGTTGATCCTTCCCCATAAGAGACAAGTTCTCATAACTCCACTGTGCATTGTCCAATCAGCACCAAAATTCTGTCACATGATAAGTGTCCCGGCCCGAACACCTCCACATGTCAATATTAGTTATATGAGTATATGAGTTAATATGAGTTATAATCTTTGCTGTTGTTGGAAAGCACATGAGGACAGTTGCTCCTTGATGCTCTCCTGATCAAAGGAAAATAAGATATTGGGACGAAGGGTAAAGATTCCGGAAAAAAGTCTGACCTCTTGGACTCAAGCTTCTCGCCTGAACTGCTCATTTTGTGATATTTCTCTGTTTAGAGATATTTATGGGAGTATGCTTAAGTGTTTTCAATCTATATGGTACCACTGATTGCTTGGCTGCTTCTTTTCTTTATTATAACTTTCACAAAGTCGTGCCTCTGTCTGGACCACATCGGAAGGAGACACCAGTTCACACATGGATTGGAAGTATTTTAAAGTCCATTGAAATAAGTGAAACCAGCCCACTTCTCTCCCTTATAGAACTCGATATCATAAAGATGTGTTACAGTTAGATATAAATAAAGTGCTCTGGCATCACCCCACAATAAATTACAGATATTTTTACCAGACATCATTACGCTGCTACTGTTGTCGTATTTGCTTGTCCGTACTTGTTCACATTCCAGTGCAACGTCCTTTAGAGGGAGCAGACATGATAAAGACAGAATCCATGTCACCTGACGAGTTAAACAAGGTTATGAGGAAAGACACTTGTTTGTACAAGAGGACAGAAAATAACATATATTTGGTGAATTTGGTAAATATGAACAATCATTAGCTTCAGATGAGAAAGAGTAATGTAACACAAACATGCAGCTGCAATATTAAAATGTTTTAATCTTTGAGTGAGTTTCAATTATTTTATTTTTTTCTCATAGATACTATTTTTGTCCACATTTTTTCCTTAAAAACGTTTTTATAAATGATATAAATGTTTTTTTGCAAGAATACCATGGTCTAAAATCAAATCCAACTCACTACACACAATCGTTGGGTCATCCAAACCACAGTGCTGATATATAGTTGAGATCTCTGCCCTATGTACCACAAAAAAATGCACTTATTTTATTATTTTATCCAGAGCTACTTGTTCTGTATGGGAAAGTACAGAGGACAAGAAAAAAGAAATTTGACGGGCTTACAAGAGACAGATTTAGAAAAACATGGGTCACAATCAATATAACTCTCCTAACTTTAGGTACTAATGACTCTTCAGGCAGTCATTGTGAAATTACTTCCTCTGTTACTATAGCATAAAATGTGTCTCGTCCGGGGCGGCTGGGAAATTCTCTCATGAAACACATAGCTGGCACTGGGTGTTAGCAGAAGAAATTTATCAATATGTTTTGTTATTTTTACTAAAGCCCAAACAATGTGAGAATGTAAATTAATGTGAAAAGGCTGCCAGATGAATTTATTCTGCATGTGTTGATTGGATAGGCAAACGGGAAGCTGCAGCAGACCCAGGATGAGGTGGAGGAGGTGAAGGGCATCATGCTGGATAACCTGAACAAGGCTGAAGAGCGATCCGGCAAACTGGGCGAACTGGAGGATAGGGCTGATGTACTGCTGGCAAAGGTATGCGGGGAGGATTAAAATGACACTATTTAAACTAAGTGGAAGTCTCTGTGTTGGATGGATAAGGTTAATAAGTGGAGCATGTGGCACAAACATGCCATTTCTATAGGGTCTAGGGATTGAGACCAGGAAATATCATATTGACGTCTATAAATACACTTTAGGTGGAGCTGGAGAGGAAAACAAATGTACAATTTACATCCTGATTGTGTTTTATGGTGCTATTTTTAGAAAGGTATTTCCTATTGTTGCCTAAGATGAATGAAGTGAGCTGGTCTCCCTGGGTATGACAGAGTGAGTCCAGGACATGCCACGAGATGAATGTCCGTCCGGGGGTCAGAAAGCAGGTCACATCATTCCCACATTGCCCACTCAGACTGTGTTAAATCACATTGTTGAGCAGTTCTCCAAAACAGCAACTCTTAATTTTAAAAAGGACTTTGTTGTACTTTCAGATAACGTGGGTAAGAAACTGTCAAACTGGGTACACAGCTCTCAAGCTAATGTTAAGCTCAGTCTCCCTCATGGCAGTTTTTAATGAGACCATTGAAATGGGGAACCATGATGTACCAATCAACATTTTGCTTTCATTACAATGGATCAATTGACTACAGTGGATCTGAGTGGGTCCCTTGCATTGACAAACCCACAGATAATTATTATCAGACGCTGCAGCTCCCCACTTAATCTTGTAGCTCTCTGTGGTGCATCTAAACCTTTTTATTGTTTTTTTCTGACTCTTATGTAAGAGGTTTTTCACCAGCAGAGGACTCTGATAAAAGCAAAGTTTGCTACCCACAAAGCATGGCATGACACACCTACAATGTTTAGAGCCATGGCTGCAATTAAACGCTAATGTTCTGAATGCTGATCGAATATTGTTTTGAAATATTGAAACAGTTTGTAACAAGTTCATTCAGTAGTAATGTGTCAAGATTGTGTAAACCTTTCCCGCTGCTCCAAAGTGGCCACATTTTTTTTACTTTTGTTGGTGGCAGCAAGAACCAGCTCTAAATGCAGCAATCATTATGTAGAAATGTAATAAATTAAAGTCTAACTAGTGCAGTGCCAGTTCCAAACCTGCCTGTTTGGAGAGGGTTGTTTACTTTGCCTTTGTTAATGCTGCAGCTTTTCTTTCTGAAACTGTAAAAGTGACCTTGAGTAATTGAGCTGCTGAAAGTAAAGACCTGCTCAGTCCACAGAACCTTAGAGCTTTGCCACAAAGACAGACAGAGACTTCTTGAATTATTTTCAAATATAATGCTCTTAACAATTTATGTTTTATCTTCCCCTTCCGTATAGTAATATATATACATATATATATATATATATAAAAGGACTGATTCTTTGATTAACTGTTGAGTCTACTTTAGAATTGTCATAAGTGAGTCTTTTTCAAACAGTTGACAATTTACAGTCACTTTTTTATTGTTTGCATGCTGGACAGTCCATGGTTTGCACTCATTTTACCTGATTTACTTGCAGTTAAACTGTTCTCTATGATCAACAAGTTTGTGAAATATGCATTGCACATACAGACAGACAGAAAGACAGTCAGACATTTGTGGAATTAGTAAGTAGCACTTGACACACTTCCTTTAGCGCTGTTTTCCTCTCCTACAATTCCAGAGGGTAATAACTCACTCTTCAGTTGCTAATTCCCCCCCATTCCCCGCTTGGTCTGAATGCCTTTTGGTACTGAGCAGGTTGTGTACGAAAAAGGTTAGGACCAAAAAAAACAACAACAGGAAACTGAAAAACACAAGAAACTTTGAGTTTGGTGATAATTTTCTGTGGGTTCATCATTACAAACAGCTCACTTCACTTCACATATAAGAACAGCGTAACACAGGTTAACGGGGCAATGTGAAAATGATCTGACCTTTTTATGTTGATCCGTGGGCATACTAAAGTAGTCGGGTCATCCATTGTTAATATACAAACAATTTATATAATTGCTTAAATAAAGCCAAAGTGGAGAAATGTCTGAAAATGTATACTATACTGTATATGTACTCTTGATAGTAGTATACTCTAAATAATATGCAGGAAACTACAGAATTGCCTTTGAAGTTCAGTCTATAGTTTATTATAAATGGTTAAGTAGTAAGTATTAGAAAAGATCCATAAAAAAAAATCTTTCATGCACTACATATATTTTTTAAGTTGTCTTACGAATTCTTATACAATTTAGTTTGTTGACTCTGGGCCTATACTGTTGTATCCTGGCATATGTGTATGAATATATGTGCTCATTTACACAACGTAATGTAATCTCTTCATTGTGTTTTATCTTTTCACAGAGTAAAAACTTTGAAAAGACCAGCAATCAGGTGAAGCAACAGAAAAGATGCCAGAACAAGAGGATGAAATATGTGTTTATTGGCATCGGAGTGGTAGCAGGACTGATCATTCTCGGACTTATAATCTTTGCTATTAGCACATGAGGACGGTTGCTCCTTGATGCTCTCCTGATCAAAGGAAAATAAGATATGGGACGAAGGGTAAAGGTAAAACATTCAGGAAAAAAGGAGTCCCTCCTCTTGGACTCAAGCTTCTCGCCTCAACTGCTCATTTGGTGATATTTCTCTGTTTAGAGATATTTATGCGAGTATGCTTAAGTGTTTTCAATCTATATGGTACCACTGATTGCTTGGCTGCTTCTTTTCTTTATTATAACTTTCAGAAAGTCGTGCCTCTGTCTGGATATTGGAAGGAGACACCAGTTCACACATGGATTGGAAGTTTCAAAGTCCATTGAAATAAGTGAAACCAGTCAACTTCTCTCCCTTATAGAACTCACTATCATAAAGATGTGTTACAGTTAGATATAAATAAAGTGCTCTGGCATCACCCAAGTATAAATTACTGATATTTTTTTATTTATATTTTCAGCTGTTTTAAATCAATGTTCTCAATCTTGCCTGCATCATTAAAATGGTTTTTTTTTTTTACACCTTGAGTGAGTTTAATTTTTTCCAGTTTTTGCTTAAAACATTTAATTATATACAAAACATTTTTGCCAGAATACCAGTCCAAAATCAAATCCAACACACTAAAGACAATTGTTGGGTCAATATCCAAACCAGTAAGAAAGTTGTTTCATGTAACTTTACACATTTTTTCCGTTTTGGGAAAAGAATATCCCAATTGTTTTACCAGTATGGAAGAAAGCATTAGAAGAATGTTTGATCCTGGAACTGACAGTAGACAGTTCTGATAAATTTATTATATTGCATTTAATCTGCAGTTTTGACAAAGAGTGTGACACTGACCCCTTGTGGGCAATGATTTTACATTTAGAAATATGTAGAGCATATGGAACCATGTTCCACTTACCAGAAATATTGTGTAATGACTTTATGTAAACACTTGGCGAGAAACCGGATGTGCTGCCCCTTTGCTATGATGTTAAATAAACCCATGTTTATGTAGAAAGTCACACACGTGACTGGGGACTGCTCTCTCAAGTGAGTCAAATCGAAGGTGACATAAAGGATTTAAGAAGACATTTGATCCTAGGTACTTTAAAAGACTCTAGTGCATCTACTGTTAAAGACAGACTGTTGTAGATATGTTAAGCAACCTGGTTGGAAAGGGATTGAAAAAAATAAGAAATTGTTCAATATGTATAAAGGTTTTACAACTGTTTCAACAGATTATATGTTGGGGGTATATGTGTGCCTGTTAAGGGCAGGAGGTGTGGAATTCCGACTCTCATAGTTAGAATGTTCTTATTGAAGAAGCTTATGAAGTCATTACTACTGGGGACTCTAGGAATATGTTGATAAATGGAGCTATGACTCTATGCTAAGGCTATGGTACTGAAAATAACCCTTTGGTTGCTGTTATTTGCTTCTATGGTTGAGTAATACTGGGCTGATTTGGCATCACAGAGGGCCTTCCTATAGGGTTTAAAACCATCCTGCCAGAATAAGGCAGAACAAATATTCTGTTGTGAGACGACATAAATACTTTTCTTCTATGCAATTTTTGAATTAATATATGCTAAATATGCTACTATAGGCAATGTTGTCAAGTGGAAGTTTAAATCTGGTTTTACAATTGATCTGAAACAATATCCACCATTGAACAATAAGCTCCAATCAGCAGCCACCTTGCCACTCAGCTTCCATTAACTATTCTCACAGTTATGCAATGAGCTGTGATCCATTTGCCCCATAACACAGTGCAACACATGATCAACAGCCCCCTTAAAGAAGGAAAAACAGGGAGAAGATGAAAAGATGGCTGAGGCTTTTTAAGAGTTAGTCTTCTTTCGGAGAGAATTAGAGACTTTCACTCGGCAGACAAAATGTAGAGGGGGGGAAATCAACAAACTGACAGTGATGAAGTAAACATATAATGTATGATATAGATAATAAAAACAGATTACATATAATTCATGCAATATATTATATGAGTAATATAAAGTGAGGATATATAATTGAAATAATATAAACAGATAATATATTATATGGGTAACATAAAGTAATGATATAGAATTTCAATAATATAAACCGATAATATATTATATGGGTAACATAAAGTGATGATATATAATGTAAATAATATAAACAGATGATAAATAATACAGGTAATATAAACAGATAATATATTTAAGGGGTAACATATATTTCATATTTTATTTTATTTCAAATCTTTATAAGCTTATATTTCTACTCTTGAATATAGCAATTGCAACAAACAAAATTTTCCCCTTGGAAAAATAAAGTGTTTCTGATTCTGATAATGTGATGATACATAATTTGGGTAAAATAAACAGGTGATATATGATACAGGTCATATAAACAGACTATATATTAGGTAGCATAAAGTGATGCTGTATTTAATTTAGATAACATAAACAGATCATATATAATACAGGTAATATAAACAGATAATATATATTGAATTGGTAACATAAAGTGATGCTATATTTAATTTAGATAATATAACCTGTTTTAAAATACAGGTAATATAAACAGATACTATAATATATAACATACAGTGGTGATATATAATATATATAATACAAACAGATGATATATCATTTAGAAAACATAAACAGATAATAGTGTTATGATTATATTAAGGGTAAACAAAAAAGGTTTCGTAGCTTGTGTAACCCGGAAGTGATCTCACAAAGTTCTTCCTGCATCAAGACCGGCAAGATGGCAGCGGACACGCAGGTTTGTGTGGCTGTTTTTTCAGTAGTGTGCTATCTACTTACTCAATGGTGACCATGTATGAAGGGAATCGAAGCGAAGGTTTATCGAGTTCCACTTTGTAAACTTGCTGGTGTGTGTTTTTTTGTTCGTCGAGAACCTGGAGTGGGACAACTTCACCAACAGCTAGCACACGGCTAGCTAGCAGCCTGTTAGCTTAGTGCTACGCACCCTGGGTGTGTGGATGAGACTGAACTGCAGCAGACAGAGAACTGGTGTCTGAGCTGAAGCTGTGGGTTTACTGGGCTGTGGACGAACTAGTCAGGGGCTTTATCTCACTGTCATCGACTGGAGTTGGTATACATTCAACTAAGTCAATCAATCAAGCATCCTCAACGACTATGAGTCAATTAAGCTACGTCCTCGCTCCTCCACAAGTAGTGAATCATAACAGATGAACTAACATTAAATATACCATGTATTAAACCCAGGGAGGTAGCAGAAACACAGGCACAGAGAGTGTATTAAGTCTGTTGAAGATTCCTTTGTCGACCACCGGTTGATTAAAATAAACCACGGCCCCTATCGTTGACTGTACACATTATATTTGTATTAAAAGAAATGTAAATAAACAGCGACGCTTTCATAATTTCTCTCATTTCTCTCCCTCTGAAGCAACATATTTCCCACTCATAAAAACGAACACACAAATCATTTCATCCTAACAGGTTTAAACTCCAGGGATTGGATTTTATCAAACTGCTAAATGTTTGAAATACAATTCATTATTTTTCATTCCCGCAAACTCTTCATTAATGACAGATGACTGCATAGAAACAGAGCCAGGCCCATTGAGCTTCTGTCTGATAATGATATTAATAATAATATATTCACTGATTCAGTACAATTAAGAAAAGGGTAGTATTATAATTTTTTTGGGGGTTAATAGGATTTTATTTGGCATTTATCAGGGGTAGTACTACAGAATGGGAAAACTTGTGCATCAAACTTAATTGTAATGGCTGTCTTTTAACTACACAGCAGTTCTAAAATAAAGTTACGTTTTTTTTTTATTAAATACAAATAATATAAAAAAACACAGGGATAAAAGAAGGAATTAAAAAATAAAAACTTTTGTCAAAGAAATTACTTAAAATCAGTGAGTGCAGTACGTTTTAAAGTACATTTTAAGCGTTGATTTAAAGGAAGTGTTACACATGACAGGATAGGGACATTTTTAAGTAGTCTGGGAAATGGGAACACACAAAATGATAGTTGTACATTGTCTGTTCCAGCAGAATAACATACCTCTGAACAATAAATGTAATGCAAGTAAGATTTTGGTTCAATCTTATCCTCTGATTGACTATTTCCTCTATGACCATATATGCAATGGCTTGAGAGTTACTTTCATAATTGGCTGTAAGAAGCAGTTAATCTCATGATAAATGTGACTTATTCATGTATATAGATAGACAGAAAACCAGCCAATCATTGATGGGCATTCCTCAAGTAAAATTGTCAATTTTACCCCAGGTTCCAGAGAGCAGCATGAGCTGAGTCTCTTTTGGTCCTTTGGTCTGATTGAAAATGTCACTGCTGCCATCTGCTTCACTGAAGTCATCACACCTGTTCTTATACTAACTGTGACTTGTTGCTTCAGGTTTCAGATGCTCTGAAAAAATTTGCTGCAAACGTCACCACATCCAGCGTGAAAGAGCGCAAGGAGATACTTGGAGAGCTGAAGCGGTGTATACAGGGCAAAGGTGAGGGAATTTGTGTTGTTGAATTTTCTACACTTGATGATGATGATGATGATAAAACTGGTGCTGTAATAACCACTGATGGATATTCAAAATGCATTTATTAGAGTTACCAGAGCCTGCCATCAAGGGACTTTGCAAGCTATTCTGTCTCACGCCACACAGATACCGGTAAGTTCATGTAGTAACTTTCACATGCCAGAAAACAATATTTGAAACTGTATAATGCTCCCATTAAAGGTTTCAGTTTATTTAGAACCCTTATTTAAAATTAAAGGTGATCATTATTTATAGGACTTTACAGTGGACTCTATGACCATTTTCAGACATTACAGTGACTGCACAATGGGGTCCGGATTTTCTCCAGAGTTTGCCTTTGAATTATAAAGAATTTAGTAAGCGAGATCTCAAGATCTCAAATCAAATTTTTTCCAAGTTGACATCTTTGTAAGTATCTTCTAGATTTTTTATTTATGAGAGAACTGCACCATCAACTGGCTTGCAGTGAATCCTCCAGACAATCTCCTGCTATATTCTCACATGGGCTCACTCAGATATAAACAGGAGTTTAAGGCTGCAGCAACAGCTCTCTGGATAATTTCAAGAGATATCCGTAGTTCAGTGCATGTCTGAAAGCAGCTTATATCATCAGTCCAACAGTCCTGCAATAATTGGACTGTTGTTCTAAGCTAAATCTTTAATCTCAGTTGGTTGTGCTGTTGATGTATATTGCATTAGGAAGTGTTTTGTGTGCGTGACAGGGATGCTGCATCACGCAGAGAGCTTCTCTCCGTCATTGGCCAGCTGGCTGACAGTCAGCCCGACATCCTGGTCACCAGCCTCCTCCACTGCCTGCTCAACAGTGGAGTCATCAGCAAAAGTGGAGAGCCCAGGTACTGCTCTGTCTGAACTACTCTAGGTCTACTTTATAATTGCATTGTCAGCATCAATCTGTCATTTTCACTCTGTGTTTGATATACAGGATAAGCAATGTACATAATAAGCAATGTAGGAATCTATTTGTTTTCCATGGCCCTGTTTTTTTTCCCCTTTCTTATGTTTTCCTTATTATATTTTTAGTAAAAGCTCCGGCTCTGCTGCCTTCATCGGCCTGTCTTGGACAATCCTTTTAGTCCCCACTATGTTTCCTGCCCCAGAGAAAAGAGAGGGACCCATCTGGAAGAAAATGGTCAGTGAATGTTTCTTGATTTTTGTATAACACCATTGATGTTATTATTTTCTGAAAGAAATATTCTAAGTTTAGGGTCATTCAGTTTTCACAGAGGTGTTAAATGTCACTGACGGTATGGCCTGTTTCCCTCTCTTGTAGGTGGAAGTTCAGAGCCTTCTTGTAGCCGAGGTCGTGGGTGGAGCCAAGGCCATCGCTCAGAAATCAAGTCTGAAACATCTCACTCAGCTCTGGAAGAAAGTGAGTGCAATAAACACTGGAAGTCAAAGACACACAAGCTGATCTGGTCAGAAAGGAGGATCTAAGCTAATGACCAACCTGAATTTTCCGTTCTGTCATTTACTTTTTCTCCAAGCAAATCAGAGATGTGAGGGTGATGCAGAGTTCTACAACGCAGTGACTTTTTTGATTCCATCTGAAGTGCATTTTTAACCCCTCACAAAGTCATAATCAATCGAGAGACCACTAGATTTCTATTTGTAAGGCTCATATTTCCATATATATATATAGGGCTTATCAAAGTTAGATATCCTCTGCCCTTGATCCTCAACTACAATGAGGAAAAACTACATTACAAAATTCCAACCTTTAACTTGGGGGAAAAGCCCAAATTTCTTACTATTGTAGGTACTCAGGTGCTCTCTCACCTCGCTGCCTTGCCAGATTATAGAGTCACCCGGGTGTCACGTTTCCATTACTGCTGATCGGAGCAGAAGCTAAATAAAACCTGTGTCTACTACGGAGTCATTTGACCTGGGAGTGAATGATGCACATTTCCATTTGTTGCACACAAAGCCTGATGTTTTTGATCAGTGGAAAAGGGACTTGAATCCCCTCAAGCTTATCAAAAAGGCTGATGTCATGCCATGTTCTGATTTATCTGTCTTTACTGGTTCACCTTTGTAAACTTTAAATGAGTTTATATGTAATAAGCTACATGTTTGTGACATTGAATCCACATTTTGAAAGAGGCCCTTAAGAAGATTTGACTTTCTATGTTAGACATAAAATTGCAGCTAATAATAACAGTTAAATAGTAGTAGTAATGTTGGTTGAAGGACAAATGATTTTCTGTGGGCCTTCAAAATTAATCAAATTTCAAATCATAGTAACAGTCATTAATCCTTAGGCGTGTGCTCAGTAAGTCTGACCTGTGATCTGTTTAACAGAACCCTGGACTGGTTGATCAGTACATCAGCACACTGCTGAGTCTGGATCAAAGCCCTACAACTCTGGCCATGCTGGGGGTGTGTGCAGACTTCTGCACTGCTCAAAAAGACAAAGCTACAATAGAGAAGCATAAGGTAACTTATTTTTATTATCCTGATTTTTAACCTTCCATGTGGTGCAAAAGTAGCAAAAACATTTAAACTTGTGTGTGCTGTTTTTCAGAGTGCCCTGATGGACCTGTATGTTAAATCAGTCCTTATGAGCAAGATAAAACCACAACAGCACATTTTGGACAAATGCGGTTCCTTTCTGCGTCATGTGTCCCACTCTGAGTTCAAGGAGCAGCTACTCCCTATCCTGCAGAAGACAATGCTGCGTAGTCCAGAGAACACCATTGCGAGTGAGGCTCTTTCTGTTTCTGATGACTGTTAAATAATTAGTGCTTAGCCATCTCTCAGATAGTGGATTAATACATTGTTTGGTCTCTTTCCAGCCATTTCCTGCCTGCTGTCCAGTGTGACTCTTGACCTCAGTCAGTATGCCATGGATATCGGGAAGGCAATAGCAAGTAAGGCCTCTATGGAGTTTCGACCAATTCAGTTATGTATTTGTTTATTACAGCGCCAAAAAAATTGTCTTTGTGCAAGGAGCCATCATATGGTAATAAAATATTTTATATATTTTATATTTTTACAGTCCTAATAACAACTCAAGTGTCATTTAAAGTGCTTGTATTTATATAGAGCTTTTCTCGTCTTGAAGACCACCCCAAGTATAGCATCAAAGTATCTTGCCCAAGGACACTTTGGAATACAGTCTGGAGTAAAAAGACTGGAGTGGAACCACCAACCTTCTGATTAGAGTATATAAATATGGTCTTTTTGTGTTTCAGGTCAGCTTAAAGCCAATAACGCCCAGCTGATGGAGGAGGCGGTCCAGGCCATGCACAACCTGGCTAAGCAGTGCAGTGACTCCACGGCAGTGCAGGAGATTGTCACACACCTCTTCAAGATCCTCGGAGGTGAACAACTTAATTACCCCGTAGAATGAAATATTGTCTCATTCATGTTTAGTTTTGCTCAGCTGAAACACAATTCTTGCATTTGCAGGGTCTGAGGGAAAGCTCACGGTTGTTGCCCAGAAGATGAGTGTGTTGTCAGGTAAGGGATACTTTAAGGTATGATGTAAGCATGAGATAGTAATGGACACAGACAAATTCCAACTTAAGAATTTTATTCTTGGTGTAGGGATTTCCAGCTGCAGCCATCATGCCGTGTCAGGAACCTCAAGCCAGACGTTGAGCGCTGCAGTCGCTGTGATGTTCATTCCTTATTTACAACAAGAAGGTATCACTGCTCTGTTTTCTCCTCCATGCCAGAAACCTCTCCAGACTTACTAATTCCATGAAAACATGACAATCAGAACCCAAAATGCAATTTTATGCCTTGAGTCTGGAAATTGGCTGTAAAGTCACTGTTTCAGTCTAGCACTAACTAAACTTCATTTAATTTAGTTCATGAGGGCACCTTGGTGCATGCCGTGTCCGTGCTCTCCCAGTGGAGTAGTCGCCTTACAGTAGAAGTACCATCTGCTCTCATGGATTGGATGAAGAAAGCTTTTACCCTCAAGACCTCCACCTCACTGGTTCGACACACCTACCTTCAGGCCATGTTGGGGGTTTTTAAAGGTCAGTCACATGAGACACATTAGGCTACATGTCAAATGTCCAGCTCCAGATGCATTAGTTTATGTCAAACTATTAATCACATTTCTTTTCCCCAATGACTAGGTGACACTCTGGCACAGGCCTCAGACCTCTTGCCTTTGCTCCTCCAAACGGTGGACAAGGCAGTGGCCCAAAACTCCCAGCATGCTTTGCTTGCAGAGGGTGTGGCAGCTTCTGTTCTTTTGAGTCGACTGGCTCTGCTGGAGACACAGACTGGTGAGGCTCTCGTTTTTACACTTTATCAATCACTGTTGGAGAAGGAGGATGGTTAGTGATGCAGATTATTTGTCTCTACAGAAGCTAAATTCACCAGCTTCTGGAACGTGATCTTAGATGAGAAGAAGCCACTATTCACCACAGAGAAGTTCCTCTCCCAGGCCAGTGACGAAAGTATGGAAATATGTTTTCTTAATATCAGCATTGCAGAAGATCGTGAGTGATGTGAAATGTCAAGACTCAAAATGATGGATTATTTCTGTCTTTGTCACTGTTGTGTAGCTCTACTCACAGTTCTGCTGCTCTGTGAAAGGCTCTTCTTGGACCATGCCCAGAGACTCAACAGCAGTAACTCAAAGTGAGTCTCTACTCTGATTAACCTGGACATAACTTTTTCCGAACAAATGTCTTAAAGTCTTGCTGGGAAATGGAATATTTCCTTTAACTTACCTGTAACTAAATGCTGACACGGGAGCTGTCCGTACTGTCACCTCTGCCAATTAGGCTCTGTTTAATATGCAATCACCACAGAACTTGGTAAAAGGATGTGGTATGGATCAGGGAAGAATCCATCAAATGTTCTATCTGGATCTAGGGGCAGAAGGATCCTGGATTTATTTTTCACTGTCTTAAAAATTGCGTCTTTTTGACATTTTCCATGATTCCAAATTCAAATCGAGATCTAGTGAGTTGAAATGCTGTTTCATAAGGGGATTTTTGGCGGTTAATGGATGTACTTCCTGTATGACACTCTAGTTAACATTGTCATCACAACAGTAAAAGCACCACTGGTGTGGTGCTTTTAATCTTCAAAACGTTCTTCTCTCACTGTTGCTGCTTGTTAACCTTTCTTAATATCGTCATACCGTACTCTCACCAATAATGTGGTGAACTGCATCATCTGGATGCATAGTGATATTTTTTTTAAATGACCAGCTTTTTGGAGGAACGCAGGACGTGTTGGATTATGGTGTTCAAGTAGATAGCTGTTATTAGCATTAGTGCAAATGATATACTATTTTAGTCCTCATTTAGCATTCACAAACATTGAATTCAAATTTTAAATGTTTATTACACATCAAATGTAAGCAGATACTATGTTATTTATTTATAGAGTTGACAGCCACTTTAACTCCTCCTCTGCTGGATGCTGCTATTAAAACAACCATTAATTTGTTATTGCATTATATTATAACATAGGACACCTATTAGATAAGATGCGTCCATTAGAATGCATTATAATGTATCACACGCAACTTTTACTTTATTACTATGTATAGACCCAAGTATTAATATTATCAAGAATATCAACATACTTTAAACCCATATTAAGCTCCTTCAATATAGTTGCCATACAATGCTTTTTCAGTGAGTTGCTGTTGGTTGTCATTATTGTAAATTTCCATTCTGAAAGTTCTGTCCAAATGAGATCTAAAGTAGTTTTATTGTAGGGAATATACAGGATATAGATCTATTACACATTTGTCTAATTTACTTTCCTGTCGCACTTTAATCACTAGTTTATGTTTCCTCCATGTTCCTGTGTTTTGTAGGATGTATCATCACACCACTGTTGCAATTCTGCTGTCACTGAGCTGGCGTGTAAGGAAGAGGGCACAACAGACGGTCAGGAAGCTGCTCTCCTCTTTGGGGGGATCCAGTTTTGCCCACGGCCTTCTGGGAGAACTCTGTGTGGTCATCAACAAGCACAAAGTACGCACTGATTATTCAGATTTAGTCCTCAAAAATGTATTTACAGTTGTTACGCCACATGTATCGAAAGAGAAAATCAGATTTTACTTTAGTACATATTCTGTTTTTATAATTCCTTACAACCACTACAGTTTGAGACAGAAAGAGTGAGTTCATTTTTTTTACTGACTGTTGTAATTTGTCAGGTTTTACCCCAAGATGTCCTGGTGTCAGACTCAGGAGAGCTGACTGAGATGGGTCGCAGCTACATCCCCCCTCGTGTTCTGCTGGAGGCTTTGTATGTTGTTTGCTCTGCTACCAGCCAATGGGGGGACCCTACCGAAGCAGAGAATTTGGCCATGGAGATCATGATAGTCTCTCATCATCCATCCATAAGTATGAAAATGAGTCTTATTAACTAACTTCATTCTGCTATGTTTTTGTAGTTTAATACCCTGGGATATTTTATCAGTGCTCTGTCCTGTTCTTGACATCTTATCTACTCCATGTGTCTCCTTCAGTTGAAGCTCGCCGAGGCCTCTGGCCTGTTCTGCTCTCCTCCATGAAAATAAAAGCAGAGGAATTTATAGAACAGAATCTGGAGAAGATCCTGCCTCGTCTACTAGATGTCAATGCTGGCAACCAGGTGTGACAATAACACACAGCTTTCAAATGAGATTTATACACAATAAGAATACTTAAGTGTAATTGACTGCTGCGCCAAAACTAGTTACCATTTTCCCTACATTCTGCATACAGGATGTAATCATTTGCTGAAGAATCTTGCAACACATTTGTCATGGAATCATACTTATTTATGTAACATGATACCCGGATGTTGACAGCTCATGTTTATTTTTTTTCCAGGCAACAAAAAATGCGGTCGGGGCTCTATCAAGCCTCTCCCCGGACCACCTGTTACCCCGGGTGATGAGTCATATCACAGAGGGACTTTCCCGACCTGCTCTACTTCACGTCACCAGAGAGGAGTACGCCATCATGCTCACACCAGAGGGAGAACTGTATGACACCAGCATCATCCAGAGGTAACACACAGTCTCTAAAACCACTGATGACTTTGACCTCAACAATCTCCAAAGTTTTCTTCAGTTTAACGCAATAAAATATCACGATTTGATTGTCATCATTAGCAATATGACAAAAGTAAAATGCATATTAATGTAATGCTTATGCATTGTTAAAGCACAGTGAGGAGGTATAATACAATTGATCTACCCAAAATATCTGACATTTTTTGTTTGTCATTATTTGCTCATAAAAAAGAGGGGGAATTTGACTTCATTCCAGGCCATCCTTTACAGGCAAAGCACCCGTCCTCTCATTTATAGGCTATCCCCATTTGTTGATTTAATGGTTGACATAAACTTGGGACTGAACAACAAGTACTCTATTTGAATACTTAGTTTTCAAGGTATGCTAAGGCTCTGCCATCTTGTCAATGACGTCACAAGGCTGCTACAAAGATTTTAAATAGCGGAGCTGTAATATCTTTGGCTGCTATGTGCGTTTCGTTCCTCATTCATGCTTCTTATATTATCGCTGGTCAAGTTGACGGTTCAAGGCAGGCCAGAACAACCTTCAGGGCATCGCGAAATGTGCAGGTCACCACTGCTGTGTAGCAAAAATCTGTCTTGAAACTTAAAAGAAACAGCGTGACATGTATTGTGGTTATTAATGATATAGACTGGGATTAATAATTCTTTCTTGATATACTTTTTGGCCTAATGGTTCAACCCTTTTGTCCTTTATTCACTCCTGTCTTCCACCTCTACACTCGCTGCAGCGCCCAAATGGAAAGCACCAAGAAAACAAACATAAAGCGAGAGAACAAGGCCTACTCCTACAAGGATCAGATCTTTGAACTGGAGTTTCAGGAGGTAAAGTTCACAAATCATCATCAATGTTCTTTGGAGGCGATGGCTGCTGGAACATCTTTTTGATTTGTCTTCATTTTTACAGGAGCTAAAGAAGAAAAAGGGCATCAAAGAGGAGGTGCAGCTTAGCAGCAAACAGAAGGAAATGATGCAAATCCAGCTTGACAGGGAGAGCTCTATTCGCAAGAGACTTGAAGGGGTACGCAACCAAATCTGAAGTTAAGATTGAAGTGATGTCTTAAATGCCTGCATCACAGCTTTCTAACTGTCTTCTTATTGGCCCTCACCTTTCTGTCACCAGATGGATGTGGAGCTGCAGAATGTGATGGGTCTGCTGGAAGCTGCTTTGATAGAGAGACCAGCACAGATCACCAAAGAGCTCCCTGCTGTCCTCCAGGTCCTACTGCCCCTGCTAAATTCCCCTTTGGCCGCTCCTCACGTCGAGCGTCCCTTTTTGGATATCGGAGTGTGCCTTATGCCCAAGCACCTTCACCATATAGGTACATGGACTGTTTTTGATTATATTGATAAACACAGAACTGTCTTTAATTGCTCAAATCAATTTTAATCGTCTTTATTTCCCCTTCCAGCCGTGCTTGTGGGTCATGTGACTTTACGGCTGCTGAAGCCGGAGTGTGATCTGGACTCGGCCTGGGAGGAGGAGGACCTGGCCACAGCAGCCAACCGTTCTGTCGTTCTGCTGCACAACCAGACTGTCCTGCAGAGAGAAAGCAAGAGTGGTGAGCACAGACACTAAAATATTATCCTCACAGGCACCACACTTTTTCCTAAAAAAAAAATATATATATACACACACACACACAGTGGCGATTTTAGCCTGAAATTTCTGGTGGGGCAATTTTGTATGCCGTCATGTCACCGTCACAAAGATAGAGGTAGCTGATTATTATAAGCAGTAGGCCTATATAGACCAGTAAAATATACTATGGGCTGGATTTTGAGTGCCAGCAGGGAGAAGAAATCCTATTTCATATCGATAGCACGATCGATTTCACATGCTTTAGCGTTCAGTGCGACACAAAGATGTTGCCTATAATACAGCATTAAAGTAAAATGATTGCAACAAAGTAAAAAGATTAGCCACAGACCCATAGCTTCACATCAGCGTCAACATCAATACTCTGAATAAAGAGCTTTAGGAGACGTAATGCTACTTTAAACAGCTGCTCTTAAAATGCAGATGTGACTTTAAATACTCACGTTTCAGTTGATCACAGTAAATCTGTTTATGCAGAAAAATAATCTGTGTAACGTAGTCAAGTCAAATGGGTTGGCGAGTGAAACAACTTTACATACCATTAGATATCTTACATGGTGGAGCTTATTCTCCAAACACACTCCTCCTCAACTCCATCAACTCTAATGCTTTTCCCCGCTGGCTGGACCTGATCATGTCGGATCATGTTGGTTCATGTCGGGTCAATAACTCCATACGGTCCCGTTAGCATCGCCTGCAGGCTAGCGGAGCTAAACTAGCAAGCCATGTACAGGTACCTGCTCATCACTACTAACGCATAAATACAATACTAAACTAGACTTACCACAGAAATGGGAGCGCAGACGTCTCTAGCTTCTCCGTCAGGAGAACAAACCGAAGATCAAACCGTATTATTCATCCGATATGTGAGTGAAACCTCTCCACATCCCCCGGTCAGTGTTCACTGACGGGGGATAGCCTGTTAGCCTGTTAGCTCAGGTCAAGCCGAGCAGGCAACAGGCTGGGAGCTGCAGTCGCGTTTCGCATTATTCGAGTCGCTAGGCAGATTTCGTGGGGCACATCTGAAAGTGCCCTAACTCCGCCCATCTCCCAATGTTAACTTCGGCCTGTGTGGTTCATTGGTGTTTCCATGGTAACAGTCTTAAGCTTGGGCCGTTGCCCCCAGAGCAGAGACGGACGGCAAGAGAGAAGCGTTTCACACAGCAAGCACACAGACAGAAACCCAAACGTATCATATGACTCCAAAACAAGACTATAATGCTTGTGAGTCAAGTTTATTCACACACACATTCACGCTACTTTGCATATAAAATAAAATAAAATATATTTTGCCACAAAGTACTGATGTATTGAGCTTTCTGCACAACAGCGCCATCTGGATCTGGTGGGGCAGTGCCCCACGTGCCCCTAATGTAGAAACGCCACTGTATATACATGCATACATAAATACATACACACATACATACACACATACATACATACACACATACATTAGAGCTGCTCGATTAATCGAAATTTAATCGTGATTACGATTATGGCGTCAAACGATCTCAAAACTAATATAATCGAGATGAAACGATTATTTGGCATTTTTTCCGAAAGACACGCGGATACGCCTTTCAATCCTTCCCCCAAAGCATTCAGCGGCCCAGCTGACTGGTTCTCGCTCTCAAGCAGCAGTAAAGTAAAGGAGGCAAGTTGTGTGTGTGATGATCGGCGGTGAAAAAAGCAGCGCGAGTGGAAAAGCAGGGAGGGCAGCCCCCGTCTGATCGACAAAAAGGGTCGAAAAAGTTCTAGCAGCAGCAGACCATGTAGCGCCGCATTTCTCCGCGCACCGGTCAGCCGGTCAGAGAGTGTTAGGGTTGCCATCATTAAGGGTTTGAATCACCGGGCACCGATATCCTGGTTTCACGGAGGAATAAGACACGCAGCCGTCATCAGTGTTTACCTGAGCCGGAAGTGATTCACTTTATTGCGCATGCTCCAGTCATTTAAAGAATAAAGCATAGACTTCAGAATAGGGGCACATAATCGTTTGAATAATCCTGATTTTGATATTGACCAAAACAATCATGATTATGATTTTTTTCCATAATTGAGCAGCCCTAACATACATACATACATACATACATACATACATATGTATGTATGTATATACATACATACATTCACACATATATAAATATACATATACATATATATATACATGTATCAAATTTAATGCTAACAAAGACGTGTTTTACGTTCTTTGAATATGTCCAGGTTATCTACAGAACTGTTTGAACTCTCATTTAAGTGTTTTTCCCATTTGATGTAAGGAAAATTCACCCTAACTATTTCCCCTATTCCTGGGGTCAAAGAAAACGCTTACATCCAGCTTTTTTCTGTAATGTGAATGAATACAATCAGCATTCACTCCTGAGTTTATTTAAATATGTTTTTGCCATAGACCTTCATCAGCCATCAAATTGACATTGTGAAACAACATATATTTACTATAAAGCCACAGACAATAATCATCAAAAAAAAAAGTTTAATTTGACAATACATTCAAATAGGTAAAACATTTTTACAGAAGAAGTTAATTCACACAACATAAATACAAATGACTTGAATGAAATGTGAAAAAATCATACAAAATCATATTATATATTAGAATCACAAAAAATACATTATTATAGTATTTCTGAAAATTTTGTTTTCTTCCTTAGACGTGGCTCCCCTGTCTGCCCCAGCATTCTCCTTCTGCTTCCCTCTCCTCAACGCCATGCTCAGGGAGTCCTCGGGCAGTACCGAGGAGACAGAGAGCATGATGACCAAAGCCCTGCAAGTCCTCAACGAACACTGCGAGCTTCGGGCAGAGACAAACATTGATGCCATGTTCATAGATGAGGTAAAGTCAATTGCTTTGACTTTATTTTCTGTCCTTGACTTGTGAAGGAGGATGAGTGGGAAAACAATATTCATTGGAAACAATAACCCATTTGTACAGGCCGCCAGATTTGAGTAATTAACAATAGTATAATAGTTTTCATGCTGTCCTTTTGTGTTCCCATTTATGTAATCACAAATCATCCACGTAGCAGTCAATGTTGGCATGTCTTGTCAATAGCTATTAAGCAAAGTCCTTTGTCTATAACAATAATATGATAAGCAAATTGAGAAAGCTCTTATTTTGTATTTGAATGGATTTAAATACTAACTATTTTGTCTTCTTGTCTCAGAACGGGCCTGAGCTGCTTCCACGTGTCAGCATGTTGGAGCTGCTCATCAGAATCATTTCCACAGCCACCCCAAGACTCCAGGTAAACAAGCAATTTTACAAACAGTATTTAAACTCTAAAATCTACTCCTAGTTTTTGGCGTGAATTATTATTTATTATTATATTAATTATAAAGTATAAACATTTCCTGAGTCTGAATTTGTCAGTTTCTATTTATTGAATGCACGGCATTTGCTGTTTAAGATCTTGTTTTAGTTCTGAGATGTATGAATTAGTAAGACAATATGTGTTGCAGGTGTTAGCGTCTCAGTCCCTGACCGCTCTGTGTGCCAGTGCTGGAGGAGAAGAAGGCTGCACTGTGGCAGAGCAGCAGGAGATAGATGTGCTGCTCAGCGCCCTGCTGTCACCGTGCTTCTCTGTCCGAGACTCCGCCCTCAGGGTGAGCTTTGTACCACTTTCATTTTAGTTTTTTGTGTTTTTCAGGTTCTCCATCCTTCCCACACGTTATCATGCAATGTCTAAGAAATACCACAAAGGAATTTCACAAACCGTTACAATTTTGGTGGTCAAAGTCACTGTGATGTCACAAAACATATCTCAAGCCATAACTCAAGAACCTCATATCCAAAATCATATTTTTAGATCATAATGGAACCACTTATTTTGAAGATACCTGGTTACTATGTAGGTACCTGGGCTGCAGTTACCACCTCAGGCTACCAGTAGTGACAAGGACACTACCAGATCACAAAAAAAGAGAAGAATCAGTCGTAAAGGATAAGGAGAGAGCAATTATCTGTCGCCACCACAATCAAAACCATTCCACCTTTGTGTGGTTGTCTTACTGTTTCCTTCCCTTAATTGTTTTGAGCAATGTACATATAGTACATGACCCACTGACTGTGTATGCATACATTAACTCCCAGTCTTTGTGCATAGGGATTGTTGGAGATGGAGTTTGCCCTGCCCACTGACAGCACGGAGGCCACTGGGCTCAGTTTGTTGCGCAGACTTTGGGTTGCCAAGTTTGACGTTGAAGAGGAGGGGCGAGCTTTGGCGGAAAAGTATGTATTCTTGGATTCTGATTTCAAGAATGCTATATCCTACAAAATGTGCTTCAGCACGGTGAAGGAGCATAGACACTTATTATATAATCAACAGTTGAACTCATTTGTTTGCTTGGTATTTCCTCCTCAGACTCTTGGAGTCTCTGGCCCTGGAGCTGGTCCCTGAGCTCTGCTGCCTGCTGATTGGAGATGTCACCCACCACGAGGAAGCTGTCCGTACTGCCGCGGCTGATGCTCTGTCAAGTGCTGTGTCTGAGTACAAAGACCAGTCTGCTGCTGTGCTCGGCCAGCTGACTGAGCTCTATCAAAAGAAACTTTATGTGAGACCCTGAGACATTTCCAAATCACACTATTGCTCTTATTGCTCTAGCTACTACTGCTCAATGAATTTCATGTTATAAATCTATGATGTTTGTATTTTTTATTTTTAAAGCGACCTCCTCCAGTGCTGGATGCCCTGGGCAGAGTCATCTCTGAATCTCCACCTGACCAATGGGAGGCCAGGTAGATCTCATTTGTTTGTCAAGACATACCAGAAGCTTTTAAGATGAGCTAGATGATGAGATTAAGTATAAAATATGATGTAAAAGATTTCTTTTTATTGGAGGCCAAAAAGAAAATCTTTGTCTCAGGAACCTAAATTCATTTATATAAAATGAACCAGCATAATATCTACTTAACATTACAAGTCGGGATTAGTTTCAAGAGAGAAGTATGAAGCCACAAAATATTAATATTGGTGACAAATGGACAGATTTCCCAGGGTGGAAAAGGGGGCCCTGACCCCCCATCCAGAGAGTGGCTCCCATCAATATCATTGCAAACATAAGCAATTGATTTGAAATAATAAAACAATATGCACTGAGCGCATGTTAATTAATTATAGCCTCACAGTGGTTTGGTCCACTGCTTACAGCTCCCCATCCCATATCTCTCTCAGACGCACACAAACACGCACACACATATACACGCTTCCTCCCTCTCTCCCTTCCTCCCTACCTCCCTCTTTAGTTGTGAAGAATTAGGCTTTTCAAACATAGATATGTGATCTTTTCTAGATGATAATGAAGTAAAATTTAGATGATATTTAACATAAACATACTCAAAACATTAGGTTCAATGAGCATTCTTTTTTCTTACTCCATGTAAAATGACTGCCATGGAGCATTTTCTGTATCATTCCTCTTCATAACTGAAGTCTTAATTCATTGAAAAAAGACAAAATCACATACACCCTATTTGTTTCAGTGTCTCTAGGCTATACACATTGACAGCAAAACATTAGAGATTCTTCTTCAGGAAAACTAAATCTAATATTATTCTTATATTATTTGCTTGAGTGCAGGTAATGGGTGTTCCTTCTCTACTTCTACTGTAAAAAAGACCTGTGAAGAAAAGATATCCAATCTTGCATTCACTGCACCAGGGACCACAGTGATATCAAATGCAAGTTGATATAAGAAAGTAATGTAGTGCTCATGGAAATGTTTCACAAATGTGTTATCAGCCAAAGGCAACTTAGAGACAAGGGCTTGAGAGGCAGACAGGCAGGGACAGTCAGACAGAGGCGCAGACTCTCAAGTAAGTTTGTTAGTGTTTGTCCCCAAGTTATGATGTAAAAGCCATCTCAACTTAGAATCTGTAAAAGTCAAGACGTTAGGCCTGTTGTTGTGTTGAACTGTGTAGTTATTGAGTGTTGAAAGGGTCAGATCCAGGGAGAGAGCCAGGTGACAGGAGCCCAGTACATCATCAAGACTGTTTTGCTTGCATCTGCACAGAAGATAGGGACAGAGACATTTGCAGGTATCAGATGATATCATAAAAGCTATGATATCATTATAACAGAGTACTAGAAGACATAGATTGTAAAGTATTCCTTCTTGTCCACTGAGCTCTTTTGTCATTAACACTTGTTTGTCAGGTGTGGCATCGCTGTGTCTCTGAACAAGCTGTCCCAGTACCTGGGTGAATCCCAGGTCACCCCTCTCTTCCTTTTCTTCGTTCCTGACGCGCTGAACGACCGCCACCCTGATGTGCGGCGCTGCATGCTGGACGCTGCCCTCTCTGCACTCAACACACATGGAAAGGTACAGCTCACATTGGTTTAAACACACACTTGGATACCACCATTTTTGTCATGCACTGTACGTCATGTCCATGCTCTTTGTAACAGGACAACGTGACCTGCCTGCTGCCAGTGTTTGAGGAGTTCCTGAAGAACGCCCCCCAGGACGCAAGCTATGACTCTGTCCGTCAGAGTGTAGTTATTCTCATGGGCTCTTTAGCCAAACATCTGGACAAGAGTGATCCCAAAGTAAAACCCATTGTGGCAAAGCTCATCACTGCACTCTCTACACCATCACAGCAGGTAAACAACTCATCCCAACTACAGTGGAAACTGCTTAAAGTGATTGGATATAGTGATCAACCGTTTATATGGATCAAACATCAATCAACCGTTAATATGGATCAAAACACTTGGGACAGAATCGTTCTTATTCAAATGCTGTTTAGACAATTTGGTTCTACGGATCAAACAGTCTGCTTACTTTTGTCATTTTGGGTCTCTTCATACATGTTTGGACCAGTAATTTACTGCTCCGTGTGTCTATCATTCACGCTATGACATCCACCGAATCTAGCCAAACCGAAAGTGCCCCGCCTTCTCGTCCGGCTCCCTACATTATCTAAGTTTAGAAATCCTGATGTTTTTACCGCGAGCGGGCCAGGCTGATGAATGTGCAGCTATGAAAAAAGATTTTACCGCGCTTATGCCTGCATGTTCATAAGTGAGTGAGCCATATTGTCTTTCTCTCAAGTTCCGGGACTATCGTACAGAAGCTAGCAATTTGGTTATAGTAATCAACAGCTAATAGTGATCTATTTGGCCTGGGGTGAACGTGATCACTATAAATGGTTTCGCTGTACTTACTTACCCTCCATTGTTCAATGTTCAGCATTCATGATTTGAATTTAAATGTCATCTTATATGCCTACCTCCCACATTACTGCCAATTCAACTCTTTTGTCTGGACCAAAATGAAAATATTCACCACCAAATCTCATGGGGTCTGTCAAATCCCTCATCAGGTCCAAGAGTCTGTGGCAGGCTGTTTACCTCCTTTAGTCCCGGCCATTAAAGAGGACGCTGCAGGCATTGTAAGGAACCTGCTGCAGCTGCTGCTGGAGAGCGACAAGTACGCAGAAAGAAAGGGAGCAGCGTATGGACTGGCCGGCCTGGTCAAAGGTCTCGGGATCCTGGCGCTCAAGCAGCAGGACATCATGTCCACGCTGACTGACGCCATTCAGGACAAGAAAAACTTAAGGCGGAGAGAAGGTTAGTGAGGTTTATCCATCCGCTCCACTGTCATGCTTTAGATAAATTTACAGCTATACAGTTAACAGTGAGTCTTGCTACATCATCGTCATTAGCTGTGACTCAATTCAGGGGCTGCATCCTTTAGAGTAGTGGTCTACCCGGCCCACGAAGGAGGCAATCTTCGTGGGCTGGGTAGACTGCAAAGGTCGAACTGAAATAGCTGTTCTGGTCTACAGACGCTTTTCCCCAATCTGCATTACCACTTCGCCCTGCTCTTATTGCTGTTGCCTAGCAACAGAGCTGAAGTTAGACATTATGAGAAAGTTCGTACACCTTCGTTTCTCAGTGTAAAAAGGACTCATTTGTCAGCTTCATTTGAAAAAGGAAAGCCGCTGTGATGCTATTGGTCTTCAAATGTAGCCTCTGAAGGATGCAGCCCCTGAACAGCTTTTGTGTCTAGCACACAACTGCCAGGAGCCAGGTACAGCTTTTTTTTTGTTTTTCCAAAAGAAACTGCTGACCAGCTGTTTGTCTCTTGTAGGAGCACTGTTTGCCTTTGAGATGCTATGTAACATGTTGGGGAAGCTGTTTGAGCCATATGTGGTCCATGTCCTGCCACACCTACTGCTCTGCTTTGGCGATGGAAACCAGTACGTCAGAGAGGTGAGTGGATAGATTATATCCTGAGGCCATTGCCTCTTCTGCATTCACATCTCGCTTTCCGCTCAAATATACCCGAATGGTGCTCCCTGACTTAAGTTATTACCCACTCACTGTCTCCTCCTCCCCCAGGCTGCAGATGACTGTGCCAAGGCTGTGATGAGGAACCTTAGTGCCCACGGCGTGAAACTGGTCCTTCCCTCCTTGTTGGTGGCCTTAGAGGAAGAGTCTTGGAGAACTAAAGCAGGTGAGGGGCTCATGCATACAGAGTTACTCGAGAGGTCTGGAATATATTTAGGATGCAAGATTATTTGGTTGTCTCCCACTTCTTTGACTTATCTGAGTCTTGCTTAAGCTGCTTTAAGACGTGCACTGAACTCTAGAAATGTAATTGTCTGGTGTGGCTGAATGTGAGACGAAAAGTCAGTCAATTTCTGCGGACATTCCCCAGAGTTTTTCACTGAGATCACTGTGAGCAAGTGGAGGCATTGATGATGTTTCTAACACACCAAAAATAATTCAAATATCTCTGGATGAAAAATAGGAGCCATACAAGTAGAACATTATGATAAAGAGACAACAAGGTAGCTGCTCACAGTCAAGGCATGCAGTCAATTGAAAAGCAAGCCGAACTGAAAAAATTGCCGATCATTTAGCATGGATCCCTAATAGTCGGACTGCGGATCGGACATAGACGGAGACCTGTTATTAGATTGGGACAGAGCGTTTCTACTTTAACCGGCGCACTTTTTCTGGCAATTACGGTCTTATTTAAACCTGCACAGTTTTTACAGTCTTTATGGTATTGAATCCTGGCAGCACATGGTATAGTTCACGTCACTGAACCAGAGAAAGTGGAAACAAAGAGAAAATTTAAAGCTGTTTAGTTGTTCATGTTTGTTGAGATTGTTTGAGTGTAATGTAGTTCTATATTAAGGAAAAGAAGAAATGGGAAAACTCATAACTTAAGTTATTTTAACTGTTTCAAAAGTCCTTTATTTTATCTTTTAAAGCAAGCCTTATTCCAATTGAATTGAGAAAAGAATGTTTCTTTTATTAATAGAATCGATTCAGTTCAGTGTTAAAATTAATAATAAACATACTTACTTTATTTGATATGTTAGTTTGTCAGTTATTGACTTCATACTGACATTGATACAACTACTAGGCTACAAGGAATAATCATTGCAGTGCATATTTTATCAGATTTGTTTGTATTTAAGAGTGGATTATTAAATAACTAAATGATAAAAAAATGTTTTTTGATAAACTCATTATTATATTAATCGAATAATTGGAAAGATAATCGTTAGCCTAAACGAATAATAGAAGAATCAATCGTATGATTAAGTGATTAATTGAAAAAATAATCGTTAGATGAATCGATAATAAAATAATCGATGGGTGCAGCCCTAATACATTACCTTCTGCCTCCTGCAGGCTGTGCCACTTTAGTGTTGTTGTGAATACATCTAAGTGGAGAATCTCCTGCTGTGTTGTTCATGTTTGAAAGGCAAACTCCAGAGAAAGACTGGACTCCATTGTGCATTCATGTTTGAAAACGACTTTAGAAAACTGCAGAAAAGTTGTGTCCCAGCATACATACTACTGTAAATGTATTTTAGGCGGTGTTGTGTGTGAACGCATTCAATGAAAATAATATAATGTAAATATTCATATTTTTTGTAAACGCTCCTGTGAACTGGCACAACACTGATTGTAGGATATTTATACCAATGTGTATTGAAAGTATATTATCTATTGTTGTGAAAAGCAGGGTAACTGAGTCTTTTTCTTTTTCATTTATAAACTTCTTATGAATAACCCCCTTCTCTCCTCCAGGCTCAGTGGAGTTGCTGGGTGCCATGGCTTACTGTGCTCCCAAGCAGTTGTCCTCTTGCCTGCCCAGCATCGTTCCCAAGCTGACCGAGGTGCTGACCGACTCCCATGTGAAGGTGCAGAAGGCCGGCCAGCAGGCCCTCAGACAGATCGGCGCTGTCATCCGTAACCCCGAAATCCTGGGTGAGGGACTAGACAATACTATTTTATATGATCATAGCATGCTGAGCATGACAGAGCACATTCAGCCTGAGAAAGACTAGTGTTTTAACAGTGATGTCATTGTTCTCTCAGCCATAACCCCCGTCCTGCTGGACGCCCTCACGGATCCATCCAAAAAGACACAGACATGCCTGCAGACACTGCTGGACACCAAGTTCGTTCACTTCATCGACGCTGCCTCACTCGCCCTCATCATGCCCATCGTCCAGAGAGCCTTCCAGGATCGCTCCACTGACACACGCAAGATGGCCGCTCAGATCATTGGCAACATGTACTCCCTCACTGACCAGAAGGTAAGCAAGCTGTGAAGAAATATTACAATGAACTTTAAAACACAAACAACATATTAACTTGTCCTTCAAACCTTTGTATTCTGAAGACTTTTTGACACATTTTGTTAATGGTGTGATTTGTGTCATTGTTTGTAGGATCTCTCACCCTACCTGCCGAGTGTCATCCCTGGACTGAAGGCCTCTCTGTTGGACCCAGTGCCTGACGTGTGTTAATTAATAATTAAATACACTATTTATTCACCTAAAACACCATAAACATTTTATTCATTTTTAAGACCTCACATGTCACAGTATATGTCAAAATATGAGAAATGATTATTCATTGATCAGTGACGTTTGGCTTTAACACTGATAATTTTCTTTATTTACAGTGAGAATTTCAGTAATATACAGTTAATGATTAAGTTTAAGGAGCCAGAAACTTACACTGAGCTTTTCGCTCTCCTTACGCTGATGACTTAATGGTAACATTAATATAGATAGGTGTTGTTTAGCAAACTAACAAACCCCCAGCTCTGCAGCTGGGGGTTTCATCATCTTTTGATCGTCATGAACGTCTGCAAAGTAATGCTTTCAGATCAATTATATGAATGAGGAAATGAAGCACAGTGTCATCGTCTTCAGACTCAGCAGAAGGCGACACTGGGTTTTCACCTCAGCACCTTTCTGGAATATGCCCCACCACTGTGTTCTGTTGTATAGAGTTGAAACCAGAGTCGCTCTTCTTCTCCTCTCCAGGTTCGTACCGTCTCAGCCAAGGCCTTGGGTGCGATGGTAAAGGGGATGGGTGAGACCTGCTTCGATGACCTGCTACCGTGGCTCATGGAAACCCTGGCCTCTGAACAGAGCTCTGTAGATCGCTCCGGAGCTGCACAAGGTCAGTTCTTCTTCACTCTCTTGTTGTGTTGGTGGAGATGTGTGCCCGATATCATTGAACACCTGAGTCACTGAATGCTTTGTGTGTTGGTGTGTTCAGGTCTTGCTGAGGTGATGGCTGGACTGGGAGTGGAGAAGCTGGACAAGCTAATGCCAGATGTGGTGGCGACAGCCAGCAAGGTCGACATCGCTTCCCACGTCAGAGACGGCTACATCATGTTGTTTATCTACCTGCCCCTGACCTTTGGAGAGAGGTTCACTCCTTATGTTGGGCCCATCATCCCTTGCGTTCTCAAGGTAATGGCCACTCAATCTGTTAACAAGAATCTGTTAGTATTTTTTCCAATTTAGCCCTGAGTTTTGATTTTATTTTTTGTTTGAGTACAACCAAAGTATAGGTATACATATGAAATGGTTTGTATTTATATAGCGCTTTTCTAGTATTGATGACCACTCAAAGGCTACTGTGGCATTTAAAGGGAAAAAACATTGTGAGTTAAGTAATATTACGAGAATACAGTCATAATATGACCTGCTCAATCTTTTGGCTCATCAGCACCATCAAAAATATTGACCTAAGTATCAGGACTTTTTTTATTCATAAGAAAGAATCACACAAACTCTGGGGACTTTGTGTCTATGGTAGAGGAGGGAATGTTTGGTATTGGTACTTTGTAATTTTCATCAACAATGAGATTGGTTCAAGATTTGGAATCTATAAGTAGTGAAACCCCAGCAAACAGAGGTCATCTCGGATCGATATTTTAAATTATTGTAATATCATTACGACTTGTAATTATTCTCGAAATTCCAATATAGCCCTAATACTCATCATATTCATATTCCATCATAACTAACGATTTGATAAGTTCTAAATTTCATTAAAAAGTTGGAACTCTGGACTTTGTGTTAAATTTATCTATATCAGGAAACTGCCTTGTCAGTGACTCAAGTACCTCAATCATTAAGCTGTGTATCATTCTGCAGATCACACTTCACTGCAGCTCAGTATCTTTTTCTCTCTCTTTGTTCACCGCCAGGCCCTGGCTGATGAGAACGAATATGTGAGGGACACAGCACTGCGAGCGGGCCAGCGAGTCGTCAGCATGTATGCCGAGACCGCCATCGCATTGCTGCTTCCTGAGCTGGAACAGGGTCTCTTTGATGACCTGTGGAGAATCAGGTTAGATATGAAAACACGGTCACACTTTGTTGATTGAATAAATGTCCCCTATGTACTGACTAAATGTGTGTCCATGCTGCCGTTGGTGTGCAGGTTCAGCTCTGTGCAGCTGCTTGGAGATCTACTGTTCCATATCTCTGGAGTAACAGGAAAGATGACCACAGAGACGGCCTCTGAGGATGACAACTTCGGGACAGCAGCATCAAATAAAGTGAATAGAATTCCAACAACAAATCCAACACGTATTTATCCAGTTAATAATAAAAAAACTGAGACTTAATTTCAAATGAGGGATTGTTCAGCTCCAATGCTGCATTGCTGACCTTTGAACTTCCCCCACAGGCCATCATTGGTGCTCTTGGCGGTGAGCGGCGTAACCGCGTCCTCTCTGGCCTCTATATGGGTCGGGTAGACACCCAGCTTGTGGTTAGACAGGCTTCCCTCCACGTGTGGAAGATCGTGGTGTCCAACACCCCCAGAACTCTTCGGGAGATCCTCCCAACCCTCTTCTCTCTCCTGCTGGGTTTCCTTGCCTCCACCTGCTCCGACAAGAGAACGGTATTATTCCTTTTCACTTCATAGTCCTCTGTTCTTATGCTCCCTGGTTGACAATTGTCAGTATTTGCTATGTTGTGAGCGTGAAATTACCCCCCACTGATTCTGTGTCCATGTGGTTATAGATTGCTGCTCGGACATTGGGTGACCTGGTGAGGAAGCTGGGAGAGAAGATTCTCCCTGAGATCATTCCCATCCTAGAGGAGGGACTGCGCTCTGACAAGAGCGATGAGAGGCAGGGCGTCTGCATCGGACTCAGTGAGATCATGAAGTCCACCAGCAGAGATGCGGTGAGTCACACACATTTCTCTTAAACAAAGGAAGAGTGCTAAGTACAGTCTTTCAAAGAGAAATGAGTACCCATTTTTATGGGCCGTTTATTGTCATCATTTTACTATTATAGATAATTCCTTTTTTAGTTCGGAATCTAAATCTAATAAATGACATCAAATGAAATCTTAAACCAAGCGTCTGAGAACTGAAACAAACATGAATTATTAACCTGTTGTTATTGCACTGCAGGTACTTGTCTTCTCCGAATCACTGGTCCCAACAGTCAGGAAAGCTTTATGTGACCCACTGGAGGAGGTTCGAGAGGCTGCAGCCAAAACCTTCGAGCAGCTCCATGCAACCATTGGTCACCAGGCACTGGATGACATCCTGCCTAGCCTGCTCAGACAGCTGGTGAGTGAACAAGGACACAAATAATGTAAAATTTAGATACCATTTAAAAAAAAAAAAAAAAAAAGAACTAATCTATAATAAATTGAATGTGTTTTCCCAGGATGATGAGGAGACGGCTGGCTTTGCTCTGGATGGTCTTAAGCAGGTCATGGCGGTGAAGAGTCGCTCTGTTCTGCCTTACCTGGTTCCAAAGGTAATGTTCACAGTCTGGTTTTCTTGTGTTACTCCATATTATTGTGTCCAGATGACTGACTAACGCCGATGTCCTCCCTCACCAGCTCACTGCTCCTCCTGTGAACACCCGTGTGCTGGCCTTCCTGTCCGCTGTGGCTGGCGATGCTCTGACACGCCACTTGGGCGTCATTCTGCCTGCTCTGCTCTCCTCCCTCAAAGGGAAGCTGGGAACAGAGGATGAAGCACAGGTAACACCAGCACCCACAAATTATTACATCCACCGCTCCTGTTACACAACCTTCTCGTTCTGTCCTCATGCTCGTAAAGAACTAACGATCACTCTGATGGATTATGTTTGCTTCAGGAGCTCTGCAATTGCCAAACAGTGATCCTGTCAGTTGAAGACGATTTGGGCCAGCGCATCATCATAGATGACCTGCTGGAGGCCACACGAGGTGCTGACCCTGGCCACAGACAGGCTTCCGTCACCATCCTCAATGCCTACTTTGCTCGTACCCGCCTGGACTACAGTTCCCACACACGCACTTTACTGTCCGGCCTCATCCGCCTTCTCAATGACTCAAACCCAGGGGTCCTGACTCAGAGCTGGGACACCATCAACTCCATCACCAAGGTGTGTTGAAGTGGAAATGAAAAGTACCTGTACACAACTTCATCTTTGCATTGATGCAGAGATACCATATTCGTATTAACACTACATGGTGGAAATAAAGCAAAGAGTTTAGTCCTGTATAGTCAAAGGGTAAATGTGAACAATGTGTTGTTACTTTTTGTCTCACAGAAACTGGACGCGAGCAGCCAGCTGGCTCTAATCGATGACCTGCACCGGGACATTAGATCAGTAGCTGCAGATGTGAAGGGTCAACACCTGCCTGGTTTCTGTCTGCCCAAGAAGGTAAGACGGCTCCTCCTGACACATTGTTGGTAGTTCTATGTTTTTATCTACTAACGATCATGTGTTGGAATTTTACTACAACTTTGCTGTGGGCATCATTCTCGTTCAGTTATGTCACATTTCCGATTATAATTCTCCCAATAGAGATGTCTCCACTTATCTGTTTTAATTCATCTGTATAATTCTGTACCATCAATTCAACCAAATTAATAATTATCGGGAGCCATGATCAATAACAAACTTGATCAACAATAGTGTTTGACTTTAACATTTTTTTAATTCCAAAAATTAAGTGGTTCCATTTTCACAAATATGAGCAGTTTTTTGGCTCTCTGGTGTATTGGGATTTTTAATACATAACACGACAAACAATTATCTTCTGGTTCATACAATTCAACCTAGCTGCGGCTAGGGGCCAGAGCACTCTTGTCACTTTCAGACTTTGAGTCAATGGCCCTGAACAATGAAATCACATTTGATTTATACTAAATAAGCCCCTCCTTTCACAGAGGTAGAATGTTTATCCAATCAGCTCTCTGCGTGTTGTCTTCAGGCTTAGATTTGGTCACCTTCAATCTGAATGAGGACCCCTTCGAAGTCTCACTACACATTTACATCAGGCCTCTGCTCAGTAAAACCTGTTTCTCTCAGTGAAACCCCCGTTCTCTCAGACCCCCTCGTCTGCGCCGTTTAAACACCTATGGTCACCCTGTTGCAGAGTGTAAAGGCCGAATTATAGTCGGGTTTTACGCACGCACGCATGCACGCAAGACACGCAACACGCCCCTTTCGTGCCCTCTGGCGGCTTGCGTGCGTCCGCCAATTTTTCTAACTATACGACAAAACGACGCGAGCCTCACGCAGCCCGCAAGGCTTGTGATTGGTCGGCTTACTACATCCCGTCCGGAGTCTAGTTTCCGGTTTCATGCCCCACAATACGCGGAAATCACGGAAGATTTAGAAGAACGAATATGGACCAAATAGAAGAGCACTTGGCAGAAGAGATCCGAAAGTATGACCACTTGTATAACCCGTCACTGACTGGCCGATTTGTCCGCCAGAAATAGGCTATGAGGAGCCGGAGTGGCGATGTAAATAAACAGTCGACGAAGAAGAAGACGTCTCTTCTTTTTGTGTTTTGTCTTTGAAAAAAAAACGTTACTCCGCCTAGGGTTCTGGCGGTGAATTGCGTTGCAACACGCGCAACACGTTAGAGAAGTATAAACCAAAACGAGTCCGTCGATGCAGCTGCGTGGCCTTCCGCGGTTGCAGTCGCAGGAGTATAATTCAGCCTTAAGAGAGCCCCTGCTGTGAAAACCCTTTTGTTTCAGCAGCAGGACCAGGCGTCTCCAGCCAATACACATCAGCAAAGAGGATTTCACCAGTTTAAACCACACAGAAAGCAGCTTGTAATAATTTCCCCAATATATACGTGTCAATCTTTCATCAAACTTATCTAAATACAAATGTCTCATCACACTGGTTTCAATATTTTACACAGCATTTCCCACAAAATTCTTTCAATCTATGGCGGTATTGGGGCTGTATGTATGGGCGTTCCATTTCTTTCATGTGCAGCAGATTCAAAGTCTTGGGTACAAAGTCTAAAGATTGAAAAACTAGTTTTATCTTGAAAGAGAAAAACTGCGCGAAGCTGAAACTATTTATTCTAATTGTCTGCAAGGACAGTAATAACTCTATAATGATGCCATGAGTGCATGAGTGAGCATTCAGCAAATAGCACTGCAGATAATTAATTATTATAGCAACTTTGGAAATGCAATTTGATGTTGTTAGATTAAGCTTTTGAGACATGTTACAGAGTAATTAAGCAGTTAATCAAAATATAAACTGACAGATTAATCAATGAAAATGATATTCACTATTATGTTCTTCATCCTGTTTGTGTCCACAGGGTGTGACCTGTATCCTGCCTGTCCTCAGAGAAGGTGTCCTCACCGGCAGCCCTGAGCAGAAAGAAGAGGCAGCTAAAGCATTGGGAGGGATCATCAAACTGACGTCTCCTGAGGCGCTGAGGCCCTCTGTTGTCAACATAACTGGACCTCTCATTCGTATCTTGGGAGACCGGTTTGCCTCGACAGTGAAGACCGCTCTGCTGGAGACTCTCACCCTGCTGCTGGCAAAGGTCTGTGCCTACATCTCCCAATAGGACACCAAAAATACAGTTGAATATACATCCATATCTTTCTTCATAAGGGTGTTTGATTTTTTCTTGATTCATATCTCTTGGCTCAAACCTTTTATTTTCCTCTTCCAGGTGGGCATCGCCCTGAAGCCCTTCCTCCCTCAGCTGCAGACCACCTTCCTGAAGGCCCTGCTGGACTCAAGCCGTGCAGTGAGGCTGAGGGCTGCCGAGGCTCTGGGCCAGCTGGTTTCCATCCACGCCAAGGTGGACCCACTCTTCACCGAGCAGCTGTCTGCCATCCGTAACGCAGAGGACGCTGGGGTCAGGTGAGATTCTAAGAACCTAGGTTGGAAAATGTTCTCTATTTTTGGAAAGTAAATGATTTAGCTGAAAATGTGAATGTCTAATGCCACTCTTGATTCCTGTTGAGGATGGTGGTTTTCACTTATTTAATATCAAAGTTTAATATGATGTTGGATAACAAATGCATACATGAGGATTTGTGACAGTTGTGAGATTGTATAATTTCCACTACTACCACTTTAAACCTCAAATGCCTCAAATCTGATGAGACATCCAGTGAAGAGGAATTGTAATGCCTAGTTCACACAACACCATTTGTGGCCCAATTTTCCAGTCGCTAGTGAGTTTTGCAAATCACAAGCAAAATCACCAGGTCAGAGCGTGATCAGTTTTCGAATAGCAACTGTGAAAGACACGATTCAAGGGGATCGTCGACACTGATACATCACAGCCAATCAGAGCGCAGACCCTGATGAAGGTACATGTAGTGTTGAGGGTGCAACCCTGACATTTGCATATTGCTTTTATGAGAAGTACCAAAGAAATGAAATAATTCGTAGGCTGAGTTCAAGTATGAGACACCCACCATTAAAACATGTCATCATCAAATATTAAGTTATGAAGTTATAAAAATAAGTTAATATATTGTTATTAGCAAAGCTGAGATTAAATACCAGGATTTGTTGTTTAATTGAAACTGATGTGAATCTCACCTCCTTCAGCTTGATGTTATTCTGTAGCAGGAGGATCAGTCAGATCTCTTGACACGTAGCTTCATGATCTAATGTTTGGAAACCCCATCGCCTTCCATAATGTAGTATGAACTCACAATGACTGCAAGACTCCTGATCACAAGACCGCTTGTCTTGTAGTCTGAACCGTACAGTGGTCTAACACCTTTGAAAGTCGTGTTGTGTGAACTTGGCATAAACACACAATGCTTCAGTTTAAGGTTTCAAGAAGGAAACAGTGCTCTGCAGGATGTGTGTATGAACGCCCCCATGTGTCAAACCACTGGGGGGGAAAAGCTACAAATATGAAACAGAAAGGCTAATGTAAACAAGGCTAGTGGGATTTCTTAACCAGATGCCAATAAAATTGCCCAGCTTATCATCATTAAATAATAAGAAATGTCAATACAGAAATGATAAATACATGTTTGAGTTTATTTAATAATAGTATCTCCAGTACATAATTTGTCCACCAGAGGGAACTGACAAATACATTTTTCAGCTCTCCTCAGTCAGTGAACTTGAGCCTTCTTTAATAACTAAATCTAAAGGACTGTATTTGTTTGTTAATGTTAGAACACAGCCTCACCATATGTATATGTTTATGTTTTCAAACACAAAAATTATTATCAACGTTTAAAAAAATCCATTACTGTCGGGGCCCCCCCTCTTAATTAAAGCTGTTGTCATGCTAATTCCTGTGTTGTGCTCTTTGCCCCGTCACAGGGAGACTATGCTCCAAGCCTTGAGGTTTGTCATCCAGGGGGCCGGGTCAAAGGTGGACCCAACCATCCGCAAGAACATTACCACCACATTGCTAGGCATGCTGGGACATGATGAGGTATGACAGGAGGAGCAGATGTCTTGCAGCATTGAGTTGAACTGTGACTTTTTTTTGTACATCTGTTGCAACGTGCCTGTTTCTTTTACCCCAGGGCCAGTGATGGTTAATGAATAATTAATACTGAATAAGCAATTATAAGTTAAATAAAGTATATAAGTATAAACACGGAAGACATTTTACAGAGAGATGATCAGTGGTGTCCTTTTCTCTGTGATCAAAGTAGAAAAAACGGAAGTCAGACAGAGGATGTGGTTTTCTGAAAGGTGGTTTTGAGCCTACATGTCAGTTTGAGAATAAATGACACTGAACCTTGTTCTGTCTGGTGTGCGTGTGTAGGATGCAACTCGAATGGCGTCAGCAGGCTGTGTTGGTGAACTGTGTGCTTTCCTGTCAGAGGAGGAGCTGCGGAGTGTGTTACTTCAGCACATCTTAGGTTGGTATCTATATGCCACATCATCACCTTCAGTCGTCCAGTAAACCAATAATGTGATGTATGTGTGTATAGTGATGATTTGTTAATTGTTAGTATTGTTCTCAGTAACACTGACAGCTGTTTATTACCAATGACATGTTGCATAGACTGAACCTGCTTAGTTTCAAAAAGTAGTGTTCATCCGTTTTTGTTTTTTTATATCTTTATTTAACAGGATATATTTTTGTCTAATACAACTCTATCAATAAAGCTTAACACGTCCTGTGTGTGTTTTACCTAGTTTTCTGCTCTTCTCTATTCAACAGTTTATTCAGTCTATTCACATTGAGTTGCTTCAAATAATGAAATAATTTATTTTTATTTCTATCTTTAGCGGACTTGTCTGGTGTGGACTGGATGGTGCGTCATGGTCGGAGCATGGCTCTGGCCATAGCTGTCAAGGCTGCTCCTGAGAAGCTGTGTGGGACGGAATACTTTGACACCGTATCTGAAACCATTTTGAGCAACGCCACCGCTGACAGGGTGAGGGGGAAGTTTTGAGTGTGGTCCTCCGGTCTTTGACAACACATTTCTCACACATTTCTCACACTAAAGAAATTGATTTATGGTTTTAGGAATATGGTTAGTTATATGTTGTTGTTTTAGTCGAAGTGATTTGCTCAACAATTTACTGGCAGGAGCCTTGTTACCACAGGTTACTAGGCAACCAACCGACTCAAGAAAGTCCCTTCCATCCAAGAGCTGTCCCAGCCCATAATCTATAATTAACCCTAAGCCATTAATCAAATGAGTAATAAGGCTGGTAATCAATTTTCCTAAATAGATCCACCATTTTATCTGAATCCTCCTCAAATTGTAACGGATTCCTCTTTGGGTCATGCCCCACCCCTCCAGCAAATTTAATGAAAACTGGTTCTGTAGTTTTCTAGTAGTCCTGTAAAAAAAAAATCAGAAAATATATGATCATCGATACCAAACCCTTAAATATGTCAGAATTGTTTTCATCAAGATACTTGTATAATGCCAAAGCCCTATCTCGACATATCAAGTTTCATGGAAATCCTGATAATAGTGTTTTTATAATGCTGCTAACGACAAGACAAACAAATAAATGTAGAGGAAGACATAACCCCTTTGGTGGACATAATTCATGCAGGCGATAGTTCCTTGCCTTTTACTATTTCCTTAAATTGTCGACCTAGCTCTTTTCTCTTTCAATACATGTTCTCTGCTCTTCCAGATCCCCATTGCCACCAGTGGAATCAGAGCGATGGGATATCTGATGAGGCATCATCTCAGGACAGAGGGAGGCAGTAATATTTCCCAACGCATCATCACACAGTTAGTCAAGGTAAAGCAAGAACCGTTTCATTCAGCTGATCACAGGCTTCTCTTACTTCTACCTTTGTACATGCTAGGAAGTGAGTGTAATTTATAAACAATTTGCTGCACCCTTCATACTACGATATGGTTATTTGAATAATATTCTCCTTTGTCAGTTGTTTTTCTCTTTACTGCTCTTTTACCAGGTTAGGAAAGCTCATATGTTAATAGTATCATGTAGTATTAATTCATAGATTTAAAAGTAACGATGATGGTATTTAACCTAATCTGCCAAAGAAAATACCAGTCCACTGAAATCCATGTATCCTTTCTCTGAAGCCTTGTGAACTTGAGTCAGATATCGGTCATAATTTATTAATTACACAGAGTGTTTAGTGGTTAAGTTAATCTTAATAGTAAGATCAAATAAGATCAAGCTTTATTGATCCCACCCCAAGGAAATCCACTTGTAACAGCAGCAGATAGTCAGCATGGGGTAGATAAGAGAATAAAAAAGGCAACAAAAAAAAAAAATTGTTACTAGAATGATTGCATAGTTGGTATAAAAAGATTTTGAAATAGACGCTTATTGTGGGTGAATTTCACAATAAGTGGCATGCTAGGAATAATATATATATGGTATACATTATACAGATAATGAAAATAGTGCATGTAATGGTGAGTAGTGTGTGTTGTGGTATTGATAAACTGTGTAATAGCAGGTGCAACTAGCTACAACTCCTGCAGCGCCATCTTGTATCTTATTAGACTGATGAGCAAGTAGATTTAATTTAAGACATGAAGGTACAAGAGTTAGTATGAATAAATACAGTGACGAGTACCTGCTTTCACAGTGTGTAATCTATGGAGGTTTTGTAATATGACCTCTGCTGTCTCTATGGTCACACAGTGTCTTCAGAATCAGTCCAGTGACATCAGACTGGTGTCAGAGCGGGTGCTGTGGTGGGTGTTCAAAGACCCGGCTACGCCCTCAGTGGAGGCCAGTCTCATCAAGCCTGTGCTGAAGAGTCTGCTGGACAACACCAAGGACAAGAACACCAGCGTCAGAGCCCAGAGCGAACACACCATTGTCAACCTGCTACGACTTCGCCAGGGGGAGGAGACCATGCAGGTCAGACTGCAGACCATCTCTAATATAATTTACAAATGGAGATGATGTACATTAGAAAAGACTGTTGTTCTAACTTTTTCTCTTCCCTCACTTCAGAGTATTACTGCCATTCTGGACTCTGCAAGTAACGACCTACTGTCTGACTGTCACCGCCGGTCTTTGAAGAAAATCGCCAGCATGCCAGACTCTAACGAAGAGATAGATGACACCATCCTAACATGATGGAGCAGGACTGAACCATGAAATGAAATCTGGAGAAATCTACAGAAGCTTGACTGACATGTAAAGCAAGTCTCCACTGTTTAAGAGCCCCAGACACACTCACCACACGTGCCCATGTTGCCTTTCATGGACAAAGGCAGGGATGGGTCGCTTTTTGACTGGCTTCCCCCCAAAAAAAAATTGTTTTTCTTTTCTGCCTCACATCATTGTGACAGTGGCATTTAAGCCCAATTTATAACTTTGTTCTTTTATCTTACACTGTGCAGGATACTCCCCTGTAATTAATTAATTAGGAAGACACAAGGCCAAATTCTTTTTTTGACGTTTGTATTTTGCTACTTATTTTACCAATAATGATTTCAAGCAGTCAAGACATCACTGTAATGAAGTGACAACCCTATCTTTAGCTTTTATTTGGATTTTGTGTGAGAGTTGTTCAGGGTCAAAAGCAGCCTCTTGTTAGAGTACAAAAAAACCATGCTTACGTCAGTGAAACGGTTGTAAAAAGGCAATACAAAATAAAGAGATCTTGATTTCACAATGTAGTGTGTCATTGTATTTTCACAAAATTGTATACAGTGTCTGTGCAACTGAGGATTCAGAATAAAAAATGTGTGTGTGTGTGTGTGTGGGGAGGGGGGGGTGTAAGGAAGTTTGGCACTTGAGTGTCATTTTGACATGATCTTGTTTTTGGCTCTAAAAGCATCATCACCACGAGAAGTAAACATTAACATCTGTAGGAAAAAGGTTTTTCAAATTGTCACATTCCTTGGTCATATTAACAATATCCTATCATGTAGCCTTAATGTGATGAGGATGAAGTGAACTTGCCTTATAATTGAGATGATGGTTATCAATGTGTGATGGATATAGTGCAAAATGAGATTTAGTCCAAGAATACATTATTTAAAAATGACTACTACGGCTTAACCTAAGAGAAGAAAACGTCACCTAAGACCAAACAAAGTATTTCTATCAGTATATGTTATTGTAAAAACGTGTGTGTTATAGTTGGGAATCAATGGGAGGACCCTGCCCTCCAGCAGCATGGGTGTGCTTCATCAATGGGACGGCACGGCCGGGCTGTAGCCGGAGCCTGCGCAGTGACGCCGGGTCAGAGTTGGGTGCAGCTCCACCAGAGAAGGAAGCGGAGTTTCCGGCTGTTTGCAGCGGAGGGAGAGGATTGCTGACGCCGTGAAACCCCGAAAAAAATCACCGCCGGCTCGGGGGTTAAGAGATAGTAGGATTTCTAGTGGTCTTTTTCTCTCGTATCGTGGGATTCTGGGGGGTTGGTGAGTTTTTATTTCCACGGGCCGAGGGGGTCGGGCAGAGAACCGAGCTACGAAGCGGCACACGGCTGGAGTGAGCCACTAGCTACCGGCATGGCACGGGACTACGATTACCTCTTCAAGCTGCTCATCATCGGTGACAGCGGTAAGGCGACGCCGAGGATGCGGGACGGGAAGTGGGCCTCGTCCTGTTTTTGTACAGGCGGGGGAGCAGAAATGCAATTTGAAGCCCCGTGTGTATCTGTCTGACACATTTACCACTTATCGTATGTTAGTTTTATGAATGGAATTTATATGTAAAATGTACACATCCGCCATATTTCTGTGGCGGTGACAGGGCGGAGGTTGTGTGTCCGGGCATGGCAGCGATCAGGCCGGATATCGCCTCCAGAACACCAGCGTTTGAGTCGAAGAATTTCTCTTCCTGTGCCCATATCGACTCGTAAATTTATTATTGCTACACAACAAAGACGCACTGGGAAATAAACCACTGTATGGGGGTCCCACGCTCTTTAATGTGGCCTCTTGTTTGTAACCCCTGCTAGCCTAGCTAGCTAGCTGGAAGGTGCGCTAACAGTACACTTTGGTTACAGGGCTAATGTGAACTCACGGTAGCTGCACCCAGAAGCTGGTGCTTTAATGAATTTGAGATCTACGTACATCAGCTAAAATGTATTTATTTATATCTCTAGTGCACAATAGTTAAGTAAATTCAATGAGTTTACGTTAGCAAGATACGTTTTGTTATTTAGCATGCTAGTGCTAGCTGCTTCACAGTGGAGGAATGCTGCACTGCAGCCTCTGGTTTTCATCTCTGCATCCAGTCTGTTCAAGTGTGGTGAAGTGACACTAATCAAATGCTCATTCACAACTGTAGTATAGTGAAGGTAAATGCATACGTGTGCTGACCTGCTGAGAGACTACCTGCTCTGTGTTAACCTTAGCTGTGTTATCGTGTTAAAGCCTGGTGTCCCAGGTAGATGCATATTTAAGATCTGTCTACTCCTGATAAGGACTGCTCTTCTTCTATCTCCCCCCTTAACATGCCTTTTTAACGCTGCTCCACCCTCAGTAGAAGTGGAGCCTCCTCCTGCACGACCCCTTTGTGGGGAAATGATCTTTGCATTCATTGACAGCCCTGATCCTGGCACTACCCCATCAGCTGGCTGCTCACAGTAGAGGGTCAGGCTGCACAGCGAGTCCTCCACTGCCACTCGCACACAGAGGCCAGTGTCCCGCCCAGCTGCAGCGTGGAAACACAACTGTCTGCTGTGATCGGCAAGTTCATTTAGGAAAGATGTTCCCGACCCTGTAAACAGAAGGGCTGCTGAGAATCGACACATTCCACAGTCTGGATTACCCACGCTGCACTGAGGCTGGGTTTTATCACTTAGCCTCTGGCCTGTCACAGTAGGACATGCACATGACACATCTGCTCACAGAGAGCCGTCTGACACTAGATCGGTCATGTCATGATATTTCGTCAAGCACCTAATCGAACACATAAGATGCCACTCCTCTGCAAAACCTATGGAGTACCATGAAGATGCACAAGTTCCAGGCCACAAGGCTTGACAACGGAAATTAATAGTTCTTTAACTGTCAGGCATGAGGTTTTATTTTCGGGATAGTTTTTGGAACGATAGAATGAACGCAAGCTTCTCAAGTACAAAAATATGATCTCTCTCTCTCCCTCCTGCTTTGAAGCTTCCTGTATTGTTTGTTTGAACAAAAAACTGCAGCCTGGAGACCACAGGAACCTGAGAGCTTTTTATGTTGCGACCAATCAAACTTGAGATGACAATAACACAATAGGTAGGCGAAGAAACAGGGCTGCAGGGTGAGTCGCACCCCAGGCTGTGCAGCAGAGTCCCGTCCTAACCTCCAGTTGTTACCTGACAACTGATCGGTCGAGGACATGGCACTCCTTCTCATCTGTCCTTTTTGAAATCACACTCCCCTTAATCCTCTGCTTTCCTCCTACCTAAAACCTATTTATCATGCTTGATAATTTCCGGGGACACTCTATTACTTCTTTCATTCCATTAGCCTTTCAAGTTTGTGTTGTTACATCTTTAATAGCAATGATTTAAGCTTATGTCAGCACAGTCAAGATGCTTTAAATGAACAATAAAGGTGCTGCCTTGTTAACCTTAAATCCATCATCCTGAAAAATGTTGTCTTAATAAAGCACAAAATCTGTGGGTACACAAGGATTACAGCAAATGTTCAGGTTTACATCTTGTTTTGGTTTACAGTCATCACATGGTGGTAATCTCGGTTAACTAGGATATAATTAGAGACTAAACTTAAGCCATATGGGAATTTTCTCTTGTGTGGTGCATAAAACCTTCCAAACACTCAACAATTTGTTATACTATTGCAATATTTTGTTTAAGTCAAAATTGAAATATTGTAAAGAATGCCCCCTTGTTTTTTTGGAAATCCGTGGTTCTCTTAACCTCATCCTGTGCTTGTGTTTCCTCCTCAGGCGTGGGGAAGAGCAGTCTCCTCCTGCGATTTGCAGACAACACATTTTCAGGTGTGTGGTTCAACCTCAGCATATTTGAAAGACTTCTCACTCTAAATTTGTGCGTTCAGTAACTTGATTTTGTGTTTGTATGCGTCTTTACAGGTAGCTACATCACCACGATTGGGGTGGATTTTAAGATCCGAACAGTGGAGATCAATGGGGAGAAGGTGAAGCTACAGATCTGGGATACAGCAGGGCAGGAGCGCTTTCGCACCATCACATCCACGTAAGTAAATTCATACTCAAACCTACAAACACACAGACCTTTCAGGTGAAGCTGTTCGTTTTCTTTTCAACAACTGAATCTGAAACTACGAATGTGTCTTTGTGGTCCTCAGATAAGGTATTATATTTGAGGAAGCAGTTTTTAGACAACTAGGATAAGTTGGCGCTGCTCTGTGAAACTGGGTGGAAATCCCCGCAGATCCTAATTACAGATGTGAGAAGGAGGCTCCTGGTCTCAGGCTGTAGTGCTACATGACGGCAACGGCTGGGTGGATTTACCCTCTAATGCTTGAAGTATGTGTCACACTTTTGTCCAGCGTTGAATCGTAGCCATGTGGCTCAGCCTTCACACTGATGTCAGGCAAATTGTCCTTCTTTACTATCAATGATTCACATAGATAGACTAGGGCTGGGCGATATGACTTCATATCAATATTACGGTTACTGACTATTTTGACTTCAATTACGACAATGAAAATGTTTATTATTGTTCACATGTAGAACCATCAGATGTATTTAGTTATGAATCGCTGTTGTCGGATCATGAATCCTGGTCGTTCCGGGCACTTTAACCCTGATGTTCTGGCTGTGCGCATCTCATTTTCAAAGGTCCAACATGTTGGACCTTTTTTCAATGTGTTTAAAAACAACCACAAAGTAAACTGTAAGGACTGTTTGTGTCCTAATAACTTCTGATTGGTGTAACTGTTTATTAACGTGTAAGGTGAGCGCAGGCCTGCGGAGGAGGACGTGGTCTGTGGGCCGAGTTCTTGTTCTGAGTGTTAGCACACTGCCTCGCCTCCATTGACAGCTACAGAATGCTGATCACCTGTTGATTTAAGTTTTATTAATAGTGAATGTAATGCATGTGTAAAGTCGATAAGATGGACGGTTCATGAGATGTGCATTACAGATACAGACAGACAAGCGTTGGTGTTATTAGTAGGTAGAGGAAATGTTGTGTTTTGGTTTCTACACCTTTAAGTTCAGCACTCAGACTTGGTTGGTTTCTAATGCTGGAATTGAGATTTAATCAACTCCCATTACTTTTGTTTCATGTTGCTACACAAAGGTTTACACTCATCCCACACATATAAAACATGAGGCCTGAGACCGCATAGTGTTGTTATATTTAATTCACTATCTGTTCACTTTGCTGAGTCACAACGCACTGTCGTCCGCCGGCTTCACTTCAATGGAAACACTTGCGCTGTTAGGCGAGATTTGAAAACATACACTACATTGTTCGCCTCGACTCCTGCAGTTCACAGCATGATGCTAATGAATGAAATTGGATTACATCACATTCGTGTAAGGTTCTAATGGGTCACTGGAAGATGCAGAAGCAATTAGCTTCCCACTGACTGTTTCTAGATCTCTGGCCAAGAGAAGGCAGTCAGTGGAACATGAATGAAGTTTTAAATATTACAAATATCTTTTCAGGGGAACATCTCTGTCCTACTGCTTTATGATTGACATATCTTCATGCTGTCATGACTCCTCGTTATGAAAGTAATCATAATAACTTTTAGGACTTTTTCACTGAATCCGCTGTATATCTATATGACAGCCATGAGAGTAATGTTAGTGAATCAAAGCATAAAGTTGTTGACTGTCAAATCAAAACACTGTTTGACTTTGACTGGAGCAGACAGACATATCAAAACATCATTGTTCAAACCTTGCGAGGTTTGTCCTGAACAAGGCCGAGACCCATGTTTGAGAGTTTCTATGACGTACACTGCTGCAGTGAGGACGATCAGGTCACCAGAGTCATCCAGAGAGCTGGAAAGTCTGCAGTGCTGATGCTTCAGCCCCTGGGGAGTACGACTCACCTGTCGGTTGTTCTATAGGAATCCCTCCACCAAGCAGGTGGCCTAGTTAGGCTGATAGAAGACTGGTAGGCTGCTGAAGTAGAGTGGCGTGATGCCTCATTAGGTCCTTAATGAATTCCCTAGAGCTGGATCGTGGGCTGAGACCTGCTCGATCCACTAAGGAGGCCCAGAGTGACCTCTAAACATTAATGTAGTAACCAAATCTTTTCTGGATGAAATTATAATGGACTAATGGGGCTTCAGACTCCCTCTCTGGGTGTGTTGTGATCTGAGGTTGTCTGTCTAGTAACTCACCGGCCAATCCTGCATTCATGTGAATGTTAGTGCACAACTCCCTCTCTGTGAAACAGTTCCTAATGCTGATTAAGCGAGTATGCTCCAGCTCTGATCAGCATGATGTAAACTTAACACTCAGGTTGATATTCTAATTTAACCCCTCTTCTGGCTGTGATGTCGTTTCAGAGACACAAACACTGTTTACACTCCTGTCACTTGTTCACTACAGTGCTGTTGAGCCAGAAACAATGTGGGTGCCCCTAGAATGTGATCTACACACAGCACAGCTATGCTAACAGCACTACCTCGCTAACTAGCTGCTAGCTGCCATGCGGACCAGTGTGTTTTAAATAAAAAAAAAAATTAAGGATATTTACTTGCTGATGCATCTCATAAATATGCTCAAACACTGACAGGAGAACCAATATGTGAAGGAGACTTGACAGGTTCATCTGAGCAGTCTGCACAAATGGATTGTTTGTCTCTCCTCTGCACATTATTCAGTTGTGCTTCTGGTTGTGTGTTTAGGAGCTGCTTGTGGTCAGCTCTAAGTACAGATGTGAACACACCAGGGACACGTAGAGGAATCATACCACATCCAGTCACTCGCACTTGGAGGTGGTGTGGGGGTCTTATTATTTTCACTGTGTGAACGCTAATACATCGTGGGCCACATATGAAAGTCTTCTCTGCTGACGTCCTCTTACGTCGGCCACCTTCACAATATCCGCACTGACCACCAAATATAGATTTTTCTACCATTTTTAAATAAGTAAAATCTTATCCCATTGCACAGATGTGAGCAGAACATCGATTCCCTCAACACCTGCTTGCCCAACTCCCCCTTTCTCTAATCTCACTCACTCACATACATGCACATTGACAACATGACCTGCTTGTCTGAGTCAGCTGGAGTAAAAACATAATTTAGTCTAAACAGAAATGACTCGGGGAGGTGAGATCTGACCAAAAGGTCCCAGGAGATGCAAGTGGGGGAGCGTTCTAATCCCAGCTGTGAATCCAGAGTCCACTTCACTCATCTCGCTTTCTGAAACAGGGCTCAGGTCAGAGTATTAAACCCATAGGGCCTCATGGCGCTCTGTTGATGGATGATTTCTGAGTGAGAAGTCTGGTTTATTAACATTTTATTACCCTGTTTGTGCTGTTTTACTACAGAAATGGTGACTGCTTGGGGCCCATGTGCCTGTGGTGTGTGTTTATGAGTCTATTCATTTGCCCTTTACACACACACACAACCCTCCGTCCCTGCTGTCTGGTTGCTCATTACTGCTGAACATTGGGGACAACACCATATCCCTACTCTGTCACGTCAGGCTGCAACACACACACACAGTGACCTGACGAAAGGTTCTTTGTGTTTGCTTGGTCTCCTTGCAGCTACATTAGTGATGCTCTCTTTCTGGGACCTGGCCACAGGTTTACAGTTCAACTGTCTGTTTGTCTTTCTCTGGTTGACTTGTTGTCTTTGTCAAGCAGACACAAACTCTGTATTGTGTACTTCAGTTATGCATTATTGAAGCTATCATTTCAATTGACTTACTTTGAAAGCACAGTCCATTGACTCAGTCTGGACAATAAGACATTTCTGTTATTCTGCTGCACTTGCTTCAGACTCAGGTCGTTTTAAGTAACGGCATCATCAGTTTGCGTTGTCGGGTATCTTTATTACAGTTTTAAGATGATGTGTTATCCTAACTGAGTTTTGTCTCCTCCTGCTGGACGTCTACATCTGTCACCTCAGTGGTAGCAAACCTTTATGTCAGATTAAAAACCCCACAGACCTGACACATCAACTCAAGCCCCCCCCCATCTAGTCCAGAACTCATGCTCCAAATGTGTCCACTGAAATAGATCTTGAAGTTGCTGTCATTTAACTACTGATGATACAAAAGTATATATATGGATTATTACACAGTATTTGTTTCATGCAGTTGTGCTGAATGATTTGTAAAGTTTGTTAATTATATTACCTGTCATCAACTTCTTATCCATTGACTTTAGCTAACTCTTTGCCATTTGCTCTTCGTTACGTTCACTCTATTAATTTATCCATTACTTTGAGTTATTTCCAACTATTTATTTTCCAGCTATTTATCGTATTTATTACTTCTTTAAGCTATTTAGCAATAAATTTCAACTTTTATCTAACTACCTTAACCAATCCTTTATTGCATTTGGTTTTTGTAATCTGTTACTTTAATCTATTACATTTTTTTTACTATTACTTACTAAACTTGCAGTTTTCACATCTCTGCTATTTTGCTCACTAGTTTTCATTTACTCATTATGTGACACAGTACGTACGTGGATATGTATTTTTACTCTGGCTGTTTAATACTTAATGTTAAAGGCTGACTGTGTCTATCTCTCTGCTGTGTTCAGATACTACAGGGGAACACATGGGGTCATAGTGGTATACGACGTCACAAGTGCAGAGTCCTTTGTCAACGTCAAACGATGGTTACATGAAATCAACCAGAACTGCGACGACGTGTGTCGAATATTAGGTGAGTGTGCTCTTATTTAGTGTTTAAAAAATCACCTTGGCTTTCTTTGCTTAAAAATAGACTCTCTTTTTGTGTTGACTCAAGAGTTTTCCTGCAATATTTTCTATTTTCAGTGGGAAACAAGAACGACGACCCTAACTCGAAGGTGGTCGAGACGACTGACGCGCAGAAGTTTGCTGAGCAGATGGGAATCAACCTGTTTGAGACGAGTGCAAAAGAGAACATCAACGTTGAAGAGGTAAATCACTGTTGGTGTTGTCACTGGCTCAGACTGCAGGGTTTGTGTGAATTGATTGAGATCTTTATTACAAGATGAACAAAATATGCGCTGCCGTAATCTTAAGCAGCGGAGCCGCCTGCTAGAAGTCGGTGCTACTAAACCCAACTGACCCTCGTTTTTTTTTTTTCCAAAATAAAATAATAATAATATAAAAAAACATAATGTTAAACAACTACTACAAATATATAATACTTAGGTCTGACAGGTTTTGCCAAATGTAACTCAAAACTATCAAACAAGGTACCGAGTCGAGAAAGCTTCATAAAAATAACCAGTAACTCACATACGACTTCAGCACCAGCCTACGGATTTGTGGCTCCGTGCTAACTTGGCTAGCCTGGCCGCGGCTCCGGTGTTTGCGCTCCCCTCGTCCGTGTCAGACAACGCAGGCTCCTCGTCTCCTCCAGCCTCTGGGATAGCTTCGAAGTGTTGGCAGTGAACCAAGTCATTTTTTAACTCAAAATGGTCCCATGCAACACTTCGCCGTGACCTCTTCATGTTTACTTTGGAAATGGAACTACACGGTAACTCGCAGCCAGTCGCAGGTAACTGAGTAGGACTGTGGCGTTTTTTTCAAACACTGCCCCCCGTGGTCAAATGTGTAATTAGCGAATTCCTCGATGAAATAATTTTTTCATCGAGGAAATTCTTAATGATCAATTAATCGATCGTCGATTAATTATGCCCATCCCTAGTTCCTGTGACATGCCTGATGTGTAGAGCAGCTCGGAGGAAGGCTTGAGTTCAGCAGTGTGTCTGCATCCACTGATTCCTGCTGATCAGTAGTTTCTCTCAGTTTTCTAAACGTGCCGTGGTTTATTGTTCAAACCATTTCTTTAACCCTATCATGTGACAGTAAGGTGATAATTTGAATATGGGTAACTCTTGAGGGCACTTATATTGATATACTGATATTTTTCTAAAGTTCTTTTTAATAATTTATGGCATTATAACTCTAATTTATTTATGCTTTTTGAGTTGGTGACAGGGTTTTGCAGTTTCAATAGAGTCGCAGGATGCTGTAAAAACCTTGGGGGTTCAGAGGGTTAAAACTGTTTTGGGGAAATTCTTGGGAAATACACTTTGCAACTAACAATAATTTTCATTATCAATTAACCCTAATTTTCTGATCTATCAAAACATTTAAAATTGCATTCTAACGTTCTCAATTTTCCGACTCCCAACTCGGTGTCTTCATATGTTTATTACTGTGTATTACATAGTAATAATACACTGATGGGAAAATCCAAACTCTGGAGTTGTAGATCAGATACATTATATTATTACCGTCTAGTGAAGAAAACTTTCAAACTCTCAATCTGTTTTTCGCAAACTGCTGTGTGTGATGTGGCTGATGTGACTGACTGCTGCACTCACGTTTGTGTTTCTCCTGCAGATGTTCAACTGCATCACAGAGCTAGTGCTAAGAGCCAAAAAGGAGGTGATGGCCAAGCAGCAGCAACAGCAACAGAACGACGTGGTCAAACTCACCCGGAACAGTAAACGAAAGAAAAAGTGCTGCTAGCAAACTCGAAGCCATCCTCAAAAGGCCGGCGGCGGCATCTTCTTCACACACACATGCACACACAATGGGACTCAGAGCATCTAAATTAAAGAGCAGATTAAGATTTAATAAATATACAGTGAAAGAATTAAAAAAATAAATGGAAAACATGTCCCCTTTGGACAGACTAATCACGAAGACTTTAAAATAATGTACAGATTTTATCAGATGTCAGATCAAGTTTTATTTGGAATTCAGCAGATGGGCACTATTGACCTGAGGTCCTCCTTTCTTAAAGGATCTGCAAGCTGACAACTGACTGCCATAACTCCCAGATTTATATCCACATAATCTGCATATTCCTCCATCAGTATCTCATCTCTCCTTCTCATTCCACTGCACATGGGACATTTGGAGTCGGCTCAGACTCTGTGCCAGAGGAGAAGGAGGGCTCACCTCGTTTGGATTTATTTGTTTCTTTCTAGTTTTATTTTTTGGGGGAGGGACAGGGCAGGGGGCTGTCTGATTGGTCAGGAGATGGTCTTTGGATCAAGCGTCTGAGTTAAAGGGGAGCTCGCACCACCTCTCCACAGTTTCTGCAATTCAGACACCTGTGTTACCTCGGCTCACGCTGGCTGATCACGAACTGCTAGATTTTGTTTCATTTGACCTGATGGGGAAAAGAAAATAACATGGATGATGATGATTGGTAGACAACCTTTAGCAACTAATCTGATGGACAGACCTGGGGACTTCTCGTGTTTTTATTTGTCTTTGTCTCTGTTTTGCCAAGCTTCCCGCCCTCTCCCCTCTAACCTCTAGTAGTGCTGAGCCAAGGATAATTGATTTTAATTTTATTCCGGTTTGTCTTTTTGTTAAAGTGCAGGTGAGCAGATGATCGGCTGGCTGAGCTCTCAGATGTTCAGCTCGGACAGCAGCGGTCACTACAGTCTTACTTCGCTTTCGATGTTTGCTTTTAAACCCTTTCCTTCATCTTTTTTTTTTTTTTTTTTTTTAAAGAATGATACTGCCAATATAGTAAAAAAAATATATATATATCGGGAGCTCAGTGGCGCCTCTCATTGGACTGTTGCCATAGTGGCCCCTGGTCACCCGAGAGGCAGGGTGTATCACGGTCTGATTGGGCCGTGTTGAGTCCTCAGGAAGCGCTCAGGGCCAAGCCCCCTCCCACCCTCCACCTCTCTAGCTATATATGTCTGCAGCCACCAGCCTTCTTCCCCCGACACCCACATATCAGCACCTCTCACAGCGATGGACTCTCGCCTGTATCTGGTCACTGACGGGGCACGAGGAGGCACTTACTCTGGAAACCGGCCTCTTGGAGTCACGCCGGTGACCTTTGATCCACAGCAAACTTGTTGGGCCTTGATTTTTGAGCATGTAACACTTTGTTTTAAGAGGTATTTAAAGCCTGAAATACATTTAGACTGTGAAGGATTTACTTTGTTTCCTCAGCTTGCAGAATTTTCTTAACAGTTAACTGATGTGAAAAGTCTGATGTCATGTTATGTGTTCTGCTCTTCTGTAACAACCCCCTGCTACCTGTTCCAGCAGACAAGGTTTTCTGCATCCATGTTGAGAGTGTGACAGACAGTGGGACGGTTGTTATAAGAACAATTGGGGATGAACTGCAGCACTGGATCTCAGTGTGTTGGGCCCTGAGCTTCTCTCCCTCTCCACATGCACCACCAGGGTTTGTCACAGAGGCATCAAACAAACTGACATATTTTTCTATTTTGAATTGGGAGAGTAACAAATGAAAAGACCTGCACACACTGGCTAAGAATCTGTTGGATATGTTTAGTTGTCATTGTCTCGGCAGACTCTGGCAGGCGGTGTGGGAGCCTGATAAACGGCGAGAGGTAACTGTGACCTCCGTGGCCCAGAGATGGTGTCAAATCTCACACTTTATGATTTCTATTCATTACGAGTATGTGTATATATAAATATATTTGTGTGTTTATATTCAATATAGAACATACACACATAATTAGCACACCAAATTGTGCATGTGTGAACATGCCCCGTGTTCTATGTTGAAACACACCTGTCAGCTGTGGTTTGCTGTACACTGGAGAAAAAGAGATGTACTATTCATTTTTCCCGACATGAATTTAATCAGTAATAAACGTTTTAAAAGAATAAATATTTGATGCATAATGACTGATCTCATTTGTCTGTGATTTGATGCTTGGTCTTAACTCTTATTTTGAACCTGTCTTTTTATTTTGATCTTTTCTGTGAATAAAGTTTTATGGGAGGAAGTGTGCATTGGTCTTTGGGAATCCTCTAATAATCTGCAAAAAGACAACTTTCTTTTTTCTGTTTCAAACAGGAAATCATCATGTTGAATTCGGAGAGGAAGTAAAGATGCAACTAGACAAAGTAATGACAGGGTTGTTCATGGTAATCACTCACTATCCAGTTATTAATAATCAGTCAAGCAAATGCAACTGAAATAATACATTTCAAATATAATTTAAGATGGCATGGACTCGTGGATTTTTCATTATCAGGCTCACTGAGAACATGTTTGAAAACAGCTCCCACACTAAAACCACACCTTAAGACTACTACTACTGCTGGAGTGTTTTCTTAAACCGGAGTGTGTTTGAGCTCTTCGGGCCACCGTACTTACACAACATCTTTCATGTGAATTTATTCATCGCAGACGAAGCTGTTCAACAGCATCATCAGCTAATTTCCCCAAAGTCCGACTATGACAACAGAATAGAGGAAACCAAGTCAGGGGAGACAAGTAGATTGTAAAGTGTTTATTTGTAGAAAAAAATGCTCAGAAAATTGCATGGTAAATATTTTGAATAGTTTGAAGCATTCTGTAACTGAAACAGTGCCGTTAGTCAGAGGTGAATGAAAGCACTCACACAGCACACTGAGCCCAGCCGAAGCACTGACATTCCAAAATAACATCCGACTGAGTGGAGACAAGCAACAGAAAATACACACACTCAGTGTGTGTCATTGATTTTGTGTGTGTCAAATGCTGCGACACACACACAAACTCCACCCTCAGTGGCAGCATCACAATGTTGTAGCAGACGTTTTAAAATGCTGTCGGTACAGTCTACAGTGTCCCAGCAACAGTCTCATACAAACAATGAACAGAAACAGCAATTAGGACGTAATGTGGACAAAAAACAAACATGTTTACAGTGTGTTGTTTTTCTAACAAAAAACATGGAATGAAAGGAGACTAATTACAGTGTGGTGCTGGCAGCAGTGGCTGGTGTTTAATCCCAGCCTGCAGGAGGAAGAGGCGGCTCTTTCTCTGGGGAAGAGGAACTATCAGAAGTCTCAAACTACAAACACACACACTTTCTTATTCAACCCATTTTCGGACTTTTCAGAAACGTGTTCCGACCTATGAGGGAAAAATCATGTTTCTATCTTTCTTTAAAATTTCTGATCACATCCATTCAGAAAGGAGCAGTGAAAAAACGCTCTAATAAGGCAGACTTCCTACAGAGTTTGAAATGGTTTTATTAATGTTTAATACATCCTTCACTAATCTTTAGTCCTTCTGTAATTAGAACCAATAATAAGTTGATGTTTTTTTTAGGTATTTTAGAATATTGAGTTTTAGTGCTCCCCCCACAGCCTTTATTTATTAGGAGAATACATTTTATATAGATGATGGATGGTTGGATAATAATATGAAGAAAATGTGTATTTTTATGTTCTGAAATATCTTCAGGGTTTTAGTTTAACTTCCTCTGGATACCCAGTTAGACTTTTTAGCTTTTTAATTCATCAGCAAGACTCATCAAGTGTTTACTTTCTGAAATACCTAACCTGACATTCCGTTACATTACTTTATGAATAACAATTTTTTTTCCAATCCATCAGATTTTTTTCATTAATTCATTAATTATTTCATATAAACTATCAATAAAACCATTATTTACGACTTAAAAACTGTTTATAGAGTCGGCTTATCAAAAAGTGGCACCAGGAGCTGTCAACTGGATTTGGGGGTTCTGTTGGAATAAAAAAATAAACAACACTGATGAGTCTTCTCACATAACAGAACTTGGTAGGACTCATGAATATCTCCCACAACTTCAGTTGCATGACACACACCCACGCACACACATAAACACATGTATGAGTGATCACCAGTGGAACCCCTGCTCACCGTTGGAACACACATGAATAAGGAGCCTTTACAAACAACAATGTACAGGTATATTTCTCTCTAAAAAAAGGATTTCATTCAAAACATACGCATTTTTTTTATAAATATATCGATTTCATCCAAACGTATTCGACTTATTATAAAAAAAATCATTCTTTGGGTTGATCCTTCCAACAACCAGCTGAAATGAAGAGAAGACATCTGCATAGGTTTGCACAGCTGCGTCCGACACGAGTCCAGACGCAGACAGACACTGTGTCACGCTGTGAGTCGCTCACGCTCGATAGAGATCTCAGGTCAAAACATAGACGTTTAACCAATGGAGGAACAGATATGTCACGTAAAAACGGAAGCCCGGCAGCTAAGAAAACAAAGTGCTCATGAAGTATTGAAGCAATGAGAATGGAGGTAGAGCTTCTCTATTTGAGGTGAACCAACGCAGCTCAGACATTGAGCACTGCAGAGGAAGTTTCTGTTCACTCACATGAAGTTCTGTAGGTTGTCGTTGAGCTCGATCGATCGACTTGATCGAGAATCCATGAGCTGTAGTTCTGCCTCCATCTCAAGCTGATGTGTAAACATTTTAAAAAATTTGGTCAACTAGGAAGATGATTGACATCATGAGGACAATGCCAGACTTTTCTTTGAAAAAGCATTAATGTTTAAATGTGATTACAATTCGATGTGAACTGTAGAAGAACGTACCAGCTGAGCCCCCCCCCCACCGCAGGTTTATTTAGATGTCAGAGATGAACATGAAGGCCTTGTGTGCGATGGATTCAAATAAAAGTGCTGGTTCATACATTCACTTAGTTCAAGGATCCTGTTTCCCTGCTCACACTAGATTGTGTTTACTTGAATTATACATGAAACTTGATAATGGGATTTTGATGACAAAATGGGGTTTTCGTAACATGAGGTGCATTATTGGCTGCATTATGCGATGTGTAGGATCTGATCTTTCCCATATAACCTGATATTGAGGACTAATATAGAGGATATCTCAGCCTCAGGTGTTGATTTAAAAGCTGATGTGATTTTGTTATTGTCTAATTGAACTAGACGTAAACACAGCGTAGTCAAATTTCAGCTTTTAAAGTTGTTACACAAACAGTTGTTCACACGTCTCAGCAGGCGGCAGAAGCAATAAGTTGGAGTCGTGTTTCTGAGCCGCCCAACAAGTTTTTAAATCAATACTAACTCTCCCTCTAGTATAGTTTTGGAGCTCCATCTGTTCACCAGCGGGTCGCTCACCTCTGTTTAGAGCTGGGAATCGAACATATTGGAGCTGCCTGCTGAAATCTGGGTTAAAGAGAGTTGTGAAAACATGTGGCTGTAAACAAATTCAATAAATAGCCCTGAAACAGCTCTGCATTACACTGAGGGCCTCTCCAGGATGAACCCCCCCTCTTGCCCCAGTTCACCAGTGACTGGCTCCAGTCTCCCCACTGCCCACAAAGTTTAAGGGGTAAAGATGATGTATGGATAAAAAATAATTCGGTGGCCCCTTTCACATTTACATAATACATAGCTATTTGTTCTCTTGCTGATATAAAAATATTGTTTAGTGCAGTTTCAATATCTCTTTGTAGAAGTCCATATCTGTAGTGTCCCTTTAAAGTCTTTCTTTATCTTTAAAGTTTTGGGTCTGGGACATTGAAACATGGTAAAACTCTGTGCATGGCTGTCTTTAAGGAAAATAATGTAATTTATGTTTTATCAAATATACACTATGCGATGGTCCTGATATGTAAAGCTGTTGCTTCATGTTCTGAACATCCCCTGGACAAATGAATAAACCTGAGCGATTGGGTTAATTGGCTGCAGCTTCAGCGCTCTGATCGTCGTCCCCATCTTTTCCCATAAACCCACACTGTCCCAGGAATCCACCCGTCTTCCCCCAGACACCTTGGCCTGATTACTGGGATGCATACGATGAGAGTGGGTACATGTGTTCCCCTCTCTACAGAGTTGGCAGTGGGCTAGTAGAGATGGTCATAGGCACTACAAGGAAACCTTCCTGTTTCAGAGGTAAACTTTGTGACCCTGTTCACGTCCTGTTGGGACTGATTTCTTTCTACAAGAGGGGCTTAAGCCAAAGCCTCTGGGGAAGACCTGATCTCATATTTCCATCTCTCACTGTCAGCAGTCGCCAGTTAATCAGTCAGGAGAAGAGTAATGGGACAGATAAAGTGCAAAATGACCCAAACCTCAACGTGTGCCACGGGCCCGTCTTTGGCTGTGTCGTTCCCCCTGCTCTATGATGTCTCTCCCTCCTCTTCCCTCGCCGCCGTCCCTCTCTGTCTTTCTGCTGCGCCCAGGGACAGTCCAACAGGTTCTCAGTTCTTTTTGAAAAAAGAGAAAAGTCTTTTGTCCTGGTCTGAAATGCGGTGAGCTCGCCTGGAGGACTGGCTGCCGTGGGCCCGCGACAGGGAGGGTGGGGCCGAGCGCCACTCGTCCTGGTGCTTGTCCATCAGCTGCTGGTCAATCACTCTGTGCATATCATCCTGGAGACAAGGACGGAGATGTGAGTGAGAGAAAGACAGCAGAGAAGTGTCACACAGAGAGGACATGTGGAGTTACAGAAAGGGTTGAAGACACTGGATAAATTATCATTACGTCCCTATATCTCTCAAACATTAGACAGCTTCCGGCCTCAGTTTTACACTATATGTGACAATAATGTTATTCTACTGGGCCTCAGATTTGCTATGTGGGAAAAATTAAAACCTTAATTTAGGGAAATGTGCAAAAGAGGCTTAAAGCTAAAACTGTGAAAATAGGATTCTGACCATCACATTATACCATAGATTCAAATAGAAAACATACAGCACGGTCATTTGTAAAGTGCATTCACCCAGTCATCACAATTACACAGTGATGGCAGTGAACTGTATCATATGAGGTGCTGTGACCGGAGCAGTTTGTGGTTCAGTGAAATCAACACTGTGATTTAGCACTTTTTTACAGCTGTCCTGCAGAAATCCACATTTCAAGTGATGTTCAATGTAGAAGTACATTCAGCTCTATACAAATTTTTAAATGATTAGATTTCAATACAGAGAGAGAGCAGCCGATGCAGTCAAATCTCTTTTGAGGGAAATGTCTTCTTGCTCCTCAAAAAGTCCCAGATGACAATGTCTTTCCCAAATTGTTCATCTTGTGACACTTCCAAATCCAGGGCACTGTTCAGAGCTGGTTCTAACATCAGTTCTGAGAGATCCGATCACAAGTGGTCAGCTTTAAGTACGTCTGTATAATTACCTACCTCATTTCTGTTACAATTATATTGTTTTTACTCAGTCTGGGTTCACAGATGTGTCCCATGACAATGTTTGTGTTACGAGCAATAGAGAGAGGAAGGGAGGGAGTGAGAGAGAGAGAGAGAGAGAGAGAGAGAGAGAGAGAGAGAGAGAGAGAGAGAAAGAGAGAGAGAGCAGTCAGGATGAATGAATGTGTTCAGCTATGCAGAAAGATTTGATCATTAAGAAAAGTATCTTATGTGGTGATCAGTGTTTATATCGTGATGATGGTCACAGACAAATCACTGTATCGCCCCTGAGAAGCCTGACAATACATTTAAACTCTGGAGGGTCAAGAGACTCAGGTTGATGAGGCCACGTGGGTCCCTGACCTCCTTGGAATGTGGTTGAATGATCGGATCTCAGATATTTATACCAGGTCTGAACTGTGACTATATGTGGGATATTTATTTTTGTTGTAAAGAGTAATTAAACACCTGAATAGCTTCTAGGGGACCGGGGGGAGAAACTGTTTAGTAATTAGAGTCTGAATAATTAGTAAATTCAGTGTTGCATGAATCAGTGTTTTTCTGTTTTCCTGTCGCGATGATGATCCCTGAGAAACACTGATCTGCACCCTTTGACTTAAAGGATAAAGACAGCGCTAATTCAACCAGGGGTTTCTGACCAGCTGCTTGGTGCTCACTATATGAGTTAATACATCTTATTAGTAAACCAGTAGTCGTCTTCGGATGTTACCTAATCTTAGTCAAATACATCCATGCTTCACATTCACATTTGCTGGTGGTACAGGAACGTATTTGGTGTGTGTTGACAACTCTTAGCGTGAACAGTGGGATACAGGTGAGTGGAGACAGGCCGGTGGAGAGAGAGGGTGGTGGGGTAGGATGGTTCTCTGTGTGATGGTTAATGGTTTCAGAGAGACAGGGAAGCTGGGATGAGCATTGCTCCGGTCGGAGTCAGGTAACCGTGGCATGGAATGGCTCAGCACGGCGAGGGTGAAACGGCGAGATGGCACAGCTCGGGCTCACCTCTAAGGCAGGAGGAGGGGGTGTGGGGTACCACAGGGGAGAGAGGGTGGTACGGAAGCTGAGAAAGGCCACTAGATCAGAAACCACAAGAGCCAAACAGTAAAGAGCCCTGAGGAGGCAAACTGTGGGCAGGGAGAAGAGAGAGAGAGAGGAAAGAGCTGCCAGTTAGGGACGAGGAGGGGGATGGAGGGCACACACACACACACACCCTCACAGCAAACCCACTGACAAACACTCAGAGGTTAATTGAGAGGTTTAGTGTATGTGCACAGATTATGTTAAAATACAATGACACTAAACACAAGTGACAGGGAAGAGAAGGGAAAATGGAGAGAAACTGTTCCAGTCTATATTTTTACAATTATATTAACATAATCCATCCAGGAACTACATATACAGAGCAGCTTATTTATGTCACTACCTTTAAATATCTGTACGTAAGAACGTCAGCACTGTTACAGGCTTTTACTGATAAACTTGCACATGACCTCTGACCCACCTGCCAGGCCTCCAGCTGCTGCGACAGGTTGAGCTTCTGCTGGATGGCGTCCAGGAGTTGGCTATTCAGAGACATGATGTCTATTTTACATTTGGCCAGCTCCATCTCCACCGCTTTCTTTCTGCAAGACACACACCACACACAGAGAGGTATCTTACAAGCATGAAAGGCTGCATGTGAGGAACTCCTTCACATAGAGATGAATTCAGAACGACTCTTATAAATAGTGGATTAACTCTTTTATTCAATATTCATCCACTTACATGTGTTTATGTTAATATAAACTTTATATAAGACCAGAGATCCACCTATCAGTGCCCATAATACTGATTAACATTATACTTATTATGGCTCTGGCTTAATACTAAAACCCCTCAGAAAGAACTTGAATAAGCTCTGTATATATTTAGTAGCTTTTCTAACATTGATGACAAATCAAAGTGCTTTACACCCACACACATTCAGACATTGCATCTATCAAACATCAATCACACAGTCTACCTCCTAAGCCACAGCGTCTTTAAATAGGTTTCATATTTGCTTTTGAAACATTGATGTCTTAATAAATGTATCCCTTACATATGGATATGGAAACCTAATACTTGAAAAGTCCTTGCTGTGACCTGGGCACAGAGATATTTCAAAAGTAAAGTCTGACAGGGCAGGAAACACAGTTTGAGGAAGTCAGAGCGATCAAATTTGTTGGAAATTTGGTGCACGAAACTACACAACTAAAGTGCAGGAGGTCATTCAGTTAATATGTTCTATACCAAATAAGGGCATTCATGTGACTTCCCTTCCTGTCGTACATTTTTTAGGGATGTGACATCAGCACTTCACTTGGTAAATACAGAGTCATGACTTCCTAAAATGCATAAAGATTATGTAATAAATGGCAATTGTCCTATAAACATTTTTTTAACTGATTTCTTGAACAGTTTTATAAAGTAGTTTTAATATATTATATTATAGTATATAGTGTGTATATATTTACAATAGAAATCTTTTCTATTATATTATTCATTCATTATAAGCATCATTATTACTGCATCAGTGATGTGGTCCTACTTGGCTATGGCGTCGTCTCGGTCTCTGATGGCGCTCTGGAGCTGCTCGCTGGGTTCCCGTATCTCAGCCATCACCCTCATCCGTTGGTTGTCCTCCCTGAGAGAGCACATCTCTACAGAGAGAAGCGCCATCTGCAGGTCACATGGAAGAGAGCATGAAACAGAGCTGTGAGACACAGGCAGGATACAGGCTTTAATGGCAGATTTATACAGTGGGCTGCTCATGTGTGAGATGTTGAGTTGACCCACTTCAATGGGAGGATAAGTGAACTGTGTGTGTGTGCGTGCGTGCGTGCGTGCGTGTGTGTGCGCGCGCGTGTGTGTGTGTGTGTGTGTGTATGTGTGTGTGTGTGTGTGTGTGTGTAAGATGGTATTTCAAACCCATTGCAACCCATTGTGAGTGAGCTCTCCTTGCAGAAAGGAGACGAGGTTGAAACGATGTCCTACATTACAAACAAAATGCATCAAATTCACATCAGCTAAGGAGCCGGTGAGAACCACATCTGCACCACTGGGTCATGTTATTTTTAGACATGAGTATTTGTTAATTCATTGTTATTCCACAAAGAAAGATCGGATGTGATTTAGAATTAAAGAGGCCTGTCTGACTCTTCCACAGGATGAGAAGCAGAGCCTTGGTGTGTCCCTTATAAAAGCGAAAGCTGAACATGTATATCAACATGTCCATGTACAGTATATGATGTATATGATTGTACACATGTGTACAGATGTTATAGACACTCGTACCTGATTGTGTAGCTGCAGCAGCTCCCCTTGGCCGCTGCGTGTTTTGTCCTGCTCCGCCTCATGCAGCTCTCTGACCTCCCTTAGCTCTTCTCCCATCTTCCTCACCTGCTCCTCCAGAGCCTCCTCATCGCTGCGCCGCGAGCCCTTTCAACCCGACACACATTCACTGTCAATGTACTGCTACTGGCAATTCTGTGGTTCATTATTCTGTCTCTAAAAGAGGCAGTATCCTGTTAAAGCATTATTAGTCCATTATTAGCAGATACTCAACCCAGAGTGGCCCCTGAAGGAAGAGATATATGACAGAGAAAGTGCTGCACATAGATGCACTGTATGAATGTGTGAGTACTGTAAAGTGCTTTAAGTAGTCACCAACACTAGACTGTCTAGTCTAAAAAGACTCATTATACCTGACATCTTCTACTTATATATATTAAAAGTCCAAATTAAAGTTAACAGTGGCTATATGTCGTGGTGTAAACATGAACATAAATGTATCCAGAGACAAACGGGTGAACACCAAAAAAGAACCAGCAGGAAGGGCAGGTGAAGCCAAAAGATCTCAGGTCAGTGAAAAATAAAAGTGTGTAAGGTATTGACAGACTTTAATTTAGTTAAACAAGAAGGCAAACAGATACAACCATAACAAAACCTGCTTCATTTCATTTACGAAATGATCGTACTAATAACTTCTATATCATTTTCTCAAACGCTAAATAACATGAGTGTGTTGTTACTACACTGTCTTGTCCCATTGACTCTGTTTGCAATAGTGATACCAAAACACATAGTACTTCCAACAAAATGAATTGGAAACCCCTTATTTTGTGAGATGTCATTTCACCAGAGCTGCTGAGCTGCCAGTGAGGTGTTCATTACCGTGGACTCGTTGCCATCCAGCAGGTTCTGTGTCAGCCTCCGCAGCTCCAGAAGGCCGGTGTGGAGGCTGCCAGTAGGCACATCCTTGGCAGAGGACGTCTCCGAGGAATCGTCCATGGAAGAATCGGTGGACAGCGCCGAGTCGGTGATGTCGTTTCCCCGGAGATGGGAGCAGAGTGAGCGGACCTCGCAGTAGGCCTCCCACAGCTGGAGACGCAACTGGACAAGTTGGAGGAGGGGATATTTAGATATTAGTTAGCCAACCGCCTGGTGCTGACAGCAGGATGGAATAAATTAAAATAACTTTGTACAGAGCTTTTTTCAACACAAAGAACAAAGTGCTGCACAACAAGAAAATAAACAGTTAAAATACAGAGGGAAGTAAATAAATAGTAACGGTAAAAATAATAATAATGATGAACATTAATAGCCTGGCAGCCTGAGTAAATGCTGAAATATTCCATCTGAAAAAGTATGGATTTTAGCCGAGATCTAAAAGACATCGTCTCAGACAGCCTTATTTCAGCCTTATCCAGAACCTTGGAGCCCTGATGATTTTGGCAATATCTCTGAGATTGAGATATGGGGCTCAAAGGATAGGTTACAGTCGAACAATACGCAGAGATTTCAAGCAACAAATAAAGAGTGGACTCAACAAAACATCACCCAAGAGTCATGGTGGTAATTACCTGCTCCCTCTCCTGCTCCTGCTCCTCCTGCTCCATGCTCTGTTCTATCTCACACAGCAGACTGGATGGGTGTGGGGTGAGGCCGTGGAGGCTGTGCTCCTCTGACAGCTCCTCCAGCCGAGAGGTCAGCTGCCTGTGGGACACCTGAACCTCCTGGAGCTCCAGCTGGCTCTGCCGCAACTTGACACAACCAAGACAGCAAACGTTTAACAGAACGAAGTGTGTAGATATCTGCAGAGGTCTGACAGCAGAGCTGACTAATCTTGAGGACGAACTCTGGTTGAACACAAATATTGCTTCGTCCAAGTGCATTTTATCAGCTGCTGTCAAAGATCGAACAGTCCTTCGTGTCTCCATACCTGTAGGTCCTTCTCCTGACACTGCTTCTCCAACACCAGCGTCCTCTCTCTGAAGTCGTCCACTGTGCTCTGCAGCAGCTCGTTCTCCTCCAGCATGATGTGCACCCTGCGCTCCAGCTCCATCTTCCTCTCGGACAGCATCTTAATCTAACATGTCAGACAGCACCGCTCAGTTACTACGCCCCAGGTAAAAGGTTTTAACTGGTGAAATGGAGGGTTGTTCCGATTTCCTGGTCGATAGCGGCAGTTGGGCAGCTGCCGGCCTGATTGAAATCTGCATTTTGTTGTTGTTCTGACTCTGAGGGAAGCAGGGCTCTTACACAAGATTAAAAAGTACTCCCACTGGTCCAAAGAATGTGTGTTGCCTAGCATGGGCGTAGGTGCTAGTTACCACCCTCATCTTCAGGAATGTTTTGGTGATATATCAGCTTACTATTCACCATGGCTATATAATATAACAGCCTTCTAGGCTAACCTCGCAACAGCACAACTACTTCCACATGAATTGTTTCTCTCTTTAGCAGCCCGAGCAGCTTTCCCCATTACACAAACATCAGTTCTTGCTCTATTCTATCCCTCCTGCTTTTGACCTACATCTGGTAACCTACTTCACGGATCAGTTGTTTTTTTCACCACCATATGAGTGCCCACGTTTTCCAACTTCTGGATATTTTTAGGCTGCTATAGTCTCCGTCTTTTCAGAAATGTGGGGGGAAAAGCCATTAGTCATCAGCATATGTGGTATAAAGGCAAAGCGATGGTGATGTGGGAGCACCCAGACATTGCAGTATCTCAGCCAAATATAGAGCAGAGCCTCTCCTTCCAATTATAGCACAGGCTCTGCAGTCTGGGTGTTTTCTGCCTGTCTTTGAAGCGATGCTGTGGAGGAACTCTCCAATGTTTTTATTCTCTAACAGTATCAATGTTTGTAACACAAGCGGCTGATACATGATCATGGCTGATATCACAACACATCTCATGCTCTGATTAGCATCAGTTTTTCATGCTTAAACAGTTTTTCATGGAAACAGGGATTGCTGTAAGGATGTGGAAATGCCATTTAAGGTTTTCCATCTATACATAAAATATCTGTGACAACATAAGATCCTAATTGATCAAATTAATCAACTTATCTAATAAGAGATTAAAAGCAATTGTAATTTCTGAACGGGAAATGAAAATGGTGCAAGTCATGTTTGTGTTATTTCACAAGACGCTGCATGCAGCATGCAGTCGGGCCGACAGACAGCGCTCGGTATCCACTCACTTCTAGCCCTTGCTGCTCCGACCAAGTGGGAAGGAGAGTGAGTTAAGGAGGAACGAGTGAGGAGAGAGATAAAGATTACAGAGAGAGGAAAACAACAAGTTTAAGAGAAAGTGCCCAGAAACAATTCCAGTAGCATGACGGGAGAAAGTTGTACACTAGCCCTCTTTCCTGACAGGGTTTACTGGATTTCTTCTTTTTTGGATATAAAAAAACTGCAACTTTAAACTATGTCACTTTGGACGCAGAACTAATGATACAGAAGATAAATCCCCAGTGATCTGCTGTCAAATTAAACACCCAGGCTTCTTGCTGAGAGCCAGTAACTCCCTTTTTGATCATTTTATAGCTGTACTATTCTGTTCTGTTTAGCCCTTGGATGATGTGCACTCTGAAATGTATAATTGCAAGATGCTCCAGATGGTGGCTCACCTCAGCCTGTAGAGTCTCCAGTCCTGTCATGTGTTGTCTCGTAGACATGCTCTTCTCCCTGAAGTCGCCACGTAATGAATGGACCTGAGTGGACAGCTGCTTCTCCACCTCTGCAGCCTGGACACACACACACACACACACACACACACACACACACACACACACACACACACACACACACACACAGAACACAGAACATTTACCTTTGATCAGTCTGCTTTCACTTGCCTCCACTGATTTACTGTCCACTCCTATAACACTGTCAGACTCAGAGGAAAGTTTCAATAAGGATCACAATCGCTGCAGCAGAGACAAACATCTTTTTTTTATTCTTCACACTCTCACGTCATTATCATTTCACAAAGCCTGTTGCCTACATTACCCACAATGCAAAGAGAAGCAGGCAAAACACTCCTAAGATGTGTATTGGGATTTTTAATACATAACACGACAAACAATTATCTTCTGGTTCATACAATTCAACCTAGCTGCGGCTAGGGACCAGAGCACCCTCTTCATTTAGTCAGACTTGGGTCAATGGCACAGAACAATGGAATCACATTTGATTTATACTAAATAAGCCCCTCCTTTCACAGAGGTAGAATGTTTATCCAATCAGCTCTCTGCGTGTTGTCTTCAGGCTTAGATTTGGTCACCTTCAATCTGAATGAGGACCCCTTCGAAGTCTCACTACACATTTAGATGAGGCCTCTGCTGAGACTCAAACCTGTTTCTCTCAGTGAAACCCCCGTTCTCTCAGACCCCCTCGTCTGCGCCGTTTAAACACCTATGGTCACCCTGTTGCAGACAGTAAGATAACCCCTGCTGTGAAAACCCTTTTCTTTCAGCAGCAGGCTCAGGAGTCTCCAGCCAATACACATCAGCACAGAGGATTTCACCAGTCTAACTGCAGAAAACATCTTAGGATATATATATATATACACTTGTCAATCTTTCATCAAACTTATCTAAATACAAAATGTCCCATCACAGATGTAACAAGCCAAACTCTATAAGAAATTACACAAAACTATAAGTTCTTCATTAGACAGTGAATATACACAGTTGTATCCTAATAAGACGTAAAAAGAAGTACTATATATCCAATTAGACTTTACAAGAAATAATGTGTTCTTCGCTATATATTAAACACACAAGGTTGTCCCTTGTAAGGACTGCCATCAGACCATTTAATGCTGTGTCACTATTCAAACCTAGTAGCCACCTTAGCCAGGACACTGCATTATATCCCACTGTTACGTCCTTATAAGACTTTATTAGAATGTGATTAACAACACATTACTTCAGACTTTTTTCACCACCTACTTCACCTAGAATATGATGCAGCAGAACCTCTCAGCTCTATTGTGTTAAAGTATGATTGCTGTTCTTGGCAACAACAACATGTTGTTAAAGTTACATTAACTGCTCAGTTCAATCAGAAAGACTACACAGCAATCTTTAATTTGTCTTTACTTAGACTTAGAAAGGGACTAATTTGAGCTTGAGACACGCACACACACAGACACACACACACACACACACGCACATAGATGCATTAACACGATGGTATTCAGGACATGTATTACTGACGTAGCTTTGTTTTGAATCATCCTTCCCCACACTCTTATATGACACATTTGATAACTGTTCCTCTGAGGGTGCATTTCCCGCAAATGTCACGGCTCTTTTCAGAAGCCTTCAATAGTCCACAGCTCAGTGTTGGTGCTCTCTGCAGCACACTCAGAGATGAGCTTATATCGGCCAGGTGGGAACAGACTATTCAGTGCCAGGCTGGGCTTCATTAGCATAGAGCTGCACTCAAGAAGCTCCTGCTCGCATCATCATCACTGCCATGGCAACAGCAAAATCCTAAAAACGACTCTCTTCTTACAGCTCACTGAGGAGACTAAACATGGCTTATATAGAGCCAAAAACAAAACTTAAAGCAAGGAGCTGTGCATTTTGAAATCGTTTTCCATTTTTCAATTATGTCTTCTTAACACTAGTGTGCATCAATATGAATTGCAGCCTCTAGGTGGCACTACACACTGCAGCAGCCTTCCCACAGGCTCACAGAGATTTGTAGAGGCTCAACAGCTGGTCATGTCCATGAGTTTACTTCAGTTCACTCCAGTCCTCAGGTAACTCTGGTGTGAGTCTGTGTCAGTGCTCTGCTGGGAGGACAAGCGGCCAGGACGAATCTGCCTCAGACTCAGCTCTGCTCTGAACAATAACTTAACGGGTGGAAGCAGTGACTCTGCTGTGACCCTGAGGGGTTGTAACCAGGTGACTACCTGTAAGGAAAGGTAAAAGGCCAGTGGTCCTCCTCATATGCACACCATTCAAACATTGGAGAACATTTGAGTAATTTAGGGCTCAGTTTGTTGCCCAAATACACGTTGGTATGTGAGCTGAAGGAGCTGGGTATAGAACCACCAACCTTCTGGTTAGTGGACAACCTGCTCTATTTCCTGAGCCTCAGCCACCTTGAACCCATTCATCATCTCTCTGCCAGTTCAATGCTATTCCAGAAAAGACTGACATATAATAAGAATAAGTCAAAGTTGTCACTAAGGATAAATGAGAGTAATCTATTTGAAAAATAAATACATAGAACAAAGAAGGTCTGAAATATGATTCTGAGTCCAAAGCGGCACTGAAAAGGAAGGTTTGAAGTTACATTTGAAAGATTTCAACACTGCTGGCTGTGCTCAGATCATCTGGCAGAGGAAGGTAAAGAGGTTACATATAAAAAAAAAAAAAGTAAACTCAATGATGGTTAATTTTTTTCCACCTTACTGCAAAATTATTACCCATTAAACCTGACTGCAAATAATTTGTACTAATTATTATGTTTTCAACAACACAAAGATGGAGTTTACAAAATCAGAACAAGTGTAAGATAAGTGTCAAACATAATGAGTATATGGTTTACTGGCATGGTTTCATGGATGGATTACTAATCAATGAGCCTGACATAGCCTGCTGATTGGGTTTTGTGGGTTTTCATTATCAGTTGGCAAATCTATGTATACATCTGACACTCAAAACAGGTTAAACAATCACTGAGTTAAACAAAACTCTGAGTAGAAGTGTTGAGTCAGAGTGACAGTCATGGCCTCAGCCTCAGCTTCCCTGTGTTTCCTGTGATTCCCCTTGTGTCTGTGTGTTCCTCCTTGTGTGTCTCCCTGTGTTGTGTATGTGTGCCAGACGTGGCTCATCATTCTCCAGGCTTGCTGCCACGTTAGCTGATCGAGCGATCTCCCCCTCCTCATCCTTGCTGCACACCTAGTTCCCATCTCCAATCCACCCTGCAGTGAATATGAACCCGTGCCTTTCATCCACTGTTCAAACTGCCAAATTGTGAATCCTCTGCTCCCCAACAGCTGTAATTAAAGTCTGCCAATTGAATTGTAAAGTCATGTTTTCAGTGAGGTTTTTTTTGTCATCCTAATACTCTGACCTTTTTTAGCCTAGTGACAGGATGGCCAAACCAACCAGCCTGACCCCTGCCACAGCCACTACCAACTTAATATACACCAGCTTCACTGGACCGGCCACCTCCCTCCCAACTTTACCTAACTGCCTTTTTCAGGACAACTAAACCCTTAAAACCTGCTCCTGTGTTCGGTTTGTAGCACTTTGATGCAGCATCTAGTGAAATCGTAATAATCAGTGAACGTAAATAGATGCATATAAGCGTAAGGTCACCTCAGCCTTATACCCAAGCCTTATTTAAACACAATGGAAGCCCCATGTTATACATGAAGGAGAATCTGAGTTAAAACGTTGACATTTTAGTATGGTAAAAAAAAATGTGTGTCACACAATGTAACCATAAAATGCATTAAAGGGATATTTCAAACAACTGAGCTGCGATATACCGGAGATAAGGGAGAAACAGAAACAAGCTGATCTTCCAGGAACTGTTTGATTAAAAAGTTGATCATGTCGTTTGAGAGTTGAAATATTTTGTCAAAGATTCATCATTTAAATGACTCAAGATGTTGCACATTTGATTTAATTGTTTAAACACAGCAGCAGTGTTCTGTGATCCCTCAAAGGATAAGTGAATGGATGGATTTTTAAATATAAAATATGCCTGAGTGCCCTATGACAACTTCTTTATGTTGTTTTGTGCTACCACCTCCACGTGCTGTTTCTACCCCCACCTTCAATAAAAAAGTATTCAACACATTTTAAGAATCATTTTTAGCTCTAGTTTGTCTCAGGCTTAAATCACCTTGTTGTATTACTGTGAGCTCATGTATGAGTCAGTGGGTGTTAGGCTTCAGTGTCCAGATGTGGGTTTCTATGTGACAGCTGCACAATTCTGCTTCTGTTAAACAGATGTACAGTCAGTGGAGGCCTGTGCGGCTCAGACAGTTCACAGCGCTCACATGACATGTGACCCACTGGCCCAACAAGCTGACAGACTGAGATCCTATAAAAAAAAGAGTTGACCGCAGACTGCCTGATTTGCAGTCAGTTAATCTGGATGTAAATTCCTCAGATATCCCAGATCAAGCATTATCAGCACGACCTCAGCAGAGACGCTTTCCTTTACACCCTCTCTTCTCTGACAATCACCTGAGTAAATACATTCACTTTACAGGAGGAATAAGAGGAGAGCCGAGACTTGAAAAGTAGACTTTCCCTCCTGTTGACTCAGTAACAACCTGTGGCTGTGAACATGATCCATCAGATATGACTGAAATGGGCTTTATGGGTCTTTGGTGGCGCAACCTGACATCAAACTATTGGGATCCCCTGTACAGCACATTCCCATGGTAACAACACGTGGCAGTTCCGATTTGCAAGTCACTCGGGTTGTCATAGCAACCAGGGAGAAGTGGGATTGGCCGAGCTGCGACGTGTAATCACGATGCTTCTGGTATTTTCCTTTTGTCGCTTCCACAGAGCGCTGCCTTGTCTAGACCTACGGAGGATGGGCAACCCTGCTGTCAAGCGGTTGCATAATCAATCCTGCGAGCGACAATGCGCACCTGTCCCGGGAGCTGATCCTGACAGCAGCCGCTACCTGGGGCTGATGGGAGGCAGGGGATGATAGCTGTGCAGATACTCATGTTCACTAGGAAGCCACATTTCTACTTTTGTCACTCAAAGATATTCACAATACACCTTGTTTGGTATATTATTGGTAATGACACGTCAACAACAAATTATTGCTCCTCTAAAGCCTTGAATAAAGTCGAGGTTTATGGGCAGAGGATGGCGCACCCTGTTAAGGGCTAGGAGGCAAATTGTGATTTGTGCATGTGGGTTACACAAATAAAATGTTATTGATTTCTTGAATTGAACCACTTGGATGAGTCCCTTGAGGCTGCTGTCACATTTGAATCACGTGGAGGTTGAGAGAGGTAGAATAGACCATGACCATAAAGCATGGATGCACTAACTCAGACACACTGAGTTAGTGCATCTTCAGCCCTCTGTGACCATGTGTGGTGATGTAATTAGAGAAAGGTCCTTTTCCTGCTGCTAGACTCTGACCAGATTAGACCAGAGGAGACTGGCTGTTCTCACACTGTAGATCCATACACACAGCACACACCTCCGACGGTCATCTTCAGTATCAATGGAACCTGAATATCATATGTAGTTTGATGACCAGTGTACACACACACACACACACACACACACACACCCTCCTCAGAGGAATAACCACAGGAGGTGTACATGTCTGCTGAGGGAAAGATTCAATAGCTGAAGATTACATTTCTTAGATCCTCTTTACCCAAATATCTAAGTTACCTGCTGTTATTAATTAAGTAAAGTATGCACTGGAGTTGTTTTGGTCCGGGGCTGAATGCATATGGCAAGGCTATTAGCACGGATTATAGCCTAATCCCCTCAGTGCTGCATTTTAGCCCATGACTTACATCACTTCCTATGGCGTGCCCTGCCTTGTCAAGGTCGTCCCACTGCAGCCAATAGAAGGTTCTGTTAATAAATTAGGAGGGTCACAGGCTGTTTTTCTGAATCTCATTTCTGGCTTAAAGGTTTGCTTTAGAAATTATCCTCTGAAAAGTGGCTATTTTGAGTAACAAATACATTTAATAAATCTAAAATGAATATACAAAAAGCTCATCAGTTAATAAATATGTTAACTAGAAACAGAGGAGTAAATTAGTAATAATCTTGTCTTAATTTCCGCATTTCTATATATCTACGCTTATACGGTTTGCTTTAGACATCACCCTGAGAAAAGCTGGTACTTGGAGAACATATCAAATTACTAAATCCAAAATTAATACATACAAAACTTTTCAGTTAATCTATGTGATTATATAGAGATTGGTAATTAACTGATACAAATAAATGCCAACTGAGAAATAAATTAAGAAACTACTTTATTTCTTCGTCTTAAAGGACAAACAAATAATGGGGAAATGTTTTAAATAATTTTAAACTTAAAATGGGTTTTTATTATTTATTGGCTAATAAGTCTTTTTGTGTGTTATTGTTAACCTAGAGGCAGTGGATGTGCTTAAGCTGCCAGTTTGGAGCCTGGTCCTCAACAGATGTGTCTATTGTTCAGTCACCACTCTGTGACATGTGATTTTCAGAAGGAATGACATGGGACTGCACTAAGAAGCTCATAATCATGTGATGACAGAGGAACATGTGCTATTCCATAGTTTTAACAGGACAGTTCCAACTAGAGCTAACCATAACGCCGAAATTAGGCAGAAATAAATAGTGCACACATTGTTTCCTCCGTTTCACATTCTCACTTTTCACTCTGAGCTGTAAATGTTCAACATTACTCAGTCACCACCCATCAAGAGCCTAGAGAGAGAGATACAGCAATGAGAAAGCAATTTAGACATAGAGAAAAGGGGATATAAGAGAGAGAGAGAGAGAGAGAGAGAGAGAGAGAGAGAGAGAGCCCAACGCACTGAATCATAAGATCTGGATCGATGGAGTCAATTAGGTCTCGTGAATTTCACTGAGTCACAAAGACCACCAGATATTCTCTGCGCCCAAAAGCACAGAACAGACCACTTTCAGGGAAATGTCTGTATCGCTCCCACACCCAGGATTCAATTAAAATAAATGCACTTTAATTGTGCTAAGTGTCTGCTCTCTGCTTTATTCCATGTCAACTGACTTGACCAGCACAAATTCCTGATTGCAATGTGATGATGGTGTTGGAGCAGGAGCGAGCAGGAGGCTGCTTTAATCTGATCGAAAGACAACGAGGAGAACTGCTCCTCACAGCAGTGAACCACACAGCACCACACAGAGCCTTCTCCTCCCTGAGCAGCATGTGCCCAGCAGCAGATCACAGCTTCTCCCGGGAGAAACAACACTCACGTGCGCATGTGAGCGTTGCCATGGACAGCCGTAATGAGAGGGGGTTATCAAATCACCTGCACAGGCTTGTCAGCCTTTGTCTATACAGCTCTGGGCATCGTGACATGTAGTTTTGTTACCCACTGCCAGCCTATAGCAGCTAACAACACTGTCAGGCCTCTGTTTACAGCCCCTGAGCTGATGCTGTATAATGGTCTTAAAGGAGTTTAGGCTGTATATCCCTCTGACAGGCTGGGTAGCATGACGCCATCCTGCTCAACCGTGTGACATAACAGTTGTCAGGCACGAGACAGAATTTGGGGAAATGTGATTATTTTTCAGTTCTGTGTTGACAAGACTTGATTGGTAATGAAGCCACGATCAGGATACAGAGCGTGTCCAAATAAACAAAAACAGTGTAATGTAAACTCTATCCATTCTGAATGTCAAGAAATTAGTTAGTAATGACATTAAGTATGGATTATTTTTTTCAAATCCAGGATTGCTGATGCAGTCACATTGTGGATTTTGGATCTTGGAGGCAGCTGATGGTGGATTATAATTACAACTACATTTCTTAGATATACAATATTCCTACTTGCATAAACTACCATTACTGGCAATACGTCTATCAATACCTCTTACAATCATGCTACTCCCTTCTTCTCTGTCAGACATTTTTGTTTGTACAAATACTTTAAACACTGACTCAACTCTCAATTAATGTTAGACACAATCTTTTCTCATCAATGTTGTAAATATTGTTTTTTTGTTGATGGGACATTGTGACATTTATTGCATTTCTGTTCATCCTGGGAAGGATCCCTCACTGGATGTTGCACCTTGTTCAGCCCTATGAGACAAATTGTGATTTGTAATTATGGGCAATACAAAGAAAATTTGATCGATCGATAAGTGGTCCTTGTTTCGGTGTAGATTGAGCTGATTGACGTGTTTGAGCTCCTCAGCAAGGAGTGAATCAGGAGTAGCAACAAACGCTATAGCACTCTCAGCTCCATCAATCTGCTTCTACTGCCAATCTCAGTTCATTCTTATGTGTGTGTCCAGTATATCAAGTGGGAAAGAGCATAGCTTCAGTACATCACGTCAGAGAAAATACAGCTTCAAGTTGTCGTGCCAACCCTGAGCACTGCTGTATGTACAGTGTGTATCTGTATGTATCTTAGATATCAGATATCTGTCAATCGATCAATGATCTCTCTCCTATCTCAATCTCCTATCACACCTTTTTTACCCTGCAATCAAATCACCTGTCAATGTGCCTAGTGCTATTGCATAAGTATGCAGTCCAATCATTCTAAATTATTCAACGTAAGACCCTGGAAGCTATGCTTTTAAATTGATGAGTTAGCATAATTCAGGTGAAGTCAGAAAGAGAGAAAGACGGGCTGAATAAAGGTAGAGGACCCGTCTGCCCTGGGGGGGACGATGAATCTTGATGAACCTTCAGTTGGCTGAGCACCTTCTATAATGTCAGCCATGCAGACGTGAACTGGACAGAGTGGCCCCAGGCCAGGCCACACACACACACACACACACAGACACACACACACACACACACAGACACACACACACACACACACACACATAAAGACACGCTGGCATTTGCCTGAGAAATGTCCCATGGTGGGGTGCAGGGATCTTTAAAGCAACATTAACCAATGTGATACACTGACTCAAAGCCAAAACTAATTAAATTTCCCCACAGATAGACCAAGACCTTGTGAAGTAGTAAATGTGAAGCGCACACACACACACACACACACTACTCACCCTACTGAGTTGCTCCAGCAGTCTGTGGTTCTGTTCAGAGAGCTCACTGATGGCCTTGGTCTTGTCCCTGTCAGCCTCCCTCAGCTGGACCTGGTGGAGCTCTAGCTCGCACTGCAGCTGCTGGACGTCCGTCTCCAGCTCGGCCACGCGACCCTCCCACTCCCCCTCTCTTCTCTCCAGACGCCGACGTAACTCGTGCTTCTCCTGCTCCAAGTGCTGCATGTGATAGGATGAGGGTGATGTGGTTAAAACTGTGATTTGCTCAGATTTCATTTACGGTGTAGGCTTAATTTCACAGAATATAAGAACCAAGTGGAATTATTGAGGTATAGACCAAGTCAGAGACAAATACTGGGGCTTCAACCGACAGAGAAAGTTGTGCTCAACCTTTGGAAAAAATTCAGTAGAGGAAAAAACTTTAGAACTTCAAACTTGAGACCTGATTCCATTGGGGTGGCTGATGATGTACTGAGGCGCATTTATCATTAACATGACAACATACGATACTGACAGTGAAGACAGTTTGAAGTTTAGTTTGAGTAAAATATGTAAAAGTTCAAAAGAGTGACAATAACTGCAACTCTGATAATAAAATGTAAGCACACATTGAATCTGCAATCTGGGATAGAGTTTAGGGATTTTTAAACTGAGCCAATCTCTTGTGTTCCCTGTCTCCTGGAGTGACAGTTAAGATAATACAATGCTTCTACTCTCTAGATGGCAATGAACGGTGAGCAGATGCACTGCGCGGCCAGAGGGTGTCAGTTTGGATGTGAGTTGTTATTATGTTTAAGTCGAGGGCTGAAGCAGTTTGCATCTATGTGGCCACTATTTCATCTAAAGGCTGAATGCCCAAAACAAAAGGAGGGATCACAGGGGTTCAAAACAAGACAACAAAACAACATCAACCGCCATTAGAACCGGGAACTGTAACAACATCAATAACAACAAGCAGCAGCTTATTTCTCTGAGCTGTAACACCAGGATGAATATGGATCAAAGGGCTGAACAGATGTACAGTTGATACATAGAAGGCCCTGGACAGGATTAGTCTTAGTGGTGTCTCAGGCCATGCGTTGGGCTTGTGTGAAGGATTTTAAAAACAACAGCTCAGCTTCACAGTACGAAATAACTCAGACTAAAAATACAGAAACACTGAGGTCCACTTCTTTCTTTAGACTGGCGTGACTAGCACGGCTCAAAAGGGCTAATTCTGCAGTTTATAGCACATTAGATACAATGATACACAGCCATGGAAAAGATGAATCATGCTACATGACTTTGAATGCGAGGCTCTACACTCTGCATTTGTTAGGACCCTGTTGAGTTTGTTTACATTGCGATGGTACAAAGTTGGCTCTCGGATTATGGCATTTTGAGGCCACACCAGAAAGAGGCTTAGGGCAGCATTAAACCTAGAGTGAGTGATATTTTCCAGTTTAAGTTTACCTCTAATTTCTCGTTGAGATCTTTGTGCATTTTCTCATATTGCTTGCTCAAGTCTTGGTTTCTCTCCAGCAGTGCTTTGCCGAGTTTAGCAGCTAAAACCAAGTCTTTCTCCTTCTGGCGGAAGAGCGACAGTAGGTCTGCGTTGTGCCCCACGACAGGCATCTCTAGGTCCGGCAGCTCCTCCTCGTCGTCCCGCTCCCCGGTGAGCATGGCAAGTTCCTCCTCCAAGGCCATACCGAGGCCTCCGGTGCCGGCGTGCCGCAGCGGGTGACCCTGGAAGCCGCCGGAATCCTGAGCGGCGCCGGGCCGGGGCTCCATGCAGTCGCTGTCCAGCTCCAGTGGTGCTGAACCCGCGGCAGACGTCTGCAGGTCGAGGCAGGAAGCGGACATCGCCACCCGGCGGAGGAAAAGCCAACGGATAAGAGCCGAGGGATTTCACTCCGGATGAACCCACCCTGCTCTGACTGGGCTGGGCTGACCGGGCCGGCTCGTTATCGACCATCCATCCATCATCCTCCAAATTCAGAGCTACTCTTCCCAGTTTCCTCACGTCTCTCTCTGCTGGTTCACCCACCAGTCGCGACTCTGACTTGAATCCCAGCAATCACCGCCTCTTCTGCGGCGCACTGTCTGGGTACGATCGGACACGCAGGCTGGTATTATCCGGGTATAAAGCGCCTTGAGGAGCTGCGCGCTGCGGTCGGTCGGTCAGGGTCCACCCCGTCTCGGGGTCCCGGCTCCCCCATAATGATGACTGGCCTTTTACACCGGAGGCTTTTGCCAGTCAAACAGATGAGCGCGGTCCCGATGCTTCTCAACCTCTTTCCCTTTTTGAGTGCGCGTTCCCGCCACGGTAGTGACGCAAACTGCAACCTGTTACAAACCGCGCGCCCATTGGCTGAAAACCATAGCGCCATATTTTGGTGCTCCTCACACATGTGAGAAACCCTCCATAGTGAGCACGTGAAGATATGTAATAAGAACACGATGGCAGCAGCCATTGGGATCCATGATGGACCTGTGACGAATTTACAATCACCAATAAGCAGGGTAAACACTAAAATACAATGATGGATGTTATTGATATTAAATAATAACCTATTAGGAAAACTAGTAGCTTACTGGTATTATAAAGTTGCCAAAACATGACAGATATTCCTTTTTATTTGACTCGAGTGTAACTCACATTTCAACTGACAAATCAGTTTCCATATGTCCCATAAATTAGTGTAGCTTCCGTGACAGCGCAGTTATCGCCATGTTTTCAAACCTTCGTCTGAGGGAGAGCCAGCAGAGTAGGGAGATTATCATTTAAAATATTAAACACACTTTTTGAGAATATTCACTTTTTGTTTTACCTTATGTTAACACACACACACACACACACACACACACACACACACACACACACACACACACACATACACACACACACACACACACACACACACACACACATAACAAGCCTGTTATAGTATAGTAATAATAATGCAAATGATAGAAATAAGAATAACAAACAGAATTATAATAGGTGTCCCAGCATTCTCGATACTCAGGTACATTTCACTGACAATATAAATTAATTTACTGTAAAATATGAAGGCTGGACATTAACTTTTATAGGGTTAATAATAATAGATAATAAGTTGAATTTATTTTGCGCCTTTCAGGAGATGCAAGGACACTTTACATGTGTGTTTGAGTCGTGATTTTATCACTTAGACTGGATATACTTAATATTCTATTTTGCTGTATGTGAGATTTTGCAACTAGTTGTTTACATTTAAGACAGACTGGAATTATTATTCCAAATATTTGATATAATTCACTAAGTGTAATGTAGATTTGAACTGTAGTTGTTCACATCCATGGCAGCTGTACAGGACTTTATGAAGTGAAATTTTGCATTGGCCTCAACTGTTATTTATATATCATTTTCTGCTGTTGATCAGCCCTAAATTCTACAGCTCCTGTCTAATTTGCCCCATGCTTAGCATTTATTTTCATTTATTTTAAAAGCATTTTCTTCCAGTTTTCTTTTTAAAAGATTGAAGTGGTAGTAGCTTATCCCAAGAGTCTAAGCCCTTAAATGATCCAAACTTGGATCAATAGAGAACATTTTGCAATCTGAACCTTACTTACAAACACTGGAAAGCACAGAATTAACTAAATGCATAGATGTGTAATTCCTTCTGACGTGGATGGCAAAATGTTAATAAGTCGTGTGTGTATTGTTATCATATTTTTTACATATTTATGCTTACCACACTGAGGCAAACTGTTGGCATGACTGAAGAGTCGCAATCAGTATTAGGCTTAGGGCAGTTAAGGTCCTCTCAGATCTAGTCATATGGGTGGGGGGGGGGGGGGGGGGGTGAATGGGGTAGGGATCAGGTTGGGGCGGAGCATTGATGATGAATGATTACAAACAAAGCCTCTTGAGCTCATAAAGTGAAGGGACAAAGGAAGTGGGTCACAGCTTGCTGGTCCACGGTTGCCTAGCTCCTGAGGGGGGCACACAGGAAATAATGGGTGATTTCCTCAGTGCACATCAAACGTCTCCGCTAAGCTAAAGGAATTAATCAACCCACATTATCCTTATTAATGCTGATGGTGTTTTGTTCATGGCAGGTTCATCAAAAACACAACATCTGTGCTATAAAAAGAGATACGTGCTGTATTACGAGTAGACCGGTCAGTCTGTGCAGTGTCTTAAAAAACACATATTACAAACAATATTAGTGATTGTGGAAGCAGTGATGCCACAGCAGAATGAACCAGATATGTTGTTTCTTTTGTCATATATGAAAATAGTGTGATAATTGCATGAAGCTACACATCAACAAAATACACATCAGTCTTCACCCACACTGATGTTCCTGTTTGGATGGAGATAAACATGAGACTTTATTGATCTTTATTTCAGACTGTGGCGCCCTCTGTGGAAAATATAGGATGTTACAGCCACATAGTCCAAACGATTGGTAATCAGCAGTCTTACACTGCACTGCTTGAAATGACTAAACAGATCAGAGCTGAAAAAACATTTAGCTGTGTGTCAACAGTCATAGGAGGAACACTCAGTTATATCATGAATGGTTGCCAAATTATTTGGGGTGTAGCGTTGTTTTATTAATAAAAGATCATAGTCGTGATTCATAACTGAAACCGTGGATTCTGAATTTCTGCAGTAGGACAGTTGTTTGCATCCAATCACAAGGACAACGTTCCCCTAGAGAACATTAATCGTCTTTTTTCTCAGAGGGATTGTCAACTACATCAAAAGAATTGGTGGTTTATTTCCCAGTGACAGTATTTCTTCCTGCCTTCAATTCCACATTATTTGTCTGCAGTCGTGTGATTTACCAAATAAGTAAAACACCATTAATTCCTTCAGACAGTGAATTACAGTGACACTTTGCAGTCAGTATCTAGAGCAGCATCTCCCCAGTACTGTGTGTGTTGTGCTTATGTAACATCAACTCTTAGTCATACAGGCCTGACTGCCTTTTTTTCAACTGATGCAAGGTTTGGATGCTTATTATGTAACACGTGTAACTGGCTTTTCAAACCTCTAGACTGCAGCGTTTCTCTCTGATAGCCCCAACCGTATAACCCAACACTGAAGATACAAACATGAAGCCATTTCAATGTGTTGCCAGGAGGTGGCAGTATTTGTATACTTGTCAATGACAAGGAAAGCTCCTGACAACGTGCTGAAGAGGTTTCCCTCTGATCATGTTGTTTTCCCATGTTGATAGTTTCTGCCATTGCTATGTTTATGAGCCACCATTGTTTAGTGTGGCTAGGGACTTGCTAATTTATTTGTAGGGAATTAGTTTTCTAACGTCAACAATATTGTGCTCGCTCACTTCAGAGCAGATCTGAATTGTCATCTGAATCTTAAGTGATACGGAAGTAATGGGTAATGTGCATTACAGTGTCATCCCAGTGAAACACCCAGTTTGAAAGTGTTGGAATTTTTCTGTCTTTACTGCAGAATTAAGCTGGGATTGGCCTTTGAGACATACAGTACCTTGTTGCTAGGTAACATCAGTATGATGCCTCTGCATGAATAACAGAGGAGATGCAACCCCTTTTCATATTGATGTGAATAAATCATAATCATAAACCAATTTTGTTTGCTCTTTTTTAACGGAAATAGTTGTGACTTTTAATGCAACAAGAAAATATGACCTTTTAACCTTTGCATTTACTGTAAACACGTTGTACAGTAACTGCAAAGGTTTAAAAAGGTGCCTGCTTAAAGCAGTCCCTCAGCTCTAACAGCAGCTTGTATTATGTAATGGTATAAGCTAAAGGAGGGTTCTATTTATAAATTATTACACATTTTTTTCTCAACTATATTTAAGGATCAGAAGGAAAGGTTCTCTCTGAATTCTGTTGGTCTGTGCCGCACAGATATGAAGTTGCACAAACACTGTTTGTGGCAGGGGATGACCTCATCCTGGGTCTACAGTGTGTAGGCAAGTTATTAGGTTATAGTTTGTCCGGACACACAGATTACAGTAACAGATCATTTTGGCTGAAGCAAAGAAAACTGTGGCAGCTGAGCTCAGAAATGTCACTGAGTCATTTGATTAAATCAATTCATCACTGTGGGAGGTGTGAACTGACTCCAGGCCAGCATATGGGAGTATGCTGACCTGCCCTTAGATAAAAAAAAATATATATATTTGTTTATTGCACAACTAAGGCAAGAATTTAACATAGCTTCATTAGTACGGTCATAAAATCTAATTAGCACTTGTACATGAATGTACAGTAGCATGCTTTCACCCTCTGAGCATCTTGTCCCTGCTGCTGTGCTGCTTCCCAGGCTAGGTTTTGCAATCTGTTGTGTGTGTTGGTGTGTGTTAGTGTGTGTGTGTGTGTGTCTGTGTGTGTGTGTGGGTGGGTGGGTGTGTGTGTGTGTGTGTGTGTGTTCAACACTGGGGACCTTGTGACACATATTATTAATGCATTACTGTTTTTTCCAGGTTTATGATATATGAAGAAAGAAATGAGAAAAGCTCCTGTTGAGTCTTGCTAAGCTTAATCTCAGAGTAAAGTGACTACATTTATAACCATTAAATCATTTTTAAAGATTTTTTTTTAAATAAAACTCAGTTTCTCAGACTAAATCTTACTTTTATATTTGAAGAAATGTGAAAACATTTAAATGATTATTTGAATGTGTATTGTTAGAACTCTGACAAGTGTTGTTTTTGCATTTACAAGTAAATGGTTCTAAAATACTGCTATATTTGACTTTTCAAACAGGTTTATGCAAAATCATGACTTTTATGAATAACAAATTTTACATGTTGTATTTGGTTTCTTTTATCAACTGCAACCTCCATCTCCTTTTCCATTGCTTTCTTTCATTTGTATTTTCAGATGAAAGCAGAGTTTACTGTAGTCACATCCTTGTCCCGCCAGTTATCAGATTGCAATGCTGCTATTGATTTAGAGGAGGTTTTGGAGGGGTCATTCTGTTAAGTTACTCATGAGCTGCACAATTTAACAATTCTTTAGTAATTGATAGGAACTTACAGTAGTTTGCAACTACCAGGACCTGACTATAAACGCAATGTGTCAAACTGCATATATTACTGCGATTAGAGTCGGCTGCTGCAGTATGGGGAGAGGAAGAAATCGTTGGGGGTGGTAAGGGTGAGCGGTTGACAGAGAAAAGAGAGAGAGAGAGAGATAGAGAGAGACAGTGAGAGCTTCCTCTAGTATGTGATCCCCGATCTGCTGCATTACTCTACAATGCAATTTCTGTGTAGTCCTCCGCTCCCTCCCTCTCTCCTCCGCTCCATCTCTCTGTGAGCAGTAATCTCCAGTTGCTCGCGCTGTCTTGCAGCTCTCTGCCCTGCCACAGTGCATCTCTCTCTCTCTCTCTCTCTCTCTCTCTCTCTCTCTCTCTCGCTCTCCCCTCAGCTTCACTGTTTCCCCAGTGAGGATGACATCCCCGAATTTGATGAACCAGCGCAGCTCTCATTCTGGCTGGTGGCTTCCGAGGGAGACCCCACATGAGCGGGCTTACTGGACGAGGAGGTGCCGCATCTAAGGAGCTTGGTAGAAGACCTGTCAGCTGCAGCAGTGTCTGAGTAAGTGCCATACTATTTTACTGGGTCCATCCAAAAAAAGGCAGGGGTTGAGGGTGATGACACTGGTTCAGGGATAGAATGAAAGCAGTCTCTGCTTTTAGGCTCAGAACTGCAACACAGCTTTGTTATTTTCTGTATCTCAGCACGTTGGAGGCATTGGCTGATTAACTGAGTGACTGACAGTACTGAGGATTTATTGGTGGGATGTGATAGCATTGGTAGCAACGAGCGTATGCAGCAGCTGTATCCTGTCTCACAGGAGTGAGCGCTATTCTTGGTCACGACACTGAAATACTGTGTCTCTGTTTTCCCTTTCCTCTTCATTGATATGCTTACTGTGGCATACACTCATTCCGATGGCTATCGCTCCCTGCGGTGGTGTTCAAACTCCCCACTGTTTATGTATTATCTTAATTTGAGTGAGAGCACTGCACACTTTGATTCAGACACCTGATTAATCCAGGCCAAGACAGAGGAAGTTTTAGGACAAAGTTTAACCGCAAGGATTGCGTAGAAGATCCCAAACTCACTTTAATGTTCCAGTCGAGAAAGGTGCTATAGTAGTTGGGAGTGAGAACCAGTGCAGGAGCAAAGCTGAAAGTCAGTCGGTGAAAGTATGACAAGCTGGGGGCTGTGGTTGGAGGAAAGGATCGCTATGGTAACAGCAGGTTCTGAGTGTAGAGGTGAGGTGAAGGAAACTTGCAGCTTGTTTTGGTGCCTGTTCAGCTTGATCATGTTGACGCAACACACACAAAACTGGGAAGGACTGAGAAGATTTAAGATATATATTACAGACAGAAGAGGCGGCTGTGGCTGAGGGGTAGAGTGGTCGTCCTCCAACCTGAAGGTAAGCGGTTTGATCCCCAGTCTGACCCATCTGCATGCCGAAGTGTCCTTGGGCAAGATGCTGAGCCCTGAATGGCCCCCCATAGAATAACAAAAGTGCTGTGAATAGATGCACAGTATGAATGTGTGTGTGAATGGGTGAATGTAAAACTGTACTGTAAAGAGCTTTGAGTGGTCATCAAGACTAGAAAAGCTCTATATAAATACAAAACCATTTTCCATTTACAGAGCGATATTAACGATAAATACAAAATGCAATAGTATTACGTATGGGTGGTTTCATGTGAAGTATGCTTTGTAAGTTGCCATGTATATAGACTCTATTTTATGAGAAATATGGTTAAAAGTTTGAGACTGTGCAGTCTCATCAGTCTGTGTCTATTCTAATCTGTCGTTCCCTTTTTGTGGAGGCAGAGCACACTGAAGGTGGATGGTACAGAGGGAATGCAGAGCAGATCTGTCAGTGTTAATAAGAGTATGTGATGAGAAGAGCTCCGCTGCTCCATATCCTCAAGTGTCACTTCCCCCAAGAGCCCCCTTCAGAAGCCCACACTGATCCTCTCTGTCATTTGGATTTGTGATATAATGATGGACTGACTTTTTTAAACACACTCCCAAATGCTCACCATGCAATTATAGATTGTGATATCCAGTCAACTCGTCCACCATGAAAGGGGAATGCAACAGTGGCAGAGCATTCACGTAGCATTCACAAGCATCTAGAGTTGGTTGCCACAGTGATATGTGAAAGTGTTTTTACTGCCATATGTAATTAAGCTTGTTATGTAGGACAACAGCGTTTTCATTAGAGAATTTGTCATTAAAAAGTAATAGTGGCTTCAGTTGATTGGGTGTACTCCACGTCTATCAAAACACATTCTGCTGGAAACTAAAAGCATTTGAAAATATCAACACATCTTCCAGCAACTGAGAACTGCAGGTTTAGAAGTGCATTTGTTAATACCTTTTCTAATTGTTTAGCGTTTCTGCATTCCTTTAAGTGGGCTGGTGCATTAGCTATCAGGCGTCAAGGATGAGGATCTCCAGTTACCTCGGCCAAGGTGGTTATGTTTTCACCCCTGTCTGTTTGTTTGTTTGCTTGTAAGAAAGATTACACAATAACTACTGGACAAATTACCATGAAACCTGGTGGAAGAATGTGATATGGGTCAGGGAGGTGCCCCTCTAAAAAAGGTTTGGATCCAGATCAGGGGGCAGATCTTCAGCAGACAGCAGATTTTCACTGATTTCCCAGGGAATCATTCATGGATCTGCTACTGAGGCTAATAATACTTATGAGTTTGGTGCAGCTTGATTGAATTGAAGTGTTGTGTAAGGCCTTGGTGGAGGTAGGCACTCAACTGACTGCCATTCTAGTCATACGCATGTGTCAACTGTGCATACACTCATCAAAGTACTTTAAAAACATACCTTAATTGTGCTAACCAGCGCAGATACACTAGACCTTTAATGCACCTCCATAATGTGTATGGTGTCATAACATGCACACAGATTCTATTGGTTCAGGTTTCCCCACTCTCCCTCTTCTGCCTGGCCTGCTGTGTTTAGCAGTAAGCCATGCAGCTTGAGAGCCGTGTTTGAATGAGAGAACCAGAGGCACTCAATTAACTACATGTGTTGTTGTTGTAACAATAGGCATACATTTTTCCTTGTATGTGTGTAGAGGATGGACTCTTCGGCAGAAGAGGGAAGAAGGTTTGTGTTTTAAGAGAGGAATCTGTGCCACTACAGAGTAGCAACAGGTCGGTGAATAGCTGCTACCTATAGGCCATACAGTAGAACTGTCCCCTTGTCACCCTGCAGACTGAATGTAGAGCAACACAATGACTGGGATACAACCTTTCTCCGCTCTCCTCCTCCTCAACATCTCTGACTCACAGCCCAGCACACATTATTCAACCCACGATAAAGACCTCCATAACAGAGTTGGAGGCCATTAGTCCTCTGCTAATATTACTTCTGTTGTTAGATTTGCTCTTGTAGCCAAGCAGTGTTTTTGGAGCCTTTCTGATTTCAAGTACCGTAATTATATTGTTTTGTATTGATTGTATAACAGGCATAACTAAAAAGCTGTCTTTTGGACAAGGACCAGCCATAGGGAGAAGCTTAATGCTGTGTTTCTATAACAAGAGTCTGGAAAAGTCTAGCAGGCACAGATCGACTAGCTCGGTAGTCAATCAGTTTTTCTGTACTTGTAATGAGCTTTTGAAGGTATAGTTATTTGTGATTGTTATATGATTATTGCAGGAGAAGCTCAGCTGCACAGTATGTTAGCTCAGCTCATTATGGGCAGTCAGCTAGCACTTGATTCTGAAAGGAAGACGGTCAGAACTGAGTCCCATCTGGTGCCTCATGCCATCATGGTTCCCTGCAAGCACGAACTTTACCACTGTGTTGGAAGTCTTCCATATTGTGGAATATGGATTTATCACACAGTGTTGATTGTGTATAAGCACAAATATAAACTGTATATGTATGAGATTCATTAGCAGGTTTCAAACCCTGAGAAATGCCAGGAGACATGGAGCAAAGGCATGGAAGGTTTCCGTGCCTTTACTCCTCTCAAGTCAAAACACTTTCACATGGTTGAAAGTAGTTTGGGGAATCATACCTACAGGGTCAAAATAGTTTCTCTCTCTCCACCTGGCACCTGCAGGTACAAATAGAAACTCTTAGACATCTCTTCTAAGCCAGAGGGAAAGAATGTATACCAGTGGTTGTCATGTGCTTACAGGCTCAAGATCAGCAGGTGCTATAGAAAGCTCACCGCGGCAAACGCTTCGCTTTTCATCACTCATTACAAGCCACCTGCTCCTGCATCATTTCATGCCAATCAGACTGGAGTACCAGGCTGATGCAGCTCATGCACATTCTGTCTGGCCTGTTGTGTAACTGACCCCCTCCCCCAGAATGACCCCTGAAGCACAACGATTACATTAGTCACATTTCTGGGCAAATATTAGTCAGCAGCATCTCCACGGATTCATGGTATCCATTGTTCATCTGCAGCGTCTCTGCAGCTCTGCTTTTTGTCACAGATGCTACCGCGTGTCATCTCTTGAGCAATCCCACTTCACATGAACACAGACCTGCAACAGTAAAAACAGAGAGCAGCCCACCACCCTCCACATGTTAGCTGAGCTCGAGTCGAGCGTGTTGCTGCAGGGAGGAGTGGGAGGTGAGCCTCTGCTTTTAATAGACACTCTCCCTCCGTCGCTCATTCTTGTGCCTGCCTCTAGATCACAAAAGCTGCCAAATATATCCAGGGGTGGTCAAAGAGGCTGTTGTGTGAACACGAGCAGGTTATTTATAGTCTCTGTAAAGCAAGGATTTGAATGCATATTTTGGTGAGCAAGGTATAGATCTGCTGTGGTACGCTCAATACATACCTACCCTGCTAAAAAACCTCCTCTATGTGCTGCTTATGTGGGTGATCATGTTACAGTATACATTGAGTAATTGCCATGTGCTTTGCAAAGCCCTCAGTGCTTGATTGCTAATTGATGGAAAATGTATAGAACACCTTTGTTAAGTTTAATTGGGGGACATTTGCTCAATAAGCTACTTATAATAAAATTAAACAGAAATATGAACTATGATCTATACAGCTCTGATATCTGTTTCAATTTGTCCAATAAGTTAACATGAATATACATGATATTCATGTTTCATAACATGCTAAAACTTTTATGATATATTCACTTGTGGTGCGTCCAGCTCATAATACCTGATATATCGAGAGATACACGTGGACATATTATATATATAGTAGTTGTTTTTTTCTCTGTATGGATATGTATGCATATGTCATTATGTTTAGCCTTTTACCTGGTTCTGGATGTTTTTTTCTTCCCTCACGATTCCAATGCAATTTGATGTAACCCCTTGTGACTTAACATTTGTGTTCTGTTGTGAATAATAATGAACTAATAATCATTAAGAAAACTTTTATAATGAATGTTGTAGTTAACAGGGAAGCTAAATGATACCAAATAACAGACTGGAAATAGCCATCTACAATGTGATTATAAAAGCTAAGTGTTTTTACATAAGACTGTTGAGTCAGCCCTTCAGCTTTCAGGAGAGGTTGTGCATAAAGACTGTTTACTGTAAGTTTTTCTCTCCCCATTCCCATCTCCTCTACACGCTCTCCTCTCCTCCAGATTAGAGACTGCATCCATCAACTCTGCATACGGTCATCTCCTCTTGAAAAAACGCCATTCATCTAAAAACTCAAATCCCCGGAATTGCCGGACACATGTCACAGGTATTACTCTTCACATGCTGTGTTTACAGAGCCATTCGGCCATCTGTTGCCTTCACACTGTAGCTGAGCTGCTAAGTGTGTGTTACTCCCTGTATGTATTCCATATCACTCACTGACTATTACACAGAGTAATGTTACTACTTCAGTGTCTTTTTGACACATGGGAGAAAAAGTGAAACAACTTTAAATCCCTCCTTTGAGAAATGTCTTTGTTATTTTTCCACTATCGGCATGTTTAATTAAATGTTACAATTTTTACAAAAATGTTTTATATCAATCTTTGATCTGTGTGGTGATATATCATTAAATTACTTTGTTAAGAGTAAATTTAAACAGACAATGAACCAACTTTCAAAAGATGGAATGCTGAGCATAACAGCAATCTGAACCATTTCCTTCTCCCAACTCAACATATTTATGATACAAAACTTGAGCTCCATTGTGAAGTGAAATTACCTTGTGCAGCTTTAATAATATCTCAACATATTCAAGAGTAATAAAAATTGAATTATGGGCTAATTGCAGTGCATGCCGTCACCCCAAGACTACTCCATTAAATAATACAGTGATAGGTGGAAATAATCTGATAATACACTTTTAATTCATGTTATAATCAGATTACTAAACAATCTCTTTAATTCGTTTTACCGTTTTAAAAGGTTTTTAATAGTAGTTTTTCCTTACTATTGTTGAGTGTTATGGCCAGAGGATGTCACACCTTGTTAAAGCTCTATGAGACTAATTGTGATTTGTGAATATGGGCTATACAAATACAATTTGATTGATTGATTGAATGTTTGTAAAGAACACGTCTCTTTGAAAAGTTTATAGCGATTCTTTGAAGTAACATTGTTTTAACCATGTAATCCCATTGGTTTTAGAGGCTGCAGCCCCATGCTGTGGCGTCATGTTGTTGTGAGCATGTGTCTGCATTCTCACTGTTTCTTAGTGCTTCCATACACTAAGTGCTGTGACTGTGTCTGTGACTGTGTCTGTGACTGTGACTGTGCTGCCAGCCCTGCTGTTTCTCTGGTTCCCAATGCACTTCAGGCCCTGTAATGCTGTAATGGCATATCTAATTACATTGTCTTCACTGCCAATGACATGTGCCATGAGACAAGTGAAGCCTTGTAAACACACACACACACACACAGAGCACACACACACACACACACAAACACACACACACACACACATACACACACACACACACACATACACACACACACACACACTTTTTCTACTAGTATAATTGTAATAAAGTGCACAACTTTATACACGACTACCGTTTAACACTTTTCTAGTCTTGATGACCACTGAAAGCACTTTACAGTACAACTTTGCCATTCACCCAAGCACACACACACACACACACACACACGCACGCACACAGACACACACACAGACAAATTTGTACTTCTATCTCAGTGAGGATACTCATAGGCATAATAGTTTCCCTAGCCCCTTACCCTAACCCTAACCATCCAAACTAAATGCCTAACCCTAATCCTAAAACCGAGTCTTAACTCTTAAACAGCACTTTGAAGAAATGAGGATCTGTCGAAATGTCCTCACTTTCCAAAAATGTCCTCACTCTGTAGGGTCTATGCTTAAAATGGTCCTCACAAAGATATAAGTACAGGAACACACATTCATACAGTGCATCTATGTGCAGCACTTCTTCTACCACACATCATTCATATAATGTCAGCACAGAATCAGGGGCAATTTGGGGTTCAGTGTCTTGCCCAAGGACACTTGAGACCCACAAAATAGATGATTCACAGAATCACACGGTGGACGACCCGCTCTACCTCTTGGTCCATAGCTACATAACGGTGAAGTTTTGTAAAATATGGGCATCACAGAGAGAGAAGCTTTGTCCGTGCTTGTTTCCAGGTTGAGCAGGAGATCTCACCTGTCCAGAGGAAGATGTCTGACCTTGAGTCAGTGCTGCAGCAGAAGGATATAGAGTTGAAGGCTTCAGAGACCCAGAGGACTATCCTGGAACAGGATCTGGCGACCTATATCACAGAATGCAGTGTGAGTAAACCTGGAGTTACTACGGTGGACACCATATAAACTGTTGTGTGTGTGTTAGTGTGCTTGTCTGATTGCACAGATATTGCTAGAAGCACCTCCCAGCCTAATTCAACCCAACAGCATGTCCACCAAAATGAATATAAATTAAAATCAGCAGCTTCAGCAAGTTCAACAAACAACTTTTTAAGGAGGACTGCTACAGTATAATAGATTGCATATCTTTCTGTTCACTGTCTGTGTCTAACATATCTGTATCTAACAAACTGACTGAACATGTGTATGTTTTGGTTGCAGAGTCTGAAGCGTAGTTTGGAACAGGCTAGAATGGAGGTGTCACAGGAGGATGATAAAGCGCTGCAGCTCCTCCATGACATCCGCGAACAGAGCAACAAGCTTCAGGAGATAAAAGAGCAGGTAGGATGGTATCTTAGGTGTTATCTTGGTGGGTCAGTGGGATGAGATACATACCATGAACTCCTGAAGTCGTGAAGTTGTGTTCATTTGATGATTTTTCAAACTGTTTGTGGCGCAGAAAATGTAGTAAATAGGGCAGCATTTTTATTTTTTAATTACCTCTGCCAATGAGGTTATGTTTTCACCCCTGTCCATGTTTTGGGGGTTGGTTTGTGTTTGTTAGCAAGATTATAAAAGAACAACTGTGCTGATTTCCACAGGACTCGGTGAAAGGTTTCAATATGGGTCAGAGAATAACCCATTAAATTGTGGTACATATCTGAATTGGGTGGATCCAGGAATTTTTGTGAGATAGTGAATAATAATTTCTCAGTGAATAATTCATGGATCTTGATGACAAAGATCATGCACAATCTGGGAACTGATATCTATGAGTGTATGAAATGTCCTGCAGCTTGATTGAATTTGAGAAGACGCTGAGTGCCATTTTAGTTTTAGCTGAGTTCTCATTCACTTATTAAATAATATACTTGCTGTAATGAGTACTGTATGTAACGCATAAGGTAGAAGTGTCAAAAATGTGTGAAAAGAAGCAAATTAAGAGTATTTCATAATGGCAGTCAGAGGAAGCAGGTCAGATCTCCAAGCTGCCTTGGTGATCTGACGGTTGTGGGGGCAGAATGTTAATTAGATAGGCTTGTGATGTTGGAACCCCACCACTCTATAGCAGACCAGTCATTATAGCATTAAATACATGTAGTACATGTTCAGAAATGCCTAATTACTGCCAACATTACTGCAACAACACGTTCCTGTAGATTCATGCTGCACAACACCAGGATAACACGCTGCCTTCTCACTCAGAAGGCGGAGCAGGTTCTGGTCCAGACCCTGGTTATCTCACGCCTAGAATATTGTAACTCCCTCCTGGCAGGTCTACCTGCTAGTGCCATCCGCCCTCTGCAGCTCATCCAGAATGCAGCAACTCGACTGGTCTTTAACCTAAATTCACTCACACCACTCCGCTCCTCCGCTCCCTTCACTGGTTACCAGTGGCTGCCCGCATCCGTTTCAAAACATTAGAACTTGCGTACCATGCTATGAACGGATCGGGACCAGTCTACATCCAGAACATGGTCAAACGTTACACCCAAGCCTGCTCACTCCGATCTGCATCTGCCAATCGGCTCGTTGCTCCCTCACTGCGAGGGACAGCTAGCCACTCTACAAAATCAGGACTGTTTGCTGTCCTGGCTCATAAATGATGGAATGAGCTCCCCAATGACATCAGGACAGATGAAAGTCAACACATCTTATGCCGCAAAGTAGAAACACACCTCTTCCGATTGTACCTTGAATAAAAGTTTAAACTAACACGTTTGTAGCACTTGAATGGCATACACCTATAGCTCTTTGTAGTTTGCATTGTTGAAGAAATTTTACTTTAATTGTTCTCTGTTCACTTTGGATATAAGCGTCATATAAATGAAATGTAATGTAATGTGGCTGTGCCCCATATTTATTTAAAATATTTCTTAGATTTTTTTTTATCCTAAACGTTTTTTTACAACCCAGATATGCAATATCAGCATTCAGGTCATATCATGTTTTAATTAAATAGTTTGGTTTGAAACTCAACTTGCGATAAATTATAAATGTGTTTATTTGCAAGAAAACTAAGTTTGCCACATTTCTCCAGCAGATTATGCAACCTGTAGTTTCCTACATAAAGTATAAAGGCAGTATTAAGTGGTGCTGGTCGGGTCTACTCATTATGAATGAGTAGTGTGATTAATGTAGAAAGAGACAGGGGGAGCTTTGCTGTTCATGCAGCCCTTAATTATTAAAAACAAATGTGATGAGTGAGTGGCTGTGTGGCAGCCCCACGTGACACAGTGGGGCCAGCTGTGAGACAGTTTAGGACAATATATAAAAAGCATGAAAAATCCTCTCGCTTGCATGATGCACCACTTTTTCTTAAAAATGTAATAGAAAAGCAAGCTATTTTCCTCAGCCTACACTAGTGCTGGTTACCAAGCACTGAATACATTGTGCAATGGTTGCTATGGCGACAAGAGCCATATACCTTTCGAGTGAAGAGAGCAGTGATGCAGTGGGCAGGCTGTCGTGATGAGGTGCTGAGGCTCATACTGTTTGAGAAACGGAATTTTTGACCATCACTAAATACACTGCAGCATGGTTTCCTCACTGGAAGAAGGCTCTGGGTTTTAACCTCATGGCTGGCCGGGGTCTTCCTGTGTGGAGTGTGCATGTGCTCATGTCTGTGTGGGTTTTCTCAGGGTGCCCCGGCTTTCTCGCACAGTCTAAAGACATGCAGCTTTGGTTAATTGGAGCCTCTAAATTGCCTGTGATACACTGACAAACTGTTTGGGTTGTTCCTCACCTCTCGCTCCATTGCCAGATAGGATTAGTTCCAGCCCATAAGCAGTATACCTAATGGATGGATGCTTTTTTTTTTTAGGTTTTACGAAAGTGATTGTCAGACTTTTTTACTTTCTATGTGAAATGCAAACCTGGGAAAGGGGTTTAGAGAGGCCTCATGCTTGTTTGACCCTTGGTAATCCTTCAAAGATGAGTTAGAGGATGTTGCTAGATTAAATTATGTTGAGGTGAGCGATCAGAGCACTGCTATTCAATGTTAACCTGAGCATGATTCTATTTATAGCTGATAAGCTGAGTATAAGTTTTTATTCAGCCTTACACTTTTGTGGGCAGCCACACAGAGTAGCCACAATTTGTACAAATACAGGTCAAAGTTTGCCTGTAGGCTTTCTAATACAAGTTGAACTCATTGTCAGCAGAACTGAACCACTTGTAATTAGATGTGTCTAACTTTGCAGGCTTAAAAAGAAAAAATTCAACAGATAAATAATGATTAAAACAAAAACCATCTGTATCTTGTAATTTATTTGGATAGTTGATCCCTATTATCTTTCCTATGTTCGCATTGGTGCCTCTCAGTAGGGTGTTTATTCCAACTAAATCCAGTATTTCATCTCAAAAAGCATCTGTCTCCCACGCACTGTCATATGACTGCAGTGTTTATCATTTTTATGCAGAGCCCATGCAGAGCTGGATCAACAAACAGTAGAGATTTGGGATTGATTAATTTTTTAGAGACAATCAATTTGTGCCAAAGCCAGTAAGACCTGAAAACATATGCAAAGGGACAATTCCACTAAAGACCTGAGAGCATAGAAGATCCATAGAAAGCCACAGTGTTCCCTTCTCAGTTGTTTTAACAAAAAACATGAAATCCATGACACTTTAAAACTGACTGTAAGTGCACTGGATCTAAAGAAGCGGTGTATATCACATTTTGAAACGTCTATACTTTATTATCTCATAATGAGAGTATAACATAGATAAATGAAAGTTAGATGTGAAAGTGCCATCCAGCCATCAAATCCTCCATTTTCAAAGAACTAACACCATGAGTTTTCTAAATTACTGAGCACATCCTTGTATCGTTTTTTCTTGGATCACTCCCTGCCATCAGCTGATATATCATTCTGCATCCTCTACCGCAATGGAGTGATTGGTTCATTAAAGTCAGTCTGTCTGGCTCCAGAGTCAGAGACAGAGTGTCTAGAAGCAACACTGCATATCTGTAGCCCGTGTCCTTCCACCCTCTTGTGCTCATATTGAACTGCTCCATGATTTATGCAATGGCAGAAAATTAGACACTTGTCTGCTGACCACTGGACGCTGGTTCAGAAAAGACACAGGCTGCGCTCCTCCCACCCACCTGCCTTAGCACTGCAGTCTAAAGCTAACCAACAGATTTGCTTTCCTGGATGAATTTCCTGCTCTTTTTCCTCACTTCTGGATCTCTCACCTGTCCCATGTGTTTACCTGTCTCAAGCTCCTGCTTCTAAGCTGCCTTCTCCTTCCCCTGTGATTAAAGCTGACTCCACCATCAGAGATGTTTAAGAGAGATTTGATAAAACTGGTTGCACATCAGGTGGAAATGTTTGTGATATAACGGATAATACTGCCAACTATCCATAACTCTCATCCCTAAGCAGAAGCTTTTATTATTAATTTCTGTACAAACAAGATGCCCCTTCAGTAGTCTGAGCTATTTAAGCAGAACTCCGTATGATCAGCTAAGGCATGCAGGGTATATCCTGGACAGTTTTCATTCAATTCTGGAAATCTCAAGGCTTTTCTAAAAGAGTTCTTGCAGTTATAGTTTTTTTTATATCATACAAGCACACAGCAAATTGTTTTTCTAATCCAAACTCCTATTTCCTCCCTGTCAATTCCGTGTCAGTCTCTGCTATGTTCTACAAGCCCCACTCCCCTAATACACAATATCAGAGCAAATATCTAGTAGTAGTACTCAAGTTGTATCCTAACTCCTACAACAAAACTATGTGCTTCCAACACTGACAATCTATTCCTTACTTCATCTCATCACACAGAGACTTTTCTGCACACTAAGCACCTGTCTCAAAAATGTGATTTCACATGTCCTGCAGTACAAACCTTCATATTTAATGATTTCAACATTAGATTTTTCAATGTATCGCAGAAACCTGGCAAAGACCTATTTGAAATGATAACTTTTTTTATATTTATGTCCTCCAAAAGACACATTTCCCAACTTTAATTATTGGCCATGGCAGGGGACCTGCCTGTGGAATGTCTAGTTAAATACCAATAGTGTCAAAATGGAGACCCAAATATTCCTTCTATGATCTGAGTTAAACTCCTCTTCCTCAGATCTCCATTTTACACATCTGAACCAAAGGATTAAATTGCGCAATTATTTCCCCCTTAAATAATATGTTTAAAATTTGTCTGCAGACTTGTTCTCTTTAACATTTGTCAGGTTTGTAGTTTTTTAATATTCTCTATGGATAAATTGACTTGATTCTTCATGACCTTCATAGGCACATTGCTATTGATCCTGGTGCATTACTGCCCACCACCTGTCATTTCATAATGGCTGAGCACCTGTTTGTTGACAGTCACGGTTTTCTGTTGACAGTGGCAGATATTCCCCACTCACAATTCTTAGTCATTTTTAAAACAATGGGTCCTTGATTTCAAACAAAGGAAGACAAAGGCAGGGCTCTCATTTCTAGCCAACAGTCAGTTTTACCAGCTGAAATGACACCTATCTATCAGCTGTAACTTGCCAGCTAATAGAGTTATAATATTAGCCCTATGATTTGGTTAAAGATGCTCTCTTTGCTGAATGTTTCTCGCTGTCTCATATTAAAACGAGAACAACCTTAAAAGAGTCTTAAAGGGCTCCAGAAATTGCATGAATAGAACTGTGCTAATCCTGGTTCAGCTGGAGCCTTTCTGTGTTTGAATGTCCTCCCCTTGTCTGGGTGGGTTTCCTCCGGGTACTCTGTCTTCCTCACATAGCCCAAAGATACAGAAGTTGGAGTTAATTGGAGACTCTATATGACCATATTTGTGAGTGTGAATGGTTGTATCTGTATGTTGTCCCTGTGAGGCTCTAGCAACATATCCAGGGTAAAAATCAATATATGGCAGTTCAATTCTATCCTTTATAGGCTCTACATAGAATGGAGCACACAATGTAGACAACTACAGTATATAACTTAATTTATACAAGTAGATAAAATATATAAGATTGACATTTTTAATAAAATAAATAATGAAAGTTACACAATAAGGTTTAAGTGTCTTTTTGACTGTTTTCTTCTTCATATGCATCGAGGATTTGTAATACAACATAAACTCTATTATATGGACTGTAAATAGAGGCTGTGTTTTCATTCACACCTAAATTTCCCCCATTACAATTCCAAATTTAATATTATTTCAAATGAGAAAGCGATTGTAGTTTATGTTCCAGCCAATTGTAAACATCACACCAACAGGCATTGCTGTAAAAACAGGTGATTCGTCGGTGTCTTTCTTCACAACAGAAGATGTATTTCTTTAAATCAAAGTTGAGTCTTTGTGTGAGGAATTCTCTCGAAAGGTATTTATCCTTAAATGCTCCAGCCCCCCTGTGACCCTACAAGGATGAATGATATCGATAATGAAAGTGTAACAGATATAATGAGCTAATATGAGTGAAGTTAACAATTTTCATTTCTCTTCTCTCTTTTCAACCCTGTGTCGCTGCCTAGCTCACTTGTTTCAGAAGGACCACATATAAAGGCACAACCCTTCACAAACACACAACAGCGTCAGCATGTTTCCCTTATGAGAGCCCCATGCACAGTGCTTTGGCATGGGGAGAAAACCAAAGCTTGACAGGCCTGGTAGCTAAGCTCTGATTGCATAATTGGTATTTGGGTGAGAGCTGAAAGTTTAATTAGTGGAAAAACATGGTGGGGAATAATCAAATGTTCGAGTGAGTTCAAAGAATAATTTAGTGCACTAGTTTAGGCAGGGATTCAATCTGTGAAACTCTGGAAATTGAGAATAAATACCACCTTCATGACTTTTTTAACATAAGTGTATGATCCACAATGGATAGACTCTAACATAAATGATGCAAGTATGTGATTCAAAAGATTGCAATTGAAGTCCTGAACTTGCAGAACAGGATAGAGAAGTAGATGTCTGCTTCTCTGTTATAAAGGAAATGCAGGGATTAAATGCCCTGTAAGGCTTTAGGTGTTTGTTGTTGTCATATCGAAAACTGAATTCCCTCTCCTTTAATTTCCTCACACTGAGTCATGGTTTTGCCAAAGAATTATAGGAAACCATTCTAGCTTTTATTGACTAGGAAAGTCACAGTCGGATGAAAGGTGTTTCTCAGGAGATCCAGACTGCCAATCGAATCACTGAGGGGGAGGCCACGGAGAGAAAATAGACTTTAAATGATCACAAATGTGTAATACATGATCTACAAGTGAAAAATAAGACCTAAAAATGCCTGAAATGATCTGTGAGTACTCACAAATGCATGTTTAAATCCACACACAAATACTAACAAACGTGTGCACGTTTAGAAATGTTTTACAAATGCACACATCATAAACTGAATAATTACAGCACAGATTTGTAACTTCTTAACTGTTATCTGACCCAAACAGAAAATTCCCATATATATTGACGGTTAACATGAGCTGCACTGGTGAGGGAGAAATTCTCTTCACTTGGCTCCATGGTTACATATTATGCAACCATTTATTCCTCTACGGCAAAACTATTTTAGTTTGTTTTCACCGTGTCTGATGCGCTCTATTTTACTTGTCCCAATCTGTGTTGGCGTCTCCCAGAAGGATGCTACTTTTTATCAGGCTGACAGACAGGCCAGTGTACGCTGATGAGAAGGAGGAAATTAGATCTATTAGGCTGTGACCAATTACTTTTAAACAGACATGTACATTAAGTGACTCTGGCTACTCAAATTATTTCTCTTTACATCCCCTCTCTGTTCATGACTTTTTACACCATCAGTGTGGTTATACTTGCTACCATATTGTATATAAGTGTCTGTGTAGTCGGATGACTGCCAAAGGATTGGACATATGAAGGCCCTCATTCAAGCCATTTAATTACCTCCATTATGCTGAACTATTTTCATCCTGATAAGCCTGAATTCCGCATATCTCAAGTACATCTCTCATGAATGAGTTTGCTCTCATGAATGATGCAGGGGCTTCCAAAAAGAACATTTTCTTCAAAAGTGTTCAGCTCAAACAACATCGAGGCTGCTGGAGAATCCATTTCCACTTAATAATAACTGCTCTGCCGAAATGTTTTCCAAAATAGTGTTGTTGGAATGTCTAACTGAACAAATAAAGTGAAGATGAATGGATGAAGGGATTAAAAGGATTGTTCACAGAAAAATGAAAATTCACTCTATCTACTCCCCACTATGCTGGAGGGGTGGGTGAAGTGTTTGAGTCCACAAAACACTTTAGGAGTTTCCGGGGTAAACAGTGTAGCACCAAAAGTGACCTCTTCTTCAGACGCAATAAAACACAACATGCCTCCATACTGCTCGTATGGTGTAATCCAAGTGTCCCAAGCCCCGACATTCCATTTCAACTTGAAACGGCGTCTTTTACACAATGGTTTTAGCCTAGAAGTCACAAACCCGCACCCAGCGCATGCCCTTGATCGAGAATTTGTTCGGTGTTCCGATGTGGCCGAGTGTATGTGAACGTGCCTCAGAGGAGGGTATCAGTCAACATCTAGGCCAATAACATGGTGTAAATCACACTGTTCCGAGTCAAATTTGAATGGCAGGTCTTGGATGACACCACAGTAGCAGTATGGATGCATGTTGTGTTTTTTCTGTTGTTTTATTACGTCTGTAGAAGGACTCATCATTGACTTCAATTGTATTGTATTTTGTTGGAACGCTCTTTGCCCCTGAGACTCCAGAAGTGTTTTGTGGACTCAGACACTTCAACCAAAACTCCATCGGCATAGTAAGTAGATAATGGGTGAATTTAAATTGTTCGGTGAAGTTTCCCTTAAAGTGTTTCAAGTGCAGGTACTTTTTGGCAGTATTTTTTAGTTCTGCAAGGGGAATCTTCTTTTGCTCGGATTTGAAATTCCTCTCCTCTCCTCTCCTCTCCTCTCCTCTCCTCTCTAATCTGTGGTCTTTTCACAGGAATATCACGCCCAGCTGGAAGAGATGAGAGTCTCTATCAGACAGCTGGAGGAGGACCTGTCGGCCGCCCGTCGTCGCAGCGACCTGTATGAGGCGGAGCTGAAAGAGTCCCGACAGTCCAGCGAGGAGCTGAAGAGGAAGGCTGCAGACTACCAGCACCGGATGCAGAAGGTCTACGCTGTAACGAAAGCTGTTAATGATTCTCACAGTTATATTGGATCAAGCTCTGGTTCATTTGCCATAAGCTGAACATTTACATATGCAACGTACTGCTATAAGAATATTCAACTAACCCTTAGTCATGATGATGTTTCTACTTATAGACTGTCTACTTGCCATGATCATTTCAGGAAGGGGTCTCACTGGTCTTCCTGTATCTTTACAGGTTAAAGAGCAGGGCAGAACTGAGGTAGAGGATGTGCTCACCAAGCTGGAGAAGGTAGTTTCTGACGTTCATTTGATTGGAATAAGATTTGTAATTTGTGAGGATGGCAAAAATACATAGGACACTGACAAGTTGCATTAACCAATGATGAACATTCAGTGTCACTTATCATTAAAATGTACATGTACTGATTACTGTGTTTTTCTCATTTAGGCCAATGTTGAGCAACAGACAAAGATCCACGATCTTCAAGAGAAGCTCACCAAGGTAGAATATTTTCGCTGGAAAGATTACTGAATAATTTATGCAAGCTTGTGCTCCCAGAAGCAAGAGATCAAACAGCATTTTACACTTTATGATGATCAACTCCATCTTCACCCTCACTGACCTCCTTTTCTCTCTCTCTCTCTGATTTGGGCTTTGGACCAAGAACAATCAAGCTGTCTCAGATATGAGACATACTGTTTAATTACTGGCATCAAGCAGTTTTTTTCTCATTCATAAAGAAAATTTCAGCCTAATTCTCTTTTTCCTAGAAATTTATATTTAAAAGTACCATCTATTCTGCCAAGAACACATGAGGCTGATATTTAAGACTGGCTGAGAAACATTTGGGAGTGATCTTCTTTGGACTAAATGCAAACTTCAGAAATAATCAGAAGCATCAGACTTTTATAATAGTTGTGTTTAGTAGTTTGTTTACAAGTAAGCACTGAATGCGCAAATGAAGAATGAGCAGTTATTTCTTACACTCCTTAACTTTATCAACAACTATAATAGATAGTATTACCCAGTGTTGTTTGGGGTATGAAAGTGGTGTAGCTGCATATACTGTATATCTGATTAATTCTATTAAGCACAATTCATATTCCCATCCGGTGAAGATCAAGTTTTTAAACATGTAACAGTAATGTATCTCCCTTGGGCACGTTAGTGCAGTCAGTGCAATGGTGAGTATTGTGCACCATGAAGGTGTATGCAAGTCCGTATCTTTCATATGCATTTTTTTATTATTGATCCAGAAAAATATTGTTTTGTACAAGACACCTTGCACACTGACTCTGATGCATTTTATAATCCTTTTCGTTCTAAAAAAATTCACAAATTAGAGTACTGCAGTGAGAAAGATATTGCATTTCATTTCTTGAAAAAACTAAACATTGGGTCTGTCCAATCCCGAGAAGCCATTAGGAACTATAGGAATTTCATCTTCTGATCAAGGAGCTGTGAAATGATCACTTCCAAGTGGATTTCAGGATGTCAGTGGTCCAGTTTGATATGTTTGAGGAGACGGGGCCACATTAATATATTAATCGATCTCAGTTGTAAAATTAGGAAAGATTGTGTACATTTACATTTAAGCCATTTTATGGCCAAAAGGGGAATGTTTGAAAAAAGAGTTGTAGGAGGTGATATAAGCTGCTGGAGTGGACTGTAAATAACACAAGGTTGATATCAACTTTCTCTTGAAGTTTCTGTACATAACATGCAGAGACACAAACGTTGTGATGTTTCTCTCATCATCTAGGCCTTGAAGGCCAGTGGTGAGGCTACAGACCTCCTTCAGAGTATGAGACTGGCCAAAGAGCGCATGGAACGAGATCTGGAGAGGTTCCAGAACAAGGAGGACTCCAGTGACAGCCTGCGTAGACGCCTCCGTGAGACTGAGGTACATCCACACCTCAGTCATACACAGTACACAAACACACAGCCTTGCATATATACAGTATGTTTTGGCCTCTTGCCAGTTTGTATCATTATTCTTTGTATCATGTCATTTGTTGATGTGCAGAATCAACAAATAACATGATACTTTGATACTTTGTTGAACTTGTTACATAAATAAATCTGTCCTGTGTATCTGCTCAGCACAAAGAGCCCATGTGTTCATTTCTAACCATGATTTATTTTGCACCTTTCATAGAGCACTGTTGTCAGGGTTGATCAAAACTTAAAAAGCAAATTCACTTGTGTTCATGTGAGTTTTGAATGTTCTGGTTGGTGACGCTACCTCAAGGGAACACTGGGTAAACCTAAAGACAGTGACTACGTTTACAAGGACACCAATATTCAGACTATTGACCTTATTCAGAATAAGACATTATTTCAGTTAGGAGTTGCTAATAGAATATTCCATTCATAGTCCCTTTTCCATGGGACAGAGCATAGTCTGATTATGACTTGCATCTCTGCATCAGTTTTACAATAAAACCTCAACATGAAATACTTAAATATACGATACTACCAGATACCATTTTGGATGGTTTCTATCTAATTTTGCAAAAATTACAACTTCTTTTTATTTTCCCATCTCATGGGTTGTCAAGCAGTTGGTATTTGGATGTTGTTTAATGCTGTGAGAACTTCAATAGGACTACAAAATGTGACGAAATACTACACTTGTCTTGATTTAATTAATACTTAATCCGAGTATGATCTTGTTCCGGTTAAGGTAATCAGAAAATGCTGTTTTCATGGCAGTGTCTTATTCAGACTTTTTGCTCAATCAGGTTAATATTGGAATACTAGTGTCCATGTAAACGCAGGCACTGATGTCCCCCGGCACAACAAGCAGTCCTTGTCTCAGACTCTCACCCACATCACAGCAGACAGAACTTATGTTTCAGTTAGAATGGAAAACATGGGAACAAAGAAGGAATGGCCATGAATGTCTCTTAAGACACCAGAGTGTGGAGGACTGCAGATAACAACAGGACTTTCAACATCTTCACCATTGTCTCAGAAGTACTCAGAACCATTCAAAAGCATTAAATTAGTTAATATTTATATAGCGCTTTTCCTGCTTTATCCTCATTCTCATACACATTGATACATTGCTTCTATATGCAGTGCTTTTCCTATCACAATACATTCATACACTGTCAGCACAGCCATCAAGTGCAGTTTGGGTTACAGTATATTGCCCTCGCACCCTTCGGAATGCAGACTGGAGGAACCAGAATACAACCCATCTTTTTAGCCGCCAATTACCATGGTGGCATGGTGTTGCAGTATACAAGTATTTACTCATGTTAAACTTTCAAAGTTCTTATTTTTCATTTGTTTTAATAAAATTCTGCAATGTAAACTACATATACGGATGAATATCGTTAAAATTGTATGCAGTCTCTGTAGTTACCTATAGAGTAAACAACATTTTTAAGGGGATCTTATGAGGTCTTCTAAAATCACACTTCACAATGAGCTCCAGATTAGGAAATGTGGTAATAAGAATATGTTAATTCAGACAAGAGAGTGAACGGAAAAAATATATGCAAGTGGTCAAAGTTACACGGCTCCTAAAATCTCTCACACCATCACGCATGGATGCAAATGGGGTCTTTGGAACCATTGTGAGGAATTTAGAATAATGAGATATAAACATTGCAGAGGTGCATGCTCTAACAAGCCAAATGGATCCGGCTGCTACAGGGGATCATCAGTTCTTCCTTGAGGCAGAAACTTTAAGTCAATTAGCATTCCCACTAAATGTGTTTGACGTCCAAATAGCAGAAAGTACTTCTCAGGACTGTGGATCTTCTGACCTGAGGTTGCATTTATTAAGAAACCTAAAGAAATATCCGATAGGTCACATTAACCCTGTGTTTGTGTTTGTGTCTTTGTATTACTGGTATCCATTGTGTGCAGGATGGCAGGAAGACTCTTGAGAACCAGGTGAAGAGACTGGAGATTGTTGAGCGCCGAGAGACTAAACTGAAAGATGAAATCCAGAGCAAGGCCCAGCAGATGCAGCAGATGGCAGATAAGATTCTGGTATAACCCACCTTTCATCTCCTGTGCAAAGCTAAAATAAACAGCAGAGGTATAAACACAGCTAATTGTCATCATAGCAGGGGGAGTGCTGTTTTGTTGAATAGTTCTAAAAAAAATAGGTTTTCCATCTAGTATATTTAAGAAAACTAGCATTTCTACATATAGGCTGTAAAGAGGCGCCTCATATAACAATATACATCAGTCATATCTGATATTTTCTCAATCTAAAAAACCCTAAGCAGTCATGAAAAACCCACACAAGTGCTTTTGATTAGTTTTCCTCATTAGTGTGGACATAAACAGACTGAGTTTGATTGACATGTCTCATTCTATCACTCCCCTGTTGCTTTTGTTGTTAATCTACTGCAAACCATTCATCCAGCTGCAACCAGATCAGAGGTCAGTTTGACCAGAATAACTGACAACTGATGGGTGTGCTGGGGACCAGGAAACAGCAATTTGAATGCAGCACCAATAAAGGTTTTAATTTTAACTTTAGGAATCTGAAATAGCTTCTCAGGTCTGTAACATGTCCTCCTAAGAATAATGATTACTGAGAACGGGCCTTTAGCATGGCAGACAGTTGGACTTCTCATAGTAGAAACTATAAATATACCATAAAATAAAATAAAATATTATTTTTTATTACATCAGTGTTATGAATAATATCAATTATTGATGTATTACATTTTGGTGTCAGTTCCAGGGATTGGGTTTTATCTAACCCTAACCCAGGCAGTATCATTAAGATTATTTCTTGACATTCACAGCAAATAAACCCAACACAACAAAGAGTTAATTAAAACATTTACTAGAATCATGAAAAACGTCAGATAACAAAGAACTAAAATCACTGAGGGGAATTTAAGTCAAGGGGACATACATATGTATGTCTTAAAGGGACATACATATGTCCCTTTAAGACAAGGGACATATGTATTTATTATTGAATTATTCATTAAATCACCTTCTTTTAAACACTAATATCTTATATCTAATATGAAATAACACCTGTGCGATTGGAAGGCATTTTAATTTCTGTTTGGCTCCATTACAATCACAACACCCTCATTTGAGCTCCATAAAACCTGATTATAAGTGTATTTTAAAAGATGATGAGGCCCATTAAGTCTATCTGATCACAAATTTCCCGGGGGGGTGGTTGTTTGGGTTACATTCAGCCTTTAGGCATGTGAGTGCTCATCTTCAATATGCAGTGTCTAACTAAATTAAATGTTTTTATTTTGTGCAGGAGTTGGAGGAGAATCTGCGAGAGACTCATGCCACAGCCCAGCGGCTGGAGACTCATCTGAAGCAGAAGGAGAAGCTCTATGAAGACAAGATAAAGGTAACATGTCAGAACACAAACTAACTCACACACGTGTCACAAGCGTTGGGTGCAATGTGAAGCATCAGACAGGTGAAATTACAGGAAGCGCACTGTGCTATGTTTAGTGGTCGACCTTCAGCTGGTTTACGTTGTGTCTGTCCTCTTCACACCAACCTATGTCCTGTGAAGTGATATTCTGGTTCTGGTTATGTGGGCTGCCTGGCACTGAGCAGGTGCTGGAAACCCAGATGAAGGCGGACATGGCCGATAAGGAGATGCTGGAGTCCAGTCAGAGCAGATATGAGGAGGAGGTGCGGGAAAAGTGCAGCATCATCGGTGAACAGAAGGCGGTAAGAACTGACCAGCTTGGCAGTGACACTATTTCAGGCATATTTGACCATTTATCACACTGACACAGATTTTCTTGTTTGGAATAACCTGGGTAGGTCATAGTCGAGAACCCAGTAGTGAGCCTGAACCTGAGCCTAATTCAAGCAAATGATGTGAAGATCCGACTGAATGTTTAATTAAAACACAAGTTATCGTCTCTATCATTTCTATTCAGACCATAAATGCTATGGACTCCAAGATGAACAGCCTGGAGCAGAGAATTGCTGAGCTGTCTGAGGCAAACAAACTGGCAGCCAACAGCAGTGTCTACACACAGAAAAACATGTAAGTACTGATACACAAAACACTGTAATTCCATCCAACAATAGATTAAAAGCATTGAAAAAATCTCATTAAATACACTATTGTGAATTCAAGGAAAAGCCTTCTATTGGTGATCACAAATATAATATCTGCTTCAACCATAATGCTGTTATAAGATGAACAAAAGGAGCACACACGAATGTGGCTAGTACCAAATAATATCTGGAAGGTTTGCCGTTATCCAGGAAGTGTTGCATGTTCATGTGTGTTGTTGTTTTCAGGAAAGCCCAGGAGGAGATGATTTCAGAGCTTCGCCAGCAGAAATTCTATTTGGAGTCTCAGGCTGGGAAGTTGGAGGCCCAGAATGCCAAACTGGAAGAGCATCTGGAGAAAATGAGTCAGCAGGAGCAAAGCAATAAGAGCCGTGTGCTGGAGCAGGAAACCAGGCTCAGAGAGGTGAGAAGATATTAAAGGGGTCGGGTCAGAAAACAGGGTTAGTGAAGTGCGATTTGTGGGTTGATAGATTATTAGATACAAGTTTTTCCATCAAAGTAACACACAGTCAAACGTTCAGTCAAGCTGTCACCTCCGTGCCAAAACCAGTTTCAATACCAAGTCACTTTTCAGCTGTTTTGAAATAATCGACACAATCAAACTTTCTTTATCTGAAGTTTTTCCACTTCAGACACACTTCTCTTCTTTATTTTGTAGATGTTGACCCTGCACCTTTTCCTGTGCAACTTATTGTTTTGTTATATCTTTTTTATATCTGATACTTATTGTTTTTTTATACCTTAGACACAGTATGCAACAGCAATTTTTTCTTTGAATCGTGTGAAATGCAACACTGGCACGACAGCGAGGTGAGAGTGCTTCTCGGTTTCAGACGTTGAAGATGACTCACTGGGAGGAAAAACTGACATGCAAACTCCTCTACTTGCAATGGAAAAGAGTCAGATTCCTTCAAGTGACCCCACTGTGTATACATATACATATTTCATAGTTTAATAATCCTAGCATTGATGTCTGAATCTCTTGTATTCACCAACTTAATTGTTAAAAAACAATTAGATGTGTCGTTATAATTGTGTAGTAGAGGGACAAATCATATTGTTTCAAATTCAATAGCAGAGAACGCAGTACAATGAATCAAGGTGGAGCCCGACACAGTGAGGGGTCAGGTGTAATGCCCTCTCATCCCTGCAGTTCAATCATGTCACCATGTCTCTCTCACTGCTCCTTTGGATGAATCCCCTCCTCCTGCTCCCTGATTCTGAATGGCCTCCTTTCTGTCGGCCTTTGTAGATCGGGCTGGAGCACGAGGAACAGAAGCTGGAGATAAAGCGCCAAGTGTCGGAGCTGACCCTGTCGCTGCAAGAGCGCGAGTCCCAGATCAGCAACCTGCAGGCAGCTCGCCGTGCTGTGGAGAACCAACTGCAGCACGCCAAGACTGAGCTGGAGGAGACCACTGCAGAGGCTGAGGAGGAGATCACTGTGCTCAGAGTGAGAGACAGAGGAAGTAGAGGAGTGATGAACATGATGTCTCTTCAGATGTTAGATAATTCACTGAAATCTGTCCCCCTCTGTCTTGTCACTTAGGCACACAGGGATGAGATACAACGCAAGTTTGATACCTTGAGAGACAGTTGTGCGGTAAGATGCTCACCTACTCGCTCACACTTTTTTCGCTATTTCGTTTATTTCCAGGAATAGATAGTTCTGGTGACATCGTGCGTCAGCTGAAGCTTCACACATCCGCACTAACAACCAAGAGTTGACACTCACAAGGTTTTTCAGTCACTCTTGTGTTAAGTTTCCCTGTACTTCCATTTATCACACTCATCATCATTATTTACTTGTGTGGAAGTGTATTATTTACTCAAACTGTCATCACCTTTGGGCTCCACTCTAATGTTCTAGAACTCTCCCAAATTAGTGATAGATTAATTCTCAAATGAGCAATTTGTTTTCACCAGATCAGCTGGAACAGTAACAGTAAGCTAGCGGCTGTTATCCCAGCATCATGGTTGATGAGGCATCATGGAGAATTTTGTATTCATCTGCGCCAACTATTCTGTAGCCAGGGGCATTTTGTTTTCTGTCCATCTAATCCAGTCTCATGAGCATGATATCTCAGGAACGCCTCAAGGATATTTCACAGAGCTTATTTTGGCCTGGTGAACAGGATATCTCTTCATGGTGTCACATACTCAAAGTGACCTGGAAACCCTGTGGACTAGTTTGTCATTGTCTTCCCTACTTAATCCCATATCGTGTACACCTTCTTGTTACCATAGCTTCTGATAATGAGGCATCATGTGAGGTCAAACAAATAATGATGCATGACGGAACCAATCAAAAGTAGCTGCATCTTTATAAAGCAAGCTGTGTTCTTCACCTGTTTAAGTTCTTGTCCCTATCTTAAAGTTGTTTATTCATTTATCTTATAGACACTAAGGGCGGCTGTTAAGTATGTTTGTATCCCAAAGCTTTACCCTTCTTCAAGTATCTTTTTTTGACACCTTTTTTAGATAGTACATAATATCATACAGCATAGGATGGTGTCTCTGTGGAGCCCTGATGGTCCCATTAACCTTGAGAAACAGACTATGTCTCATTTGAGTGCTTTTAAATGAATATATCTTTAATAAACACCGAAGCCACCATGATCTTTCTTTATCCCAATGCCCTTGTTTCGAGATCCACCCACTCACAAACTGTTTAGAGAGCTCTGTCCATAGATCCAGCTGGCCAGCGTCCAGGCCAACGCAGCCAGATTCTGCAACCAGCAGATCTTGAAATTTCACTCTGTTTGTTGCACTGCTCCTGTAAGACTTGCAACGTGGGTCTCTCTGTTGGTCTGTCTGTTGAACATTTTGTAACCAAACCAGGTGTCTGGATCATTTGTCGAATGTCAAATTATTTAAATTTTCTATTGACAGAACTTTGCCTATAATTTCCCTAAAATATAGTGCGAGAATCCCTGCCCCTCCAAGGTTCAACTATCTCTGTCTTGAAAATACCAGCAACTTTCCTTCTATCAAAATAGACTACAGGGAAATTTGTGGAACCACATTTATTTGGCTGCACTACTTAAGACAGTAGAAACACTTAAGGTATGAATAACATGCACCATGCTGGAGGAGCAGGTTCTCGAGCTGGAGACCCTGAGTATTATCATTAAGACTGTTCACCTCGGTATTTTTTGAAGGTTTTTTTCAATCACTATTATTTATATTATTCAAATTTTTAATAGAGGGTGTTTTTTCAATTAATTATAAATACATAAGGTCCCAAACAATTGAATTTACGTGGGCATTGGCCCAGCAAAGTCCAAGAGTGTTTGAAACACATTGGTGTTATGAGTCATGTTGAACCCTTCTATGTGGATTTTTATATAATTTGGTAATTTATGTGATATTAAAACCAGCACTAATATATAATATGTCTGGTTGTTTTAGACCATTGCGATATTTAATTCAAAGGACTCCTCTTGGACCGGACTAGCATTTCCTCATGGTTATTTCATCTAAAATAAAATACTTGCAAATTTCACAGTAGAATGAAGTTGTATCCATATCAGCCGGCCATGCAGTATCCAGATTCCAAAGAATGGACTTAAAGTGGTTACATTGTGAAACTGTTTGCAAACCACCATCAGGTGACTTCACTCTCCACTGCATTTGTGCCGCTGAGTCTGTTTGATAGAGAGAGCAGATGTTCCTCTGTATTTTGTGCTATCGCTGTACAGTAAATGTTACATTAGTGTTAGTCAAGGGAATTGCAGGACTGATTTACTGGCTCTCTAACTAGAGTTTATGTTTGATGTACACCCACAGCCCTGACAAATGGTATGATGCTGTTTGTGTACAGCAGTTTTGAGGATGCAAAGCTCTGGGAGTGAGTTGCTCTATAGATCAGGATGAGAGGTGAGGAGAGTAAATACAGAGGCTTGCCAGATCACCACTTGATCCACTCCTTCGCTGACTGCCCCACCCCACCTCAAGTATTTAGTTGCTACTGTCAGTCCCCGGCCTCGGGGGAGCAGAAGCACTGAGTCAGTACAGAACAGACAGCTAATTTATGTACTTAAACTTAAGCTTTGCCTCTTTTCCCCACCACCTTGAGTTCTGCGTGGTACACATGTTCTCATGAGAGCTGAGAATCAGGGGGCTCCTACCTGGCAGCCTCATCAGTCTCTAACCCCCCTCTCCCTGCAGCGTGCACAGTGGCCATGGCTGATTAACAGAACACACTGGTGCTGATGAAATGATTAACTGGCTCCTTCCTCCGATTCCTGAATCCTGAGTTAGAAACAAGTAGTAGAGCTGATCACTGCATCACATCAAAGTAATGCAGCAGTAGAGGTTGGACTATGGGCCACTCGGGTCAAGTTGTTGTGTGGATGAATAATCATATGTACAAAGCTATGCCTCTATGCAAGATGTTAACGAGACCTTTTTATGAAGTAAATTGTATAACTAATTTAATTTTTTAATTTGTTTACACTAAGTGTATAATACAGAAGAGTAAGATTCTTCTCCTAGATTATTTTAAACACTTCATGTGTCAAATAGGTGAAGGATTAGAAAACTAATGTGGAGGTGGTTTCCTTTACCAAAGCTGAGCTTATTCACCCTTTTATTTGCAGATGAATTAATCCAACTTTCAGGTGCCTTTATGAACCACATTTATAATTAATGTCAAAACAGTCATATTTGTTCAGGGCTTTGAATTAGTTTACAGCCAATATAGAGGAAAATTAAGAAAATGTATGTTATGATCAATTAATCAATAGTTGTTTGTTACCTGGTTGATTCTGTATATTTTTGTTATGAAATAGGTTCCCTGTATACCGTGCTCTCTTTAAACTTGCATGCCCTGGTTACTCTCTGCAGGTGATCACAGATCTGGAGGAGCAGCTGACCACACTCACTCAGGAAAACGCTGAGCTGAACCGTCAGAACTTCTACTTGTCCAAGCAGCTGGACGAGGCCTCGGATGAGAGAGAAGACCGCCTGCAGCTCGGCCAGGACGTGGACAGACTGCGTCGGGAAGTGGCCGACCGCGAGATGCACCTGAACAACCAGAAACAGGTACCTGGCAGCTGGCGGTCAAGTTCTGTGAATCATCCAATATTGGTATTATGAAGAGGAAGACTGCTAGCAAGAGTACAAAGATGCTAACAGGACAGGTTCCGAAATGATTAAAAAAAAAACTTTCACGACATTTGTTAGACTCGATTTGTTAAACAAAAACATATTTGTCTGCAAGAAAACCACACAGGGCACCTCTAAAGAGATTGTCAAATAACATTCATTATCATATTCTGCGTACATTGCTCCTTAATGCAACTATTTATGTTGGTTTTGTTATCGATTGCCCTGATTTATATGTGATATCTGCTGTTCTCCATCCATTCACTCTGTTTAGCACCAGAGACAGACTGCCCCTCCCAAGTAAACACACACACAATCAAACAGCTGACTTTCCAACCCAGTCACAACTCAGGAAACATGTCACCAGTATATCCCCCAGTTTTCAAATTTCTGTATGAACTTGCCAAAAATAACAGCTGTCATCGGTTGAACATTTGAAAAAAAAAGAAAAAACCCAGCAGTTGCAGTTTTCTTCCTAAGACAGATGTACTCCTTCCTCTTGTTCCGCTCACTGTCCCTCTGCCCACTTCCCACTCCCAGTTGGTCTGTCAGACACCAGTTTGACAGGTGACCCAGACATCTCTCCCAGCCCTGACAGTGTTAAGTGTAAATCAGGCAGCAGAAACCCTGGGAATATTTCAGTATTGTGCTGTGCTGTATTCTGGATGCAGGGGGAGAGAGTGCGAGCGAGGAGGCTGTGTGATGTGTGCGCTGCCCCTGTGGGAGGATATGTGTGTGGGTGTCCAGCAGCGCTCTCGGTCCTGATGGTTGTGTAACCACCGATGGAAGTCATAGACGAGGGATGGGGTGGTGTGTGGGAGGGATGTGTCATCCCCATCACTCCCAGGTCGTGTCAGCTGTGGAAGCGTTGGACTTCAGAGGGCTGCAGTACCAGCACAGGCTATATGTGTCTTCCAGTGCTTTGTCTAAAGCAGTGTGTTGTAAGACATGAAACACAGGGCTTTGTGTAGGCCCCCGTGGATAACACCGAAAAATATTGTGTCAAAACATCAATCAATCAAATTTTCAATCAAATTTTATTTGTATAGCCCGTATTCACAAATTACAATTCATCTCACAGGGCTTTAACAGGGTGTGACATCCTCTGTCCTTAACCTTCAGCAAGAGAAAAGAAAATACGTAGAAACCTCAGAGAGAGCCACATGTGAGGGATCCCTCTCCCAGGACGGACAGAAGTGCAATAGATGCCACGTGCAGGAAAACATCATCAAGATTAAAGTCTTCAAGATTAAAGAATAAAGTCTCTAGCAGCATTTGATGAGGGTAAGTATCCCGAAGGACAACCCCAACATGACATGCCAACCAGTCCCGCTGCAATCACAGTCCATGGTCAGCAACCATCCAGACCACGATCCACCATCCAGACCAGAGCGCCACTCCAGTCCTCAGTCACCGTCCACCGCCGCCCACCAGGACCCATCACAAGCCACCACCGCGGTCCTGGTCCAATGCCCGTGCCCAATGCCAACGCGACACAGGGTCCGCTACCAGCACCACGATCAGCCCACATGACTCAGAATCCGCCACACTGGATCCAACACTGCGACCCCCGGTGTGCGATCCACAAACCGCAATCCATGGTGCGGCCACAGTGGCCCTGGATCTGCGGGTGATAAAGCAAAGGGATTCCGGGGAAGGGGGATAGGGATGGAGAAGAGGAAAGAGAAGCTGGAAAGAGAAGCTCCGTGTGTCATGTGTCATAAAATAGAAAAAGTTACGTTCTTCCGCACTAATTAGCTCTAACTATAAGCTTTATCAAAAAGGAAGGTTTTGAGCCTACTCTTAAATGAAAAGATGGTGACTGCCTCCTGAACTGAAAGTGGTAGATGATTCCACAGCCGAGGGGCTTGATGGCTGAAAGCTCTGGCTCCTACTCTACTTTTAGAGACTTTAGGGACGACAACATATCATGTAAATAATCCTACAGCAGCACTGGTACTGGTTTTGAAGTCTTTTTTAATTGCAGTGTTGTGATGATGCAACAGGTGGAAGTCCACACTACACAAATCCCATAAATATTAACCTAAATCTAAAAATGTGTGTTTTAGATGTGGTATAATGGAGGGCTCATTTTTACATTGTTCATGGTCACGTACAAAGATAAATATATTGTGGCACGACTTCAGCGACATCAGGACAAAACTTACAGGAGTTGACTTTCCAGTGGATCTGTTTATGATGAAATGTAACCACCTCCATCTTTCCAAATCTAAATGTTATTTTAAATGAATAGCTGAAGAAAAATCACTATAAAATAAATAAAATAATGAAAAATTTGCTAGCCCTGTTTGAGCTGTATTGACACATTGCCAATGCCTGTATCAGATCATCTGATATAAAAGTGGTTTTCAGAGTAAACTTGGATTGCTTACATTGCCACCTGTTAATTTACTAATGTTGGAGCCATTCATATATATATATATATACATATATTATTATTTTGTAATTTTTTAATTAATTTAACTCCTACCTCTTCCTTTTGCGTGACCGTCCTGTTTTTGTTTGTGCGTGGGTGGGTCAGGGAGGGGATCTGCAGCTGTGTTTTGTGTGTTTCGTATGTCTTGATAAACCCAAAATTTGATATTAAAACTTTCCAAGTAGGTCTTTTGAGAACAGGGGTTCTTCATAGTTCATCAACAGTTCTAATCTGGTGAACTATACTTCTCTCTCTCTCTCTCTTCTTTATAAAGCTGCAGTCTTTTCTGAGAAGTAATGACTGCAGCTTGTGCAGCTGTGTCCTTTACACAATTTTGCTTTCAACCAGAGAAGAATTTCTCATCTCAATCATTTTTTGCACCAGAACCTTGAGACACTGAAGACCACCTGCACCATGCTGGAGGAGCAGGTTCTGGAGCTGGAGACCCTGAACGACGAGCTGCTGGAGAAGGAGAGACAGTGGGAGGCCTGGAGGGCGACACTGGAGGAGGAGAAGAACCAGGCTGAGAGGAGGACCAGGGACATCCAGAGACTGCTGGACATAGAGAAACAGAACAGGTGATGAACATTCACACGTATGTACAACATCAACATGACATTTCTGTGGACATATATCGACTGAAGTGACCTTTAATATCTGCAAAGACATTTAACATTTTGAATAAATGGTCACAGTATCAGTTATATTTATGATTTATATTGAAATCTGTTTTTGCTTTGAATGTTTCTGTTGGATCTGGATCCTTCTGCCTACACACTGAACGCAACAGGTTGGCCGTATTCACTGGGGTTTATCAGAAGGTATTCTGGGAAATATATAAAATTATATTTTGAGTTTGTGTAGGCAGGGCACTGTGATGCAAAGTGGGTAAAGTAACTGCTTTAGAGAACTGCAACCAGCAGCTCCTCACTTTGCAAGGCTGTAGAAATTGAATATTAAAATAATTACTGTAAGTCAGAAAGAGCCAGTAAACACATTATAGTGACACTCAGAGAGTATAGAAAATGATCAGTGTAAACATGTCATGCTGTATGTTGTAGGCTTCGTTCAGAGCAGCGCAGCTCAGAGTCTCGTCAGGCTGTGGACCAGGCAGTAAAGGAACACAAAGCTGAGATCCTGGCCCTGCAGCAGGCCCTCAAAGACCAGAAACTCAAAGCTGAGAGCCTTGCAGACACTGTGAGCATTTCCACACTGTTTGAGTAGCTCTGTACTGCGTGTGGTTAACAGATGTTGCAGCAAATTCCTCCTGCGTTCTCTTCTCAGATGAATGACCTGGAGAAGAAGCATGCCATGCTGGAGATGAACGCCCGCAGTTTGCAGCAAAAGCTGGAGAGTGAGAGGGATCTGAAGCAGAGACTGCTGGAAGAGGTACATTCTCTGTTTTCTCACAGACAGACAAGTATTATACATTTTGTTGATTTCTGAGTATATGAGATGTAAATACAGCCCCTGCAGCTAACAAGCTAAACTAAAAAGAAGTTGGCTTCTACTACAGGACAATGATTCAAAGCAGACCTCAAAATCCAACATGATCTAATTCAAGAATCCTAAACTGAAGCTTTGGGAACGCCCTTCACAGTCCCAGACATCACTGGTATCTGTGCTTTGTGTGCAACAATATCACAGAACTTCAGAGTGAAAATCCTTAAATTGAGAAAAAAGACTCTCAGCTGCCAGCAAAAAAACAAGCTGTCATATTTCCCAAACTGGAACTGACTTAGGTTCCCCAGGATTACCCAAAAACTACTCAACCATTTTCTGTGAAATTGTTTGGAGAGGTGAGGCATGACCCGAGGAAGAACCCATGAAATGGTGGTGCTGATACGTATAAGGGGGTGCATACACAAATCTTTTACATTTTTATTTTCTTTAATACCGGGAGAACAGCACAATAACATTTGAATAAAAGCTCAGTTTAATGTCTGTTTCCTTCAAGGGCTGCATTCTTTATTTCAACTTTTTTATTAACAAATTACCTAATGACCAAGCTTTTGCTGTACATCCCATAATGTACATCCCATAATATATATATATACTTTTTATACAAGTATAATTCTCAGTTGTTCAATTGTTTTTGTGCTTGTTACCTTATGTCTTCATGTTTTTATTCCACGATTTATGCTGTTGCTGCAAATCAAATTACCATTACCAAATATAAACTTGTTTCTCTTGCGTGCGTTGTGTCCCAGCTGTAACAAATGTCAAACCATGCTGCAAGGTTAAGCCGCTACTGTCACCGGAAATAATCAATTGTAAGAAGCTCAAGAGGCAAAGTCACAGAGTGCAAACGGTGACGAAAGAGTGGTTCTATCTCCACAGCAAGAGAAACTGCAGCAGCAGATGGACGCTCAGAAGACCCACATCTTCCGCCTGACCCAGGGTCTGCAGGACGCCCTGGACCAGACTGACCTGCTGAAAACTGAGAGGACCGACCTGGAATACCAGCTGGAGAATATCCAGGTGCTCCTGCACAGACATGCACATGATGGACCTGTCAATGTAATGTCTATACACAGGAGAAACACAGAGGATATTAGAAAGTTGAGTTAGCACAGTCACATGAACACTTTAACTTGGAGCAGATCTTTCTATCAATTGCCGTCTTGTTTTTTTCCCCACTTTGTTTTGATTTTGAAAGTTACATGCACATACATGCACCCCCCGCCCCCCCTCCTTTGTCTTACCCCACAGCATACATACCCCCTCCTCTCTGTCTTTGTCGGCCTCTCTGTGCGAAGTGAAGTACATGAGGAGAAATTCATGGCAGTAGTGGTGTTCACTTAGCTCCACCTGCAGGCCGTGTACTCTCATGAGAAGGTGAAAATGGAGGGGACCATCACCCAGCAGACCAAGCTCATTGACTTCCTCCAGTCCCAGGCCCACGGCGGCTCCAAGAAGAAAAAGGTCAGATGGGATCATGCACTCATTTGGATATTTTGGGAAATCCCCGTAAAATTGAATTTGGAATAGAACAATTGTGAAAATTTGATCTGAATTTGATTACTATAGCCTTAAATCAAATTCACCAAATCAATATCTATATAGGAGGTGAAGAATATTATGGAATTCATTAGATTGTCCAAAATCTGTTTAATTAATATTGATTCATGGAAATTGAATAAAAAAAGAAAAAAATTATAAATGCTTTACAAAAGTTAAATTCAGGATGTGTTCAAATTTTGCTACTTTGCATGTTCAAAAAGTGTTGTAGATTATCACCACTCAGAAAGTGACTCACAATCAGCAGAGCATAGTAATGGATTAAAACAGATTACCTCGATTTTGCACCCTGTCTCTCAGTGTTTCTCCAGCTTCTCATCTCTGGTCACATTTTACACCATTTTGTTGATGAGTGCTTGTGTGTGTCTCAGGGTCTGTTTGGCCGTCGTCGAGAGGACCTGTTGGCTGCCATGGCTGCTCAGGCCCAGGCTCAAGGGCAGAGTCAAGGCCAGGTTTCCCCGGTGCCCAGCATCCAGCCGGTTCCTCTGCAGTACAGCGACATGAAGGTGGCTCTGGAAAAAGAGCGCACACGCTGCACAGACCTGGAAGAAGCTCTGCAGAAAATGAGATCTGAGCTGCGGTCTCTCAGAGAGGAAGGTCAGACTGCAGCTTATACTCGTGTTTGCAACTCTGCACACCAACTTTAACTATAGCTTATTACTGTGACTACTACTGCTATCTTCTTTGAACAATAGAAACACTTAACTCATCTTGATTAAACAATATATCTATTGTGATGTAGCGCTCCAGTATAAAGATCATGGTAACTCCTCAAACCCGGCACGGCAGCAGATGATTATGTCTGCCATGGTAAAGTCTCCTGAACACCAGCAGGGCCCGAGCAGCCTGGCACCCGCCAACTCTGGTCGTAGGAAGGAGACGGCAACACCCGAGGGTGAGTGGAGAGATGATGTTTGTGGAAAAGCAACTTTTTCCTCTCTAATAGAAGCACACTTCTGGGCTCCATACTTTCCACGTACTGGCTCTTACATGTACAGATAAGCACACACACACACACACACACACACACACACACACACACACACACACACACACACACACACACACACACACACACACACACACACACACACAAACACACACACACATCTAATCTCACTCTCTTACTATCCCTTTTCCTTCACACACCTTTCAGAGAGAAGGAGGGTCACTTTTGAAAGTAAGTTGTTCAAACCCATGGTTTCTGCAGTTTGGTCTCTTATCTCCTTTTGTCTCATTCACCACCTTGACAAGCCAGATTTGAAAAGCTCTGCACTTTGATAAAATGTCACCTCCCATCAGGCTGCTCGGGTGAGGCAGAGACACCTTCAAGTCAATTGTCTCTCTTCAGTGCACAGCTTTAGAAATCTGAAGCATTTTTATCTTGGTTGCTGAAGCTTAGTCAATCTGATTTGCAGAACCCTGCTCTTTCACTCCAGCCTGAACATCACATCATACACTACCAGAGATGCCCCATATGATAACTTCACAAAACGCTGTTTGAACCCACACTCTGAACTTCAAATTAAAGGTATTATTCAGTCATTGCATTTCTTCTTACAAAAGAAGAGACTGGATGATATTTATCGTAAAGTTGTGTCATTGTAGCCTAATGTTGATGATTGTGATGAGATAGAAATAAGAATCACAAACAAAAGGAAAACACAAGAAGAAAACATTGACACCATTATATAAAAACTGTTGATATATAAATGTATTTTATGGTAAAAATCCAGAAATTATAATGACCTATTTCAGTTGTTTTCTGTAAATATCTAGAATATGTGAAGATAAACTTTTCAACCTCAGGTGACCACAATGCTTTACAGAAAGTGTTGTGGTGTGTGAGCCAACACAGAACAGAGAACTTGATATTGATTGGATAATGCCTTTAAAATGCAGCAGTGAGTGGGCACAAGCAAAGGGATTGATTCAATCAATATTCTTTCTCAAACTTTTATTTTCTTCACAGTTGACTTGCTTATGCATTTTGTCAAACATCTTACAGTTCTTGGAAGCCTTCTTTTGTTGAACTGACTTCATGGCTGGTCTGGTACAGCATGGTGCACTGAGGTGTTGTAGTGACCGATGTGCCTGGAGCTGCTGCCCTCACTGTGTTCCCTGACTGTGTTCAGAGTATAGCCGTCGTATGAAGGACAGTCAGAGGGACAGAGAGAGGGAGAGGGAGAGAGTGGTGCACCACAACACCCCCCATCGCTTCACAGTGGGACTCAATATGAGAGCTGCCAAGTGTACTGTGTGCCTGGATACCGTGCACTTCGGTCGCCAAGCCGCCACCTGTCTTGGTGAGTTCGGTGTGATCACATAGAGAGTCATGGACACAGTGATGCACTTCATGTCAACTGAAAACAAAATTAGTATAGATTGTATGGAGCAACAATTACTGACCCTTTTTTTTTTTCTTTTTTTCTCCATTGTATAGTGGATATTGTAACATCTATCTTTTAATTCCAGCAATGTGGAAATAATGTCCCAAGAGCAGTTCATCTTATCAGCTTCAGTCCTCGCATGTGTATTGTTAAGGGCACAAGGAAGATCAGTGTCGAACTTGGTGCGATTTGGAGATGATACGTTTAATATTAATAAACTTTGAATAAACAGGCAACATGCACTCTGTAGCGGCTGATCATTGGCCATCTCGACAACAGCAGCTGTTTCTCCAGTTCAGGGTTCTTGACTGAGTCGAGCTTCAGGAGAACAGTGCGGTGGATATTTGTTGAGAAATTAAATATCAAGCAGATGAAATAAATTTGTCTTTTGTTTATTATTAAAGAAAAGACAATCTTTTGCCAGCTGGAGAAGGACAGAGCTCTCCCACCTAGATTGGATCAGGAGGTCTAACCCCGAGAATAGAAAGAGAATACATTATTTTGACATACAGTTTTCTGTGTTCTGACATTTACAATGACAGCTTGTTCCAGTCCCACAGACAGTGAACACATTCTCTTATTAAGATTAACACGTCCCTTATTAGTCCAGCAATGGGGAAATTTGCAATGTTAAACCAGCAGATAGACATCACATAAGTAGCATGCAGTACTTGGGCGAAGGAATATCAAGAAATAGAAATATACAACGATTTATAGAAAAAATTATATAAATGTAATAAATCCGGTATATACAGTGTAAAGAAATATGTTATGTGTCCGGATATGTACAGTGAATGGATTGCACATAACCGTTTATATTGCACAGAATTATCTATTTTCTTCCGTTTCCCCGGCTAGCTAAGGAAGGTGTGCAGCATAAGTCCTGGTCAAGGTTCTGTGGAGTCCGGCAGCAGGTTTTTATCTGCTGCAGCTCGATTACTGAAGGACACTTTTACAGTTTTAGAAAGAAAAGCTGCGACCAGCATCACCACAGGCCAAACAAACAGACTAGTCCAAACAGGCAGGTTCAGAAAGGGCACCGCACTAGTGCATTATAAATAGGAGTGTTACTAAAATATGTGAGAGCATTGTGAGGGTCAATCTATTTTAGAATGGTTTGAGATTAACTGACTACTACGGTGAAATAGAAATGCTCCTTCAAATGACAATGTTCACAATAAACAGAATTTGTATATTTCTTAATGCATACACGTCCTTGTAAGGATGCCCCCACACCAACCTCTGGCACAAAGGCCCTGTCTGCCATTGCATTATCTTAAACTAGTTTTTTTCTTCTTCTCTCTCCTTAGAGTGTCACGCTTTGTGCCACCCGAAATGCTCCCCCTGCCTTCCAGCCACATGTGGCATGTCCAGCGACTGCTCCCTGCATCTGTCTGACGGGCTGTGTCGGGACAAAGGTAGCTCTCCAGGCCAGCAGCTCAAAGAAGCAGGTGGACACATGCACCTGGAAGGCTGGATGAAACTGCCCAGGTGAGCCACGTACACAGTGGTGTGATCATTGAAGCCGATATCAGGTCATACTGGTAAACCAGTATCAGATAATGTGCAGATAATGGATCAGGCTGTCCACAAATCCTACTGTTAACCTCTAGTTTTGTGCACAAGCCCATACATTTTGTCCCGAAAATGATGTTGTTCTTTTATAATTTTTACAACCACAAGGTCAGAATGAGAAGAATCTTCTCACAGGTGGAGCAGTGAATTTAGCTCTTATTTGGTAGATAACTTTATTCAAAGCAACTTAAAACAATAAAGCTTAAGTACAATTGGACACCTTGAAGTAATAACTGGTCATCTTAAAGGGATTAAGTTGTGATGGAAATTTACCTGATGGGCAACAAGATGTTGCTCTTTGTATTGTATATGTGTAGGTGCATGACAAAGGTTGAGTACCAGTAGCAATACCAATTGGTACTGGTAAAAAAGCTTTAACATCTGAGCCATGAATGAGCACTTAATCTACAGTAGAGGCTTGTGATGCTATCAGTTCATTATGTGTATATGTTATATATCCATCATGTCCTCCATACCTGTTTATTTCGAGCAATACAGTTTCTCTGGTGTGCCCCCTCCTGATGAGGCTGTGTCATCTCCTCCCACTGATCAGGCAGCCTCATGTTACTGAACCTCACAGGAACTCTCTGTTCTGTCTGGTGAATCCACTTATCTGGTACTTCATCTGTTTAAAAAAAAGGGCCTATGTAAAGTATCCTGCAGAAACTGTTCATCTTCACGGCCTGTGCTCTGTCATGATGCAGTTTCTTTGTGTGTTTGCAGGAATGGGAAGCGAGGCCAAGGCTGGGAGAGGAAGTATGTGGTCCTGGATGGGACCAAAGTGTCCAGCTACGAGATAGAGCCCAGGGAAGGTTGTTAACCTGTTTGGATATTTAGCAGAACATCAGAATTCATACACCTACGACAGTTCCTCCAGGTTCAGTTCTGTTTGCTCTGTGTCTGGTACTTAGAGTCTGTGAAGCCGCTGGAGGAGTTCGACCTGTGTCTGTCAGATGGAGAGGTGATGGTGCATGGAGCCGTTGGAGCATCTGAGCTGCCAAACACGGCCAAGTCAGGTAAACACTCAGGGTTCTCCTAAAGAATGGCATCATATAAACTCTTTGTGTGGATCCGGATCAAATGGTTGAATCAAGAACGTTTATTATCACTTTACTTAACTTTGTAAGACAACTAGTTTTTCAACATTTTCACAGATTTTCCATGGCATAATTCCGTAATTGAATATGATTGGACTATTGGGCCTTAGTGGAGATATACGCTCTACTTAGTGCCAATCTAGATACTATAAATAATAAGAAACCATTAAACTAAGAGAAGTATTCTGAAGTCAAACCTTACCTCTGTTCCATGTGTGTCAGATGTTCCTTATGTCCTGAAGCTGGAGTCTGGTTGTCACGCCCCCTGCTGGCCTGGACAGTCTATTTACTTCATGGCTCCCAGTTTCCCAGACAAGCAGCGCTGGGTGGCCGTCATAGAGTCGGTGGTGGCCGGGGGACGAGCCTCTCGGGAGAAGGCCGAGGCCGACGCAGTGAGTATCTCTGGAGCAGGCGGGGGTCAACTGGGGCAACTGCCTCTCTTCATCATCATCTTCTGCTGACTCAATTGAACTGAGACCACAGTCACAGATAACTGTCATCAATGGCTGCGGCCTTCAACTCACTGTTTAAGTGTTTGGCGTTCTTCATGAGGAGCAGATTTACCTTCTGAAGTCATTTTAAGAAACAGGTTAGGATGGATGACTCCCAGTTTCTATATGTGTCGTTAATTGTTCCCTTCTTCTCTCCTCTTCTCTTTCTCTCGTCTCTTTCTCTTTGTCTTTTCTCACTCCTGTTTGTTGCTTTGTCATCATGTCACATTGTATGTCCCATATATGGGCATGTTTTGTTGATTTGCTCTGTTCTGCCCACTCCACTGGGTTTCATTGGATACATAGGCTGCTGTTTCCAAAAGACTCATGGTTCTGTCTCCTCTGGTCCAGGTAAAGAGTTACCAACATATAACATACAAGAGTCACTCTCACACTCACACAAACACACACACACACACACACACACACACACACACACACACACACACACACACACACACACACACGTCATGAGGCACGCAGTAGTGCATGTGTCTGTCATTGTGTTGGTGGGTCACCCCTCTCCCTGCTCTCATCTCACCTGCTGTGACCTCTCTTCACTCTCACTGTCCTTGTGTCCTGATGTAAAGTTTGGATGCTGCTGACATATTCTTCCCTTTCTTCGGTGTCCCACACTAATTCTTACCAAGATGTGTGATCATCTTTGGCCCTGGTCCTCCTCAGTCCTCCTGCCCAGAGGACCAGGGATCCCACAGTGATTTTGTTTTAACCTGCTGGTGAACTCGTCTGTTTTAATACCACGCTGACCCTCTGCACACTCTTTACAGACTGGGACTCAAGTCACATGACTCTAGGTCATCACTTGTGAGACACAAGTCACAAACTGGATGACACAATCTCGACTAAATTGACCCAAAACTAATTTAATACTGACTAATTTAATAATCCATAATGCAGGTTTTCATTGGTAATACGTATTCATAGTAGTTTCAGAGTAGCAGAAGTAATAGTTGTTTTAGAGGCCTTACTGAACGGAGTTATGGAAATGAATGAGATTGTTGACATGTCTATTAATGGTCATGTTTTCAGTGAAAACAGAGTCACTAATGAGTGATGTTACTAATACTGGTAATAATGGGTCAACAATCTACTTTTAATCTTAATCCATGGTCATCTGCCTTCAAGATCCACCATGTGGACAAGGACTCTGTCGAGGAGGTCAAGTCAGTAATTTGATTAAGAGTGTGTGTGTGTGTGGGGGGGGGGGGGACTGGACTGGACTGGACAATCTTGACCGATAGATAGACCGTTTTTCTATCAGGGTTTACACGTGTAATACAAAAATATAAACATGAGGTAAAAACAGGAGTGTGAGTGTGACTTGGTCCCACCTCTGACACTGTGAACCTGCACACAGCCACCCGGCCCCCTCTGTCCTGCTCCTCTGCTGCCTCCCCCCCTGTGCTCGAGTCAAGGTCGTGACCCAGCTGACCTTTGACCTCTCTCTGATCTTACAGAAGCTGCTGGGAAACTCTCTGCTGAAGCTGGAGGGAGATGACAGGCTGGACATTAACTGCACCCTCCCGCTCACAGATCAGGTGCTGCTGTGAAGAATGTGTATTAAAACATAACTCATCTTACATAGTCAATATTTTTACACCTTCTGAGTTATGTTGAAAAGTAGGAGGATCTAGTTAAATGCAGGAACATGAAGCTCGAAGCAGATGCTCAGGGGCTCGCTGCCAACATTCGTGTGAAGTTTCACCATGTTCACCCGAATATTGATGGTTCTGTTTTGCTGCTGTGCTGCAGATCGTTCTGGTGGGATCAGAAGAGGGGCTGTACGCCCTGAACGTAATAAAGAACTCCCTGACTCACGTCCCTGGTCTAGGATCAGTCTTTCAGATCCACATCATCAAAGAGCAGGAGAAACTGCTGATGATCGTTGGTGAGATGTCCAGCTTTGTCTTTTTCAACTGCTGATAAGTTTTCACTGAGCAGCAGGATTTGAGTCTTGATGTCAATTCAAAGCAAATGTCTCCTGCCTTGAAAAGATGTTTAGATAGTGGGCGACATCATTACCAGTCAGCATTCAGATCTGTGAAGGACCACATTACCGTTTGATCATTTTGGTGAAACTTGTAGATATGATCTTGTTACACAGGACAACACAATGACTGAGAGGTGTGTGTGTGTGTGTGTGTGTGTGTGTGTGTGCTGCAGGTGAGGAGAGGGCACTGTGTCTGGTGGAGATAAAGAGAGTCAAACAGTCTCTGGCCCAGTCCCACCTGCCCAGCCAGTCTGATCTGGCTCCCTACATCTTTGAGACGGTGAAGGGCTGCCATCTGTTCGCTGCTGGGAGAGTGAGTCGTCTTCTTCCTCTCTGTGAAAACTGAGACTTTAAAGTGTTTTCTTGCACGCTGCGAGAAAGATGTCCTTGTACAAACTGACTGTAGAAAGTAATTGGTAAATGGTCTGTGTGTCTTTGGCTCTTTTCTGGTCTTGATGACCACTCAAAGCTCTTTACAGCTCAAAGTGACACATGTGCTTTCTTACAGATCGATACCTGTCCTTGTATATGTGCTGCAATGCCCAACAAGATCACCATCCTGCGCTACAATGACAATCTGAACAAATACTGCATCCGTAAGGTGGGTATGACCTGTCAGTACAGCTTTTAACATTAGTTATGGTGACACTATATTATACGTGTAAGAAACACTCAAATAAGAAGCAGTAGATAGTATAAAGATAAATGTTATATACCAAACTAAGATAGAACTAAGAACTTAAGTCACCTGCCTTCACCTGACAGGAGATTGAGACTCTGGAGCCGTGCAGCTGCATCCATCTGACCAGCTACAGCATCATCATCGGCACCAACAAGTTCTATGAGATTGAGATGAAGCAGTTTGTGCTCGAGGGTAAGGAAACAACAAGTGTTGGATGGATTCAATAAAAAGATATGACATGTAAAAAACTTAACAGCAGTTTAAGTGTTATTCTGTTATTCTGGTCAAAGGCAAATGGTGAACTTCTCTTAATTTACTGTATTTGGGAGCTACAGTGATATACAGATACAGAAGTGTTTGTTATTTGTTCACTACAGACTTTGTGTACAAGAGTATAACATTTCAGTGTTGTTTAAAGGTGTGTGTGTAATCTGACAGTATGAGGACTGGTCACCGGCCCAGTGTCTAACCCGCAGACTGGTCCTGTGTTCTGTCCGCTGCAGAGTTCCTGGATAAGAACGACATGTCTCTGGCCTCGGCCGTGTTCGCTGCCTCGTCGCACAGTTTCCCCATCGCCATCATGCAGGTGGCGAGCAGCGTGCAGAAGGAGGAGTACCTGCTGTGTTTTCACGGTGGGTTCAGCCAACCTCTCTGCACACTCACATGAGTTTTCTCTTCACAGTGGAGACAGCGATACTCAGTGTAGGAGTGGATATGATCCTAGATAATTACTGAACCTCACTGTGAGACAACAAGCGCCATTATAAACACTGAAGTATGTTTTCAGTTTGTACCTCTCCTGCCGTGTCCTCCTCGTGTGTCTGATCTTTATTAGATATAAAAATGACCAAATTACACTTGTGTCTGATTCTACATGTGATGACGTTCTCTTGTAGTCTCACACTGTCCTGTGCTGATGTGAGACCTGATGAGAGGCCGACTGAGTGTGTCTCTGTTTGTGTGACAGAGTTCGGAGTGTTTGTGGACACGTACGGACGAAGGAGCCGCACTGAGGAGATCAAGTGGAGTCGGCTGCCTCTGTCTTTTGGTTTGTAAACTTTCTAACACCTGCTGTGCTACACTGCATCAATACAGAGAATCAAATGTTAATGTTTATATAATTCTATAGTTCATGTGTTACACGTGATATCTAGGCACTTCTCCTGTGAGCGGGATCCCTCACTTGCTGCTCTCTCTGAGGTTTTCCTCCTGTTAAAGGGGATTTGGGTTGTTTTGTCTCACTCATGTTGAGGGCTAAGTGCAGAGGATTATAAATTCTGGTTTGTGAATATTATAAATAGATTGATTGATTTCCTGTCTGGTGCAGCCTACAGAGAGCCTTACCTGTTCGTCACCTACTTCAACTCCCTGGACGTCATCGAGGTGCAGGGACACGCAGCTCTGGGGTGAGACTGATCAGATAAGCTTTACCAAGTTTTAAAAGTTTTAAATTTGTTTTGTATTTCCCGGCATCACTGTCTGTCCTTCTGCAGTCCTACAGTGCTGGCCCACCTCGACATCCCCAGCCCCCGATACCTGGGCCCAGCCATCTCCTCCGGGGCCATTTACCTGGCCTCGTCCTACCAGAACAAACTGCGGGTCATCTGCTGTAAGGGAAGTCTGATCAGAGAGTCTGGAGAGCTGCAGAGGAGCGGCTCCAGTCGAGGGTCAGCTCCCTCTGTAATGTTTGATCCCTTCACAAAAACACACCAAAGTAGAGACAATAGAACACAGGTTCAGTGACACTGTGTAGGAGACTGAAAGCACTTGAACGCCTACAACAACACATCATATCCAAACACATTAACTAAACTCTGAACAGTTTCACACAGAAACTTTTTTTTAACAGACTAGGCCAACATCATCATCTGCTGTAAACATGTGAAATCTTCTTGTTCACACTTTCTCGTGACATGCTGCTCTCTGCTGTGTCTGTTACAGTAGTCCCAGCAAGCGAGGCCCCCCCACCTACACAGAGCACATCACCAAGCGTTTGTCCTCGGGCCCCGGCAGCCATGACGGCCTGCACAGAGAGCCCAGCACGCCGCATCGTTACCGGGAGGGACGCACCGAGTTCCGACGGGACAAATCCCCCGCCCGACCGCTGGAGAGAGAGAAGTCGCCTGGCAGAGTGCTGGACAGCCGCAGGGAGAGGTCTCCTGGGAGATTCGGGGACAGCTCTCGACTCCATGCTGGGTCTGTCCGAACACAGCTCGCCCCTGTCAACAAGGTACTGCAGGGACGTCCTGGTGGCTGGACGGTTACAGGGAATTTCTCAGTCTTTCTTCCCTTGTTTCTTGTCTGTCTCGAACATCAACTGTTCAATTATTTGATTGCACAAAAATATCAAGTTCCTATCATGCAACTTTGTCATTTTAAGAGGCCTAGTGGACGGTGGACTAGTGGCAGAAACTTGGACTATGGGCAGAAAAAGGTCTCTGGTTCGTCTCTGGTTTGACTCCACGGAGAAACAACAAAAAGACGAACCTGGATTGATCTGTCCAAAAATCCAAGAGGATTATCCCTACCCTCTCTAGTGCCCCTGAGCAAGGCACCTTACTCCCCCAACATCTGCTCCCCGGGCGCCGTACATGGCTGCTCACTGCTCTGTGTGTCCTGCATCAGATGGGTTAAAAGCAGAGGTTAAATTTCCCTACCTGCATGAGTGTGCCTGTGTCTGTGCATGTGTTTGGGACTAATAAATAATAAATATAAGTGAACAGTGAAGGATAGATAGATGGATTGATGGATGGACGGATGGAGAGATTCAAGATCAGATAGTGTGCACTCATCTGTATCCATGCAGTTGTCCTGAGTACAGTAACTAGTTATGACTGAGTGACACTATCCTGCAGATGTTGTGTTCTTCTGGAGAGACATTTTGATCTAAGAATTGCTTTAAGTTTATTTTAAACTTAAAGTGCCCAGTTCAATGTAAAGTTCAATAAGCTGATCCTTAATGAGCAGAAATGGGCAACATGTTAGAGTGTGGATACGACCTGAGACCGGCAGCTACCTGTCGAGCCCCGATAGGCTTGGGACAAAAAACATAATGATATCTGGGTTCAGATCGGTCATGTTGGCAGAGGTTCTTTACACTGCTCATTGTTACGGTTTGAAGGAGGAGATGGACCCAGGATGCAGAGGTTACAAACAAAAGGTATTTAATATAATAAAAGGGTTTAAACAAGACAAAAACAAAACAAGAACACTAACAAAAGTAACACTGGCGACAAGGCGCACTGAGAACAAGGAACAAGGAAGCAGGAGAAGCTGGTCGAAACCGCAGGAACAAACAAACCATTTCTCACGACGTGGGGAGAAAACAACTAGTACAACCCGACACCAGACAAAGGGAAACAGAGGCTTAAATACAAAGCAGGAAGGCCGGGGCAATTACACCAGGTGAAACACATGAGGATTGAGAAGACAATTTAACGACAGGAAGTGAGAAGCTGAAACAAGACAGTGACAGCGGGGCTACAAAATAAAACAGGAAATAGAAAACCATAAACATAAATGACTGAGCGTCACACTCATGTCTGTAATTGGGAAAAACAATCAATAACCATACGCATCAGGGACATGTTATCACAAAGTCAGTGCAGCTTATATGAACAGTATCAGACCTGGTTCAACAAAAAACAGGAAGCCTGTCAGGGTGGAGTCAGACTCAGTTTCTTCTCGGGCTCGGACGTAGTCGGACATAAAGATGCAGCCCGAGCCGAACATGCGGCTCAGAAGGAATATAAAAAAAAGTCTTGCAAGGTATCAAAGTATGTGTTGACGTGTTATAACATAACAGTAACATTATTATTATTTCTAATGTTTAAAAAAACAAAACTTTCCACAATGTGACAAGTGGAAAATATTTGGATTTGAAGACATTTCCTCTTTTCCATCTTGTTCATCAACTTTCGACCCCTTTTCTCTCGTGGCTGTTTGATGGAGTCTCAACCTCCAGCTTGGGAGCATTTCCTCTAGGGAAGCAAGAAATTAGGAAAACACAAAACTGCAGTAAGTAATCAAGGGAAATGAAATATAAGTTTATGCAGGAAAGAACAAGATAAGAAAATCCTGTATTAGTCCCACAACAGGGACATTTGCTGTGTTGCATCAGCAAAGAGGACAGTCCAAAAATAGACAAATGAATAAATAAAGACAATATAAAAAAATATGCAGTGTAAACACAAAATATACATAGGGAGCAGCTCTGTTTACCAAATGTGTTTATCTGACCCTAAAAATAGTCAACAATACATAATTTACTCCAGTTTGAACAAAACAATTTCTGGAGTCATTTCAGACACACATCTGTTGAGGATCCTCAGTAATGATGTCACTGATGTTTTCTGTAATATCAAAGTATCTCATGTTGAAATCGAAAGGACGATGGTGACTCTGTGTCCCTGCTCTTGTCTTGCAGGTGTGGGACCAGTCATCAGTGTGAACCTTGACCTGCTCGTGACTCGAGGTTTGAAGAGAAACCGCTGGGAACCCTCGCTCCACACCCATCCACCCATCACTCAGGCTGACTGGCAGCCTCATTGCCTGTACATAGTGCAGTCTCTCCTCCACGTCCAGCAACACATCAACCTGCACTGGGAGACGTCTCCTGCGACAATCCTCTGTTTTACTGAGTCGTGCTTTCAGTGGATTTGGTGTCAGCGAACCTGCACTGAGCTACACGTCCAAGAGAGTCTACTTTATAAAATATATATCCTCAAAGTTGTACATATTGCTGTGTTGAGTTTTTATAGATAAAGGGAATAGTCGGCTGGTGAAGCCATGTCTATTTTTTTTTAAACTGGGTTCGATGTTGCAGGGAGATGAACAATGTCAGAGGAGGTGACATGTATGAAGATTTGATCCCAATCTGAACACATCTCATTTGGTTGTTTCTCAGCTCCGAGGAGCAAACAGACGTTTGGTGAAAGATGGAGAGAAACTCGGAGGAAGCGACACTTTGCACATGAGATTGGATGTGAACAGGAGTTAAAACCATTCTTGTTACCGGACCGGTCTTTCTTTGGATCAAATGTCTGGTCCTCTCGCTGGACAGCCTTTGATATACACCTGCATATGGTTGCTTTATTGAGAGTCGCCGTCCAGGCCATACTTTGTTAAAACTATTATTCCGCGGCGTTTTTGCTCCAAGTGTTCCCTGTGTTGTTTTTAGCAAACCTAAGATGAAGAAACGTGCAGCTCTGCCGGCCGACACCGCCTCTGCTTGCTCTCACTCCGCTGCTGCTGGTTGTGGTGCAGATGTCCCGTTCCTGTGCAGTGATATGAAGTCTGCTAGTCCTCAGGGCTCGTCTCTTTCTTGTATCGTTTCTTTAGAGCCAGTAAGAGCACCGGCCATTCGTCCCCCCGGTGAGCATGACTACCTTACAGCAGCCCCTGTCGCTTCTCGAGCTCGATTCTTTCTCGTGGTTGTTCTTTTACTGTCACTCGATAAGTAGACATTGGTGTTAGTCAGTATTGAAAGTATGATTTTTTGGAGATGTATACGAGTACATGCATTAAACATGACTGAAATGTTTTGACTCTTTTCTTCTGTGTGTGCGTGTGTGTTCAGCTGCAGATCTTCCAGCACGTCACTGGGAGCAGGTCTCAGCTGCTGCTAGCAGACAACACAGTAGGTTTATCTAGTTTATTTCTCCTTTAATTCTACAACAATGTAATGCTCTAAAGTAAATCCAACAAAAAGAAAATATTCAGACTGAACAAGGAGCACTTGTTGTTTACAGGGAGTCGCTATGTACAGCTACACACTCCTCTGGCAGACATGAGAGGGTTCAAGGTGCTTATCAAACAGACGAGGGGAGAATGAAACAAAAAAGCATGAGTGATCCCTTTGTGAGAGACTCGTAATAAAACTGCTTGGCACCAGTCTCTATCGAAAGAGATACACACACATTTTCACAGACACACACACGCTCAATGCATTCACATGTTCACAGACACACACACACACGCTCAATGCATTCACATTTCACACTCACGTCAGGTGATAACTGGGCCGTCGCAGCGCGAGTGAAGAGAAAGAAAACAAAAGTAGTAAGACCAAGAGAAAAGAAAAACCCCGCAAGGGATCATCCTGGCAACATGTGTGTAACCCAACCACATGCACACACACACACACAATCATGCACGTACAATACTGAGAAGCACAGCTCACGTTCTGTTTCAGCTTTATTTTGATGCACTCTGTGGCAGTGTCTACTTTATATCATGTGCAAAAAATAGCCTCCTTTTTTAATTTTCAATCAAGACGATTCACATTCATGGATTGTTGAACAAGCTTGTTGCCCCACATGCCTGCGATGGTGGTGCAATTACAGAGTGAGAAATTCTGATCGGAGACTTCCAGAGATGATGAGATATGCAGCGTTGGCAAACATTTCCTTCACATGTAGGAGACAGACGTTTGGGAGGAGTGTGAAGCCTCGGAATAAATCAGATGTTTAACAGGAGCACTGATCTCGGATTAGAGGCCATGTTCACATCAGCATCACACACTAACATCTTCAGTTTCTCACAGACAGCAGGGGGAGAGAGAACAGAGGCTCATCATGGGTCAAACCAAAATTTTAATTTGCTGTATTGTACCGTCTCAAACAAATCTGACGTGAAATGAACATTTGGTCAGTTGATGCTGTCGCTTGTTCAAGTGTTTTGCAATTAAGTCATTTACATCTATGAGGGACAAACAACTCTTTATTGTTTTCTGTTCTGTTTGAAAGAGTAAAGGTGGAACTGTTGAATCAAACACATTCACCACTTCCACAGGACGCAGCGAGAGAAACACTTCAGTTGATGCTCTGGCTTCAACAGCACTGCACTTCAATCCTCTGCTACCACTGCTTTCAATCCAGCAGATCTGTTTGTCATCACAGCAACAAACAACAATATAACATCCGGGGCCTGATGTTAAAGCAGTGGCTGATCGCTGAGTCTATAACTTCCCTCGGTTAGCTACACCGCTTTTGTTTCAAGGTTTACGAGGAGGTTGGATCGAGCTCCATCGTCCAGTGTGGAGACACACATGGACACAGGCAGGTCCTCTGCTGAATGATGAGGCATCAAAAGACTTGTGGTCTCAACCAGAAAATGTAAGTCTGCGTTCGTGTGCTGCGACTTTAACGCTCCAGCTGACTAGCAGGGGAAAACCAAACAAAACACCCATTTTGAACAATAACGACAAAGGCCATTCTCGATGACGTGAATGTGGAAAACTAGTCACTCAGCGGCTACAAGCCAAGTGTGAATGTGTGTGTGCATGAGCGCGTGTGTACAAAGTAGAGGTAGTGTTTGTTTAATGAGATAGAATGAAGTCATTCCGTGTGTGTGTGTGTGTGTGTGTGTGTGTGTTTGAGGGGGGCTTTAATTTTGAGTTCAGGCAGCTGTTTTTTTTTTTGGACCACGGTTTTCTCAGTGCATAGACGTCTCGTTGGCAGCAGACACACTCGTCATTGGATCTCGTGTTGACACGTGAGAGGCTCACTGACACCTCTGACTCTCCCCCCTCCCCCCAGGGTTCACTGCTCCTACGTGGATTGGGAAATCATGTCATCCACACGTTACACAGAAGAAACACGAGTGTGGTCGTCGCCACAGATCAGAACCATCTTTAACCTCTCAATTCATAAACACTGATTATCCGGTGGCAATTTTTCCAAAACAGCAACAACAAAAACCTCAATAAATAAAATCAAAGCAATGATCGTATTTTAAAAGGGAAAAACCACTGCAGCATCAACACAGGACACCCTGCTTCTCTATTTAAAAAAACAAACATGCCTGTCACCTTCAACAGGCTGCAAAATATACCTCATTTTCTGTCATCGACAAAATAAGAAAAACAAGTTTAAAAAAAAAACTTTTTGGTGACTAATTAAGTGAGCCACTATTCAAGGATTCTATACATTTTCTTAAATGCTATATAGGTATCTGAATATATTATTTAATTCATTTATCTTACAAAAACATGTGTGTGTGTGTCAGTGTGTGATAGGCAGAGGGGGCGTCTCAGTGAAGCTTCATGTTCAGTTAGAGTTTTAGGAAAACGCCAAGAGCCCTTTTCTTCTGCTGCTCTCCAGCACCTTTCAGCCCCAGTGGAAATCACAAGTGATATCACGACTGACTGCCGCCTCAGAAACAGGAAGAATTAGAAGAAGAATATGGGAATTTGAATGTGTCAAATTCACACCTTCACTTCTGACTCCCACCAGAGGATTGAAAAGTGAGGAGAGGTCCAGCTCCCAGTGCCTGCTGGGTAAAAAAGACTGACAGGGAGGGGGCTGTTGTGAGAGAAGGGCATGAAGGAGAGATGACACAGCCTGTAAGTCCGCGTCGAGGACACAAACAACCCACAGCTCGTCTGCCGCCTGACACAAAGCGACAACGCCACAACACATCGGTTTACACTGGCGGCGGACGAGTGATAACAGTCAGTCGTGTGGAGGAGCCTTTTCTACTGGTCACTGACGAAGACTCACATGGCTGATGTTGTGTTACAGACACCAATAATAACAATGATTCTGATCACATGAACGTCTGAGAAAGAAAAACAATATGAAGTTTCAGAAGCTTTGAAAACCTGCAAAATAACATGTGTCTGGACTGAATCTCAACACTTAAACTACTAACTCCCAATGTACAAGCTATTTTTTGGGGTGTTTTGTCTTTTCAAGTCAAGCTGTATAAACGCACACGCGCACACACACACACACACACACGTCTGTGCCATTCTGTGTGAAAAGCTGAGTTAAAAACAAAAAAAAGCGTTGAGATTCAGTCAATCAGAATATTAAAGGGTCAGTTCACCCAATAATCCCATCAGTGTCTGTTTGGAAATAAATGTTCCAGTTCCACGTGACTGGAAACCTCATGACAACAACTGTCTGTGTGAAATCAGCTGTTTAACGTTGAGACGTTTTTTCTTTTCTTTTATCCTGATGACGTCATAGTGATGTCATCAGTGTTATCTCACTTTGGGTGTTGAGTCTACAAACATACACCTGAGCTCGATCCATACACAGGAATAAAATGAGAAAGTATCGAGAAGGGTTGCAATGTTTTTTAGTGAATTGAAAACTTTATATTAGTGCAATACTGGGTCCCTGTCTATGTCATTAAACCCCCACAAATAATAAATACTTATTAACAATTGAAAATTCAGTTTCAAGAAAATTATTTGATCATTTTCCCAAACTAAAGCAAATTCTGTCTTTTGTGTCACGTGTTATTAAAGAAAACTTGACATTTTGAACTATTTGTTGGACAAAACAAGTTATTTAAATATGTACTTTTGTGTATTTATTTGCTCTGAGACTTATTCAAGGCTATATGTCACTATTTGAATATAAGCAAAGTGAGCCAATGTGCTTTTTGTTCATTTGGGGGAACTGACCATTTAATCTTCCCCCTAAACAACATGTGTGAACATCACTCTCCATTCATTTTTGATGCTGAGGGACTCGTGACTGCTGGGAGATTTCTCACATCACCACTGATCATACAGCCTCCGTAGAAAAAGAAGAAGTCCCTGATGGTGGGTGGAAGTCTAATGCTGATGAGAGTTGTGGGTAAGTGGTGAAAACAGATTGAGTGGACCAAAGTCCTGCAAGAGACTTCCGCATCACAGTGAGACAACCTCCTCTGCCCTCCTCTGCCTGCCTGGTCCAAGGCACCAGGACGTCCATTCTCACTCCTCCGGCCTCGGAGTGAAGTCCCATCGCGGCCACACACTCTGTGTGGCCAATGTGCAATTTCTTCTCTCACACGCTCACACAGCCCTGTGCACATTCGCTGTTCAGAGCGCTCGGCATCTGGAAAACACGTCATTCAGCTCTGCTGCCACGTCGTCCTCGGTATATACACATTAAGAATTAAGTAACTGCCAGACACACACACACACACACACACACACACACACACACACAAAGTACATGGGACATTCTGTGCAGCTCCTGTGCTCTTCCTCAGCAGTGCGCCTGTGTCAGCGGCTGAACGCTCAGCCTGACTCCTCCTTCTCACTCGCTCCACTGAGCCTCAGTCGGAGCTGGCTGTGATGGGCTTGTCCGTCTCCAGGTCCAGGGGAACTGGGCTGAGCTGGAGGTTGCTGTAACACGTCTTACAGACACGGCTCGGATCGAACAGCTGCTGGCTTGGCACTGGGATCTTCTGGTCGCAGCAGCTGGCGCAGAACACGTTACCGCAGTTCCTGCAGGGGGAGACAGAGAGATCACTGCTGGACTCTGACACAGAGCCCCTCTACACCTAAAGTTACTATGCGTCTACTTTTAGATCATGTTTACGTGCTACTTTACACTAGAACCAGGGTCTGATCTTCAGGGCAATTGAGTTTCATTTGATTGATGATGATTTGACAGAAGCCAGGATCAATAGCATTAAGACTTCAATTTAGTTTGGGTTCCAGAATGTATGTTAATTCTTAGAAAGCTTCTAATATCAAAATCATGGAGCAACAAAGATAAACGATAAATATGAAATTTGAAACACCAACATGTGGGAACTGAAATCCTGCATCATAAGTCAATACTTAAACAGTCAAAGATCTTCGGATTTAAAGGCTCTGCTCAACAACAACCAGAATAATACCACTGCACTACATCACATGCACAGCTCAACGCATGGAAATATTATATTTATATAATAAATAATGTAACGTTTTTGTATTAATAATCATAAATAATAAGACACTATGATTGAATGATGACAAATGAACCCAGCAAACATCAGTGATGATCTGATTTATATTATAACAATCAGTCCTAATACCAGTCCACTATATCAGACTACTGTCGCTGCCGTGGAATAATAATATTGATTTGCTCATAGATTCCGAGCTCTATGGGGGGGAGGGGGGGGGGCTTGTGAGCACAATGTTATTTCATCCAAATCGAATAAATCAAGTGTCTGTGCTGTTAGCAGGAGGATAGATAGTCTGGCTTTACTCACAGTGGAAGAAGACCCTGATATGAACATTGAAGCTTTTTTCACCTTGTATTTGCTGTTTCTGATAATAATGTGATCTCTGGTGACAACAGTAAAACAACTGAGTGGTTCCTCCTGAGCATTGCACTACAGGCCCTCACAGCTCCACTGTTCAGAGGCACCACCCTCCGTGGTGTCTTCAGGTCTCAAGGACACATTGTTAGGAATTTGATTCACTGATTTGAAAAAGATCAGAGCCTTGTTGTTTGTCAGTGTTTCATTATTAATGTTGGAGACGTTGTTTCATTTGTCATTTAAGTATATAAATAAAGAATTTCCATGAATTTGCTTTTGTATTTGGACCATTGTCACTGGTCTTTTCCACCAGAGGGGCTTGTGAACATCGCACTGCTGTCAGTGTTTTTCCTCTTTCTGTTCTTCTCTCGCTGTTCACGCTCTCCTCAAACAAAACACTGGACCCCTGAAGACCCCTGTTTACAGATGGCCCCTGTTTAAAGTTGCACTTTGCTGTGATGCTCGACTAAATGTCGGGTTAGCGGAGGTGCTGTGACACTCAGCAGTGCTAACGTGATTGTTCAGCCTATAAAAAACCCCAGTTACCATCAGTGGACAGGAAGGCGGGTCACTCTGGAGGTGTCAGATACCCATGCTCACACTTAGATGTAAGGCCATGCACACACTCTTACACACACTACCCACAGTGGTCCCTCCTGCCTGCCTCTACTCACACTGAGCAGAAAGGTTTAAAAAAGCCAAAACATCTCATGTCGTTCTCTCTGATTCTGTGACAGGTTGACTGAGCGCCTTCAGTACCATGCTGTGCTGCTGCTGCTGGGAGGTGAGATGCAGGGGGTTGGTTTGGGGCAGCATGCTGCCAGGGTGTATGCTGAGGGTGGAGGGAGGATGGGGTGCTGCTATCGCAGGAGGAGGGTTGAGGTTGGAGAAGTTTCCTTTAGTTTTTTATTAATTCTACTTTTTCAGGAGAAGTAAGAATCAGCCCCTCGACCGAACACAGCTGTTCCACTGGCAGCAGCCTGCTCACACTTACAGCCAGATGTAAAACCTCTAAGTTAAAACAGTCCAATCAATACATCTCAAACATGATTGTCCCTGAGAACTTGCTAGGGTAAGGGGGAACTAGATGCAACAATCCCAGGTAGGAGGTAGCGGGTAGGGGGGTGAGGACTGGGAAGAGGAAGGAGTATTGACATCCAGTTAAAAGGGCAGAGGGTGGGTGGGTAGGTGGGTAGGTGGGTAGGTGGGAAGGTGGGAAGCCGGATCTCACCAGACCTCCTGGACAGGTTCTCTGCCACTGTAGAGGAGGAGAGGGGCAGACAATGGATAATAACTGACTGGACAGAGGAGAAAACCTGTAGCACTAAAAACACACTTCCTGCTGAAGATGTGTAAAAATAATATCTAATATTAAACAACCATACATGTGAGAGAGCTGCGACTCTTTACTGTCGGTTTTGTTTTTGATCCAGAGCTGAATCTAGGGCTGGGCAATTAACCAAGAATGTATCAAAACCAACATTTATAAACTCGAACCGACTTCATTTTGCTCATGTCGGTTAATTTGGTTCATACTTTCCCCAATATGTGCATTCATGAACTGTCTGGTTTCAGCTACTTTCAATTTGTGTCTGCTGCACGCCCTCCCTCACCCCGCTGCGCTCACTTCCTCACACATAGTTATACATACTCTGTCACCCAGATGTGCTCACATGTACCAACATTTGGCACCGATTGATTTAATGTTAATCTTTACTCTGTAGCGCTGACGTAATTCTGTAGGTACCATTAAAAGTATAGAGTTCAGTACCCAACCCAATTGTGCACGCAGTTCACCTGCAACACACAACACGAGACATAGTGTGACACGCACAGCCAGGAAATCAGGGTGACTGGAACGATTCAGATTCATGATCTGACAGGACCGACACATTGATTTAAAACTTAATAAATGTAATTGTTTTTCGTTGTGAGGAGACTGTTGGGTCAGGGGTTGGCAGTCTAACATAATCGTTCATTAATAGTAATCGAGAAGTTTGAAATACTTGTGATATTGATTTGAAGTCATATCGCCCAGCCCTAGCTGACACAGGTTCATGTTACTAAAATCTCTGCCACTCAGTGATGAACTTGATCCAACTCACCAGAAGGAAACAAAAAGGTCAAATGATAATATGAGGAAACGATAGCACCAGAAGAAAAACTCGCTGAAATACATTAAAATGAATCTGTTGTCTGTCTGTTGCAGAATAAAAAGCATCAATCCTGATGTTTCCAGATAATAAAAAAAATGGACACTGTTGTTCCATCTGGCACTTTATTCTAGACCAGAGGTCTTCAACAGGGGGTCTGTGAGCCCTAGGGGGTCCGCGGAGGTACTGCAGGGGGGTCAAGATATATTTGGTTGATTAAAACCATTTTTTATATTTTTTAATTAAAAAAAAATTCAACCAATTTTACTTCCACAAATTGAAATGTCTTTAGATAAACATTAACATGAATCCAACATATTGTAGCGAACGGAGGAGGCCCTGTTCACAGATGTATCTTCTGTCTAGCTTGACAATAATCTGAGAGCTTACCATGATAGTAATATGTTTGTATCAATAAGCATGAGCTGCTGGAGACCAAAATTAATGGATGGTGTAGTTTTTTATCTCATGTCTGCAAGCAAAGTCATAAAGAGACAAATTCAAAAATCATACTGATGCAGAGAGTGAACTGAAAGCTGAATCTAGATTCAGTCTGGATGTATCTGAAGAAGAGAGGAGCAAGTTTAAAAAGAGGGAATCTCTTTAAAGCCTCAGCAGGACAGAGGTAGGTTGTTGGTGACAGTGATGGTGAAGCTTTAGGCGTCTGCAGCTCGATAGTCAGCAGTATTTACCTGCAGTGATGCTTCCTGGTGGCGAGCCAGAACCTGCTCTCACAGCCGTAACACTGGGCTGCCAAATGGTCAGGGTACCAGCGAGTGACCTTTAATGTACAGAGCAATTAGGTCCATAAATGTAACCTCTAACTACACAAAGATATTATTTTTCTTATTCAAGACTCACCTCAGTGTCCTGCTTGTCCACCTGCTCCCAGCTGGCCTCAGAGAAGATCTCAGTGCTGCAGCGCGACAAACAGTTGTGGTCAAAGTTGTACTCATAGTCTGTCATTGAGGTCTGGATGGGGGAAGACAAGGAATCAACAAATGATGAGGAATTGTGAAGTTACGTCCTGGTGGTAAACAGTCGGTTTTTTCGTCGACCGGTCAGCATCTTACCACTTCGTCTCCCATGTCCCCGTTGGTCCTGTGGGAGCCTGTGTGCTGCTGATTCTCCAGGCGGCTCCACAGCTCCTGCACCTGCTTCTTCAGGGTCTCCACCTCCATCTGGTGCCCCGCCTCGATCTGCCTCAGCCTCTGCTGGATGGCATCACTGTGCAGAGTCAGCCCGTCATCGTCCAGGTGATTGCGCGACGGCTGTTCTGGGCTGATGGCGGCCCGGCTCAGGAGGGAGTGGCAACACCGGTGGTGAGAGCAACTGCCCCGTGGATGGAGGATCAGGGAGTTACAGCTTGCGAGGGACATCTGTCGACTCAGAGGGGCCCGCTCCCCGTTCCCTTTGGCCCAGTGGGGAACTCCGCAGGGCTCCCCTTCGGAGCCGTCGCCGTTACAAAGGCCTTCCCTGCTGGGATCAGCACTCACAGACTGAAAATAACTGACGGAGGGTCGCTTGGTGGCCCCGTTCAAAGTTCTGAAGAAGCTATGCTCGCATGCCTCTAACCCTTTCTCTTTCCTGGAGCAGGGGGGCTGGCTCCTGCCGTCACTGCAGGGCTGACGGCTCGGACACACAGGCGTCTGTGTGGGCAGCTCCAACGTACTGCAGGGCACTTCAGTTAAAGTCTCTGTTGAGCTTTCCATGAGAGAGGCCCTCTTCTCCACCTGCTCGATCAGCTCAGAGACACCGTGGTCAGATTCAGGGCAGGTCTCCTCATCCACGCCAGGATCTTCAGGTGAACTGTTCACAAAGCCGTTAGTTATAGTTCTATGTGCTGCAGTCTGCTCTGGCTCATCTGAGCCAGACTCACTGGGTTCATGTGCAACCTCTTCTTTAAAAGAAGAGTTGTCAACATCCTGCGTCTCAATATCCTCTGGTGCCTGAGTCACCTCAGCAGCCTGTTCATCCTGCTCCTCTGCCATCTGTGCAGGCGGAGGAGGAGACTCACCGTCCTCCTCAGCCTCCAGTCCACCATTCTCTGGTTGGTGACCATTAGAAAGTGTTTCTGTTTGCCCCTCAGTCCCATTAACGTCAGTGCACTCATTCTCATCCTCAACCTGTGCTTCTTTCTCCGACCCTGTGCCAACAGTGTTAATAACTTGCGTGACAGCAGCACTTCCCTCTTTTTGATCTGCTCCCGCCTCGTCCTTTGTGGCTTCTTGAAGTATGTTCTCCATTTGGCCTTCGGCAACACCAACCGCCACAGAGAGCTCCGCCTCTTCTTCTTCTTCTCCTGCTGCAGCTGGTGATCCCTGTCCGAGCTCCGCCAGCAAGCCCTGGGGCAGCGGGCCTTCGTCCAGCTCAGAGTCCGCTCTGTCTGGGTAAGGCCCCACTCCGTTAGGCAGCACCTCCTGATCCTGGTTCCCTCCTCCCTCTGGTCCTACTGCCATGTTGACCTCCAGAGATCGCCGGTGGTCCTGCCACTTCTCATTGAGGCTCGGGTCACTGGAGCGGCGGTTGGGAGCCAGGGAGCTTCCCAGCTCACATGCACTGGGCAGGTTTTCAAAAGAGCGAGTCTTCGTACATCTGGAGGTGAACAGAGATAAAAAATTAAACACAGAAAGAGCTCCTCATTACGAAACAGTGGCTCAATATATTTGACATCATTTGATTCAATCTTTGGCTGCACAGAATCATTACAAAATGTTTGGCTTACAAATAAATCACACGTCGGATTTAAAAAAAATTGAAGAATTCAGCACAAACGTAAAAAGAGAACCAGTCAGACTCTGTCTCTTTGAATCAGCTAGCTGCCGAACTCTGTCAACAATTAAATGATGCAGCTTCCAGTTGTTCTTCCACGATGGTACGATTTCCACGAGGAACAAAAGCAGAGCAAAGCATCTAAGAAGACGAGTTGAAAAGCTGAGCCTCTCCAGCTGTGGGAGTCGTCGACCTATGTTTGTCTTACATAGAGGAGGAAGATGGAGGGACTCGGGTACCAACACGCCAGGCTCACCTGCCCAGTGGTCCATCCTCCGGGTTGGCACCGGGCACGGGGTAGGGGGCGCAGGACTCGTCGGAGGGTGTGGTGGGGGAGGAGCTGGGCAGGTACACCGCCGTCCACAGCATCAGGTTGCGCACGTGACACACTGGGTGGAGAACCTGTAGCAACCGCTGAGAAATTAGCTGAGGATGTAAACAAGAAGCAAAAATACAGCTAGCTAATCTGGAACATGTGAAGAAATGAAACAAAGCACTTTGTTAGAAGGATGATGGATGAGAACCATTTGACAAGAGAATGTGAAGGCAGTTGTGGGAGTATGATTCTCCAGTCGTGGTGAGTCAAGAATAATTAATGGCCATGACACCCCCGCACACAGAAATGCAAAGACAACAACAACAGGAACTACAAAATACGACTCTCAGAAGGGTGGCAGGAAGACTTCTAAAAAAAAATGTAAGACCATAACAATAAATTTAAAAGGACAATATAAAATAAAAAGATCATCTGAAAACTTTGGCAACCCCAGCTCTCAGAAGGTTTGACTTTTAATTAATTCCACTTACACCTTTTCTACACTTATCCTTTGTCTTTCTGGACTTCTGTCGGCTTTGTTTTAAGAAAAAAAAACATCTCTTTCTGACATGCTTGAGAAACAACAGACGTACGGTCTCAGAGTGCGATGAGTACAGCATGTTCCTCAGCGCGCGGTTGGCCGGTCTCAACAGCGACCACACTGAGCAGGTCCTCTCCTGGACGTGGCGGTCCTCCCTCTCCTTGCCACTGTTGCACAGGAAGGTGCCAAACAGACAGGAGTAGGCGTGCTGCACCAGCTTCACCTGTTTACACATAAACACTGGCATGTAGAGGCTTGTGCAGATCAGGTATGATAATAAGAGCAACGATGACAGGAGTTTCCTTCTATGAGTCGCTAACACGCCTAAACAGCATTTCAGTGTCTCACAACCGAAAACTCACATGATTCAGAAGCATGCCATTTCAAACTCTGCAGATTAAAAACATTCTGCTGTGTCTAATCTCAGCATCTAAGAAGACTTTACAACGCACCAGGAAGGCCTCATTAAACTCAAAAGAGCAAGGAAACTGCCTCTGCAGCTGGTGCACACAGTCCAGCCACTGCAGGAACACAGGGCAGCGCTCGTTCTGATCCTCCGAGTTTTCTCCGTGGCCACAGCGGTCTGCGAACTTATGGCCGAAGTCCAGCCAATCGGTCTCCACCAAAACCTGGAAGCCCTGCACAAAGAGGTTACAACATCAATACATTCAATACAACGTTGCTTCACTGTTAAGTCAGACTTTTAAAGCAATCGTGCTAAACGTTTTTGAAAACTAAAAAATGTCAACTTATCAAAACCTTTCTGGTATTACATGTTTTCCCAGCAACATGTGGTGTCAATGTTAGTCTTCATGAGTTTTCAGGGGATATATAATTGTCTCAGAAAAAAAAACACTTAAGCATGGTCCTGACCAGAGCTGTGGCTAAAAGAAGAGAAGACTTCATCTGTACCTCAATGGTACGATAATAAGGGTCCAGCAGCAGTTTGGACAAAGCAACGATCTGAGGTGTGCGGTCCCAGCCGTCAGAGCAGTGCACCAGGACGGGCCTGTGGTCTCGATCCACGGCGTTGACCACGAGCAGCGCCGCCTTCAGCAGCAGGGACAGGTGCTGCAGCCACTTGGTGCTCTCCAGTGCAGAAAGCCAGCTGCAGCAACACACACAGCAATAGTGTGAAAAAAACACCACCAACCCATATGTCTGAGACACAAAGTGATGGCACACATGTTGTTATAAGAGCAAATACATAGCATGGACCAGTGCCACATACCACAGCATTTATAGCCTTAGCAAGTTTGAAGCACCTATTAATGACTTCTGCATATCTTTGTATAGATAAGAGTCCAGCTGTTGGGGTAGGCTTTTTTTCTGGGGAGAATTTAGCAGATGGAGAACTCAGATTGGAAACCTGCATTTGTCACGTGTCCAGAAACATGACTGCACACAAACAGATACATTAACTTTGCCTGTGCAGATGTGGGTCATGTAAGATACAAATACATTACAAGGGTGACGACAATGAGACACGTATAAACCTTGACCCACTTCAACACGAGTAAATGTTTCACTTGTCTTATCTTATCTAGGTTTGTGTTCCAAGCACTATTGGTGCGTTTGTCTTGTCTATAAACACAAAGAGTCTGTGACCGAGACAGGCTTGTGACATTTTATATTTTGATGCGTCTATGAGGTCACGCTCAGCAGACGGTCATACACAGTATAGTGGTATGTATTGTAATGCTTGACAATTAGCAGAAAATTTAAGAAATCTGCTGTGTTCGACATAAACATCGTAAAGTACAACATATGGAACTGAACTGTATGAACGTGTGAAAGCAAGGACCCAGGGGTTAGGAGTCTGTTTCTGTCTGATTTGATCTTCTAACCAATGTCAACAACGTTCTCTTAAGCCAGCCAGTCTGAGAGCACAGATGGAAAGGGATCCTCCACTTGGGGCCGGGCCAGGCCTTCTAAATCGGGCACAGATGTATGGCCAAGGCCAAAACACAGCTGTGATGACTAGTTACCTACAGTTACTACAGCAACGCATGAGAGCTGTGGACTTAATAGTTTTAAACTGCAGAGCTGCAGAAGTAACAAAAAGGGGAAATTGGAAGCAATGAAGAAAAAAAGACTTACTTGGCTGGATCAGGCATCTGAGTGCAGAGGAAACGCAGAGACTGGAAACTCTTGCGGATGGAGTGGATGTTGGCCATACTCATAAACACCACCTCACAGTTGGGATAGTATTCTGGAACAGGATGTAAGCAACGATACCAAATAATTAGAAGACAAAGGCTAGTTGTGGTTTTAATTTTAGCACTGAGAACAAACATATATATGGTTAATGGAGAGGCTTAATCGACAAAACACAATGATGTAATTGTGTCTGTGATCAGGACCTGAGCTGAGGGAACCTACCTGGACATTCGCAGCCTCCCCCCTTGGCCCTGTTCGCTACGGCAGCAGCGTAGGACCTGGCGTCCAGGATAAGTAACTTGTGGGGCTGGACTACCAACGTCTCTACCTCTGAGCTGTTGGTCAAGGAGGATTCTAATGCAGACATAAAACAAAGAGGTGAGACTCACTCACGGTGCAAGAAACGAGAGCAGATGGGTCTGTTCGAGATCATTGTCACAATCATTTAAAAATTATAAAAAAAGATGTGAACGTGTAGCTCCCAGACACATCCGTCACAAGGTGTTCATCAGAAGTTACTGTGATCGGTGTGAACCTGCAGCCTCAAACAAGCCCCAACACGCCGGATTGCACAACAGTTTGTGCAGCAGATTCATGCAGATGGCAAGACTTCGGTGAGGAAATCCTCCCGTCTGTGTGTGGAAGTGTGTGTTTGCTAAGCTGAAAGTGTGTTTGTGTGTACAGTCAGTCAGATGCTGTGAGAGGCGGACTGGGTGTTAGCTCTCACCAAAGTCAGGCAGGTCTGAGCCGTTGGTGTAGGTGCCGTTGGTGAGGTGTTTGCGGGAGCTGCAGTCCACGGCGCAGGCCTTGGCGATGGACTGGACCAGGTGCTCGTCATCAGCGTTCCTCCAGCCCCACCAGCTGACCTCTGGCTGACCACAGCGGGCGATCACAGCCCCCGTGCTCTGGTGCCTGTGTGACCAGTCAGCCAGAGCAGTGAGTCCACTGCCCCAAGAAAACACTATGGCTGTTCATAGTGTGTACGATACAGTCATACAGAGCTGTAGGTTACGTCCTAGTTAAGAGACATGTGTCTTTTATCTCTTTTACATTTTATTTAATTAGTTAATACTGAAAATTTTTTTTTTTTTTAAATGACAAGCAGGAAGTAAAATATCTGCCACAGAAGTAGGATTCTTTCCTCAACATGCTCCTAACTCATTGGATCTATACAGGAGCAAAAACAGACTTTCTTCATAAAGCACAGAGGCTGGAAACCACTGGCTTCTGTAATCCTGCAGCCACCAAAGCAAACATTTTTCTTCAGATGCTGGAACTCGCAAAACAAAGTTGAAAGTTTTTCCAAAAACAAAAATCAAAGGCTTCAGGTGACTGTAAATAAACTGACCAAAATTCACTGAAGCTGTGATGCACTGCACATCGTAGGTTTACTCGGTAGTTTTGGTAAAGATGGAGTTATTTATAGTCTGCGTGTAGTGGTTTTATATTACCCGAAAATGGTTTAATCACAAATAAAAAAAGGACCATCTGCACATAGTGACGCTTTTTTCATTTCTATGCAGTGGTAAACATGTTGGCTTTCTGGTTTAAAGAGCTCAAGGGGAAACAAACACACTGACCTATAAACCACAGCAGGAAACCTCTTCCAGGAGCGGAAGGCTGCCACATTTTCCAGCTCCTTGTCTGTGATCCAGGCTGGCACAAGGAGCTGCTGAGGATAGCTGGGGCAGAGTCTGTCAGAGCGGAGAGACAGAGAGAGTGGCAGCTAAACAAAGAGAGAGAGAGGAGCGGGCGGCTAAAGGGTTCTGATAGCTCAACAGAAGTCTCTGTCTATGGACACTGAATCCCAGGCCGGGCCCTTTTTCTGCCCAGGGTGCAGCACCAGTGGCGTACAATAACACAACCACCCACTATCTAACACACACAGAGTTATGATGTAAGCAAATGAAAGTAAAGGACGGATCTGTCTTCTAGCTGAGGGAGATGAAAATCAACACAGCAGCAGCTTTTGTTTCCTGAATGAAAGCTGCTATTACCTGAACTTGCTGTTGATGTCAGATATCCTCCAGGCGTTTTGAGTGTCAAAGCCCATCCTCTCCACCTCATTCTTGAACCAGGAGGTCACATGTTCACCTACAGAGAGAGCAGAGATGTCTGATAAGTACAGAGCGGCGCAGAGTAGGGGTTCTGCTTGGGTTACGCAAAGACACGTGAGGGTCAGGTTTACCTGGTCGGCACAGCTCGCCGTGCTGCTCCTTCTCACCGGCGTACACGTCCATGCACCAGGCATGGAAGGCAAAGGAGAACAGGTCCTCCAGACGAGAGGGAGGGCGCACGACAACGTTCAGACGCTTCATCCATTCCTGACACTGCTCGAACGCGGCGAACTGACACCTAGGAAGTAAACAAGGGAACGCAAAAGCCGCTGTTACATTTTCCTCAGGCTACGAAATATAATAAAGTGCTACTCAAAAAGGCTTTCAATTCTGATGTACGACTTAGAATCAAGTTAAAACTTGTTTAAACTATAATCCTGGTTTGTGGAAAGCATGTTTCCTGACCAGAGAAAAATAACAACCGGTGTTACTCTCTAAATGGCAGCTCTGCAGTCTGATATTAAAGTCAAATCAAGCATGTTTTTCCCAAACTCATGTGTTCTGGAAAGGTTCAGGACTTGGCTCAGAGGTACTAATTATGAATGTAGTCATTTGAGTTGAGAAAAGGAGAACTGTAAAACGAACTGAGCTGGTAAACAGTCTGCATCATTGACTTTTTCTCTCTTTGTTGCCATGTTTAAATGTTTCTTTAGCAACCTTAAAATTAGCATCTGGACCTACAGGAGAGAAATCTGAAAAACGTCCTTAGTTTTACTCTTAGCCGTTTTCTTTACAACCCATGCAAGGCACAGAACATTACATGTTTCTTACAACTTTAACAGGAGGAAACAGCTGGAAAGGCTTAAGAGTGCAGGACATACCTGACGACTTTGCAGTCCTTACAGGTCACGTGGAGCTGGAACATATCCCGACACTCCACACTCTCTATGAGCTGAAGAGGGACCTGCAAAGTGAGAGAGTGGGGACATCAACTCTACATTCAACAACACTCATGCAGAAACATTAAGGCTACATCCACACGATATTTTAATTTGAAAATGCATCACTTTAGCAACGGATGGGCCAACTGTCCTCACTACTGCAGAGTTTTCAAGCACCTAAAATGTAGACTTGTGTAAACACTGCTGGCCTCGTTTTAGTTGGAAAACTCAGAACTCAGAACTTGCTTTCTAGTCTGAAAAGTCAGAAGACAGACCCCCACGGGTTTGTGTCTTGATGAGGTCTAAGCATTCACAACTAGAATACCAGTTGCGAATGCAACATGGACAATGAATTACTAGTATTATAGCCCCTGCAGCCACTAACAGTTCCATCTTGTTGTCAGCCCAAGTAAAGAAATCCCCGGTCTTAATTTTGACATACTGCTTCTTTGCAGTTTAGGAACCGATAAGCAGAACCAAAATTCTATGTATTTACCAAGTTTCGGTTCCCAGCCTTAATGTCCAATGTGAATTGTTGTGCTATGTGTTTTCGGGCATGTTAGTACGGACAGGGACTATTTCAGATACATAGCTAAAACACTCTTCCGAACAAAAAACATTTTGTTTTGAAATGAAAAGCATATCAGTGTGGACGTAGCCTCAGTGGAATACCAACCCATGCAGTCTGTAAAAGAAGTGTGGTAGACTGCAACTGACAATCCATCTAGCAAATTAGTGGTGGTCAACATGGTAAAATGCCTCCATGCCGAGTATCATGTGAATACATGTGCTGCAACATCATTTTTTTAGTTCATATATTTCATTATATAACCAAAACCACTCCGCATGATGCTAACAAACTCCCCCAGTTAACTTGTTCACATGCATTTCCATTAATTTCTTTGTTTCACAATTGCCTGTAATATAGAAATAATCTTACGTTTGCATATGGGCGCATAAAAACACTCAATATGAGATCATGAGGAGCTTGTATCTGCACTTCCCTTTTGGCCCAGAGCTCGGTCTTATCTTTTGTAGGCAAACACCATCCAAAGTACAGAGCTGTCATGTGCTTATGACTTCAGAGCACACTCTGAATACTGCAGGGAAAGACCTGTGCTGCTTTTGACTCAGCTCTGTTAATTAGCCACGGTAAAAAAAAACTTGTCGGCAGCACAGTGACATTTTATAAAAAAGGTGTGGCTCAAGCTGCTGTTCACACACAGTCCGGAGCCATGCACAATTCACAGCCAGGAATCAGCAGGTCAACCTCCCAATACATTAGTGCAATGACAGTGTTACAGCCTGGTGGAGATTTGTTGATTTATTAAAATACTGGTGGCTTGAATGTTTTGTGTGGATAGACTTTTCTGCTGATGTTTTTTCATCACGTCTTCTTTAATCCAGCACCTGGTGTTAAAGCTCTCGAGGCACCAGCGAGTTAGCAGACAGGCAAACAATTTATACGCACAAATTACAGCCATCCACTCCACGCCGTGCAGCTCTGCTGGGTACTTACAGACAACTCGCAACAACAACTCTATCCAAAACAAAACAGAGAGAACATTAGTGAAAGGGATGCACATTAATTTGGAACTATTTTCTCTCTGCAGGGATGGACACATTCCGGATGTTCGGGCATCCTGCTGTCGCAACTCAATTCCTGCCTTCTAATCTACGTCGCTAATCTGGCCAACATCAAAATTCCTGAGCTGCTTGGTAACAGCCTCTCACTCCTCCAGCACCTCCCTCCTCTGATTTGTGAGCTCTGACAACTCTCCCATGTGATTCAGATGCCTCGTCGACACGTCCAAATATGTGTGAGCAGAACACCGACTCTGTACAGTGAGCACAGAGAGGTGGTTTGTTAGTCAGCGACCAGAGGCATGGATTCCAATAAAACCCACCTAAATGTGATGGCCGGCCATCGGCAACAGGAACCACTCACCAGAATCAATGAATAAACCAATGAACCTACTGCGGATTTATACAAGAATTTTGGTAACAAGCCAAAATTATCACATGTATCAAGTTTCACCCACACAAGGACACCGTACGCCTTTCGCTGTCACATTTCAGGAAGTATGGTCACAATGACTCCTTCTGTTCCTGAGGTATGTTAAGTAACAGCCGGTAAAGTGTTACTACAGAACCTTATGATGCCACAGAGGGTGACATTTGACCTTTTAAAATATATATATAAAATGTCCTACTTTCTTCCTATTAGATATTGTCTGATAATACAAAATAATACAATCATAATTAAATGCCCTGCATTTATATATTTATATAGCACTTTTCTAGTCATAATGACCACTACAGCACTTTACCAATCAAATTTGGAAACATTAACTGATTGCTTCAATGTTTGTTACATCATATTTCTAGTGTGTGTCTCACTCACATCCCACTCACACACTGACAGCACAGTTGTCAGGTACCAAATCAGGAGTAAATATTGAAGTTGTTTAGGAGTATTTTCAGCTCTGCATTTTGGGTAATGGTAAGTATTTTCTGCAGCAGGTCTGTATGTGGGCCTGATACACTGTTTATGTTCATGCAAATTAATGAAAATCATCCTGTGCAATAGTGCATCTCACTGAGGTGTCTCACAACACAGACAAACACTTGCCGATAGGATGAATTCATCATAGGTCCTTGACATTTCCTGGGATTTATTGACAATAAGATTTGAATCGTTTACAATAATATGAATGAATGTTATTACACCTACAAAGATAATGCTTGTTTATAAGAGAAGGAAGTGAACCAACAAGTGTTTTCCTGTAGCACATGATTCGTCATTGCTCAACTTTCCTGCTATCACTTGTCTGCACCAGAGCACATTGACGATCCTGACACACCATATTATTTTCATTTTAAATATTTAATTTGTAAACAATACTCATTTAAATAATAACATGAAAGTAGATTATTGCTGCATGAAACAACAGAGAATAGCCTCTGGTTTCTTTAGTATCACAACCCTGTCCACATGATATGGAACACACAGCACTAATGTTTCTATTTGGTGGGACTAGAGGTTGTAATTAGGAGTTACTACATTTAAAGAAGCTAGTCTCTCTCTAAATGTGGTGAAAAGAGAGAGAGGGCTACTGTTATGCATCCCCTCTGGAACGACTATAACCATGGTGACGGCAAGTGCAGAGAGAAAGCAGCGCGAGCAGGCGAGCGGAGCGCAGAAGCGGAGGTGATGAAGAATCACGCCGTACTGCTGCCAGCTCAGATCAGCTCTGAATGGCCTGGTCACCACAGCACTGGCACAATGGCCCCCGGCTCTGTCCATTCACTAAACATTAACACTGTCACAAAGCCTCTAATAGAAACACTGGGCCTCATTCTTCAGTTATTTTTCAACTGTGTGAAAGACGGACCCTAATCGTATCTGACCTTGAAGCTCATCAGTCTGAGATACTTACGTTGACAACAGATTCTTTGAACTTGATGTGCAGGCGGTAGTTGGATATCGCGATGATGGCGTCCTCTGCTCTCCCCACATACTCCGTGAACTCCCCGTGCAGCTCGGGAAAGGGCACCTAGCAACGGCAGGTGACAAAACGTTTCAAACTAAATACAGCACCACAAAGCTCAGCAGTTGGATGCTGTGAAGCACACATGGCTGTGGTATGATCAGTTATTTCACTAAATATGGTTTTCATGTCTATACTGCAACTTGTGTCAATATGCGGACATTTTTGTATTCAAGTTTGTATTCTTTGATCATGCCTCGCTTGTAAATTAGTCACTTTCAGTGATCTACGGCTTTTGCTCCGTAGCACAACACTCATTAATGAAATCGAAATTTTCAAGATGAAGCACTTCTACTTTAAGTAGCAGCAACAAGCTGACTGAAAAACCGAAATGAGAGTGCAGACAAACAATAAATGCCTGGAGTGAGCAGTCAACCGATAACAAGTGTTGACTTGTAGGTTCTCGGAGCAGGAGATACAAGTCTTGTCTTATTAGGACAGAAGGTAAACATTTACTTTTATAGGGATCCCTTGTCTTTTGACACTTTGCTTCTGAGAGCAGTCAAACAGAAAGGGAGTTTGTGTCTCATCAGTCGGGGGGTTTATGTAACCCATTACTGAGAAGAGACTCGTGTTCATGCATTAAGTGTGAGGTTAAGTTTTTTTTTATAAAACACAAGATGAGCAGTGACAGCAGCGACATCCTCACCTGCATGTTCTCCTCCTCCAGGACAGGGGTCTTCTTGGGGAAAATCTGATTGGCCTGGATACACTCCAAGCTATGCTGCTCCTCCTCCCCCTGCAGAGACAGTGGCCCTTTTAGCTTTTACAGAATGAGCATCCACTTAAACAACCACAACCTTCTTTCACTCGCATACTTTTCTTTCATTTTAATATGGCTTTTTATGTGTGTGTCCAGGGAGGGCTTGCCGAGAACTTCTTTCTTTATCCCTGTGCTCCTGTCACACACTTGTGTACAGTGACACATGCATTCAAAGCTTTGACAGCAGATCAGACATTAAAAAGCCTTATAAAGACAACAGTGAAAGCAGTTCTTGGGAATATAGTTACTGCCACAGGAACATCTGATTGGTTTAAACTACTTTGAAACGGTTTGTCACAACCGTTGTAGTGACAGCGATATTTTCAAAGCAATGCTGTAAACGCTGCATTTATAATGGTTTGTGTGGCCCGAGTTCTCCTTCCCACCCACACGGAAATATGCAACCCAGGCTAATTTACTGTAATCATCCCTTGTACGACAAAACGTGGTATTACAGATGCCAACAACATGCAGTGCTTTAAAAGTGGAAATAGATATGGAGATTTATCTACACACAAGACCTTAAAAGGAGATTCTACCCCTAATTTTCAAATCAAATACGCACATTTGGTATATTTGTATTTAAGGTGTCACTGGCAGTCTGTAGGCTTTCTTCTCGAATGAAAGGTATAGGTCACACTAGACTTATCCAGGATGAACACATTTCACAGAGGAGGTCTGAGTGGGGAATGTGAAACATTGATATGCAAACAGAGTCTGGGATTTTTGCTCAAGGGAAAACTGTTGGGGAGAAATGTCTGGCCTTGTGCTGACAGATCGACAGGATTCTATGGCCTGTGTTTGGTAAGGAGCCACATTTATTCTGAACAATGTGAAAAGAAAGATGATGGCGGTTGAACGTGACAGAAAAAGGGACAGTGGCAGCACATCCTGTGTGATGCTGGCTCAGCATGAACTGTGCTGATACACACAGCCGCCATGGCTGAAGGAGCCGTGTGTTGAGGCCAGACAGGGGGCAGCCGCCACACAGCAGCGTGCCAAGTACAAAAAGAAAACACTCACACATACACACACACAGTTCAACAGGGAATGCATCCAATCCACTGGTTATGTCATGTTGCGCCGGCACAACACACATTTCTGCAGTGAATACAGTGAAAGCTGGCCTGCTTAGACAGAAGCCTTAGATGACCTTTGACACGGTCCCAGATGGTGTGACTGTCTGCTTCCCGGTAAACACGGCTGGATAAAAGAGAAAATCAATGGAGAGTTTCCGATTCATTCGACAGCACCCAGGCCACCCGACAGACAGACAGACAGCTGTTACTCTGCAGAGCATACATGAAGAGATGGTACTTTACCATGGCCCCTGTGAAGGAGAGTGGGTCACCCAACAAGGAACTCCGGACTGGACCAGTCTGTACAAAAACAACACAGACAGTTGATAAGTAATTCTGACAGTATGTAAATCATACGCGGTATCTTTATACTACTTGTCAGCCACACAATCCAAATTAAACCAAATTTTTCCTTCTCCAGCCAGAGGTGCAGCTAGTAGCACCAGGATCATTATTGTAAAATACGGAGCAATGTTTGAAGAAACAGAATTCATTATCAAAATACAATACTGTATATATTATTGTGCTAAAGTTTCATTATCAGCAATTATCTCCGGTTAAAGACATTGTTAACCGATTTTTGTGCAAGAGGACCATTAGTAATGAGTGTTTTCAAAATTCAGGAATCAGTTGTTCAAATCAGAAGGACATTATTTCATCTTATGAAACAGGTGTTAACAGACGTTATTGGAGAATGAGTTTGTTTGAAACTTGATGTCATTTAGTTTTAAGTTTTGAATCTTAGCTTAGGGAGATGGTAATGATGCTAAAATATAAACACCAGTTTATCGTTGCACACCAGTGGCTATAAGGTTGAAGCACTACCCAGGCACCCACAAACTATGATGTCCCCGTTTCAACTTCGGCCAAGGACCCTTGTCGCATGTATCTCTCCCCTTATGTACAGTAATTTCATGACAGTTTAATGTCATCTGACAACACAAAATGCCATTCCGTTGTTTTTATTTAGATTTTATATGAAGACTTTCATTGAGCTTACGAGAAAAAAGATTCAGTTAGAGGCTGGGGCGGCTAACTGTGTGCGTGATGCTGTACCCAAGCATCAGCAGTTATTAATACTTTCTCAAAGATTGGGTGTATGCAACAAACTAATTGTAGATCATGATCGACCAGGAGACTGTGTGCCACTAGTAGGGCATTCACGTTCAAAATGTTCAATAGCTAATCAATTCAACAGGAAATGGCACAATAAACGAAGGCTTAGCCAGCAACAGCAGCATGTGGCCTTCAGTAAAGAAATTATCATTTTGCTCCTTTAAATTTAGTAATACGGAGTGAAAGCACCAGTGGTGACATCATGGATCTGAAGACTTACCACAGACAATCAGTAATGGACGATGAGCAATCCTGGTGATCTTGTTGGGAAACTCTCACAAGTAAGACATGGAAATCTGTGGAAATTAAGGCAAACATGCAACTGAATAATAAGAAAATGCTTTCCCCTCACAAACAGCAGGCTTTTCCCCTGAGACATTCGAGCTACAGAAGCTCTTTTGATTCCCTGGCAAATATAGCTGTGCTGGTGGTCACAGTGGTTTGCACGTGAGCTCAGAGATACCACTAAAACTCAGTTGTGGAATGGAGAAAAAAAAGCTGGGACTTGATGTACTAAACCATCTCACCAGTGAACAGGTATAGTTCAGCCACATGAGCTGATCATCTAATGTTTACTTTCAGAAATGCACTCTGAACACCTCCTTCAATTTTAACCCTGACTATTGTTTCCGACTTGGTTAACAATGGCTGGTTACATGCATTCATTCCCGCTCGGGCACACATGTGGCAGAGTCACACATTTCATAGCACTCGGCCGGCGGGGGGAAGTAACTTCTTGCAAAAGTGTACAGTCGAAATTTCAACAGGGCATTCCCCAACAGATACCAACGTTTTGTTCAGGTAATGTCACACTATCCCTGCAGATGTGGTTCTTTAAAGTGATATCGCCTCACATCTCTCCTACAGACAGGGGACCTGTTAGAGATCTCTCAGCATACAGGCCCGCGAAAAGTTATAAAGGTCAGCTTCTCTTGCAGAGACTGAAATCTGATCTGAGGAGGTCAGTGAATGAGCGGGCCAGGACCTCAACACACCTTCTCATGAACATTTAAGATGCCGCAGGGCAGAAAGAAGAGGGAAGCTCCACTGCCCCGGCGGCTGGTGAGGCCTTCAGCAGCCGGCTGGTGGATTAAAGGGGTGTGAAGCAGCGAAGGGAGGTCACTGTTTCACTTTCGGAGGTCCAGCTTTTTCCAGCTGATAAAGCGTATCTGCCCAACACACACACGCACACACACGCAGACACACGACTGTGTTTACAGCAGCGGGCTCATGACCCGTGGATGCGGCTCAGCCTGGCTCTGGGTTCAGAGTCACACAGGAAAGGCTAAGCCCCTTAGAGCCTTAACGTTACTCCTGTCCCGTGACCGGCTACCACGCATCACAGGCGGAAACATCATCGAGCAAATAGCCTCGATCTGTTTGCTTCTCTTTAGCAAACTTCCAAATAGCAAACATGACTGAGACGATGACCTGCAGTGGCTGACTTGAAGCTTGTCGGTCAAATAGCTACAGAGCACAAGCAATAGAGTGTTAAGGATCGCATAGGGAACATATATGTCGGCTAACTGGATGTCTAACAACAACAGACTTGGCTAGCTGACAATTAACACCACTGCTTCACTTTGTGATTCAGTCGTGGCAAAAAACATCAGTGATGTTTCAATGCATTAAGATAATCGTGGCGTGGAAAGTTAAAAGGAGCTAATGTCACCTGAAACAACAGTAAACACTTGTGAATCGTGATCTTCCCAATGAATGCTAGCGAGCCCCAGAACAAAATGTTACCAACCACGGAGGAACCATCTACTGTCAGATGGTAGCACGTCACAAAGTTCAGTTCTGACGTCAGATTATACAGGTAAATATTGAGCTACACGTCACTAAAGATATTACTCCTCTGTGGGGACGTTAAGCTACATTTTCTGCAGCCAGCTAGATAATAGTTAATCTAGTATGAAAAAGTAATGCTAGCAGGCTAACGCCTGGTCGACAGCTGGTAGTTAGGTTGCAAAGCGGGTAAATGTACTTGTTAGCAGTGTGTTGTTGTGTAGTAATATCACAGTATTCGGTGTTGGGCATCAGTAGCTGCTAACACAGAGCAGCCAGCCCGCGGGCTCGCTAGCATTAGCAGGCTGAGCTAGCGCGGCTCTGTGTTTTTGTTGTTATGAGATGGAGGGCGGACCCCAAAAAGGAGGCCTCTGTCAAAACACACCGAGGAGCGAGCACGACCCGGCGGACTCACCAGAGAAACGCGACGACGAGGAGCGCGCAGCCGAAGATTCACCCGCAGCCCGTGCAGCTACTGAGCAGCAAGTAAACCTCGAGCAGACGAGCCGGAGTCATACCAGAGCCCAGGCCAGCTTCACCGCGTCCCTCTCCAGCAGAGCCGTCGTCGCCATCGCAGCGAATTCTCCAGCCCAACAACCGACGTGGTGCGTCATTGCGTCACAGCGACACTCCGGGCGGGGGAGGGGCTGGGACGTACCACGCGGTGGCATCATGTAAACAGTGCGCCTCGGGGTGCAGGATCAGCTCATGTTACTCAGTCACATAATAACATAAAGGATGTGGATGATCGTATTGATCCTGCTAATGAGGGCGAGTGTGTGTAGGACGTTCTGTCCCTCACAGTCCAGGAGATCACACGCTGCTTTAGATTCCCACCACACAGTGCATCGCTTTATGAGTGTGTTTGCATTATTTGGTCAATATTCATATTTACTTTACCTCTAAGGGTAATCCCTCACCATAATCAAGAAATGAAAACACCACACAGCAGGATCTTAAACAATTATGTATTGAATGATGGCTTACATATGCAATTTCCAAGACGCTTGGCATACTTTAGTCCACTCTTTAACATTTAGTAGCCTGACATGTGAGGCATAAGACAGTTATTTAAGCCTGCAGGACACTTCTCTTTATTGGCTCACAGCTGACTTTCAAAAGGAAAAGTTGTCTTTGTGACAAACACTCAGATTGTAAATTCTTTCCTTTACAGCACTGAATGGAATCATTCAAAAATTTCCCAGACAAATTACTTCATTATTTAGTGACACATGTCAATTATAAAATCAGACCTATTTCTAATGTGTAGGGCCGCTGTTATCAAAAAGCTTAGCTTTTTTCTGAATCAGGTGAGAAAAGCCCTACACCCCTCTTAGATCACACTCTACCACAAGGCCTTTCTCCTGTGAGAATAGTGCATGAGGCATATGATATGGCACAAAACAATCTTGACTTGAATTTAACTGCTAGTAATGTTTACCGAGTCGTTTGGGGGTTCTGATTCATGATGGCTTTTTGAGAGCCAAACATATCAGTCGCATCATGCATGGACTTCACTAATGTAAAAAAAAAAGAGATTAAGTGCTGATTCAATGTCCCTGTGTAAGAACAATAACACAAAACACAGTCTATCCCTTTGTCAAGTGACCAGAATGGATTTGCATGCAAAACAATGAGATGGGCTTTACATGTTGAGATAATGGTCTGAGTAAATACACTTCCTTTTCAATCACATGTCCATGTTACCATGAAAGATGACGAAAATCCAATGAAAGAAATGCCACTTCTAATCATACAGTATATTATGCACAAAAAATGGTGGTACGAAAAACCAGAGAAAAATCTTCTGTGGCTCCAAGAGAAAACATGAACAGTTTTTTAGAGAACAAAGTCTACTGATCTCAAAAATGCAACCCATCCACCTCATCCCGGTTGTGCCAACCTGCACTGTACTTTGACAGATCTGTGTAATGAATTACAAAACAGCAACAGCCCTCTGACAAACCACTGCTTCCAGTGAAAGGTTGCAATTCCCCTATACTTAGAGCTTCCACGGGCCCATTTAATATATTATGAAGTCATTCTCTACACCACGTAATGTTTTTTATCATAGTCAGAACCACTGAGGAGAGCAACTGTTTCAGTAAAGCTTTAAAAAGCAAGACTACCCTGAGAGAAGGTCTAAAACGTGGGCAAGCTTGCCAGACCAGAACTGGCTTGAATGGGTTTGGTTTATTAAATCTGTACACTCTATTTCAATATAATCAGCACATTTTGTTCCAAGAATGTAAGATATTATTTTTTTAGTAAATGTGTAATATATATCTCTACATAATACAATCCAAGTCCTCTGAACTATGTAGACATGTGCAAGTGTTTACTACCAACTTCAACGATACAGTAAAGGCAAAGACTTGTGGACACTAAGTTAGGATAATGTTGATATTTGAATTTTTCTTGAGTCCTCACAATTATCAAAACTCTAAGTGCTGTAAGTAGTTCATACACGAGGTATTGAATATCTAGTTAACTGTTCCGAGTATAAAATAGAGGCAAAATACATAAAGAACATTTTGCAAGCATGACAAAGAAACTTCTACAGACACAATAAACAAGTGGTTAAAGATAATATGAGGGGATACCTGTAACCTTTTGTGTCCTTGAATATAGTCTACTTACAGATTGAGTGTTTTCATATTGATGGGAGGTCATACTGTGTGCATCATGCTCTCAAATACGGTCAGCCCCAAAGGAGGTTCATTTCCAGCTCTGAAGAGTCCTGAAGCTTTTCTTATCAAACTGCCTAGCTTAACAGCATCTCAGTACAAAGAGGTTGAGTTGTTTGATCAAGTATACATTTTTCTAGATACAGTAAAAGATGCATTTTGAGAAAGTGCACTCCATCTGGTGAGGAGGGGCTTCATTGGCTCCCCGTCTCTTCACACAGCAGCATATTCTTTGTAAAAGACTGATTTTGCCTGTTAGAACTTCATCTCCACTCGTCTGGGGCATGATACAAGTACGTTCCCTCCGTTGATTCAAATAAGTGTGGTCATGTTCATGTATAAGAATGAAACGCATGGTCACAGCATGATGTGCATCAACATAATCTGAGGTAAACCAGGTGTCCTGTGTCTTGGCCCGTTACAGTCTGAGAACAAGTGCCTTTAGAGGGTCAGAGAGGTAAGTCTGAAAGAAATCGTGTAAACTTTGCCAGCAGGAGCACGAGGGCCCTAAACTGTAAACCTCAAGGATTATCAAAAAAAAAAGAAAGAAAACACTAAAAGTACTTCTTAGACTTAACGTTAACTTTTTTCTTGTTTTTTGCAGGGTTTTCAACTTTTTTTCTTTTCTTGTTTTCGCTCAAGTATAATCACAGGTGACTAACTACAGAGGATAACAGGGTCAGGTGAGTACCATGCTACATCAGGTTTAGAGAAGGCTATTGCAGACAATTCTACAACATGTACAACCACATTTTATACGTGTGAGTTACAAATATTTCAAAACATATCACCGAGAAACTAAGTACATACAAGATGTTGAATATTTAGAGTCTTAAAGGACTATCCCTCAGTCAGTAATAGGATTTCATGTTACTTGACTTAAACTGTCCAGTCTTACAGACAAATTCTGAAAAATTGCTATTCAAAAAGTAGCAAATTTGGTCAATGTCTCTTTTCAAATAGTTATAGTGCTTTTAATGGCTTAAGACAGGGGTCTTTTTTTAATCTCACCCAGTGGCAATCTACAGAACTTCAGTGTACATTTTATGACACCATAGCTGCAAAAGTCTTCTTGTCAAGTCCAAAAGGTAAAACAACAGCTTATGCTGTCACATCTATTTCAAAGTAGTATGCATTATCAAAAACAAAAACAAATACACATATATAAATCTTTTTTTTTTTAGTTCTTGCAGGGAAGTTAGCCATATGTGTAGCTCTGCATTCCTGTTTCCATTGAGTTTTCAGTCTGAGAGGACAGGCCTTCAGGAGCCAGGCTCCGTTAAAAGTCTTCCGGAAGATTCTATCTGAGACGCCCCTGTGTGCCGCGAGGGTCATCAGGACTAGCTACAAGTAAAAGGGGGGCCTTAAAACTCCCATTCCAGTGTTTCTTCTCGATTGGCTGCTCTCTCTAGCCTGTGGATGATGTTATTAAGGTTGGCCATTTTCTCATTGCGTCTCTGAGAGCTTCTGTTGAGTTTGGGGCCTTGGAATGGAGGGATCTGGTTAGGTTCCAGGCTGTGATTGGTGCTAGTTGAGGGCGGGTTGGGCAGCGAGGGCGATATTGGAGCAGAGGAGGACGGGACGGGGGAGACTGACATCATGAGGCCGGGTGAAGATGCAGCAGAGGGGGAGTTCAGGGAGACTTCCAGGCTGCTGCGGCAGGGTTCCGACGAAGCCTTAAAGCTGACTGGGTCAACAGGTGACTTTCCAGGGTCTTCCCCATCGTGCCGGGACTGACTGGCTCTCTGGGGTCCATCTATGGAGACTGCCACAGGGTAGAGCCCTTGAGCTTGGCTGCTCATCCCCTCTTCGTGCCTCAGGCTCTGGTGGCCAGCGATGGAGTCCTCATGCTCGTTTTTCAGCGGCGTGCATTGTACTGCTGCAGAAAAACACTGAACTCTCGACAGTTTCATGGAGCCCTCCTCCCCCTCGTCTTCCCTGTCCAGTGCCTCCTGTTTGACATGAGGAAGTGCTGTGCTGGCGCTCAGAGGAAGGCTGGAGTGGATGTGTCCTGAGGGCTTCAGCAGCCTCCTCTCCTCTCCATCAGAGTGGGGGCTCCGCGTCACTGAGGGGGAGTAGCTGTGCTGCTCGGCATCTGTGTCATTGTCTGGCAGCCCCTCCATTAGCACCTCCCGTCGCATCCTGGACCTGCACACAAACACTGCTTGTTAGACAGGCAAACAATCACCAGGATGTTTACATTTACTTTTCTACTTTACACGTCAGGAATTCAGTTGAAACTAAACGTATAGTCGTCTTGAAAACAGCCGAGGTAGCCATTAGCCAAGTTTATTGGACTAGCCTGTAGTTGTGGAACCAGTTGATGACAGTGTTGGTTTTGAGGTTGAGCTGGGCGGCCAGTATCTCGATGGTGTTCTGAGAGGGGTAGGGCTCCAGCAGGTAGGCCCTTCTCAAGGCTTCCTTCTCCTCAGCTCCCAGCACCACCCGGACCTTCTTCACCTGGCTGTAGGGGCACAGGTCCAGCGAGACCAGGGCCGGACTCACACACTCGGAGCGAGTACTGGGTGAGTCGCTGTCCGAGCCGGTGCTCAGCAGCCCGTACCGCCTTTTCAGATAGGCTGGAGGGAAGACAGTGATTTCTGGCATAAAGAACAAAACACCAAGAATTTCTCAAACCTGAACTGAAACATGTGATAATTATGTCTTTATTATTAGTTTAGTTTACTGTACACACCTTTCTTCTCCATCTTCTTCATGGCCCTCAGCTTGTCTACATTGTGAGGATCGTTGAGCCACAGCTGCATGCGGACAAATGGCTCCCTGCCTTTCAGACTGAGTTTGTGCCACGGTTTGGGTCTGGAGAGCAGATCTGACACCGAGCCTTGCGTCAGACCCAGGATGGTTTCCCCGAAAAGACGCTGACCTGTGAGGAAAGAAAAATACACAGTGAATGTAGGACTTGTGTTTGCATCCATAAAGGAGCCTCAGCTTATTCCCGGAGGGTAAACTCATACACACCTAGGTTGTTGTCTGTTAGAACCTCCTTGACCTTCTTTGTGATGGCATAGGTGTCCAGCTCGGAAGATATGGCCACCAGCTCCTGGATGCCAAGGGGGTTTGAGGGCTGATGCAAGGCCATGAGGCTGGGGGTGGATTTCCCTCCCTCTGTGTGGGGGGGCAGCCCGAGGCCTAAGCCCTCAGGCTGCTGGTTCTCTTTGCTGCTCTCCAGGGAGAGGCTGACAGGCTCCACCAGGGGACTTGGGTGGCTCTCCGCTGGGCTTGGGGGTGGGGAGGGTGAGGACTGTGCCGTTACTGGGCTTTTATCTGAAGGTAGGAGACATTACAGAAAAATCAACAACCCCTATAGCCTACATACAGTCATTGCAGTATATTACAAAACTGAAACAAGTTAATTGTTCTATTTTTAAGTTTAAGCAACATCTGAAGTGGGATTTGTTCCTGTGGAGATGAGTGTATATGTTACAAACTGCAGCCTTACCCTGAGCGTGGCCTTGGTTAGTGGGCTGGCTGAGGCTCTGGCCCAGCTGGTCCAGTAACCACAGCTGCATGCGGATGAAGGGCTCCCTGCCTTTTTGGGTCAGCTTGCTCCATGGTTTGGGCCGAGACAGCATGTCACTGACGCTACCCTGAGAGAGCCCCAGCACCTGCGCCATACAATCACAGGTTTACAGTTATAATACTTTGATATAATAATAAACATATAGATGACAATTTACCGATTGTCTCTCACCGATTTATTTTCCCTAAAGAAGAAAATCATTTTACTCTTAATGAATGGCTCCGTTGTTACACTTACCGATGACAACCACTAGAGGGAAGCAATACACCATTTATATTTATGCAAACTTGTCCTCAGTGGAGGAGGAAAAAAAGAAATCCACAGATAACTTTAGCTGCAGTATTCAGTGTTAATGTTTGATTGTGATGTAATTTTCTTAAAAAAATATTTGAGGTCATCCATCAACAAGGGACACATTTTCTATTCCTTTTCATTTTTGAACAGGGCAGTTGAATACTTAAAATCAACCTTACCACAAGAATCAGATTTTACAAAACCACCAAACAACAGCGGATGATATCTACATGGAGAACACTGCGCTAAAACCTGTTGTCAACCTTTCTCCATGTGAGCAGAGACAACTCATCAAGGAAGTCATGAAAGATTACAAAACATCCAAAGAGCTGCAGACGTCTCAGCTGATGGCTCAGCTGGGGGGGGGGGGGGGGGGGGGGTGGCATAGCTGCTCATTCATACTTACAGAAAAACACCTGAACATTTTGACAATTATGTTCTGTTTAGAGGAGGTTAAACATGGGACTTCTCAGACGACACAGCTTCTAGTATAACTATAAGCTATAAGATTTAAATCTCACAAGTAAGATAAGATATAAATCTATAAGTGTTTTCAGCATCTTGCCCTTGACACTTCGGCATTCAGATGGAGAAGACCTGCCGACCTTCTGGTTTGAGGATGACCGCTCTACCCCTCAGTCACAGCCGCCCATTATTACATAACTAAGTGTGGGAAACATGGCCTCTGATTAGTGCCAACCAACTCTAAAAGAGACTGGTCCAGTCATTTTCACATGAGATTGACAATTATTATCAAATTATAAGAAGCTCTTGGCTTCTGCTATTGCTGTTATTAGGTTAAAAAGAGCCAATACATTTTTCACATGGAGGAGTTTGTTTACTGCATATATTGATATAAATCTGTAACTCTGCCAAAAATCTTAGTTAGATTACCTTAGTATAGTATTTCATGTTGTCTGAAGATCTGAAACCACATCTAGGGTAATGCTTGAAAAGAAAGGTTGAAATTTTTTTTCCATCTATGGCTTCTTATAAGAGACAAGAGAACTGAATAATATAGTCAAACACCCATTCAAATATTTCCGTATTCAGTTTATTCCTAACTGCATATCACAATTATTAACTTAAAATTAATCAGTGTTCTCTTTCCTCTTATTTCTCACTGTGGGGAAATACGCTTATCATTTGCAGGTTGTGTGTTTGACACGATGTGTTAATATGAAGGAGCGACATCTGACCTTTTCACCAAAGATCCTCTGACAGATGCCGTTCTTCGCCAGCTTCTCCTTCACCTGCCTGGTCAGCTCAATGGTGTCCACCTCTCGATACATGTACATCTCATACTGCTCCGGAGTCAGCGGCGGCACGGTCGGCTTGAGGGCGCGAGGGATGTACGCTGGGTAGTAGGATAGGCGCCCAGGGCCAGGTCCTGGGGATTCGCCGCTTACTGATGTATCCGACTCCACCTTCACCTCCACCGGCCGACTGAGCCCCAGCTCGTCCTCAGCAGCAGAGGCCTCCTCGCTGTTGGGGAGAAACTCGCCGTTTTCCAGACGTGGCCATGGCCGAGGCAACGCAGAGGGCCCAGAGGAGGAGGAAGACAAGGAAGGAGAGACGGAATTGAAGGGCAGAGAGCTACCTCCTCCGACTAGCCCCATCGACCCCCGCTCTTGTGACCAGTGCTGATCAAAGTAGGTGCCTACTTCACCGATCTCTGACTTGACTTTGCGGATGATGTTCTGGACAAAGGCGGCGGGGGAGAGCACACTGAGGGGGGTTTGCGGGCTGCTGATGGGGTTGGCCATGCACACGGTAACACAGCCCCCTTCCTCCTGTTTGATGGAGATGGGTAACGGCAGGCCCCTGGAGCGCTCTGGGGGCCCTAGACGCTCCACCTGTGCTCCTGAACTGGCAGTCGAGGCCCTCCCACAGGCCTCCATCTCCATCAGCACATGCTGCTGGGCCTCCATCTCCCTCCTGGCCTGTTCTAAGATGTTCTTTATGGTTTCATCAGAGCCGCTGCCAGCTCCATTACTGCTTCTGCCTGATGAGCTGTTCAGAGATGACTTGCCATCACCTGAACAAGAGAGAGCCACATGTTGACACTGACACGCACTAAAATATCTTTCCACTTTGTATGCATTATAAAGTAAATAGAGTAATAGATCAAATGTTTAATGAAAATAGTCGACATCATTCTCAATTAAAAAAAATCAATCAATATGGCTTTGACTTATGACTCGCAGCTCCATCCTCACCTCCCCTCTGGGACTGGATCTCCTTCTTGGCCTGCTCCAGGATATTCCTAATGGCGTCGTCTGACCCAGTTTCAGGAGTTCGGATGCGCGGAGTGATGCTCCCTGCCACAGAGGGTAACAGAAAGAAATAGAGATAGAGCGAGAGGAGAGAGGAGGGGGGTGAGTGGGATGGTTGATCAGAGAGCAGTTCCAAGGCTTTGCTTTTGACTGGTAGATCAATGGCTGCCTTTGAGCGCGTGCTGTCTGAGGTTGCAGTATACGGGAAGCTCAACTTTCAAAAGCTGTGAATCTAGGGAGAAAACAAAGTTTAAAAGTAACATGGCAGAGGAAGCCGTGAAGAAGTCAAGGATTGAGGTCCAAGTAGATTAGAAGGTTTAAACGTACACAGGTCCAGGAGCATCTTCAAAAGACCTTTTTTAGAACAACCTAGTTCTTTTTTAGGAAGCCTGGGCAAATACAGTGACAGCGGATTAACCATCTAAATACCAGGGTGAGGGGTAAAGTTTATTATAGTGATGATAACTGGTTAATACCGAACTACTTGCTGGTTAAAATTAGTTTAACTGTCTCATATTGTCAACAAGAACCATGAAAAGACCAAAACTAAGTCCATTAATTCCTATTGAAGGTATATTCTTCTTTTAAATTGGTAACAAATGTATTTTAAATGTTTAACAAAGATTAAATTATCTTAGTTGGGTATTTGTAAACAACAAAATAAACAACAGTGAATTAAAAATTAAACTACACTAGAAATACTTTTTAACGTCTTTACTGAGCTCTACATAGATCAAAGTAGATATATTATCTATGACTGTTAAAGGGAAAGGTGAATTAATGATATAAGGGAAAGTTGTACACTCACTGTCATGCTTATAACACCAGCATATATATAATCATTTTGGATCCATTAAATGCAATGGATCAATATTTTCTCAGTTTTAGCAGAAAAAAACGTTGTTACTTTCTAATGGATTTCTGTGTTGATTCGAGCCAGTTCTCTGCTGTTGGTGGATCGTACTGTAATAATAGAGTGTGATCGTTCAGGCTTTGACCACAAAAACTCAACAAAAAAAAAATCATCATATGTTTAATGATCTTTTCATTAAATATAAAATAATACGTCGCCAGCTTTATTCTCTAACAGTCATTGGAGATGAATGCAGTGGATCAATATGGGTGATGGTTCTGACAGTTAATTCACACCCACTATCAATTGCAAGTCAGTGGATTAGAAAATATGGTGAGGAAGGTGACCTGTTTAAAATCTGAGCAACTGTCATAACCCATGCTACTTCTTCTATTTGTATTTAGCTGTATAGCTGTATAGAAGTGTTGAAAGTGGCCATAACTACATAACAACACATTACTTGTTACATAATCTCTCAAAATTGATTCTGAATGTGAATTTGCAGCAACTGTAGGCGAGGCAATAGATTTTGGTGATTGAAGCCCTAACCCGAGCCCTACTCTTTCTAGTTTGGCCAATCATGGCCAAGGAGCTTTGATTGCTCACAGTTAAACAGATAGTGTGGAGAGCAAAAGAGGCGTTACACATTGACCAAAAAGGAATTAGAGTTTTAATTTATCTGCATTCATATGCAGATAGCCTTTTCTAAAGATCGAAAGTTAAAATAACTAAAACACCAACAGAGAGTATCACTGTTTGTGTTTTGTGTGGAGAAACGTTGGACTCATGTGATAGAATAAACTACATTTTCACAATATTTCCCACCCTGTCACTGTCATCTCCACTCACCTCTCTGTCGGACCTGGATGGTCCTAAGTGCCAGGATGTTCTGTTCATCAGACAGGAACTGCTTCATCTTAATGAAAGGTTCTTTGCCTTTCACAGTTAGCTTCCTCCAGGGTTTGGGTCTTGCAAGGATCTCACTGACCGAGCCCTGGGAGAGGCCCAGCACATAGTGGCCAAAAACACGCTGGCCAATGTTATGCTTGAGCAGCTGCTCCTTCACCTGGAAGGCAATCTCGGCTGTGTCCAGTTGGTCCTCATCTCCTGCCGTCGAGCTGCCGCTTTCTGAATGGTCGCTGGGCAGGCCGGCGTCAACACTACCTGCCGCTCCAGACCCTTGAGTCGCTGACATGAGGGCGACTTTCGCTGCGTAGAGGGCCGTGGGAAAAGCCATGAGGGCCTCCTTTTTAAAGTGTGGGGAAAGGAGCTGTCTGTGGAGGATGTGGTCTCCTGACTGTCTGTCCCCGGAGCACGGCGACACAGAGAAGGGACGGGGGAGATCGTGGCTGGAAGAGGAGCTGTCCAGGGTGGGGGTGCCGGGGCTGGGGGAGCCACGGCCGTCCACCTGAGAGGAGGACGAGTGGGAGCCGGGCGGTCTCCCCATCTCCCGTCCTGCATCGTTGGACTGGTCATCATCTGGGGACAAAAAGCACACTGTCATTCTCTAGCCTGCTCAGTTAATGTAAAGAGGTTTAAGTCTGAAAAACATTGACTCCAGAAATCTATTGAACCTGACCAATGAGCTTCAAGCACTCAGTGAAATATAGAGAGTTCTAACTCTCTACCTCTTGAAACCCCAAGAGGTAGAAACTACTTAAACAAGTAGTTATAGACATTCAACACGAGCGACATTCATTTTACCATTGCTGTGCAAAATCTGGGCCTTGTCCACCAGATACTTGTGAGATGGAAGAAAGGCCTCTTTATCCAGCAAAAGAGCCTCAGCCTTGGCGGACTGCTATACACACAAACAAACAAACAAAGAAACACAAACACACACACACGCATGCAGACACATACACAAACACACATTCACACAAAAGCTGTTAACTTTCAATGAATGAATTACAGAAGCTTTAGATATTCAGATACTGGATGAAGTATTCTGATGCCTGTTTGAAACTGCTGGGTGCAGGAGGATGTGTACCTGAGATGAGCCGCCGTTTGCTGAAGCCATCTTCATTACCTTAAGGATACTATGGACAGACACAACATGCCATTAGAGTTCACGTTTTTCTTGATTTCAATTGACATTATTACGAATGAGTAACAGTTTTTTTACAACAAATGATCACCTGAGTTCTGTTTTAATCTCTTCATAGTCAATCTGGGATTGCAGTTTAGCTTCTAATCTCTGAAACGGAAAAAAGAAGAAATTATTTATTTATTTTATCAGAATCACTGAGGAAGCGTCCGTCATGTTCTATTACTCCTCATGTGTCCGAGACGCTCACCTCAATAGCTTCTGTCTTATAGGCCAGCTGGCGTTCCAGCTCCATGATCTGATTGGCTGATGTCTCCTGAACTTCCTGCAGCGTGAACTGCAGCCGCTGAATGTTTTCAAGGAGACAAAGGATTTCGCGGTCTTTAGCCAGCAGAGATGCCTCCAGCTGCGAGGGCAACACCTCGCCCTTTTCGTTCTTCTCCTGACGAGGCGAGAGAGGAAATGTGACGGGAGGTGTGAGGGGGAGAAGGAAGAAATATGATGAAGGGAGTGAGGAGGAGAGAAAATGAGGACAGGCAGTGAATCACAACCTCTGCAGTGCTCATGTTATTCAGACAGGTGGAAAGTGGGAGGATTCGACTTTAGCAAAGACGATGTTGATGAGGTACAATTAACACTCGGTTTTTCTCTCATGCGATTTAATGTGATAATGAGGAATCAGACACAATATTTCTGAACCAATTTAGAACCATTTGACAGCTCTATCCACAGACTTGTGCAGAACAATTGTCTGTCTGTCTTAATTTACATGAGGTAGTCACAATGTGAAAATGTCATGGGAATATTTGAAGGCCTTGTGTGATCAAGCTGATGAGTATCTTTATGTATTAGCTCATCTTTGCTTTGATAAAAACAGAAACACAAAGACTGGATGAGTCCAAGTCCAGTCAAAATGGAAAATAGAAAATCTTAGAGTTGAACAATCTTATTATGTTGAATTCTGAGTTTCACTCTAAGAAACATCACAACATCACAATACAGTAGCATGCTAGAAGTTGCTAAAAAAATAAATAATAAATCTTTATATATGTATAGCTCTTATCTAAACAAGGTTACAAAGTGCTTCACAAGATACATGGCAAATAATAAAAATAATAAAATAAAGATAATTAGTGGATGGCGATCCTTACCCAAATAAAGGTAGGATTAAAAGAAAAATCTACTTACAAGTAAAAACTTTTACGTAACTAAACTTTAAAAAATTGTTGGTTAGTCTGTATGTTTTTCAGCAGGATTAATCAAAAACTACTGAACCGATTTCCATTAAAATTTATGGAGATATTGGTGCATGGTTCAAAGAGAACCAATTACATTCTGGAGCAGAATCCATTATTTAACATGGCGAGACATTCCTTACACTTTGGGGAAGTATGCACTGTCCAAGCCCTGTTCTAGTTTTATATATACATTATAATAAGATGCTAAACTAATAAAGTAGACAAAAAACCTACAGTATTCACCTCTGAAATGTGATGTAGCTGAAGTACAAAGTAGTAATAATGGAAAATCTGTGGGGAACTTATACAAAAAAAAAACTTCATTCTCACACTTACTTAAAAAGTAAATGTTTCCCACATTGTGTCACATTATCCTTACCCTGCTAGTGCCCTCTGCTGGATGGCAGTTCCACTTGGTGGCACTGGCTAACTGCTCCTTTAGCCTCTCCACTTCCCTCTGAGCCCTTACTGCACTCTGTGCACAGACATGGAATCACAGTGTTACAGTTCTCATACACCAGCCACATCACTCGGCTAATGAGATGATCAAGGTGAGACCATATCCTGTACATAAATCAAAGCGGGCGCCCTTGCTCTGAAATGTTTCAGAGCCGAGCAACAACAGAGCAGGGGCCCGAGCAGACAAGTGCAGCCACCGGTTTATTCTGCTGAGGGTGCTGCTTAGTCGGCCCACTTTATTCCCCAAACTGTTTACCTGCTCTGTCACACCCGGCCCGCTAATTAATGATTCGTTTTGAGAACATTTATCTAGGAGCTGCTGGCAGAGAGCAGCAGAGTGAGGAAGAGACTGTGTGGGGGAGAGAGAGAGAGAGAGAGAGAGAGAGAGAGAGAGAGAGAGAGAGAGAGAGAGAGAGAGAGAGAGAGAGAGAGAGAGAGAAGAGAAGGAGAGAGAGAGAGAGAGAGAGAGAGAGAGAGAAGCAGAGGGGAGAAGAAAGGAGCAGAAGAGAAGAGCTATCACCAGGATAGGAAGCAATCAAGGCAATGAGATAACTAAGAACCCTGGCGTTCAGCGCTCCGGCATCAATCGCGCCCGGTAGTCTCCTGTTCTCTGCTGAGTGGAGCCGTGCTGCCATAGCGTGCCCACCGACGGGGGATCAAGTTTATACTCGCTAATCACACACACTCAGGGGAGGGGAGGTGTAAGGGGGAGGAAGGGGGGGGGGGGGACAGGACGGAGAGTGTCTAATTAAAGCCAGGGCTTGATTACAGGAGTGATTACCTCAACGAAGGAGCATCTCAATCAGAGAGGCGCAGAAGACGCCTGAACTCACCTGGTTTGCTTTCTCAAGATTCGCCATGATGGCATCAACCTCCCCTGCCCTGGAACACAGACATCAAGACAGAGAGACAGGATTACTGAGAAGCAAACACACTGGAGAAAAAACAACAAGCTCAATTATTACTACTCATCTTGTTAATTATATAAAATGGTTCTACATGACACAATAATAATAGTCATAATAATAATTTAGCCAATTTTAAACCAACTAGCAGCAGTGAGAGGAAACACAAATAATGTGATAATAATGTAACACCTGTGTTGTACATGTTTGCTAGATAATGGAATTCTCATTGTAGCCCTACAGCAGCCATTCAAACAACAAGTACATTGACATAGCCCCTTGTGATCTGTGCACACACCAACTTAATAATGTATTTGTATTAAAATGGATGTTTATCTTCTACTGTACTGTACTGTACTGTACTGTACTGTACTGTACTGTACAGTGCTTGGTCAGTACAGGGCAGTACAGGTAATTTTGATATAAGAGACAAAATCGTGAGGAAAATACAATCAAATGTATTTATAAATAATTTAAAAAAAACATTATCATTATCATTACCAAGTTGTTTGTGAATAGAACATTTTTTTATGTAACATTGGTAAAGTAATGAGAGGTCAACCAGGGAGCAGGTCTTGAATTCAGAATTGCTACAGCCTTATGTGTCACACATGTCCTGGTAGACGGCTCTCAGCCAGAAAATCCATACTCTCACACATCAACATCATACTGTGAGCTGCTTATACCACATTAATATCAGTTATGGGAGGATGAATATTATAAAAGTCTCTCAGTGTAACACGTTAATAAAACGACCTCGACAAATGAGTACACACCTCTGTAGGTCTGAACAAAAACTGGAAATGAACACAAAATTAGAGAAAAGAAAAATGAGGTCAAGAGTTGACATTCCTGCCGTGTAAGCACACACATCCTTAGAAAATATCAAACCGATTTTTTTTTCTCTTTTTTTAATAGTTTTTTTTAATAGATATAATCAAATTATCCTGTTATAATTATTTTTGCATTTAATTTTTATTCTCCAATTTGAGATTTGTCTCCTCAGTACTCTTCAGAGGTTGAACTCCAACTTGCCTCCATACATTTCACAATCAGAGTAGTCTAATTTAAACAGGAACTCAGCGGGATTATTCATGAGGTTTGTTTGAAGTTCAACAGTTTCCTCTTGCACACATGGGACCTGATTTTTCAAAAGGTAGATAAGGTGGAATTAACGAGGATGTTGTGATTGATTTAAATATGCACATAGGGTTTTTTCAAGTTCCAGGACACAGTAGTCCTTTCCACCAAAAGGAAAAAAATTCAAAGAATAGATTACTCTTTTTTCCACCATTCACATTCAATTGACTACATTCAGGCTCTCTCATGTTTACACACCTAACCGCTCCCACTGTCTCACATCCGACTCAAAACAGGATGGTGAAGTACGCTAGAGCACAAAGTACACCCCTCTAATATTTCTACAGTGAAACGTGGGATCAGTGCGACTCGTCTCATCAGGCCCTGGTTTCAGAGGGTCTCGCTCGTGCCCCGGTCCTATCAATAAGGCCAGGATATATGGTGCCCTGCTGACAGCCAACACTAACAGGTGTCAGCTCCACGTTTAATGAACTTGTGCAGTACGGAAAATGTTTTGTATTGATTACCTGCTCAGCTGCTCAAGCCGAAGCAGACAAATAGTCTCTCTTATCAACACTGAGGAAACAGTCAGTGAGAGTAATAGAGGTGAGCCCGGTGTTCAGAGGCTCAGGGTCGGGGACAGCTGGAGCTCTGGGTTCAGAAGTGCTACTGTCAGTCAAGAGGAATGTGATCAGGATGCACACACACACACACACACACACACACACACACACACACACACACACACACACACACACACACACACACACACACACACACACACACACACACACACACACACACACACACACACACACACACACACACACACACACACACACACACACACACTATGTGACACACCACAGAGCAGGGATGGTCTTTCAAAGCTGCTGCCACACGCGAGAGGTGGGACCGAACTAAAAAGCTGTCCAACCCAACAAAATGGATGGCAGTGGGTCCAGAAACATCAGTTCAATTGTGCCATGGATTAGGCCTGGGAGGAAAATCCATTAGCGGCGGCTGCCTGTGCTCCGGAGCACAACCCAAACAAAGGAGTGTTTGCTTTGAATGTCTATCGACATCCTTCATACAAGCTCAGATTCATTTCAGGCGTGCGGTGGATACATTGCGCTCAAAGACCAGGACAAGGTAGAGTGTTTTCTGAAGCAATCTTTAAATGGAGCAATTCTTCTTGAGGGCTGTCAAGGCCCAGCTGCCGGTGAAGGCAAACACAGACCTCTCTCATCGACCAGCATTAGTGGCTGAGTCACTCTTACTAGCTGCCTTTACAATGGCATTCCTCCGCTCTACACTGGACATGAGTTTATGCGGGAAAAATAATGATGAGCGGCTTCAGCACCTTAAGAACTAGAATGTGCATTTCAAGTGCTCAACAACACGCAACTGGGGGGTTTACAAGTTTAAAAATATAGATGGGGTATACAAAGTACCTTAACAGGGGTATAATAAAAGCAGTTGTTACATTTACTTCTTTACTGATAGTAAATGTTTTCGTATCTGTACTTAACTTGAGAAGATTTATTTTTAGGTACTCACTTTTACTCCACTACACATATCAGCCAATATCTGTACTTTCTTCTCAATAACATTTTCACAATGCATTATGTTACATGACATTATACTAATCACAGGCAAGTATGATGTGGTAGACCCTTGCATTAGGGAATAGGCTACACTCGGCAAGTACATTTAATAAACTTATTAAATGTACTTTTCATACTTGTACTTCCTTACATTTACTCAAGTAGAAAAGTGAATCTGGTACTTATACCTGGGTACATTTGTCTTTTTATTTCTACTTTTACTTTAGTAAAATGTTTGGGTACTTGCACCACCACTGAATAAAAAGTACTCTTAAAGGTAGAGGTAAAATAAATGCAAAATGTAAAATCTGAAGTACAGTCTTACTTCTTTGTCATCTCCTCATTGTATTTACACCGCAGGTCCAGCAGCTCTGTCTGTGCCGTGTTCAAAGCTGGTGAGACACAAACAAGGGGAATATTAACTTTAAAGAAAAACACACACATGAACTTTGACCTTTAAGATACATTTCTGAATTCAACCAATTAGTGTGGGCTCTTATATTTATGTACACAAAGCAGCAGCGTTTTCAGCAGGGGGCACCACACTGCAATTATACACATGCTGGCTCTTTAATAGGTTGGAATTAAATGAAACAGCGACGGTATGTGCCGGTGTTTAAACCACTCACATGAATGCAGAACCTTGATGTTCTCGTCGGCCTCTGACAGTCTGTCAGCCGAACTAGCATCAGCCCTCTCCTCCTCCTCCACCTCCTCCCTGAGAAAGAAACCCAGTCAGTTCCCCACACTACATCATGGCCACACCTCTAATAATACAATATGCAGATTCTTGTCTTGAAAACAGAAACTAAAACATCCGTGAATCCAAAATCCACTCCTCCCACCCAGAAATAACATGTGAGGTAAAGTTCCAACAATAAAATAAGCACAATGTTTATTGTGTGTTGGGGCCTTTCGGGGGCCACAACCTCTAATAACCACTTGCTCTTGTGAAGTTCTCACTGCCGTCCAAAAAATGACAACATGTGAGGGATCCGTCTCTCAAGATGGACAGAATTGCAATAGGTGCCACGTGTTACTGTTAAGATCAGTTTTATATTAAAATGAAAAAATGTAAATATTGTTGTTCAAATTAGCATAAGTATACAAACGACTATGTATTGGAAAAATTATTTAGGATATTAAGGTTGAATCCTTGATAATCGTACATGTCTAATAGAATAGAAAATTACTCATCTCTTTAGTCTTTACTGAACATAGACCTAACGTTCGCTATAGTTCTCACCCTCTGTCCTCAGCTGGGTCCCGGTAGTTCTGCTGTGGAGATCCTGGGGCCCCAGGAGCTGGTGTGCTGTTGGGGGTCATCAGGGAGGCTGGAGAACTGGATTCTGGGGCCTCTCCAGCCACTGCTGCCCCTGACACTACAGGATCATCCTCTGGGGGCTCTGCGTGGCAGGAAAAGGCTTGTATGAGCTTAACCACTAGAGCAGAGGTGTTCAATTAAAGTTCAGAGATGGAGAAAGGTCCTCCAGCAAAGGTCCAGAACTACATAATGTCTGAAAAGCCGTAAGATTCAGTGCAATATATATTGAAATGTATCGTCTGTGTGTCGTCAACACCTGACTGTCAAATCAAAGAAAGTATGATGAGATAATATTGTATGTTTATTGTCAGTTTTCACATTGAACTGGAGGGATTATACCCAAGTGCCTGAATGAAAAATAAATGCTCTATTGTGGTGTCGAGTCAAAAATGTAATGCATAACATGAAACTTTTTGAATCAGTGCATCTTAAAATTAATTTCTTAAGTTTAAATAATGAATAAATACAAATTTAAACTTTAGTTTTTTTTTCTTCCGTTTCTCTGACTGACTTCTCTAGTTCAGATCTGTCCACCGGCTCTGGATCCAGAATGCTTTTTTAAAATTTGCAGATTCGATTGGCTGTGTGGCATCACGTGGGATGATTTATAAGAGATGCAATTGGCCTGCGAGTTTCCTGGGCCCTTAAACCAGAGCCGTACAGGATGGAACCGTGCGGTTAAAATAGAAATGTATCTGTTATAGATGCGGGTCTGGGTAGGACAGCGTGAACACGAACCACCTATTAATGACCTCTGCACTAGAAAGAATCCATTGATATATCATAAGGTGACTTTTTTCTACACAGGTATATTCATATTAACTACCCAGCAATTCCAGACACATACAGTAGCAGCAACTTCAGGTCTGCATTAGAAAAACATAAGCATGCAAGTAGTATTGCTCTTCATTGTGTACAGTTTTGACCTGACCTGTCTTTTCAAGGCACTCCAAGTGTTTCTTCCAGTGCCCGCTGATCTCTCGTACCAGGGCCTCACTGTCCGGGGCCACGCTCTGAAGATGCTGCAGCCTTTCCTCCAGGGTGTGTGAGGCCTCCAGCACAGGAGCTGGATCTGTGAAAACAGACAAAAACAAATCTCTGAGGAAAAAAAACTACTAAGATCCACATGATATACAGACACTCCTACTTTTCAAAAAAAGCAAAATAGCTGTTTTACTGTGTGCACTGCCTGTAAAGCACTTTACAGAGTTTTCTGCATCGCAGCTTCAACAGAGGCACTCTATTCCGCTGAGACTTGTTTCCAAAGAGTGACTCTTAGACTTTCCACACTCCTTTGAAAATTTCACAGGCTGGACCGAATGACACAAGTTCTGTCCCGACCCTTCACATGTTCAGAAATCTAATCTAATGAGTCTGCTCACATGCTGGTGAATGAAAATGAAGACAAAAGGACTTCCGTGAGTATGTGACACAGTCTTGAGTCCCGAGTATACACCTAGGCAAAGTGTAGAAAAAGTCTGCTCCTGAAAAGGGAGCAAAAAAAAAAAAAGCGGGATTCTTTAACACAACAGAGGAGCTGTTTTGCAATGCATGCGCGGCAGCACTGGGCCCATGGGGCCAACTAGGAGGCTGTTTCTCAGCTAACAAGTCTCCTCTGTATCATTTGATCATTTAAATTATTATGCCAGGAATTCTCAGGAGGCAGCTCGGCACTCCACATCACAGGGCTGTTTTTAATCTTCCCCTTCCCTTTCTTCCCCTCCCGAAAAGTTCAACAGCTCAGAGAGAGAGAGCTGCTCCTGTTGTGTACCTGCCTGCTGAACACCAAAGGAGGTGACTTCTAGTGCCAAAGCACAGAGAGGGAAGCTCAGGGGAGCTCCTTGACAAGGGGGGAGGCAAGATGTAGAGCCACGCGCGCACACACACTCACACACACTCACTAACACACACACACACACGCAGCCCTTCAAAACTCTTAAAGAGGAGGAAAATCGCTGCTTTGCTGCACAAACTTTTCTCCCACAGCTTTCATCCGCTCATCTTAGACTTCTGTGTGGAACCCAATTGGATCCCTTCTTCAGTATGGGCACTGACTGAAGTGGCTTTTCATAAGAAGTTGGAGCCACAGACGTTTATACTTTGCCAGATGTCACTGAGAGAATGCAAACTCGGAGGCGACAGGCCACAAAAATAAACGCTCATCAAAACTTCTGCAAAGTGCAATTTGTTGAAATCCTGGCCGTGCATTGCAGCTCGCTATATCTGCATTTTCATCAGACAAAACATTTTGGGCCATTTAATTGATTGGGCTATTTTTCCCAGGCCCGTTTACAGTCGAGCAATGTCGGCATTCATTGTTACACCAACTGCAGAGATATTGCATCAGTCACAAGGGACATCACTATTAAGAGCACAGCTCTTCTAAGACAAACAGGATGACTTAAAGCACTGCTTTCCCATCGACCCACTGTCACAGAAATCACTTTATCAGCCTCTTTCCCATATATCCTTTCAACTTTTAATGATCAAAGGACAGAGATTATAGTAAGGGATCTCTCACACATGGACAAGCCAGGATTATCAATCAGTGGCAGGGGAGGAAAGTCAAGTCAAATTTAAAGTGAAGGGATATAACTTAAGACAGTACACAAATTTAACCCCCATCAAAGTAGAGCAGCAGGGATACTCTCCAGGGGCCCGGGATCTACTGTTACTGACGGGGAGTCCACAAAGACCGCGGATAACTTTGGATAATAGAGCTAATTGATGAAGCTAATAAGGAGCACCTAGTCTTCATCTTTTTAGTGCAGCCCTGATGCCGCAACCGCCAGATAAAACCGGGAATGGACGAGGAATTCAACTCCGACCCGACCGCTCACGCTCCTGTTAATCAAGAAGTACAACACGGCTGACAAGGCATTATGTACGTCGAGTGAGTCACATCACTCCTGGTGCAAATAAACGCTTCAGTTTTTAATTCATCCCTTATCTTAATTACGGATGATTGGATGCCTGCTCTGAGGTCATGATAACTGATTGGGCAACAGCAGCTCGTTTAAGCTAATAAATCACAGGACATTTAATACATCATCATCATATCGGCCGAAACGCGGGCCCTGGTGTCAATGTGAAAACAGGAACGTATCTGTTCACTCGCAATAAGAAGCTGCTTGCCATTAAAGAATAATTCAGCTTTATTAAGACCTGAGTCATATTTTTATTTTGACCATTACCATTATTTCTGCCATCATAAGACCATATTGCCAAAGTACTGAGGTCTGGGAAGGTGTGACGATCGCTACAACAAAGTCCAATTTTACGGGTTGAAAACAGGCTGTTTATTTTCACTTTACAACAAATGTATGTGGAAGCAACAGTAAAAAGCACATCATCATATCTGCACTGTCTCTATTATAATTCCACATTGCACAGAAAAACAGGTTAGAAGCAGGGACTTTGAAAACTGTGCTGGATGTTTACGACTGACACAGGATAGGGACTACTTTTATTCTTCACCTTTGTTTCTCTTCCAGGTTTCACTAACCTGGGGATATTTACAACCTGGGTGAGTGTCTGTCTGTGTGGCTTGGTCCATTGTGACATTGAAAGTGTTTTTAGCAATGTCACCATGTTCCAGGGTCACAAATGACTTCAAAATTATAGTGCTATTCATCATTGGAGGAGACTAGATTATACTGTATTTAAATAAATGGAAATCATATTTTGTAAGTGCAGAATTCTTATTGAAAAATATAAATGAAAACAATTCTGACATTAGTTTGTTGTAATTTTTAAATAAAGTATATTTAAAAGACATAAGCTGATGTGTCTTGTATACCTAATATCTATTGTGATCTATAAGTCAATGGACTGATGTATATATGGAAACTGGAAGAAGTTAAGGTTGAAGAGATGTTTGGAAAAGCGCTCTCTGCAAAACTACAAAAAAATAAGATTCAGCTTGTGATGAACTCTCCCTTGCAATTGGCTAATAAAAGTTAACCACGGCTTTTAATTGTTTTCACAGAGTCTCGGCTACATTGATATTGAGTTTCATCACTTTGGCTAAGGGATAATGAGGCTGCCACCCTGTAGCTGCTTCCTTGTGGTCACTGCGTTGCTGTTTCTGTGATGTTGCACATCTGAGAGCGCGAGGCAGTTACTCTGTCTGGGTGAGCCTGAGCCAAAGCCTGTCAGAAGCCTGGGTCGGCTCGGGGGACCACGGGTGGCACAGTGGAGGACGGTGCACAGGTTCAGGATGTGTGTCTAGGTGGGTAAAGGTGGACCAGGGCAGCGCGCGCCAAGACAAGCAGGTGTGTCGGGGCGGTCCGTCTTGGCCCTGTCAGCGATACACCATCATTAGGCGGTGTGGGCGCAGCAGGGTGCACCATTATGTCTCCCTGGGCCCTGTGTAATTACGCTCTGACATAATTAACCCAGCAAGCCCATTAGCCAAGCATTGGCTGGCTGAAGAGAGAAAAAAAAGCCATAATTATTTGTTGTGCGCATGTTAATGAGGCCAGCTGTGTTCCCATCATACAACACGAACAAATTAATTTACAAGGCTGTGCTCCAAGGTTTTTTTCTTTTCATTCAAAACAGTCTTGTTTTTTTTTCCTCTGAGTGGACTTCAAGGTCCATAAACATGCTCCTCCGCTGCTGCAACAAACAGTAACACTGCTGTAATATTGTTGTCAAGGACCAAAACTAGGTTGAGAGAACACTTTCCTTTCACCTTCACAGACAATGTAAGTGATATAAGGTTTGTAGGATAAATTGCTGCCTATTTACTTCCACCAGTTTAGAAAAAAACAAAACACAGAGAGACTGCTTGCAACAAATTCATAAACATGACTTTTCTGTTTGTGGTGCATTTTAAACCAACGCGCATTTGATATTCAGGTAGCGAACTCAAGTCTCACTTTCCTTTGATGTGGCAGATGGAGTGAGAAGATACTAAAATAAAAAAGATGGGTGGAATGACGAGAAAAAGAAATGATTGGGGGAAGCAGCAGCCTTTGTGTGCGAACAAAACAAACTTCTTAACCTGTTCTTTTTCATTGCCATTCCATGTCTTTGTGTGACAGACTGAAGGACGGAGGAGGAATGACATCAATACCGAGTCGTTTTAAAGCTCAGAACAAAGAGTGGAGTCGCAGATAGATAGTATTTAAAATTAACATGAGATTCTGGCGGAAACAAAGTAGTGACGAAGACATTCAAACAAAACTACACCTGAAATTATACAAAAATAAAACAACCCGTCTGCCATTCTTACATATAACACATGTAAGACAAATCACTATCAATTAACATCATGAAAAACACCGGTCTATTGTCTTTAGTTTTAAATCCCATGGTTCTCGCATGTACACACACACACACATTCCTCCACACAGGCACACAGCTTCTTTCTTTTAAGAGCACACTCTCCCCTGGTCCCTCTGGGGTCTCCTACTCCACGGGGATCAGTTGGAGAGGCCCGGCTCTTTTATGAACATAATGCATTATTAAGCACCTCAAACATCTCCTGGGCCTTTGTTTATTACTGCTCTTATTAATCACTTGTGCATAATCTCGTCCCGCCCAGAGAGCTTTCATTTTCCATCACATTTTATACGCCCTTATTTTCCGACAGACTGCCACAAATGCACACAACACTCCTCCTTTGCTCTCATCCTGACTGAAGGTACTTAGCTGCACAATAACAATAAAGCCAGCCCGCTGTGCCTTGCAGGCCTCTCTCTCGATGGTGCTTGCTTATGTATATGGAGGGTTGAAGAAGGACAGCTATTCTTTATGCATCTGAATGACTCTGAATTACTAAGGTCAGAGTGTTCTGTTCAGATAATCTTATAGCCGAGGGAAACATCTGATGTGAGTATGTGTGGCACTTACAACCATCTCATGACACAAGGAGACACGTGACTTAATGTCACAAAAAGCTGCTCGGAATTGTCCTCGGCTCTGCAGTACCAGTGGTCACCACAAGCAAGCACTGTTGTCATAATATTTTCTGCTAACGCACAAACACAGACTCACACCTCAGACATGCCTTAGGCCTGTCGCGCACACTCACACACACACGCACTTAGAGGTGTATTCAGATCAGAATCTTCACAAACTCTCAGTGAGCTCCGCGCTCAGATAAAAGGGACTGTGTTCTAAAGGAGAGAGGGAGCGAGGTGGATCCTGAGGGATGAGTGTGTATACTGAGAGGAGGCGAGGAAGAGCAAACACCTGGAGCATCAGTCTCAGGGCTACGCCCCTGGCGACAGGGCCTCACTGCTCTCACAGAGGTGGCAACAAACGCAGACGTTCAAACGCCACTCTCGCTCGCTCGCACACACTCTCACACACTCCGGCAGAGAAGAGCGAGAAGGAGACGGCGGCAAGAAGGAGAGGCAGAAAAAAGACAAGGGGGGAAGTGAGGTGCATCTCCGGGAAAACCGATGAATTCGGGCAGAAGCTGCCACTGTTTTCCAGCGTTCAGTGATCAGGACGTGTTTATCTGCACTGATCAAAACCGTGCGGAGGTGATATAAACATTGTTAGGGAAATACTGTTAACAGACCTCTTTCAAGATTCAGACTGGGTAGGAGTTACAGTACACAGCACGGGGAGATGTCACAGGTAAATCAAAATAAAGAACGCTAATGAAACACTCTGGTGGATTGACACGTTGGCTTAGGGGCCTCATGAAAGGAAAAAGAAGAGAAGGAATAAAAAAACACTTCAATCACTCGCATCAAGAAGTTACTTCTGCTCTGAGTTTACTGTTGCCTGCAAGTTGCCATTGAGCAGGAGCATGATCTTAAGAGTAACATTATCATACCAGAATCTCACAAATCTAACGGATATGTTATTCATATTCAATAGTAGGCAGAGCAAAGTGAATAACTGATATGTGACCAGATGTTAATGATAGCCAGATACAACAGGTCACATATTGAGCTGCCACCGCGTGTGCCTCCCCCTCCTTCACGTCTTGCATTCATTAACTCTGTCGTTGGCCTGCTCTGATTGGACCAACAGCCTTAGTGTCGCCACACAAATGAGCACACACACACACTCACACACACACATACATACACACACACACAAACACACACACACACTCACACACTCACACACTCACTCACACAGAGGCACTTTCAAATGAAATAATAGAAGGGAAAAACTTCCTGCAATGAATAGTAATAACTGCATTAAGATTAACGAGCACGGCGTGTAAAGAATAATTGCATCTGTCAAAAGATTAAAAATACATGAGCTGTAGCGTTTGTTGGGGGAATGGTGGGAAAGCTCACTGTTGTGTTTGAGGGGCAGAGAGAAATGAAGTGGGGCCACAGCCAAATGACTGTCCTCCGGCGTACCCGGAGTCATCCATTCTAGCAAGGGGTGGGCAGGCGAGAGAGTGGGGGGGAGTTGTGACCTTGGACACTAGCAGCAAGATGTACAGTGACAAACAGGCACAGGATACTGTAGGCCCTACCTCACAGATGGCAGATTCAGCAAGGGCCTGACAAACAAATACTCTCATTGCTCTGACTCCTGGTTGGCCGCGGGCGGATAATTCGGGAAAGATGTCTGGCAATGATGGGATGAGTCTACAGCTTATACTTGTCTTTTACGATGGTGACTGTGTTAGATTCGAGGCTTGTTGAGGTGACTTGGCTGGAAAAAATTGCTGACTAGTGAATTAATAAGAAGTAATTTAAAGCTAAGGTTGGTAATCGTGGAAAAGCTAGCAAGAGCAGGCTAAACTTTGAGAAAGAGCAACCCATACATCCTAACCCCTCCCATCCGCCCTTTCTTCAAGACAACTTTTCTGTGACTAGCTCGCTAACGTCTGGCAGTCGTCTCTGTTCAGCGGTGTATGTCTCGGTCACAGCCATTTTGAGACAACTCTTTTACTTTGTGACATGCAGCATTATCCTCCTGCAAGCAGCGGTTGGAAGTTGGTAAACTGCGGCTATAAAGGGATGAACATGGTCAGCAAGATTACTGTGGCCTTCAAACCATGATTGATTGGTGTTAATTAAGTGTGTCAAGAAAACATTCCCGACAGAATTACACTTCCACCAGCAGCCTGGACCAGGTCAGTTACTTAGCCCAGGTATGCTTCAATACTTAGGGGCGTTTAGAAGAGTCTCTTGTTAAGTGAAGAGACTGCTTACCCAGATTAACCTGTTGCTCTTGGGTCCCCACTTACCACTCTCTTGATTACATGTTCCCATTAAATCCAGAGCACACAGAAGCAACTTGAGTGTTTGCCCAAAGGCCCAGAAACCTGCTGATACTCCAATCCTGTAACAACATTAACTTTTTTTTGTCAGTTAATTTGTTTTTGTTCTTGGGGTTTTCCTGGGCAGTTGCCCACTTTGCCCTACAGACTGTTGGCTTGGCGCAGCAGCTAGAGATGTAAAGAGGCAACTGGCCTCAGACAGAAAGAGAAAAATACACTGTATAATCCACATGTTGTGTCTTAATCAAAAATAATTAATCAAATATTAATCTTATATATATAAAAAACAGCTGATTTTGTTAAGAGGGGGTTAGAGAGCTGGTAACACTGCAGCTTCACTGTGACACATGCTCTGGACTCCAGAATCATGAGAGCTGCCTTCAGAGGGCGTGGCTAAACTTGTTGTTGATGGCCAGTAAACACATAGAATAGTCGAGAACATTGTGTCCGGACATTTTCCAGAATTCCACATTTGAAGAAAGCAGCAGGAGTCAGACGCATTCACAACACAACAGAATGTCAAGAACGTACAGATGAGAGGTTTGGTAGATCATGCAGGGGGCGGGACAAGACGTATTCCGATGCAGAGGTAACATGTTACGTCGGCTCATAATCACCGAGAGCATTCCAATTTTACATCTTCTTTGGCGACCTCTATTGTAAGGCTCCTCTTTTTCACCCTGATAAATATATTTATATATATTTTTTATTTTTTTTATTTAATTTTGCGTCTGTGATTTGTTAGAAGCGTCAACAACACGGCCACTCGCTTGCTATACATTTTCCTGCTGTATTGACTTATGGTCTCACACTGACATCTTCCCGACTTTTTACGAAGAGGCTGTCAGAAAAAGTTCAACTGACTAAATTTGCCTTTTCATGCTTGGACTCTAGTGCATGTCTGAAAACAGCTACCTACAAGTACCTATGATTAATGTCAGTACCTTAATTAATTAATAATGTTATGTTATAACTTTTTCATTAGATTATTCTAACAATAAAAGTTTTTTTTTTACATTTTGAAAGTAACAAAGCATTAGACTTAATTCCTGAAGCTACTTGAAGAAGAACTGTTTTATAGCAATCAGCTTCAATTTGTATGATAGAGTGAAACAGACTCCCTTTGTAAAGTTAGGGTCAAATGAAGGTAGCAGGCTGGCATTGCTACATCACCTGATGTAACCTGACACAGGAAGGTCGACTCCTGCTTACTCAATACATTGAACACACTTAGACTGTATGAATTCATATTCACTCTATGAAACAAGTAGGAGGAAAATATCAAGCACATTGAGAAGAGAAGCTAATGCAGTTTTTTCTCTCTTAAGAGTTGATAAATGGTGACATCGGCCTTTCTTTTTATTAGGTCTTTGTTCTTTAACATAACAACTCTTAGTTGACTCAATCTTCTACTTGAGATGGGTTCCTGACAAAATATTTCCCACAAGATGCTCTGTGGCTTGAATTAAAAGTCTTGGTATAAAAGGTATAGGTCAGAAAATCTAAGTGAAAACATCTTCAAAGACCGGCATTTGTTATCACGGAAATAACTCCATTCAAAGTGTGTGCGTCTATATGTGTGCATGTGGGGGGATGCAATATCAAGAAGGGGACTTCAAGGAAAAATGGAGACCTTTAAAAGTCAGTTGCTGCCGTCGCTGTTTCTCTGATGCAGACTTTTATCTTGTATTCATTGAATCTGTAAACAGCATTCTCTACTCCTGCCACAAGTGGTTCTCTGATCTAGACTGAGATTGGGCTGCGTTTTGCTGCCGTCTCCCGCAACAAAGAGCAATACAGTACATCTGCCCTGGCACTGAAATAACAAGTGAATAAACACACAATATGTCTTCCCGCCGCTCTCACTTGCCGTCTTTGCCCCCTCCCTCTCCATTCTCCCCCCATTGGCCTCATCAGGCCTGCGTTCCACACGAAGCAAGACTTCAGTTGGGATTTTAATTGGCCCTCCACAATCAACAGCAGTGCTCCTCAAGGATATGTTCACTCCTCAGCCAGGCTACACTCAAGGACCAGTGCTGGGTTTTGAAGTGGCCTCACGCAGAGTTTTGGAAACCACTCTGAGAGCACATACTTTGAAAAATAGATAAGAGCCACAGGGTATAGGGTTTTATGTATCTTATGCATGTGCTGCTGCACCATATCCATCTATGGTGAGGAGCTTACTTGTGTGTGTTGCTTCATATGTACAAATATACAAATAATGTGTGTGAGGGGGGTCTTCATGCTGTTGCTATTGTTGTTGGTGGAGATGCACATCTCTGGTCTTGGTGGGAGACTCACCTGGGGCCTCGATAAGCTGTTTGTAGATTCCAAGGAACGCAGACTCTGCCTCCTTACTGCGCTTGTTCAGAGCAACCACCTGCAGGGGGAGGAGACAACGTTAAGGTAAACACTGACTGATATAGCTCTGAAATGTTTCATAACTCACAATGCGCATCGTATTTTTACACATCAGTTATTAAATTGACACTTTTAAACAGAGCAGAAAATTCTTAAAATCTTAAATAGCAAACACTGAATCAATAGTAACAAGAGCAAAGGTCAACCTCACAGCATCCTGCCAATAATTGAAACAAACACTCCTGCATGCCTTGTATTCGTGCTATATCTTCAGTATGTGCAACAGAGACATACAGTATGCCTGCTCGTGCACAGACCACCCAATGCAATGTCTTTGTTTTTATATTGACACTGACCACTGCAGAAACAGGACGTAAACTATGGCGGTAACCTTCCCGTTTAAGCGCCAAGCTGCTGCATGTTGCGACGTGACATTTGGCCCGTTAAATGTAGGAACCGGCGTGCGCGGGGAGGCTCGCCAGTGACAGTGGCCTCCATCACCAGCAGCACACGGCACCTGCTATCCTCAGCTCAGTGGGTGATGCAAACCAATTAACGATTCATTAGGAGGGACAAAGAAAGCGAATTAGCCACCACCTGGCCCCATGGAGAGGGCACCTGCACTAGTGGGTATGTGGGTTAGCCTGCGCCCGGCTCCTGCTAAGACCTTGGGCCTGTTTGTATAGTCAGAGGACGCGCCACGGCTGCCTCTCGACATCCTCGGCCCCGCAACAGTAAATCAGATCAGGCTCAAATGCCCCCTTTCCTCTTCAAAAGCAGCCGGAATTCAAATTATTGTCATCTTTTGTCCATGTCGTTTCCGTCATTGTTGGTTACAGCCTCTGTCGGACCGGCTCGATTCACTCCACAACGGAGGGTCTGGTGCGTGGTGCGACTACACTTGAAAAACATTCATTTTGCAAAGGCAGAAAACACTTATGTGAATGGTGGTGGTGGTTGTGGAGGTGGTGTGTTGGGGCTGTTCAGTGGGGTTATAAATAAGGTGTGTGGAAAACAGCGAGGGACAGAGAGCCTTTGATTTACTGGAAATGGCTGGCTGGCGTCTTCCCCGGGGGAAGCATAACGACACCATCATGTTTAAAGAAATATCATAAAGATCAAGCAAATCCCCCCCATCACTCCCACTTGGAGCAGCTCAGAGGAGTTCATGGAAAATGGAAAAGGCTGGAGCCCAATCAATACAGATGCAATAGTCTGCAGCTCTCAGCCAGTTCCCTGCTACACTATGCTGTTGTTTCACTCATATATACCCCAATTTGACCCCCCCCCACTCCAAGCCCGCCAACCTCCAACCACCAGCACGCCCACTCGCCTCCCCTCTCCTTCCAGCACGTGACGTTAATGTTGCCATGTTGGTCCACAAATAGTGAAAATGTGTGAAGCACGCTGGCCCCATAAACAGCTCTATGTGTGGGTTATGAGAACATCAACAACTGGTGTTGGTTCAGCTCAGGTTTGTTTCATACCCACTGTTTTTATGTGTGCCTCCTTTTCACTGTGAAGGGCAGCAATGTGGGGGCCCAGTGCTCGTTTCCAGCCAAACCTCTGCTGCTCGACGTGACAACAACCAAACCTCCGACGGCATTTTGTGGCACCGAGACAAACTATTACCAACATGAGTTTACACCTGAACTACATGGCCGCTACAGCGGGGGGGCTGAACCCACCGCTATATTCATCAGCTCTTCACTGACACCGTGCTCTGCTGGCCTGGCTCCCTCTGAAGCGCATACATCAAACGTGGGATACCAACTGCATATGTAAAAAGGCTGGGATCCTGCGAAGGCAACAGCTTGGGCTCCATATTCCAGAGACACACGGGGTCTCCTGGCCCTCCATCATCCTTTAACGAGAGAACACGGAGATTACCTCCACAATCACACCATTAACCTGCCTACAGACGCTAGCTGAGACATCAATCACACGGCTGCCTGATGCCTTCTCACGTTAGCGGCCGCTATGCGTATAGATCCCCCCCCGCCCCTCCCTCATAAGCCACCCTTGCTATCGTCAAAGCACTGAGGTGTCGTGCATAATATGGTCTGATCAGGGAGTGATCTTCATCTCCATGCTAATCCACCTCCAGCCCAGCACATCGTGTCTCATACTAAAAGACACGAGCGGATAGGGCTGTTGTACAGAGAGGTACGGCTCGAGGAGGAACTACTACTGCTAAATCTCTTCTTGTCTTTTGGCTGCGAGATATGGCTCTGGCCCCGGCTCTGGCTAACAGCGCATTCTTTGTTTTCCCCCGTTTTGTGATAAAGGATATGGCTGCCGAGGGAATGGGCTTGGCCGCAGGTTGATTTTACAAGCAGAAGTAAAGCCTGGGGCAGAGTAGCAAGAGAAAGACAAAGGAAACCTGTTAACGCTCCGCCATAACTCTTCATGCCGCAACAGAGTGGGCAGAGCACAGCCTCTGGGACAAGGCTGCTGGGAAATACTTACTGATAAGCCTTTGAGAATACAGTAGCCGCTAGTGAGTCTCTGTGTGTGCATCTGACTGTGTGTGTGTGTGTGTGTGTGTGTGTGTGTGTGTGTGTGTGTGTGTGTGTGTGTGTGTGTGTGTGTGCGTGTGTGTGTGTGTGTGTGTGTGTGTGTGTGTGTGTGTGTGTGAAAACAAGCTACCATGTGTTGAGGTGAGAGAGATGAATTAAGGCGAAGAGAACAATCCAGAATGAAGAAGAGGAAGCGGAGTGAAGGGCTACTGAGTGACATACAGAGAGAAACAGAGAGACAACGGAAAAGAGAGCTTCCCATACAGAGCGCAATTAGCAATTATGCAGTCATCAATTACAATTATCACAACTGGTGATTATGCAATTATCACTCTAAATCATCTTTTCCCTCCTCTGCCTTACTAGTTTGCCACCTCCTGTGTTTTTGTTGTTTGAGGATGGGTTGTGATCATGCAGGTGATTAGAGTGTGTGATGATGGGGGTGTTGGGGCGGGTGTCATGGCAGATCTTGCATTGTGTGTGTGGTGTGTGTGTGTGTTTGTGCAAAATAAGTGTGTAATGCTTGCTGCATGTCTACATAGGCATCTGTGCCTCGGTTTACAGTGTGTGAGTAAATTATCTGTCTTTGTGTGTTTGTGTTTGTGTGTATGTTTGTCCGTACATGCAGTGTTCATGAATATACTGCCTCCATTTCAAGGTGAATGTGGCTGGTGCAGTGGGTGGTCTGGGGACAGCAAATGTATGGTTCCTCAGTCCCTGAGGCCTCTAAATTACCTGTCATCTTCCCCATGATGCAAAGGTCAGTGCACAATCATAGGGAGTCCATCCTACTGTGGTGCTCACTGAGCGCCAGTCCAGCCCACAGGCTGACAGGATGTCACAACAACCCGGGTCCCGCTCCTTGCTTATTAGAACAAAACAGTGGGAAGCCCACTACCACCACCACACCACTTGTCACAACACCTTCCAGAAAAATCTGCGGGATCCTGACAAGCTTTCAGTCCTCAGTGTTAATGGAAGTGTGGAGAAAATGAGACAAAATATCGTCATTGCTCTGCTACTTAATATTTAATGAAATCTGGAGCCATAGAGTGCTTTTTTTTAAATTTAGTTTGTATATGTAAAACATTTTCAACATGAAACATTAACGTATCCATCATCCATGCGGTACTGATGCTGACGTCAAACCTCCCTCCATTTTTAATGTTGCCATTTTGAGCCAAGTGTAATGCCCATTTTTGCCCAGTGCTCAGCTTGGTTTCTTGCAGAAGCAATGTGTACATATATATATACTAAATACGACAATATTCTCGCTAGTACAATGTCCATAGTAAAAATACAGGAATAAACAACCAAACCACAGAGAGTTTGTATCGTAGTATCTGTTTTAACACTGAAAAGCAGGAAAGTAAATGTCTTTGGAGATAATAACACAATAATGGCTGAGACTAGTGAAGGTTAACTTCCTTAGTTTCCCAGAGCTCCACATGATGTCTTCAAATTGCTTGTTTTGTTTGATCACCAGTCTAAACCCGAAACAGGGATTATTTAGAATTTTTGCGTGATACTTGACTAAAACAAATAATTCACTATTAAAAATGTATTTCGGTCAATCGACTTGCTCTACCACCAACCCAAGCAGATATGCATTTTAGTACAGCCATCATCATAAACATCAATAACAGTTTATTGTGAGAATGCTAAGGTTAAGCTTAGAAAACAATTTCATAAGCTACAGCTTTTCCTAATGTCCCTTCACTTCCTGTGCAAATCAACATTTATCCAAAACAAACGTTTCGGTGGATTTTTCAGATGAGATCTTGAATCGGAGTATACAGAAATTTAAGAGACATATTTTTACAGAAAATTTTATCAAAACAGAGGACATTATGATTCTGTTGCTTCAAGGTTTCATACATATTTAAAAGACAACATCTTCAATCCAACAGTTATAGCTGTATTTTCCAAAAAGCACATCCAAAACCATAATTTCTCAGATGCAGGATCATATTTTAGCCATGCCACACAGCACTGTCACTGCAGGCATTTGTTTTGCGTTGGGCGTAGGTTCAAAGGAGAGGCGGGAGGAGAGAGATGAGTTGGTGTGGAGTGACTGATGAGTGTGTGGAGGAGAGGGGCAGAGGTAAACCCTATTGCAATACAGTCTGGATGGAAGAGAGACCCGTCTGCACCCACTTATGCACACCCACGTGCACACATGCAAACTTGAACTTGGGTGCAAGCAAACACACACGTCAAGTCGCAGTCACGCAGACGCACACTACACACAGACTGTGTCTCAGGGCAGATTTAATCAGGGTGACACCCATCTCAGAGCGGTGGTAGCAGCATCGCGGTGGCCGCGGCGGTCTCTGGATGCCCGGCGAGATGAGCAGTCAGAGAACTGACACACATCTCGTCGCCACGTCAATTCCAATCAGCGGCGCCTGTCAGTCAACGGGCCGTGCTCGCAACGGACTGACGCCACTGCCAATCTGCCACTGCAGGGCTGCCGTCTCAGCCAAATGAATGGCCGAAGCTGACCACGCCAAAACTACCACTTATCCCTTGATGCAATGACAAATTCAGAGTGAAACCCCGACTTGATTCATGGCCTCTTTGGGAGCAGCTCACCTGCACTCGATAGGACCAACACCAGGACCATGTAGAGAAAAATATTAGGTTTTAAGATGGTTTTCAAGACCCAATAAATCTATAAACATACGATTTTTTTCAGCTATTATAGCATTAAGATTAAGATTAAGATGCATTTATTTGTCCCAAACACATGCACAGACATGCACAGGCACACTCATGCAGGTAGAGAAATTTAACCTCTGCTTTTAACCCATCTGGTGCAGGACACACAGAGCAGTGAGCGACCATGTACGGCGCACGGGGAGCAGATGTTGGGGGAGTAAGGTGCCTTGCTCAGGGGCTCTAGACAGGGTAGGGAGAATTCTCTTGGATTTTTGGACAGATCAATCCAGGTTCGTCTTTTTGTTGTTTCTCCGTGGAGTCAAACCAGAGACGAACCAGAGACCTTTCTTAAATCAGTATAATGATATGCCCACAATGAAAATGCTAGCACCCTAATATTTAGCAGGTATAATGTTAGGAATGTATGGTATATTCATAATCTCAGATTGCAATGTTAGAATGCTAACGTTCACTGATTAGCATTAAACATTAGTTTACCTGTGACTGATGGGATTGTCATTCTTTAGTTTGGCAGTTTTGTGATAGAAATGTTTTTGAGACAAGTCAGAGGATCATCAAAGTCATACAGATTTGTCCTCTGGGGAATATGAATGTCTTCAAACATTTCATAACAATCCATCGAACAGCTGCTTATATCATTTGAGTCTGGACCAAAGTAGTGGACAGACCTGCCGCCTGACATCGCTTTCCCCGGAGCCATGCCGCTCACTGTGACTGAAAGGGCACATCAAGAGATACAGTACCATGTAAGATGTTTCACTTGAAAATGAGACAAAAGGAGCAAGACTACAGGTCAATGCCCCAGTGGAGGGTTCCGATAATGACCCAGGCTGAGAGGAGAGCAGATCTCTACAGATCAAGGCGGAGCTGACGTAATCCCGTCGGACACGGCACACGGAGCAGCATGAGAGACAGAACATGGCACGACATTAAACCCAGATCAAAGGGCCTGCTGTCTCCACCGCACGGCAGGTGCCTTCTGGGTCCCCCTCAGCATCAACAGGCTGCAGAACCGCTGTGCTACCCGCCCTCTCCACAAAGACTCAAAAGCACCAGCCTCGGCGCTAACAGCTCAAAGTCACTGCAAAGTCAAAGTCGAGAGCCGGGGAAAGACAAAAGAAGGGAAGAAAACAAATCTTTTCTGAATGTCTTTGTAGTTCAAAAGACAGGAGTTGTCATTTTCTTTGAGCTTACTCTTTCAAATGTTTGATGCAGCGAACGACCTAAACCTTGAGGAAAGTGCGTGTCTGCTGAAAACGTATCTATCATGGCATGATGGGAGGGAGCGGGGGCGTGCTGAGGCTACGGTGAAGGCGCCGGTTGATGTGCTGGAAGGGAGGGCTGTGAAAAGTAGTAATGAGTGTACCTGGACTAGATTTCAGTGCTGGGAGAAGTGTTAGGAGGAGAGAAGAGAGGAGAAGTGTAGGTAAGGGCTAATTATAAAAATAAAGTGGCCCCATTATCCCCGGCACTGTACTGCCCTAGTGAACAAAGCTACAACAGATGGGGTGTCATGAGCAACTGTGCCAATGTGAGCCAAAGCCCTGGAGTGGATGGACCCTGGCAGACCGCTGCTGGAGCAGCTCTGGCAAGGGGGAACCACAGCTGCATATCTTGCCCTCAGACACACGTTGACAGTGTTTCTCTAGCCCTGCCTACACTAGTCAAGGTGAGACAGCGTGACATGAGGGGAGCAAGCAAGGGAGAGCGAGAGAGAGGGTGAGAGCGCTCCACTATGATGGATAGCGCTCTCCATCCCACCTCTCCTCTCTCTCCCTCTTAGAAGGCTGGTGACTTTCCAGTGAGGCAATTATCATTGCGGAATGCATAATAGCCTAATTAATTACAGGTGTCAGCGCTGCCTTTGTTTCAGCGTGGAGGAACATCGTGCCAAAGCCGCATCCGCTGAAAAGAACAGCGCTGATGAACGAGCCTTGAACCACGGCTGGAGGAGCCCAGCTGACGGAGGAGGCAAGCGCCGCGGAGACGATTTGAAGTCTGCCAAACAACCCTGTGTCTGTTACTCACAGAAGACGGATTGGAAACACATGCTGCAAACATTAGGTCCATTATTTGCTTGATAAATCTGCTGTTGTCAATCGCAGTGCTTGGAGGACGGTCTCAGGTAGGCCCTGCACGGAGCGGCTCGCCGGGTAATTTGGTTTCAAGAAGCAGAGACCAGTGCGGCGTTGGTGGCAGCACCATCAACAATGAAAACAGTCCCCTTTACCCGGCGTTTCGCAGACAAACATGGCATATCATTTGTCCTGTCAGATTTTCAGATTTCATTCATTGTAGTGAGAAAGCCGGAAAGCAGACAATTGCTAGGGAGAGAGAAAAAAAGACCTTAACAGGACCTGCGAAGGAGAGAAGTGAATGATGGGGTGACTAGGGAGGAGAGACAGCGCAAAGATTCCTGTTATTCTCCTCCTCGGCTAAACACAAGCACACATTGGTGTAGAACTTAACAGGACGTCACGTTTAGTATGTGTGTGGGTCTACGTGTGTGCGGTACGACATGTGTGTCTTTCTATGGGGGGTCGTGGCAGTAGGCTGATAATCCCTCCACGCCCCCAGGCAGTGGGGGCTCATTGTAGGGTACATTGAGTCTAATAGGAGCCGGCGCTGCAGTTGTATGCAGCTCTCCCTGCTCCCACTGTGAGAAGAGTTTTACATAATTAATGACTGTTGATGTTTCCCAGGTAGTCGCCCGGCAAATTCACTCCAGACTCGGCTGCCACCGTCGCCGGGTTCCATAGAGAATGAGCGACACCAGAACAGACAGCTTACATTACAGGCATAAATAAGGCAATTTTGTACAGTGTCTTCAGACATTACTGTGAGGGGGGTTCAGGGCCGATGATTCGACTTGCTTCAGAAAAACGCTCAGAGAGAGCTTTTCTGTGTCTCGGAGTCTTCAGAGAATTTGCGCTTGATGCGAGTAAAACTGCTTCCTTTAGTGTTTTTATAATTCTGTATGCTGTTAGAGGCGCGCGGATAGAAGCGCTGTGCCTTTTCAAGATTACAGTCGACGGATCCAGACGGATGATCATCCCCATCTGCATGAATCTGTCTTATCTGAATGTTAATCTAAAGACGTGTGAGCCTGGTGGTCAGGGTTTTTCGGTTGCAGACCCCCTGACACCGTTGCATCCTCGTGGCCATACACATATTGCTAAGAGCCAGTCCACATTTATACCAGAGCATGTTAAATTAAACATTTAAACACGCCACCAAGGGAAGGCTATTTTTTACGGCTCTCGGCACACCACTCATTATTAATTTGTAATAACCTTTAAGGCTTTTTGATGTCATACATATTTTACCGAGAGATATCACTCCGAGTCAGACGGGAGAGGGCCTGTCGATGACAGATCACCAGAGTGCCACCGAAAATGTGGTTTCATCTGCTATAATTAGGACCAGGTGAGGGTTAAGAGTGATCTGTGGCTGCGTGTGCATGTCTGCGCGGGATCTCACCCACTAATGCATCAGTGTGATGACAAATATACACCCAGAGATTAAAAAGTGGAGTGGCCCAAAAGAGAGAAGAGACAGGACATGATAGGAAGGATGATCCCAAAATGATTTTGCCCCCCTCAAAAAAAGTGACCTGGCCGTGGGTTTAAAACCTTTTAGGTATTTATGAGTGCCCAGGATAAAGGAGTCCATTTCTGCTGCATAAATCAGCTGAGTGGCTGAACGTCGGAGGGAAAGCGACGCATTAACACCGCCCGCTCTCTGACTCCTTCATATTCTTCTGTGAGAGGACTGGCCAAGGCCCATCTTCTCCCGCTCTGCCGGGAGGCCCCTCGGTGCCCGTTGGATGCCAGCCTAAAGCTCATGTCCACCGGTGCCAACACGCCACTAAAAGCTGTAAAACACATGAGCTCTGTTTGGTTAATGTACGCTGATTGACCTGTGCTGCCAGGCATTTGATGTCATGATTGTAATGACCAGCTTTCCCTGCCTGATCGCTCATATACAATGTGACAGGCACGAGGTGGCATTTCAATTTGAGTGAATGAAGGCTAATCATGTGAGATGCCTGTAGCAACAAGGGCTGATGTTGTTTTCAAATGCAAATACCAGCAAGTGATAGCATTCAAAATGCGTGTGATAGAACATTACATTTTTTCAGAAATCAGAGAATCTATGCCTTCCCAATTCATGGAAGGAGAATGTATAATTTCTTCTAAACTAATTATTTCCCAAAAATGATATGGTTTTGCTTTCAAACCCTTAATGGAAAACTCTTTATGTCGTTATTGAGGCAATTGTAATCTGATTTTCCATCCAAGACTGTTTCATTTTAATGTGTTAGAGGCTTAAACAGGTTGAGCTATGCATTTAAAAGAAATATTTTTTTGTTTTGCATCTCTTGAACCCTGGATTCATCTGATGACACTTTGTGGGGGGTCTCAACCTTCAGGTTGTGAACCACTGCTCCACACTGTCATCAGTTTGTATCGTGTTATCTCTCAGTGTAACGTATGCACAGTAGAAAGTCTGTGGATTAGCCTGAATGACAGGGACATTGTTTCTGTAGGCACAATGCAGCTTATGAATTTTTTTTACATTCTCTTTTTTCAATGCATTGGGGACCACCAACACATTTCCACTTATAACCACTGTACTGAGGTGGAGGCAAGAGCGTAAGATCTACGCTCTCATTTGGGTGAATGAACAGCTTCACAATAACCATTATTCTTCTTGCATCATTGGGATGTAGACATTAAATCAATCTGTAGCAGCCTCAGAAACAACTCTTCAGCAAGCCTTATATATAGGACCTGACTTTAGTGGTTATCTATTGGATGCTCTGCGTTACATAACCCTCCATATGCTCTGGGTGTAGGACAATTCCGTGCGGGTTATAAATAAAGAAACCTGACGCACGGCTGCAGCCGCTGTGATTTGGGCAAGTTCTCACATGGGATGTCATCGTTCTGCAGTGCTAGCCCCACTGCTATTTCAGGCTCTGCCTCATTAGAACATCCGCCGTGAGTGAACAAAAAAAACTGAATGTACAAAAGACTTTTCATTAGGGAAGAGAGAGCATAAAGACACGTTCGCCCTTCCAGCCACGGTGCGTGTTCAGGGCTAACACTCAAATTGCTACATTATAGGTGTATGCATCGTGAAGGGGCAAACAGTTTACGTGTGATTGCCAGGTAATGTACAGTGTGGAGATCTGTGTCACAAGGTCCCAAAAGGAGGAGGTCTGCAGGTCTGGATGACAGGGGCACAAACATGCAACCTGCCACAATGACTGCAATTACCCTACATCCACTGCCTTCAGCAGGGGAGAGATAGAGAGTGTGTGTGTGTGTGTATGTATGTGTGTGTGTGTGTGTGTGTGTGTGTGTGTGTGTGTGTGTGTGTGTGAGAGAGAGAGAGAGAGAGAGAGAGAGAGAAAGAGGGAAAGTGAGGGACAAGACATGAGATTATGCATGTGAGTTTTTGCATTACAGAGGAGGGAGAGAGAGAAAAAAAAAACTTATTGCGTGACTGCCTGTACCTGCCTATGTGATTGTGTGATTGTGTGTGTGTGAGTCTGTCAGAGCGTGGTTCGCGTGCCTGTGGAGGCCCTCTCACACCAAAGTGTCTGGCTAATTTAGTTAGGGAATAGCTGGCTGTCCTTCAGGTGAATGGACAGAGATTGGTCTCAATATGAGATGTAATAAAACAAGCCCATCACTTGATCTCACCGCACCTTCGGCTGTCCTTCACATGTCTCGCCAGAACACGACGCACCCCCACACGAATGCACACACACGTGCGCACACATCCCAAGGATGCCTCCAAGGTTTGCCATTTTGAAAAAAAGCCTGTAACAAATATTGCCTTTTCTTCTTTTATTTTGATTGCATAAATTTGAGACTTATTTGTATTTATCACCACACTACAATATCTACAGAGAGTTGACTGTATAAGAAGAGTGTACATTTTGCATAGACCATACAGTGATAAATTATTTACATCAGGATTTAACACATCTTACGTCTCAGCTGTCCCTTACTTTACTGATACCGTTATCTACTTCTACCTCAGCATAATAGATTAACATTAACTGTAAAAGAAAGTAGAAAAGTCCTCTGATTACTTTTTAATTATTAATAATTATCAGGTTAAAGTAACCCATATTAGATGAAAGACTCCCTTATTTAACAAAAATTCCAAATAAAGTTGTTTCAAAGTAATCCCCCAATAAAATAAGTTTTATCCGCTAAATGTACATAGAGTATATCTTCTGCACTGAATGCCACTGTGAGTGAGACATTATGAGACTGTAAGTGATGTATAAGTTGTTAGTACTGATGCATGAATGTGTGCGCAGTATTTTGTTGTTTTATTTGGTCAAGGTGAGGATAGTTTTAACTATTATATTTATAGTTTGGTAAACTCCACTGGTTCCCAATCTAAAGTTCGTCCCAGTCCAAAAGGCCACAAGATAAATCTGGTGGGTTGGGAGATGATTAATGAGGCACACGTGAAGAAAAACCTCTCCTGAATTTATCATTATTTTATTATTGGTAAATGTACACTAATGTAACAGCACTGGGTCATTTCACCCAGGAAACGTCGGTACGTCCTGCTGACTGAGTAACGGCGCCTCTCTGTGAGGACCACAGCATGGCTGAGCTCCCTCATTCCACCTGTCCTCCTGTTTGGCAACAGCCAGCTCCTGCTTATTCCTGCCAGCGACTAGCATCCAGGGCCAGCAGCGCCCCCCCCCCTCCTCCCCCATTTGGCTGTCCCCTCAGCCCCACTCCAGGAGTAGAGCCGGAGCTTTCCCACTAAATCCGCTGAGACCCAATTACAGGGACTGCAGAAGAAATCATGACAAGATGCAAAGTTACTTTGCTTTAATTGAGGATGTGTTTAACACTCTCCTCAGGCCACCGCGGCCACTTCATGTCTCGGATGAAACGGAGAGCCCCGCAGTGGGACTTTAAAACATATATCTGTTTGTGACAAAGGCAGAGAACATCCTGATCTGTGGCGCTGAGACATTTAAGGGCAGCCGTGTGATTTAGGACGTTGAATTTCCAGTGTGGAGTTCGGACAAAACAAGCAGATCTCTTAAAAGCGTAAAAAACACATTTGATTTGTGACGAGGAAGCAACCCTTTAATGTAAGGAGTACCTCAGAAGAGTTGCCCCTCCCCTGGTTACTTCACTTGCAGCTGCTTGTTTTTACAGAGCCACATGTTAATTAGTATTGTAGTTAATCCTATATTAAAGAGAGACCCAAACTGTCAGGTCACATTATAAACAATCAGTCCTAATGTTCGTGCATGTGACATTTGGAGCTGCTATCTCTTCTAGCAAAATGTTCCCTAGGTACTAATTGGCCTACTTTACGCTGTCTTTCTTTGAATTGCCAGTTTCTTTATCATTTAGGATATTAGCCTTGACAAGCATCATCTCATATAGCATAGGCCCACTAAAAGTAGAAAAGAGCTTCATCTTTTCTTTTCTTTTTTAGGGACAGCAAAAATGGAAATAAATGATTTACACTAGCATGTAATAATGTGAGATCTACCTTCATGGGATATTAAATACAATTTGAAAGAAGAATAAAAGTTCAAACACTTTGCCAGCAGCAAAGTAAGTGTAACTTTTCTCTGTTTGCATTATTTAAGATAGGCTCCATCATTTTATCAATCTATCGATCTCCCTCCAGAAAGATGAAAATGGAAAAATAATGAGGCCGATGAATACTGTGTAAAGAACATCAATGTGCGAAATTTAATTATCTGTGCTGGGAAGAGGAGGAAAATGTGTCGGCTGTTTTCTAAAACAAAAAGAAAGTGAAAAAAGGAGCAGTTAATATTTTTTCCCTCTCTGCATATTTTAATTACCAGATCAATCATAACTACGTGCCGCAGCACTGCAGAGAAAAGAAAATTGCAAGTCTAAATGAAAAACAATAGATTTGCTTTAAAGTCTTTGCTCTTTTGAAGTCTAAATTAAAATTTCAGGTACCTTTACACGAGCCTTCTTCAGAAAGTTATGATATTTAATTAGCGTGTTTAGATTTTGCTGAAATTAAACTTCACAGCCGAGCATCATGTGAAATAAAGACTGGTATTCCCAGGCTTCAGCGGGGGGGGGGGGGGGACACCGCAGACGAACAGATGGAATTAAATCACTTCAGCACATGAGGTCTGCGTATCCGCTGACAAAAGCTCATGTTCTCTTGACTTGTGCTGCCACTGGCGTGATCCGAGGCTGGCTCTTGCTGTTCACTGGAGTGGGGAAACAACTTTGCTTTCTGACTGTGTCTGTGCAGCTCCGATTCTGCGCCTGAAATCAGAGAATCGGCCGTAGAATTGGCGGAGCAGCTCTCCCGTTCCGCCTGTTCCTGCTCACACGAGCTTTTCCTGGTTGTGCTATAGCGCTGATGTTTATTTCTCCTGGCATGTCCTCGCCGGCGTCGAGCCACCGATTTCACACATTTTTATTGGCTAATTTGACTGTGCTCTTGCCAGCAGCTGAGAGCAAGCCAGGAGTCTGGGAATCTCAGAGACAGTGGTGCTTCTGCTGCTGCAGCTGCTACTGTTGCTGTTCTCTGACTTGAGGTTCCTGCAGGGAGCAGACGAGGGTAGGGAGGCCCTCACCTGTCTCATAACAAGTAGTTGACCATGTTAGGCGAGCTAGGCCTTGGAAACTGCCTATTAGATTAGTTGCTGTGTGCTGCCGGTGAGTGTCTGTTTGGTGCGGGGTCAGGAGGGGAATGTGATTGCCTGTCTCTTAAGGTGACAGGGGTTTAGAAGAGCAGATGTACACCCAGCCTGATGCCCAATAGGAGCAGCGCAGCCGGCGCTATGCGTGCGTCCATCCTCAAACATGGCTAACATTTGCACAGCAGCGGCAGTCAGGCGTGACGTCTCCAGGCTCTGAGGTTTGTGCTGTCAGGACGGTAGAAATTAAACCTGGCACTGCAAAGCAGAATGTGCTGAAACTCATCAATTCCACATGGCTAGAGAACCAAGTGCCTATTTATAACATCCCCCCTCTCTCTTCTTTACCTGGTGTTCATCCCCGGCTCTAAACACGCATCCGTAATGATGAATACACCCAACTGGGACGCTCCGACAGGGCATCAGTCAGGACACGAAAACAAACATGCCAACACACACACACACACACACACACACACACCATCAGATCACAGCACAGCAGAGGAGGAATAAGAGTGACACTGGGAAGGCTGATGGAAAGGTTCAGGCGTCTCAGCATAAAAACACCCAGCAGAATCACAACAGTCAGTCACCAAACCAGGACACAAAAAAAGGGCAGTCAGATATATTAAACTTCTTCGACGGGCTCAGTGTGCAGCTGAAATATGGTGCTCGGCTCGTGAAACACCACCACTCAACTACTGCGTTACTGTCTGAACTGCTGAGAAATGGATTTACAGAGTTCCACATTTGTCTTTGGGTGCAAATGTGTTCACATTTATGATGTATACAGGAATTCGGCAAAAATGATCTATATTGTCTGTTCAAATATGCAAGTCAGTAGTTATTGTTTTGTTTGGCTTTTCATTCTCACCCCATGTGAGGCTTTAAAGCAAGAATGTCACTTTTGTAAAAAAAAAAGAAATATATTAAAACATATCTGTAATATACAGTAATGAGAGTTAAAATGTATCCTTGCTCAGCTCAACACACTGAAGGGTTCTCCACTAGTCAGAAATTATTCCTAATATACCACAGATATGAACACCACCATCTTGCGCATTTGGAGCCAGAGTCTGTTCAGTAGCAATCTGGTGATGGAGCCGTGGTAGCCAGGTCCCGGTAATACATAGGCTTGACCAATCAGGTGTCAGTCTCAGCTTTCAATTGTGACATTTCACCTCCTTTTTAAAGCATAAAATAACTAATTAAAACCAAACTTACCAGAAAAAAATTATTTGACGTGTAACTTTTTAGTTTGATCCATGTTCCATGGACAAACATGGATGAGGTAGGGTTAATGAGCTATACAGGCCTCTCTTTGTAGAGCTGTCATGTTGTCTGTCTTTATATAAAGTCTATGGCTATGAGCAGTAGCTTGTGTTTGCGAGTCATACAGCTTCGGGATAAGTACAAATTTTGGATTCATCTTTGTCTTAAATTCTACTGCCGACATGAAATTTGCATCTGACTGCACCAACCTCCTACTGACTTTGTGTTCAGTCTGCACTGTGTTTTAGCATTTATCATTATTGTGTAATTATCACAGTTAAAAAGTATTTAGAACAAACACGGGTCAATACACACTTATAACGACACTTGAGTAACCAAATATAAAAAGGGTGATTGTAAAATATCTGCTGAATGCTGCTCTGATGTAAAATGAATGAAGGTAGATTGAGCCGGCCTCTCCATAAGGCAGAACTGCCTTCAAAATAAAAGACCAAAGAAAAGCCCTTGACTGCCATTTCTTCATTTATCAATATATGAGCTTTGGCAAAGTATTAGAGGTAAGATGGACAGTCATATAATATTTGATCCAATATCCACATATAAGCTTGTTTGTCTTGGACCGGTCATAATCAATAAAAGTAAACTTAAAAGTAATAAAATCTGAAAGAGTTAGTGAACAGAAGTGCATTGAGAGTGGGTCAAAGCACCTTCTCTGTGCTCATGTGGAGCTGGCGTTTCCTCTCAGGAGAAGCAGACGACGTAAAAGACACAAGGAAGGTATTATCTAATGTCCAATAACACCCAAACCACCCACATACCTCCCCCCTCGGCTCTGCCTGCCGCTCTCCCTCTCCCTCTGTCCTTACCTTCATGCCTCCCACCTTCTTTCCCCTCTCCTTAGTATGAAGAGGACACAAGTGATAAACCAGGAGCAGAGAGCCGGTGGTTTACATGGCCCTGGAGCCCATTATGTTCCCCACAATAGGCTGGAGGCCTGGACGTGCTGCGAATAGGTAATGGCCTGGAGATCCAGGGCCTGGTCTGCTGCTGCTCAATGAGCCTGAGACAGCCGAGCAGGAGACGGGCATTAGAGATACCTCGCCGGCCCAGTATGGAGGAGCAGTCTAGTCGTAGCCGGGGGGGGGGGGGGGGGGGGGGGTGTATCAGGGTGTCATAAATGCCCCGTCCATAAGGTGGGGCATGAATAATAATGGATGGCCATGGATCTGGTTTATTGACACAATAATATGGGCCAATAATGTACTGCGAATACATAGAATGTAACACCAGCTTACTTTTAAAGTGCCGAGGAGCAGTTCCATGTCAGACTGTATCAGGCTGCTCCTCACTTCTTCCAACCTCACCTTCCCAAGTTAGCCATCCACTCAAGCAATCTGTACCTAATCAATGCAAGGTTTAGCCCATGATGAAGATATGTCTTCATTGAGCTGGAAAAGCTGTAGTGTCGCCGAGCATTTTTCCTAACGGCGCAGTCCCTCATGTATGAAAGCGCCATAGAGCCCCTCAGACAATTAGGCAGGGAAAAGCTTTATGACCGTTAGACTCACTCAGCGAGCGGCACTCTCACCGCCAGCACCGCCAGGAGCGCTGGCTCGTGCAGAAAGGTAATTACGGAGCCTCTCATAATGACACGGAGGAAGCTTGCGTCATAACACCCACAGCCTTTTATCATAGCGCTGTAATTAATTATCATCCTTTACTCTTTGATTCATTCCACTATTCATAACATATTCATACATTCAAGAGAAATTATCATTTCCTCCAGGAATTAATCAAAAGGAGGAAGAACTGGTCGACTCTCGATGGATGATCAAAGACGGTGTTTGTCTACCTCCCTGCATTGCGGGTGAGCTCAGGGCGAGGCGATGTGGGCAAGGTCTCAGACAAGAGCGGAACACTCGCCTCTCTTACTCCACGGCTCTGGTCAAACCAACTGCATGTTTGAAAACACGGCTCCCAGACAAATGATGGTGGTCCAAACAACTGTTGTGGCACATCATCTGTTATCTGTTGCACATTATCCCCCGCGTCTTCTTTTTACCTTTCCTGAACTTCAGATGCATACGTGAGGCGGAGAAGCCATTTTGAGATCTCTGCTCAGTTTCGTGGGGTTGAAAAGCTGCTGCATAGTAAAAAATACCTCCCGTGCTCTCACAGAAAACGAGCAACAACAACAACATACATAAAAACATTGTCTTCCCCCACATCATCACTTCCAACCTCAGGGGAAGAAATGGCACAGTTAGACTCATAAACAGGTGTCCACCGGCCCCCAGTTCGCAGCGCTTTAATAGCTGTTTGATGTTTTTGATGTCTAGTCAGCTCAATCGTACCTTGCTGCTTGATAATGAGGGCCAATAATGATTCCTGAGCTTGAGGGGTTAATGGTATGTAACCGGCAGAGCTGCTAATTACACGTTACAAACTATTTATCAGAATCTCCATCTGCGCATTGTGCACGCTAAATTACTCCACGGATTATCATTGTAAAAGCAAGTTTCAGTAATTAGGGACCCATACTGCTGTTTTCTTTTTCTGTGAGCACCAGACGACATCAAGAGGAGAGGAGAAAAATAGAAAGACTGGTTAATTTAGACCTGATACTGAGACTGATGCAGGCCGGATGCGGAGAGGAATCATCCTCTCCTGAAAAGAAAAGAGAGGTTACAAACGAACAAGGAGTCTGTCACTGTAATTTTTTTTTTTCCGCCTCACAAAGGTTTATCCTGAGGGGAGTTTACACTCTAAAGTGAGAGGGAGGTGTAAATTGCATTGGAGAAGCCCACATAGTCTTGGTGAGACTTGGTGAAGAATGCTTTCGGTGTGTTCAGATGGCAGCGAGAGCATGTGTGAAAGCTGTGTGAACAGTGTGGTCCACTGGACCCATCTCTCCAGCGATCAGTTATTTGAGAAATAACTGTCATGTCCCCCAGCCCCAAAGGTGTGCCTGAGACCACGGAGACACGTACGATCTCTTCTTCTTCGCCGTAAATTTTTATTAAAATTACCTTCATTATAAGACAGTGTTCATTATAAAACCAAAAACGCCGGTCTCCCAGGGCCCTGTGGATTAATAAGGACAGCGGTGTATTTTAAGCCGTAAACTCAGCTCCTCACTGTCCTTAATCTCCTTCCTACTTCACAAGGCCAAATTAACACCTCTCCTCAGCTCTGACGGGACCTCATTAGCAAACTTCCAGGGAAAGAAAGAGGAGAGCAGAACGAAAAAGAGGAGAAGAAGGAGGGAAGCGACCAATGACAGCCACCAGCTCTGGGATTAACCCTTTCTCCTCCTCCAGCTCCACAGAAAAACTAGGTCGGCAACGTGTTTCTAATCAGTCGCCTGGTTAGCGATAATTAGAAGGCGAGATTGGACGGGAGAAGAGAGAGAAAGTGGGTGGGGAACATTGAAATGAAAAAGAAAAGAAAGAGAACCTGTCATGTCGCAAACACTTCAAAGGAGCCGGCTTCTCCTTTAGAAGTGGCATGATGAGGGTCCAAATGCCACAAGGCGCTCCTGTGGGCCTCCCAACTTGGAGAGGGGGTGGTGGAGGGAGGAACCCAGTTATTTCTCACATGTATGCATCTTCACACACACACACACACACACACACAGACACACACACACACCAGGACGTTTCTATCACTCACCACCTGTACAGTGCAGCTGCAGGGGAGCTTTAGTCTATCCCAAACCACACAGACAAACAAGCACATCCTACTCCACCTTCTCCACACACTCTCCCCCTGCAGCAGCAGGTCGAGGTCCCACAGCTTACACTGAGGTCGTGCAGACTACCGCTGGGTAAAGTTCACAAGCCTCCGCAAGCTGTTTGACATTACCAATAAGGTCAGAGTGTATCAGAAAACACCAGAGGATTATATTATTATGGTGTGTTGAGTTGTTCGCTGCACCTCGCCATCGAAAAACGGCTGGGGCCTTTTTCCTCTGCTAGCTGGCTTACTTATCAATGTGCACCACATAAGCCTGTGGAAGTTACACAAGAGAGACCGAGAAGTACCCAGAGAGGCCTGCAGCTAACAAGACAAAAAAATCTGCGCTCATTATCAGCCATCTATTTTATCTACTCGGAAACATCTCTAGACTCCCAGTTGTCAGACATCAATGGTGCTTAAATTAATCCTATGGGGGCCTGTTTGCACAATAAAGATATGGAAGGGTGCCTCTGATATTTGTGCGACTTTACAGTCAGAGTAATTGAATTAGCACACAAATCAACCACAGAGTATTGCAGAGGGTAGCGCTGAATGTGATAGCTCCTGCCAGGGAGCACAGTTGCTTGGGCATAGTCAATTATAAAGCATTAAAAAGAAGCTGCCAATAATCACTTCCAAGAGAACTGAACAATCCATGCTGAGTGTTCTCATGTTTACCGATGATAGGGCTTTCAGGTTAGCGCTGAGCGGGAGTTTAGAAGGGAGAGTGAGACTGGAAACATATTTGCGGTATCATTTCCATAAGCCTCTGCTTTGCGGACCATAACGCAGCTCACAAATGTGATTTATGACCTTGGTTTAATGGCTGGAGCAGAGTCTTGGTAGGTATCAGATGACTTTTTCAATATGGCGACGTCAGAGGGGGCACGGTGAATGCACCATCACAACAGGAAATGAGGGCTTGTCTCGGCCAAGAAAATATGAGAAGCCAGATATCTGATCATCTAATGGCAGATAGATGCTACTTCACTTTGACAGAAAAGGCATCAGTCAATAAGCGCCAGATGAGCAGCAACATGAAAACTATGCCAGGGAATCCATGCAGCAGCCATCAGATCATTCACTCCAGGATTACAGGGACATGTACTGGTCAATCCACACAGAATATCCTGCAGGAACTATTCTTGTCCCAGTAAATTATAATTTGCAAATCACTACAACAAATGCTTCAAGGGCATAGCAATTCCCCGATTTTTTATGTTTATTCTGCTGGCTCTGTAAATGTTTAATAATCCTGTAAAATGCAAAGAAGTGTGACTCACCTGAGCCTGGAAACTCTTGAGCACAGGTGCCACCATCTCCCGCACTTCCTATGTAGAGACAAAAAAAGCAAACTCTGCCTCAGCATTTTTCATTTTGCAGATGTTCCACCTGTTTAAAGAATCACATTGGCCCCCAGTGAGGCACAACTAGCACCACTAGAAAGAGGACTGAGGATTTTTTTAATGTTAATGTATTCTCTCCATAGCTCCTTGCGTGTGTGTTTGAGAGCGGGGTATGTTGTTATGGGGTGTGGGTATTAGTAGTTAAACCTAAAGGGTTTGAGTGGGCATGTTTGAAAAGCGGGGCTTTCCAGTAGCTTGCGTTGGAGCGCAGAGATTCAGACTTGTGCGAGCTCCCACAGCCTCAGGTAAGGGGATTGTGCTGCCAGTGGTGACAGCCTGATCCTGTCTTAAACGCCTGTATTATACCGACAAGATTACAGCACTACACTGCATATAAGCAGGCTGAGATAGGCAGGCAGCATAGCCACAGCAAATAGCCTCAGGGCTCATTTATAAAATATAAAAAATATTCTCTTTGACTTCAGCTTAGATGTCAATGGACGATCATTTCAAAGAAGATGATAGAAAAGGACAAAATCATATCGCTATCGTTCTCAGAGTTTGCTTTTATTGTATTCAGTTCAATACCTTAATTTTCATTTTGCCTTACAAAAAATAGGTGGAACAAGGTCTCGGCACATTCTAAACATGAAGCTGTAAAATGCATTGACGCCAAACATGATGTTAAATTCTCTTAAAAGGGTTGTGTACATTAAATTAACTGACACATTAAAAACAGTAAAGTAATTTTCCAGTTGCAACACTTTTGCAACAATTTTTCTTGTATTATTTTCATCTAACATTTATGTTTGATAAAACTATTGAATGTTTTTGCAGTTCCTGTATCTTTCTGAACAAGTAGAGGTGTGCATGGATTAGGTAGTGAGAAGTTTAGGACGGGTTCACAAATCAAGTCTGTTTTAAAACTTTCACTGGAATCAATCAGTCAGAAAGGTTTTTAAAAGATATTTTTACAACAAGCACACAGACAAACAATTAAAATGAAACTAATTTTATGTACACATGATCTTTTTGAACCTTTTGACTTGAAATAAACAAATCAATCCTTTCAAAATAGGGACAAAATTCTTTGGGTCATTCTGTGTGAAATTATCACACAGTTTGAATGAGAAACCTGTGGAAACAAATTTGCATGTGTCACAGATTGCATTGAAAGAGATATGAGAGTTACAGAGCCCTGCCCAACCTCATCAGTCCATATCTCCCCTTATGGCGATTATTGTCATATGAAAAATCTATGAAGCCAAAAGTAGCTGTGAAAAAATCGGCACGCCATAAAAGGTGCTTATTTTGCCTTTAAATCATTTGTTAGCGCAAAACCATAACCAGAGTATTTCTACTCCGCACAGGGCAGTATCTGCAGGCCCAAAGCCATACTCACGAGCGTGCATTTCTGTTCCACATGCACAACTGTGGTCCCGCTAGCACAAACGCAAACTCATCACTGCTCGACAGACGCTCAACCGCTCACTCGTCAATTGAGGCTATGATGCTCCTCTCCTTCGATTGGTCACTTTGAACCCTCCAGAACTTCAGACACTATTCCACTTCGTTTTTCTGTAGAAACTCTAAACTTTGCTAACATGATGTTTTATTTGGGGACCAATCAGGGCTTTCATCTGGTGAAAGATCGTAAAAATACGGTGAAATCTTGTTTTTTAAGTGCAATTTTTTTGTATTAGCTTTCAATGAAAGCATTTTTAATTGAAGCACAAAAAGGAGTGTTTGTTACAGACATGTTGGAGTTGTGGTGGACACCTGGTCACTTTTGCATCAAAGACATTTTTTTGACAAAAGTCAGTATATCAGCTGCTAAATCAGACACCATGTTGATGTCATCATAAACTGGTGCTTTGGCTCTAGAGTTAGGAGGAAGGTGGTCCTCAGCATTTGGAAATGAACCTCCTGGACTCTCACCTCAGCCAGGCAGAGGCTAACGTTACTGCAAGGCCTCCGCATTTAAATATTAACTGAGCTACTCGGAGGGAGGGAGTGGGGGAGGCTGACTCTGGCTCCTCTCAAGTGTTGTGCTCAGTTAATATATACTAATGCACGTTTTACAGAAAGAAAGAAATAATTCCCTGTACAAAAGGTGCATGCGGGGGCTTGAGCACCGGTAGTGAGACAGTACCTGCCGAGGTGAAGAAGAGGAAAACGACACATGGAGCTGTAAGCCAGGCAGCCAGCGTGTGTGTGTGTGTGTATGTATGTGTGTGTGTGTGTGTGTGTCTGTGTGTGTGTGTGTGTGTATGTCTGTGTGTGTGTGTGTGTGTGTGTGTGTGTGTGTGTGTGTGTGTGTGTGTGTGTGTGTGTGTTGGTCTGTGTGTGTGTGTGTGTGTGTGTGTGTGTGTGTGTGTGTGTGTGTGTGTGTGTGTGTGTGTATGAGGACGGGGGGTGTTTAGACTCACCTCAGGGACATTTCTCTTGAACTCCCTGCTCAGCTCTACCAGGTGCTTGTGGGAATGTTCGCTCTCCTCTTGTCGACCCGCCAGCTCAGATGCTACAGAGTTTAGCTCCCTCTGTGAACGCACAAAAGGAGAGAGAAGCGGCGTGAGAGGAAGCGGGTGGAGGGAGACGGCACTTCAGGGAGCCAGCCTGCCAACGCTCATCCAGTAAAGCTTAGAGTGTACATAAATAAAAATACACTGCTGAATATTAACAATGTAATCCTTCATGATCTCACAGCAGTAATACTTACAGCTAGCCCTGGCCCATAAATAATTAAGCCAAAATAAATCCAATGCCTACAGTAGCAGAAGGCCTTTTAGATAATCAGTATTTGAAATAATCAATACGCTTGCAACGGCTATAGAGCGCCAGCGAGGGAGTGGGGCAAGAGGGAGGGAGTAGAGAGAGAGAGAGAGAGTGAGTGAGTGAGAGGAAGAGAGGGGTGGGGGTGGGGGTATTGGGTCACGTGGAGAGACCCAATAACCTGACAAACACCCTTACAAACAAATAAGAGCTTCCTCCTGAAATGAAGGCCTGTTTTTTAAGCCCGGCCAAACACCTCGGCTGCTTTTGTAATTACCACAGGTCAGATCTATTTTCAGCTTCTTTTCAATCTCTCTTCCATCGCCTGCACCGATCGTTATATTGATCCCACACAGATTTTCAATACAGGACAGCAGCCTCCATAGCTTTAACCAAATTATCCTTTTGCAACAAGAACAGCTCAGAAATCACTATTGCATTTATGTATCAGCACATCGGCTGTTTACATGTGTGTGTTATGCGTAATGAAAGCTCCACCCCGGCAACATGTCTGATCCACTATTCAGAACTGTCTGTGCGGCAGGCCCTTCATCAGAACCTTGCATTCATGCTGGACTCAGCTGCACCACATGCCATTGCAAATCCAATATTATCGATCCGTCATCCAATTCCCGGCTCTTTCAGCAAACAGGAAAGAAGAAAAAAAAGGAAAAGAGATTCAAACTCTCCTACCCTGCACTAAGCAACGCTGTAACAGACTACCGCACATTCACCTCGTCTTCATTTTGACTGAGACTCTCAGTAATTGATGAGGATCTCCTCTTGTAACTGCTGGGTTACATTATAAAAGTGGAGAAGGGGATTCAATTACCACTGCGAATTTATATATGACGCCGGGAAATTAAAATTGACTGTGTTTTAATTAATCTGCAGTCTTACTTAAAGGCAATTTAATAAATCATCACACAAAGAAGGAAATGGAAAGGGTGAAACTTCAACCGAGGTGGCCTCGTGAGATGTTGGCAGCCTGTCGGTCAGAAGCACGATGTTAATTGAAGGGCTGCTGGTTCAAGTCCCTGGACTGACGAGTCAGAAAGTGGCTTAAGTACGACTGAGTGTACAGTTTAACGTGAGAGCCATGCAGTAGCTATAAGCTGACATGCTGCACTAAAACGTTACAACTTGCAAATGTGTTTGCGATTTGATGCTACAGGTTCATAAACACTGTGCTGCCTGTAAGACATGTGGCTGTTTCATTGTGAGAGATGCTTTGTTGGCCAAGTTATTAATTTCAACCAGCAAAGAAAGATTCCAAAAAGCATAAAGACACATTGCCTAAAATCATCTGACTGGATGTAAATGAAAAAGCATTAATTGAATTAGCTTTTTTACTTTCACATACTCATATGGGAATTCAACGAACATATTAACATGATAATAAAAAGGTATAACAATTTCAAGTCATACCCCACTGTACTGTGGACAATATTTAAAGTGGTCATAAAAATTTGAAAATCTAAACAATGTAAGCTGATTTTTTTTGTATGGTAGCAACATTCAAGTCACATTTAAATGTAAAATGCAATTGCCAGTTTAAAAATAAAAATATATTTGACATTTCCTAGCCTGCACTACAATATTCAAATGCAATAAGTGAACCAGCGCCACCTGTCTGTTGAATTTGCTCTCACATGTCATCAAGCTCTTTCGGTGTCAAAAGGAAATCTTGTGGTCATGGACAAATGGACAGAGTCTGTAGCAGGAACACATTGTTGGTAGGATAAATTAACTGTTGATATTAGCATATTGATGAGATTTGTTAAAAAATATATAGAATATTGTCAACCTTGTCCTTAAACTAACTAAATCACATTGATCATGACCACATGTTGAAGACACTGAACCCCATACTGTGCCCATTAGTCTTACATTACTATTGCGCCAGTGACTCACATGATACCCTGCTGTGATCGCTATATGAGTGAGAATAGGTGAATCAGAGGGAAATTGCTTTGGATAAAAGTGCACAAAAATAAAAAATTTCCATTAACCACTGCAGTCTCCAGGTTTAAACGGTCATATACCCTATTTATAACAAAGAAAGAAAATGTATTTAAACACCTGGTTACCACCTCTGCTCCTCTGATTCAAAAATCTCAAGTTCAACAGTAAGAAAGTATCCAAATATTTCAGATACATTTGGTTTGTGAAAAATGTGTCATTCCTGATAAATCGTACTGTCACTGAAAAAGGCCACGGCCGTACAGGATAAGGCGACAGGACTTAATAAATTCCTGTTAGGCCTTACAGTCCGTCTGGGATGAGCCTTCCTGGAGATTAGTGAGAGGGCTTTCAGAAGCCGGCCAACCTCCACTAGATTCAAATGACCCCAGACCGGCTAATCTTGCCAAAAGAAAATTCCTCCAGAAGTGACTGAGTGGATTTTATAAGTACTTAAGATATAACAGTGTGGTGATTCTAAGTTCGCCAGTGCTTCAGCGGCCTCAACGTAGAGCAGGGTTTGCTTCTTATTGCAGCTCAGCTGATGAGAATGGTGAATACTCACGCTATGAGAGCCAAACAGTGCAATCATAATGGCATGGTTATTTTGAAAGCACCCCGACAGTTTCTAGACCATTATGAGGAAGGGAAGCCTGGGCAACAGCCCATCAAATGAAAACTACTGTCTGTCTTCTGCAAGGAAGTGAAGCAGAACAAAATGTTTGCTACTTTGGTTGTCTTGCTCAGATTGATGATGGGAGGAACTCCACAATGTAGTGTTTCGCAATGTTATCTCCGGAGAGAAAAGATACGGAAGATTTTTCCTCTGCCTCCTAATCTTATGGGATCCATTTCAACCTATAACCAGGGCACCCACAAGATCCCTGATAAAATTCACTTTCCATTACGTTGATCTTCATCCGTCAGGAAATCTTTTGCGTGAACACGTTGCTTCCGATGTCTTGAACACTTAAAGAGGAGGAAAGGCAAGTTCGACACGCTGTTCTAAAAGGAGCTTCACGGTAATAATGTGACAGGTTTTAAAAAGGACGATTGGGACCAAATTTTCAGTGTGTGGCAGTCGGGTCAATACCGGGCTCCTGTCATTAAGTCTCTGCCAGTCAAACATCCAGCCATAATTGATGAGTTTCCCCTGGGGAGGCTGAAGCTGTCATCGGGGCTGGAACGGCAGGAAGGAGGGATTTTATACATGGAACCGGTCCCGACGTGATCTAGTCAATCTGCAAGGAAAGCAATCTTGGGGACTTCTGACTCAAAAACAAAGACTGAGAAACAAGAAGCTTATTGGTTTTAACAGGATAGACCTACAGCCTATTGGCAGCCAGTAAATCGACTTTAAGCACAATGAAATGCTGAACAGCGGGGAAAAAAACGTGACTCCCGTCCTTTGGCTTACAATTGTAGGCTCTTCGCTTCTGCCACAGAGGGACTGAAGATGAACCTGATCAGTGGAGCCAGCACATGATCCGACAGGCAGTAATTTATATCATTGATATCATCAAGAGGTCTCAGGTTTATGCAAGTGTGTTGCTGCAAAAGTTCAGGGTGTGGTACCTTCAGACTGTGATGGGTGAGGGATAAGGAGGATATGAAAAACAGAGGCCAGGAGGGGAGAGAATCTACAAAAAAAAAAAAGCACTGAGGGTTGTCAAGCATGCTGCATTTAATTTAAATGATGGGTGCGATATGTCTATTTCAGGTAAGGGCAGCAAACACAGGGTTTGAAGTCTAATAATCAAATCCAGCAGAAGATTTGCAGAGCAAAAATGGCTCTTGACAAATATGGGAGCAGAAAGATGTGCTCTAACAATCTGTGCAAGTGTGAATGTTGCAGGTAAAATGCATTGTGCTGGAGTAGATTTGACATTGATTCATTAAACCTAGCTTGTCTTGATTACATCTGTAGTGGTAAGCTATTTTCTAGCCTTTCACAAAGACAACCCATGGTGGAAAATGTTGACAACTGGGAAAAAAAACTAGCAAGGTACTGCAATGAGGTTGACTGAGTCAAAATCACTATTGTGTGTGTAGTGGGCTTGGACGGCACAAATTAAAGAGGAAAAAATGGGGAGGAGGAGGAGAGAGGGAAAAATGCAGATGAGGTATTATTTTTCTTTTTGTATCCCATCTAATTGCAATCATAGGCAGATGTCTGAAAGTGTGACAGCATCAGCAGAATTGCTGCTGAGAGCACAGAATCTTTGTCTAAAAATAATCAGACATTCTGTGTGCTGCTGTTTGTTATAATGGTAATCGATGCTGGAGGCTTTGAATTCCATCAATTTATAGATCCACTCTGTTCTGCCTGGTGACTGTACTGCCTCACAACCCCCACCCGCATTCGCACACCGACGCAGAAAAAAAACACACACACTTGCACGCAAGGTCTCGCACAAAAGAGCGGCCGGGCACACGCGCTCGCACAGACACATGTGCACTGACATCCGCGCATAGGGGCTGCAGCAAGGCAGAGCAGGGACCGGCGTGTGATTAAGATAAGTGTAGTTTCCTTTCATACATTCCTTATCGCCTCCCATTCTCTGTGAGGCACAAGATTGTCCATAGCTAACTCAGATTAGCCCCCACATCTCAGACGCCACATTTGAGAGTAGGGGGGGACTGATCAATAAATCAAATCACCACAATCAATGGCCCCAATCACTGCAGTCTAGTCTGGCCTCAACATTATTACTGGAACCCCCCCCCCCTCCCATCGGCCACTGGGGCAGGATGGAGCTGTTTGGTGGGGGGGATGATGGAGTGGTGTGGGGAAGAGCACACACTGGCGTCTGTCCATATGAGAGATCCAAAACTAACTGTTATCTAGCCTGCTTTGGGCTGAGCATCAGTTAAGGGCCAAACACGCAGGCAAAGAAAGTATGTGTGTGCATGTGTGTGCATGTGTGTGAGTTTGTGTGTGCGTGCATGTGTGAGTGCGTGCTGGACCGTCTACAAAGAGCGAGTCGGGCGGGAGGGGCCTCTGACCTCCACGACCTGGCGCTCGGAACGTGTGCTGAGCACACTGCCTCTGACGGGGAGGAGGGTGAGCGGCTGCTATCACCTGGCATCTCCCTCCATCTGTTTACCGCCGACTAATGCTCCTTCACTTTTACTCTCCATCAGCTCAGCAAGAGCAGTTCACACCACCAACGCACTGCTATTAGACCACACCACACCTGGGTCAAAACACTATTTGCATATAGGAGTTTGTTTTAACCCGCTGCAAGTGCCAGGTGGGTGGAGTTAATGTCAGGGTGACAGTTCAGATTAGGTTAGGTGTTTGCCAAAACCAAAACCAAAATATGGTTATAGATGTGCACATTTTTAAATAACTGCAAACTGCCGTTTTCTGTATTAACATTATTTTTTAAAGGGGACATATTATGAAAATTCCACTTTTTTATTGCTTCTACACGTTATTATGGTTACGATATTTGCCAAAGCACTTCACTTAGTTTTTTCAAACCTCGGATACACCTGGAATAGCTAGCTAGCAGCATGAAGCAAATGAAGCACTCAAGATGCGCTGTGGTCGGCTGCACAGATCCGCACAGATCTGTACGTAACGTACCAGCCTCAGAAGACACAAGAGCGAAATGGATTGAATTCATATTTTTCAGGCAATGTCCCGGAAAGAATTGGCAAAAGTCTGTTGGTGTGCGCCCCTGTAGACCCCGGGTTCCTCCTGGGGCTACGCCTGTCTGAGGGTCACTTTTCAATCACTCAGAGACCCCCCTGTCTCCGCGCCTGGGGCTCTCGCAGCCAGACTCTGACTCTGGTTCAAAACGATATGGTTGCAAGATTGTATCTTCGTCTGTTCAAAACGATATGGTTGCAAGATTGTATCTTCGTCTCCAGTAGGCATATTTCTACAAAGGTAAGGGATAGCCAATAATCCGGCGATCGTATGTCGTGGAGGAGGGAGGAGGGGTCAGGGGGAGAGGGGAGAGGAGGGGTGAGGGGAGAGGGGGGAGGGGGTAGCTGGCTCATTAGCTTTTAAAGGAACAGGCACTCAAAACAGGTCAATCTGAGGAGGGCTGTTTCAGACAGTGTAAAAAGGGTGCAGTTTTAAATGATCCTTGTGGTACTTTGACCAAAATATGTTACAAACATTTCATTAAGACCCCAAAACCCATATCAACATTTGTAAAATGGGCATAATATGTCCCCTTTAAGCATTTTGCCTTTTTTGCAGGTCGACAATTTAGAGAGACGCCGAAAACAATTGCAGACAGATTCAAAGATTTATATTTTCATTATACTCAGGTACAATTCAATTGAAAACTAAGGGGCTGGGGCAAGTAGAGTCCCAAACCATGAACATTGCAGATATATGGCATGAAGGTGGGTGTCTATGTGAGTTTTGTCCGGGTACTCCGGCTTCCTCCCACAGTCCAGACACATGCAGATTGGGGTACTATTAATTTGAGATTGTGAATTGTCCATAGGTGCAAAGATTGTGCAAGTGTGAATGGTTGTTTGTCTCTGTATGTTGGCTCTGGGATAGGCTGACAACATGTCCAGGGTGTACCCCGCCTCCAACCCAATGTCAGCTGGGAATGGCTCCAGCTCCCCCCACCACCCTCAAAAGGATAGGCAGTATAGATAATGGATGGATGGCATGAGCCTTGACCGTTATACAACAGATCGCCCTCTTTGTAGGGCTCTTGAAAAGGATCGGTCTCCAACCTTTTTGACTTGGTCGCCTAGCAGCATCTCTGCAGCTTACAAACATACACTGACTGATAAGCTAATGCTTACGGCTAAGCTAATTATCTCGTGGCAGTACGGTCATATATAACAGATATGAGTAGCATTGTTTTTCTCATGTGCCTGGAAGAAAGCAATGGAGTGTGTTTCTGTAAATGTCAAACTATTAAGCAACATCCACTTGCATCCTAGTGTCGTTGGTTGCATGTAGCTACTGCTTGTAATCAATTCAACCGAAGAGTGGTTATTTTATTAATGTTTAGGGGCTCAAAGAGGTAAAATGATCTCACAATTCTTAACACAAAAAGCAACAATTAAAAGTAGAACATTATCTTGAAAAGCGAAAGGATTTTTATGCAGCAGAATTACTGACGGCACTGAGCAGAAATATGTAGGTAGTGTATAGATTGTGAGGACTTACCGACGAGGAAAATCACATTTCATTTTGACACCTCTCTAAACTCTGGACTGGTAAGTCTGATAAATCATCCAAAATAATTAATCCCCAGTCAGTCAGGCTGTCTTCAAACAGCATGCTAAATCTTACAAAAGGAAGGAGAAGCGTGTGAGCATTACAACCATCAGCAAAAGGTGTGACTGGTGTTGTCAGCCATTATTCGTCATACCCTGCTTCATTTAGAGAGTTTTTGGCGCCTGATGCACCAGAGCACAGCCTACTTGTCAACACTTCTCTCACTGTAATTCCCACATTCACACTTGGACACACAGGCACACACACATTTCCTATTCCTCACTGATACATTGATAGCACATCTGAGTATGATCACGGAGGCTCTAATTCTATTTATCGTCAAGTCTTATTCAAAACAGTATCAAGAAGTATCATTTCAACATCTTATTACAGCCCTTTCACACAATCCTGTTCCCTCTCCGAATCCAATGAATAACTTTAAATGTCCTCCAATTAGAAACTTCAAATTGCAATCCATGACTGAATGCTCCAAACGAAGGCCAATTACAACACCTTATTTATCATCATTAAGGCCAACCATTGTTCTGCTCCTTTCGAACTCTGTGGTTACAATCAGGGTGTCTATTGTCATTGTGTGGTACATGCAGGGTGACTAATTACATAGTCCTATGATTCATTAGCAGACTAGTGGGTTGAAACCTGAGAGAAGCCATGATAACTTCAGTCGGCCAAATGATCAACTCAAGTGGGGATGTGAACATGGAGGAGCAACAGGGAGGTCTCCCAGTCGCCAAGAGCTCCACAACTGCCGGTGTTTCAAAGTTTTTCGAAGGGGATGCATAATAAATTAGCAGAGCAGTGACAGTGTGGAGCTTGAACAATAAAATTGGGGACAAGGTTTTTTTTTTTTTTTTTTCAGAGTGGGGAAAGCAGACTGCACTGTGGGGGACTCATTTCTGTGAAGCCTCAACCATTGAGGTCAGTTAGTGGGAGTTGGAGGAAGGCTCCACAGATGCAGCCATCACCGCGATGGCCCACTTTCACCTGAAACGACGAGCTGCAGCGGTGCAACACGGCTAACCTGCGATTGTTTATTCTCTCTTAAGAAATGTCAATCTGTTCACTCTCAGGTGTGCTGCTCTTCCTCTTGTTTTTGTTGTTTTCTCCCCCCTACTCTCTCCGTTTTCCCATGTCGATTGCAGCAAGATCAAAGCGACGCTGCTGGAAGAATCTGAATATTTCAGGTGTGGAGAGAAGCCTGTGTTTCACACCACCTGTGTAGCACTGAGAGACAGGTCCCTCCTCTCGCTCAGACTCAGTTAGCGGGGCCCCTGGGGCCAGGCGACATGAACCAGGGCCACCTGTCTGAGAGAGAATGAACACTCCTTTACCCTCCTTCTCTCCATCGCACTTTCATTTTACAGCATTTGAACCAAAAATAAATGGATCTAAATAGAGCGGTGAGAGTGGGAATAAAACCGGCGCTGACAACAAGCAGCCGAGAGCTTTGAGCGCCGCCACAAAGGCTTGAAGATCTGGTAGACGAGTTCCGCTGCCGCAGAATGGGAGCAACCACTTGAAAGGGCAGTTTATGCATGAATCGTTTCTTTTCACGTCCTGTTCTGCAGAAGAAGGTAGAACTTAGATATTAAATGATGAGCCCGGTCAAGAGAACCAGCAGGATTAGTTGCTGCCATAACATAGAACACAGTGTGGAGCAGGTCTGCGAGATAATTCTCATCACCTCATCAGGGCCGCCATTTCTGACCCAAAGCAAATAAAGAGTGTCCCTGATGTCCGCGCCAGCCTCACCAGTTTGATGTAGCTGCTCTCCTTGGAGGGCTGTGTGCCTTGACAAGTGTGCATGTGTAAGCACTTGTGCAAGCCTGTGTGTACGTGTATGTGTGTGTGGACATGTGGTCAGGGGGGCGTGGAGCAGGTTCCACACTACCAGTTCCCAGGCATGTCTCTCAAAAGGGCCGTAAAGTCTTTACAGCAAATTCCTTACATTCATCTGTGTCAGAGCGCTCGGCACACATTAGGCGTTTACACGGGAGGAAACACAATCTATTTGATGCTACACTGCCCACACGTCCAGAGCCCTCCTCCCCACACTGGAGATTCACAGTGTTTAACTTCCATTTCATATTCTGAACAGGCAGGCAGACAGGCAGGCGAGTGCAGGGGATGGACTCCATCTTGCTGTAAATCAGCGTTTAAACACCTAGATAAATGTAATCTGGAAAGAGTCAACAAGAGGCCCTCGCATTATGCTGCTCAAGATATTTGTTTTTATTTACTCTGGAATGTGCAATTGATTTTTTTGTTGTTCCCCCTAATGATGTATGCAAACGGTGAGCCCGAAAAAGTCACACTTCATTTTTTTCCCTGGCCGCTGCCGGTGCACATCTTTTAATATCAGTGGTGCTTATGAGAACAAGTGGAGGTTAATCTAAGGAGCGGGTCATAGCCAGCCGGCTCTTTGTAAATGTCAGCAGGGAGATCCAGGCCTTTCTTATTACCCCGCTAAACCAACAAGGCTGATGGCACCAAGACAGATGTGTGACATGGAGGTGTGTCTCCCCCCCACCACCACTTCTCACCACCGTCACGGACCAACCCCGGCACAGAAAACTTTATTAATCAATTGATTTATCGCCATAAATCAGGCCAGGCTTTGATTGTATCAGCAAATCATGCAATCAATCAATTAGCCGGGCCCTAGCGGCCCAATTTAGCAAAGAAAGATGAATGCTCCCCCACATCATCCATTTGGTTGTCCGTTTACCCATCAAACACTGCTGCTGTTGACTCCCAAGCCCAACATGCATCCTTTTATCGATTTCCTCAGATTAAACTCGCAAAGGAATCAGAGGACACTTTACTGACTTGGAATAATTCTGCCTTCTTCATTTGGAGTGGAATATGTTCTGTGCTCGTCTTTTATAGTGCTGCCTCATATCATCAAAACAACAAAGTGTAAACATCAAATTGCAGAACACAGAACTAGTAGGAGTGATCCAGTGAGTGAAGTGACAGCCACAGATGATTATAAAGTGAATGGAGCCGCTCTGAGAAAAACAGGCTGAATAGAACAAATCATGCATTATCAGTCAACCCTTACCAGGTTTATAAGGCAAGGAAAGGGGGCGCAATGGGAGGGGTGGGGATGGCTGAGCAAGGAAACAGCTGGATGAACAAACTGTTGAAAACATATGTATAATGACATATTTGTTTCATATTTTATACCAACTGTGAATTCCAATCCACATTGTGACACCAGCTGCCTCGGTCCAACGCTTCCCATCTGCAACTCGGTGTCAGGAAGTCTCCCAGGACGGGCTGGGAAACTTTGGGGACGACAAAAAAACGACAGGAGCAAGTAGAGCACGACAGAGTGGGCTGCCGGAGCCTTGCCGTGATTCTCCCCCAGCGGCGGGTTCGAATGTGGCAGACTGCGGAGCTTCCGTGGAGAGCAGAGAACACCGGAGGCTCCCCAGGGAGAATGCCTTTGGTGGGATTAGAGCCCCACCAGACGCGGTTCTGCTTCACACCCTCAGACCCCGCAGTGCTACAGCCAGGGGGGGCCACGGAGCTGTGGGGGCTTGAAAGTTCTGCCCAATCTCCCCGAGCCCTACCATGTAATTAGAGATAAAGACAGAGGGCTCGGCTACTCAACCTCAATTCTCCTGGCTTCACACAAGGCTGCCCACCCATAGACCCCAGAGGAACCAGCAACACTGCCACGACGCCACTGCCACACTAGCTACTTATGAACCCTATCCAAACCAACTGTTCCGTGGTGCTACAAAATACGGTACATGATCATGATTGATTGTCGTTCAAATGTGCAGTGTCCTGAAGTCGTTACGCCATGATTCCCAATGGCGGTTTACTTTTTTGGACAGTATATTCCACATATTGTCTGTGTCGAAGGGGCTTCATATTGTGAAGATTCTCAGGTAAACAATAAACGTGGTAAAAAAGTCATTTTTCTTCATATCTCCCTCCCCTAAAACACCACCCAGGCAATAGGGGGAAATTTAGAGGATAAGGCAGAGGAGAAACTCTCGACTATACTCAAGAAACACAAAATTATACTATGGAGGGATCCATTATTCATCTCAGATACATTTTTCATTTAAGAGTGGGCTGGATATGAGCAATGATGAATGCATCGCCCAGGATGCAATTTGTATGTAAAATAACAGAAGATTACAGAATATGTTTTAAGTGCAAATGCAGTTTGTTGCCATCTAAGTAGAAAATGCATTCCTACAAAAAGAATAAGACCTGAGCCCCCATGATGCTGCTCATAAAATCACTTAGCCCATAGCCAGGACCCTCGCCACTTCTTATAAAGGGTCAAAATGAGAGCATCAATGATGAATGAGGAGACCAGGGTAGATTTTCATTCATATAATATAAACTATCTCTTGGCAGGCCGTTCGGAAGTGTTGGATAAGTAGTAAGCTAAATAACTATGGATAAGTCAACTCAGAATCCCGCTTCCTTTAGATCCTTCTTCAGTGAACACACATTGAGCATTTGCAGACACACTGTTAGATACGTGTCTACGCACAAGTGCACACAAACACACTACAGTGTCTCGCTGCCTGCCAGGCATCCACGTGTTCCTCCCAGGACTCGCTCTCTCCTCATCAGCTTCACTCGGTGCACACCGTTTCAATTCAGTGCCTCTCAAAGACACACAAAGAGCCTTCCCCTCCATTCACAGCACAATTTTTTTTTAATACAGCCTCCTAACACAAGACCTGCCCACCACAGAGCATGTAATACAAGTCATTACTGGGCACACAGGGTGCAGAGGGCTGTGATGGGAGAGACAAGCACAGCAGGGGGAGAAAAGCCCCCCCCCTCACACCAACATCTCCATTTTTCCTCACAACTAGCAGAGCTCTAAAACCCGCCTTAATAACTAAAGCAATCCGATTGATTTTTGGAGGTTCTCTGGAACAAGTGTCTGAAACGTGGTGGAATTGAGGGGGGATAAGGCCTGTTTACGTTTCAGGGGAAAGTGTCACAGATCCTGCAGGTCCCTGGACATCATTAGTTACATGACTGATAGCATTCAGAGGTTATTCCACCGCTGAATTTCAACTTTCCCTCCTGCTGCCCCAGAACTCTGGTTGACCCACAACCAATTTGTGTCCAATCACAAATAGGCAGGGTGGGGGGCAGTGTAACTGGGTCAGCCCCATTGATCTCAACCCTGCATTGCATGGCTCTGGGGTCAGGTTTTTTTGTACTGACAAGAGGGCACTAGGTTTAGTTGGGTGCACAAGGAGACAGAGGAGGGAAGCCACGTTTGGAAGGTAAAGAGAATATGGAGGACGGCAAATCGGCTAATCCCCCGCTGCACTGGCCCCTCATGAACCTTCCTTAACCTCAGGGCAATCGCATGACCCCAGGCAAAGCATTACACACATTAAAAAGACATGAACTTCAGAGCACTGGATTTTCAAGCGCAGAATCAATGGGGCCACAGGTGCAAACATTTTCTCCACAGCCAATGGAATACCCCCCCCCCGCAGGATTACAGTGGAACCTGTTTTTGCACCGTGTTCATGTTAATGTCAGCAATAATAAAGACCTGCAGCACAAGAAACAATAAAAATGAGCACGAGCTGGAGACAGCTTTTAGAGGTGGGCTGGAAACAGCGCGGGGAGTCGGGGGAGAGAGGGCAGGATGTGAGGAGTCTGTCAACTTCTCCCTGTCTGCTCCAGTGTTCGCTCGCTTCAGACTGAGGGGAGCAAATGGGCCTAATTCACACTGGCTGTGTGAGAGTGTCTCTGCTGTCTAGCAGCGTGAGTGGGAATTAGATCTATGGTTTGTAGCCTTCATCCCTTCCCAGACAGACTTGTTCCGGCTCAGAGGCGCTGCCTAATCCGCACCTCTCTCCCGCTTGCACTCCCGCAAAATGACTTCACACAGCTGCCTCAAACGCCCAACGCAGCAATTCTCGTCTGACTGAACTCCCCCCTACTCAAAAAAAAAAGGGAGAAAAAAACTCAGCAGACCTCCCATAGCTCATTTAACATACCAATTCCTCCCCAAAACTCACCCCAACCCCCACCAGGGGATGAAAACAACAAGGAAAACAACTACAGCCCCACTTGATAATTGAAGGACTCTTTACTCTTGAGAGCTGTCAAAATCGGCCGAACAGTGGGAGGAACTCAGAGAGCAGGAAGGTGCCCTGGCGGTGGAGAGGTGAGTGGTTGGTTTCTATGTGAGCAGCATTGTTACTCTCTGTGAAGCTGCACAGTAGTTCAGTCACCTGAGAGTTTCCTCTGGCCCCTCTAGCACTTCCATTCTCCCCCCCCGTCCGTCCATCCAGCCGTCCAAAGGAATGAGAGGTGAATTAAAATGATTGTCAATTCACAGCGGATACTCTGGGAATACAAAGCCAAGTGAGTTCTCACATTAAAACCCAGATCTTGGCCAGGTGGTGGTCTATTCTAGTTGTTGTCAAGGACACAATCATTTCAGATAGACCAGGCTGCAAGAGTGGTGCTCCCAGGCACAGAGAACTGTCAGGGTCATGGAGGGTAACCCCAGATAATGGCAAGGCCACTCAGACGAACCCTCCAGCCTTCAGGACAGGAAACGGGGAGAGATCCTTATTATAAGCCAAAGCCTACGTAATGGCTTTCATGTGTTCCATGAGGACTCCACCTAAAATACTCTACCATGAAGCCTTGCACTTCTTCACCTGTTTTTTCTTCTTTCTTAGAGCTATGAAAAAAATGCTGCTGCTGTTAAAATAAAAAATCCAGATCTCCATATTTCCAGGTCTTCAGGCGCCATTATGGATCTCTGGGGAAAGTTATATTAAGTGTATTTCATGGAGAAAAGTTAGTGAAAGACAAACGTATATATATGCTCAAACTATAAGCCGTCAACTGATGCTGTAAGAAATGTGGTTTAGTTTTCAAGAGCTCCTTAGGCAGCGGTGAGAAACAAGTGATATTACAAGAAAAGGAGAATGATTAAAGCCTAATATGGCATAGTAGTGATGGGAGAGAGAGGTGATTTATCCCTTCACGGCCTTTTGACACTAAATTAAACTGTTGAGTCCATTCCCCCGTGCCAGCTAGTTATCTTTCCAAGCTAATTTAACACTATAATTTACATTCCATATAAAATACATCCTGATGTGGTGCTGTCAAGGCCGTACATCATTTGCAGAGAGTGCTCCAGTTTCGGTGAAAAGGACAGAATTAGATCATATTCATGATGCAATTAAACACTTCAGTGGGAATCGATGTAAAACCGATGAGCCCTGAAAACAATGCATATGGCTGAGAACATTAGAACACATTACCTACCCTTGGATCCCTCGCTCCACAGACGCAATTTAAAATCCTCCACCACTCCACTCTCCGTCTCTCCAGATTCATAACGCACAGCGATAATAAATGAATTTTTCACAAAATTATTCAACTACTAAATTGCCCATGGTAACTGAGTATCAGATGAAAGTGATGTGAATTATTAAGTAGGGAAAGTGTTTGTTCTCACCATGGGTGTAATAATTGGCCAAATGAAGAAGAGAGGGGGCGCAGGTTACAGGTTACAGTAAAGGGAGATCTCATAATAAACATCAGCGTTGATGTAAAAATGGGAAAACTCAGTCTGCCGCCGTGGCCTCCAGCTGGGTTGATGGTATCGACCGATTTCCCTGAGGCGGCAGTGTGGGTTTTCTTATGGATACAGAGCTGAGAACATTACAAGGCACTGCTGCACATGTAAAACTGGCAACAGGCCCTCTGGAGCTGGCAAACCACTGCAACAGCCAGCCAGTGTTACACCACCTCACCACATTTTACATAATCAGACAGACAGCGCAGCAGACCACACACTCACACCGCTCCCCTCCAGATCACATCAACTACCTGTCACACTCCTCTCCACAATCATCAGGCTCACTTTGATTGGCTTAGAACCGCCGATTCATGATACTGGAAATATTACAAAGCAAGCTACTTTTCCTTCATTCAAATTCAGTCTTATGCTCCACGCTACACGTTTTCGTTTGAAAACGTATCATATATGCTACGGACTGAGTTTTAGAACATTGCAGAAGCCCTGTTTGCCCTGTTTTAGTTTGAAAACTCGGGGGCTAAGCTTTCGTCTGGATGGGCAAACCGACAAATCGATAATGACGTAGACACAACTGCTTGCTCATTGGGTCTTTTCGGTCACAATGTAGCATTCGCGGATTCAAAAGGCTCCTTTCACATAACCCTCTTCTGGAAGAAAACCACTGGCAATAGGACGCGGTCACACATACCCACATGTCAAGGAAATATCGTGGGTCAAAGTTCACCTAAGTTGAAGTCCACACGAAGCCACGCTGCAATTTTCCTCAGCAAAGGAAGTGACTATTTGCCACTGAAACATTTGCATATGTGACCGCGCCCTTCACCTCAGCTACCAGGGTGGAACGCAACAGACGTAATCAATTACAAGTGTTGTTGACCCTGTTGTCTTTGCTAACAGCTGTTGTTTAGTTCTGCAACGATACAGCTGTTTACATGTGTAGGACGTGAGGAATTATTCAAGCAATCTGCAATAACTTCCGATTCCATGGGCTCATGTATGCTTTCCTGTTCATACCGGCACATGTATGCTCAGTGTATGTGAGTGGTCACGTGACAGGCTTTTCAGGGGTATTTAATTAAAACTGATATGGAGCTAAAACACACAGTGTTTCATACTGTGAAAATACAGTTTTCTAATAAAAACAAAAAAAGTTTCCTTCCCAACCTGTTTTTACTGTCAACTCCCAAAGTTGCTGAAATAAGAAAGCAGCGAAATGTAATGAAATTCATACAGGGGGGCAGAGTTGCAGCAATTTGTAACCATTTCTGACAGGATGAGTTGGCCTCTCCAACTGAAACAGTAATTATGCTTAATGGTCCTTTAATCTGTCCATCAGACAGGAGGTGAGTAGCCGGGTCAGCCTAAAGTGCTCCAGGTGTCACGGAGTGTCAGGGTACAGTCAGAGGGGTGAAGTGCTCCACGAAGAGTGCCACGGCCGCTCGTTTCGGCACACAGCATTAACAGGCTGCAGGACCCAGGCCTCCCTCCAACACACGCTTTAGTCAACAACACATCAAACACCTCACAACCACCTCCTGCATGAAAACACTTACAACTGTACTACAGAGAGACATGCTCCCAGGATGAAGTGAGCAAACAAGTGAGGAAGAGTGTGGACACTTGACGAGTCTGATCTAATTTGATGACGTCCCAGGATTTGGATGACTGATAAACTTCTGAACTGTTGTGTCCAGCTCTTGCCCTGGCTCGCTGCCATTATCATTAATCTGTAACTCCTGAAGGTGGTTTTTTCTTCCAGGTTTTCACAGAAACACAACTGAGGAAAGTGGAAAGTAGGAGCTTGGCTAATTCCAGTTCATATTAGAAATCCCAGGTCATGTCCTGTACATACCTTGACAGTCACGCATGTCTGAGCGCCCCTACTCGGACAAAGCCGCGGTGGAGAGAGAGCATTCCGAGTAGAGAGATGGCACCGGGTCAATCCCAATAGTAATAGCAGAGACACAGGGCCCATACCAAAACAAGGGTGAACAAATAGTACCTTTGTACCCAGAGTCATTTGTACCCGGCTCAGGCTCTTGGCTATCTCAGAGCCTGGCAGATAGAGCTCCTAGTCCCAGCTATGCATCTGCACTTGCTGTATTTGTTATCTTGGACAAGCATTCTCCCTCACCGTTTCCCTGGCCAAATAGAGAGGGGGGAGAAAACGAATCACTCCGAGACTTACTCCTGTTGTTCCCTCAGCTGTCAACACTTCTCACAGACTTCACCCCCGCCTAGCCACATCGATACAGAGAAGTGACTGCCGTTTGCTTTATGATTGCCTTGTTTTATTCTCTCAGCCAGGCTTTTTCTCAGCCCTCACAGCTCTAATCAGGCCGCCTTGCCTGGACAACAGAGCCATTGTCTCTTTAAGTGAAAGAGGCAGTGGATCAGTGAATCCCTTTCCATTTTCCCGCTTTATTAGCCCAGCGGCACACTACTGTTTATACTAGTGGGTATTCTGTGTTTGCTGAGAACAATTACAGTATGACAAATGATCCGTCAATGCCATCTATCAAGCAAGGGCTGACAGGAATCCTATAGACAGGGCAGCCATTCGTCCCCCGCTCCCCATCCTCTGGGGTCCCATGCTTTGGTATCCATGACAACGTGCAAGCCACTTGCCACGCTTGCCACTTCACAGTGAGAGATGAGCGCCCGTGAGTGGCTTTGAAAATTAGCCTTTGACACCCCATGTCCACTACGCTCCCACCCTGCTAGCCTACAGTCCAGCCCCCTTGGGGGGCTTCCGAACAATCCCAACCCCTCTTTCACATTCAGGCTCACACAAACACAAAGGCAGACACATAGCGAGGCGCTACCATAAACATACCTCTCTATGTCTCACGGTGTCAATTTTATTGTGCCTAAGCTATACGATTCTCAACATTAACCTCACAGCTACATTACCTATCCAGCAATGGGAAAGAGAGAGGAGCCCCACCATCGCCAACGTCCATAAAATAGAGGGGGAAATAAAAAGGGTGGAATGGAAAGAGAAAGGTTGAGAAGCGCATGAATGCACATGAGGTGCCAGCTCATTATCAGACAGTCTGAGCCCTTCTTCTAAAATTTCATTAATGTCTTACTTGAAAAATTATGTGTCTCCTAAACGAAGAAAAAACTTAATTAACTGCTGGAAAGTAGTGGCACTTAGCAGTAGCTCACCTTTTGTCTCAATAATACAGGAATGTTGAGTGTAGTGGGAAGGGATTTAAATGTATGTGCAGAACTGAATGTAATTAAGACAAAACTCTGATGTTAAAAAAGGAGATATTCAGGTATATCAGGAGGTCGACACTGAAAACAGAGAGAAAACTCACACAACGGAAATGCAAAAACACCTGCAGAGTTAGAGTAGAATTGAAGTAGACGATGTCGTGGGCCATGCTATGATTCCCATTTGACTCCAAGACACACCTTTTTGGAGATGTGTTTATGCCATAAACTAGACTTGGCAGCTGAGGATCATATTTCTACTGTGAAAGAAACAAACAAAGCTCTGCAAACGCGGTGCACTGTCAGAAGCCCGGTTTTACGGCTTGTGATTAATCATATTTGGAGAAACATTAAAGGGAAAGGAGGAAACTGGCTCCAGCACCAGGAGGTAAGGGTGTCAAGTGATATAACCCACCACTGACATCAAGCAGAGCCAGCTAGCTCATTGATGTGGCAGCGTCTCATTTTCACCAGTTTGGAAGCAGACAGTTTTGCAGCGCCTTGCGGTTCTTAATTATCTTCCGACTTTGTCTAATTCAATCAACACAACTCAGATCTGGCTGCGAAATGGCACTCACATCCCCTCAAGCTCAGCAAGTCACAAAACACTGAATAAGTGGAACAGTCAAACTGACAAAATGGCATAGCACATGAGGAAAAACTGCTATTTTATCTCCCAGGCTGAGACCTCATCCACAAAGGAGCTAGGCGATGAGGGGAAGCTGAGAGGGCGACCAATCAGCTTCTTGTTTTAAGTTACAAGGCTGCGTTCAGACGAGGGGGAGGGGGGGCACAGGAGTCAAGTCATTTGATGACGCTGCAGATGCTGCTTCGCTGAGCAGTGTGAGGTCACTCAGTCAGCTCAAACTCTTTAGGTCCCTTGTTCAGATGCTTCCTGGCGGACCAAATATCCTGTTAACACAAAGGCATCCAATTATGACTGCAGACGTCAGTGTGGTACACTACTTCACACAACTTCCTCACAGCTATGCGTTTTTTATTTAAATGGAACACAAGGCATACATTCAATGAGTGTGTAGGCATACATACAGTGCCTTGCATAAGTATTCACCCCCTTTGGACTTTTCTACATTTTGTCATGGTATAACCACAGATTAAAATTTATTTCATCGTGAGTTTATGTAATGGACCAACACAAAATAGTGCATCATTTGGAAGTGGGGGGAAATATTACATGGATTTCACAATTATTTACAAATAAAAATCTGAAAAGTGTTGAGTGCATATGTATTCACCCCCTTTACTGTGAAACTCCTAACAAAGATCTGGTGCGACCAATTGCATTCACAAGTCACATTTGCAAGTCACATAATTAGTAAATAGGGTCCACCTGTCTGCAATTTAATCTCAGTATAAATACACCTGTTCTGTGACGGACTCAGAGTTTGTTGGAGATCATTACTGAACAAACAGCATCATGAAGACCAAGGAGCTCACCAAACAGGTCAGGGATAAAGTTGTGGAGAAATATGAAGCAGGGTTAGGTTATAAAAAAATATCCAGAGCTTTGAACATCTCTCTGAGCACCATCAAATCCATCATAAGAAAATGGAAAGAATATGGCACAACCGCAAACCTACCAAGAGGAGGCCGTCCACCCAAACTGAAGAGTCGGACAAGGAGAAAATTAATCAGAGAAGCAACCAGTAGGCCCATGGTTACTCTGGAGGAGTTGCAGAGATCCACAGCTGAGGTGGGAGAATCTGTCCACAGGACAACTATTAGTCGTCTACTCCACAAATCTGGCCTTTATGGAAGAGTGGCAAGAAGAAAGCCATTGTTGAAAGGGATCCATAAAAAATCCCGTTTGGAGTTTGCCAGAAGCCATGTGGGAGACACAGCAAACATGTGGAAGAAGGTGCTCTGGTCAGATGAGACCAAAATTGAACTTTTTGGCCTCAATGCTAAACGCTATGTGTGGCGAAAACCCAACACTGCCCATCACCCTGAGCACACCATCCCAACAGTGAAACATGGTGGTGGTAGCATCATGCTGTGGGGATGCTTCTCTTCAGCAGGTACAGGGAAACTGGTCAGAATAGAGGGAAAGATGGATGGAGCCAAATACAGGGAAATCCTTGAAGAAAATCTGATGCAGTCTGCAAAAGACTTGAGACTGGGGCGGAGGTTCATCTTCAAGCAGGACAATGACCCTACACATACAGCCAGAGCTACAAAGGAATGGTTTGGATTAAAGAATGTTAATGTCTTAAAATGGCCCAGTCAAAGCCCAGACCTCAATCCAATAGAGAATCTATGGCAAGACTTGAAGATTGCGGTTCACAGACGGTCTCCATCCAATCTGACTGAGCTTCATCTTTTTTGCCAAGAAGAATGGACAAACCTTTCCATCTCTAGATGTGCAAAGCTGGTAGAGACATACCCCAAAAGACTTGCAGCTGTAATTGCAGCGAAAGGGGGTTCTACCAAGTATTGACACAGGGGGGTGAATACTTATGCACCCAACAGATGTCAACTTTTTTGTTCTCATTATTGTTTGTGTCACAATAAAATTTATTTTGCACCTCCAAAGTACTATGCATGTTTTGTTGATCAAACGGGAACAAGTTTATTTAAGTCTATTTGAATTCCAGTTAGTAACAGTACATAATGGGAAAAAGTCCAAGGGGGGTGAATACTTATGCAAGGCACTGTAAATGCCCACACACAGAGAATTTAAAAGGTCACTAGGGAATAAATTGTTTACCAATTTGCAGTCTAAAAAGTAAGTGACATGATGAGAGAGGGTGGGATGGCTTACCCCCCACCCCACCCAACCCACCCATCCCCACCCCCCACAAAGAAATGCCTTTCCACATCACAGCTATTCCCACCCATGCACCTCTCATTTAATTCCAAGGGCCACCGCATTATTAGATTTTGACATTATTAGCTCAAATAGCGGAGAGGCCTCGCTGTCATTATAAAGCCTTTACTTTCTCGCTGACTGCCAAATCTGTTTTGCACTAGCTACAAACTGCCAAACGCAACAATGGCAGATTAGTGAAGCCCTTCTCCTGTTGCAGCAGAGGTTAATGTAAAGTGACAGGGCTAAGTCCGCTCCGATTAAGTATGCTGAGAGATATTACAGCAGTTTGTTACATCAGATCGTTATTGGATTAAACAGCATGCACAACAATGAAAGTTTAATTTTAATTTTCAGTAGGAATATAAAACATGCTCTCAAAGCACTCCTGTCAGAACAAAGGAACCATTATAATACCTTCTTGTTTTCGCTTCCCCCTTTGCCATTACTAAAGTGGCAGACATGGGGAAAAATGATGGTAAACGAGGATGTCAACCTTTGGATTTTTTCGCCCTGAAGATAATACATTATTTATAAACCAACAACATTCAACTGCACTTCAAAAACAAGGATTTGGTAAGCTAAAGAGAGGGATGTATTAGATACCAAAAGCTACAAGAGCAATGTCATGTCACCACCCCTCCAATTTTTAGGTTTGGTCATCTACCTCTGAGCCCAGTCAGCCACTGCTTTGTAAGAGGTCACTGAACCTGACCAATAAGCGGTTATTAATTTGCACAGAGTCATCCATTAGCCCATCCAATGTTTATGACCATCTTCTTTATTAGATGAGTTATCAGCTGTCCATATCCGGCAGAAAAAGGGACTTTATCATCCGGACTCCAACACCACTTCCCAGAAGGTGATGGCGTATTGAACCAGGTACAGTGAACCTGAGGCCCGTCGCGGGGAGCTGATCTGCCAGTCTCCTGGGGTATTCCCCACTGTCCCGTTAATGCCGATAAATCTCAGTGCTTTACGATTAGGTACATAAAATGAGTCATAGATCTGGACGGTAAATAAGAGCTTGTCAGTGGGGCTGACGCCAGGCCCAGCTCCTCCTCCACCTCCCTCTCTGCCAGATAGTCCCTCTGTAACCCAGCCGTCAGACTTCTGCTATTGAGCTGGGGCTAAAAAGGCTCCAATAAATAAGCGTGATATTTCCCTCAGGATGTCTACGGTGCCACCCTGAAGCATGCTTGCATACGCTGAACAAACAAAAAGGTCCGGCATTAGGAACAGGACTGTCTGCATACCGTGTTTTATTTCTTGTTTTTCAAAATCATCTTCAAAATGTTTTTTTGCGCTTGTTGTTTTAATTACTACTCTCAGATAGAAGCCAGGAAGTCAATGGATCAATCCATCTCAAGTATATTCAAACTGTATGCTGGACTCCACGACACTGATGTCTTTTAATGGACCTGCGATCCATACTCGCAATTAAGCATGCAAAATCTCCCCATTAAGTAACTCCACTTACAGCATATTTACTCTGGTGCTGTTTGGGTGTTTTTCAGAGGGCATCTTCCGCAAAGCTGAGAGAGCAGCGGCGAGATGAGCTGAGGGAGGAGTGATGGTCTCCAAATGCACGAACACAATGATGGACACTTCCTCTGCAGCGCCAGCTAATCATTGTTGCCGATTCGTTTACACTGGTCCAAAATGACTCCCTGAATGACCACCTTTGCATATTAAACAGACAAACAGACAATAGGGACACAGTGTTGGAGGACATGAGAGCAGCTAAACACCGGCACTGTCATGATAGTCTTGGGAGGAGCAGGCTCATAATACTTTATGTACAAACGGGAATTCGCTGGCTGATTGATAGCATATTAAACAGAATTGTGTTACTGCCTATCCACTGCACAATTTGACAAGGCACCTGCAAAACTGTTTTCAACATACATCAGCACCTATTCAGCATAACTGTATATGAAGTGCATTGCATCCCTCTGTACCCGAGAAAAGGAGGCTATCAGGAGAGGGAGGTCTGGGGAGGAAAGCAGAGAATGTGCATGGCTAGAGGCACGCAATCAACTAAGAATTCAAAATCTCGCCCAGTTTGTACAGTTCTATAATCAGAGAGCAAAGAAGGAAAACAACCCCAATGGCACTGCAGCAAAAAAGATTCAACTAATTCTGATTATTACTCCTTGGTGAAAGCATTGCTGCTTTTTGCATAAGTTTGATGTTTAATAGGGAAGATTAGACAGAGAACAGGGTTTATGTCATGTCTGATCACTATAAAAGCCTCTCTTACAAGTTACACCATCTTATTCTTCTTATTATTATTATGGTGTTTCATCTATTTTCACTCTGGAAAAACTGGAGCACCAAAACTATAAATCAAAAGTAAAGCTACACAGAATAAATGTAATATAACTCATTCATTAGACTTATGAAAGTGTAATGTAATTTAGATGAAATTGTATTTCAGCCCACAGATTAGACTAGTGACGTAATGTGAAAAATATTATAATTATTGTATATATATAATTCATCCATCAATTTTAGCTCCATTTGGTTGGTTTGCCTCTTCACTGATAATAAGGAAATTATCATTATTGAGTTCTACTCGTACCTTATAAAGGATACAAATGTTAGTTTATTTATGCTTCGGGTTGCCCTTAAACAGAAGAGACCAGGGAACGTAATCACAGTGGAATCAAAGAACAAAGTACCAACACGTAATTATATCTATATATCAAAATGCTATTCTGCCTGTATGGCATCATGCCAACATGATGCCATTTTGTCACAATAATGTCAACATGTTGCATGCAAGCATACCATTATATTACAGAGTCAAAATGTCATTATGGTATGTCAATGCAATTTGCCAACATAATGTCAATGTAGAAAGGTGTCATTCAATATGTCATTATGTCAACCGCTGCAGTCAATATGCTAGGACAGCAATAAATAACATCAGATCAAAACATATACGCCAATTTGTCAATACGCCAATTTGTCAATACGTCAATACGTCAATAAGTTAATATGTCAATAACCAATAAATCAATAAGTCAATATGCTGATATGTCAATATGTCAATACACCAGTAGGTCAATAAGTCAATATGTAAGTATGTGACATTATGAGAGTGTACTATAAATGGGTTGTTGCAATAAAGCCAAAATCAGGCAAAGACAACATCATGCTGGTGTATTTATTTTATGTTGTATGTCTCATGATGTCACCATTTTGCACATGGTGGCAATTATTAATAATTTCACCAGCCTTCTTCTACACATTGATACATTTGCATACATCTTCTTTATGTTCGAGTGACTCAAGACTATAAATGGGTTTTGGTACAGCATGTAATTTATCTGCTCTAAGCCAATCCATTTTGGATGTGGCATGTGAGTTAATGAATTCAGTACTGACATAAATAAAAACAAATTTAAAAATTGCCCATCCGGTACACAAATTTTTTTTCTTCTAAAACTTGACCCCTCATCGTCTTGGGGGCAAAGACCAATCCCATATCAAATTTGTTTCTGTGAAATTCAAAACGTAAGCAGCTACAAATCAATATCTATAACTCCATAATAGTTATTTTAAAATCAACCCCTCCAGCACATGTACTTCTGCTTGTAGTTACTATTATTGCTGTTATTTTTATTATGCATGTGCAGAGAGGAACCATTAAAGCCGACAAAAATGAGATGATAGTTTAGCTTTTACTGTCTATGGTACGTGGGTGACATGAAAACTATTTTCAAGTAGCATGGAAAAAGTGATATTTTATATTTACAAGTAGGTTCATATTTTAATTTTATTTGAGAAATCCTTTTGTTGCAATAAATCTATGCAACCCCATCAGGGTGGAACAGTATATATATCCCAACATTTGTGTTTGTCAAGTTAAACATTTTACTCTTTTTTAAGGACGTTACCAATTCAATTTTTTATGAACATATATATTTCAAAGTGTTTTTGTATATGCATGCATTTGATCTGTATATGCATTCAGGCTGAAATATACTGCATCCCTGTTTTCTTTTTGCAGTACAGTTTTACAGTTTCCAGGACTTCTCCATATTGTCCCACACTGTTTATTTGTCTTGAAAATGTCACCTGTACCCTAAAGATTAATAACGCAGCCCACCGTAAACAAGTTCTTCATCCCCATCTTTTCACGCAGCAGGATCTTGAAAGTGATCACACAAAGAACTCTTGGTGGCTGAGTATTTAAGAACCAGATGTGCTAAAATGACGACCACACTGAGGAGGGATTATCTCCTCATAATTCTGCCTTCGTATCAAGTCATAACTAGACGTCGTCAGCAGTTCCAGAGAGGTTCTGAACATTAAGTTTATGGGCTCCTCATTATTTAACATGTTAGGGTCTCCCTACAGCCCAATGAAATTTTGATGGCAGTATTACAGCCAGTTTGTTGGCTCCTCACTCCTACTCACTACTTATGCAGATGCGAATGGGTAAGAGAAGTCTCTTTGGACAGACCTACGTTAGCACAGGAAAATACATTACACTAATCCACCTTTCTGCACTGATGTGTATAAATATTTTTGACTGATGATCTACAGGGCACCATCAGCGAGCACTGAATTTGCTGCAGCCTTGATGGAGGCTGGCCGTGTTGTTGTTGTTGTTGCATGAACAGTCCAGACCCCTGCCTGGACAGGCCAAGGACTGCAGTGGTGCAGTGATCTGAGCTTGTCGTTTCCTGCCCCCCCATCTGCATACAGTAAAAAACAAACATTCCTGTAAATAAAGACGGCTGTCCAGCAACTGTCTTCCCGGCGACAATGGTATTGACCGTAGTCAGATGCTCCGCTGATTAAAAATTGATCCATTTTGAAAAATCTAATCAACTGAATAGGATTCTTTCATATGTGGGGTGGAGTTGGGTGCGTTTTTCTGGGGGTGGAGAGGGCTGAGCAGCTGCTGACATAGAGGCAGACCTGTTATTAACCCCTGCACCTCCATGCAACCCCCTGCACCCTACTCCCCAGTTCACATCCCCCTGCGCCCCGGGACTAGACATGGCCCAGACGGTATGAATTATTCAGCAGTCTGCGTGAGGCTCCGGCCACTTGGCCTATTAAAGCATACCAGTAGAGGCTAGTTACTCTAATGGCCAGTCCAGAGGAGCCCCATTTCCCAGTGGACTGGAGAAGGGCTGCTAACGCTAGGCTGCAGGGGATATGGGAGCAAATTCATCAGGGGGTGAGGTCGCGGCAGGTTAATGATGCCGCACGTCTAGACGGACGCTGGACTCACACCCTGCCCAAAAGGCAGTGGGGGATGGGATGCAATAATATTTTTATCTTTGAAGGAGAACCAGCCCTGCAATATTAAGTCTTGGGGCTTATTTATGAAAGAGCAACATTGTTGACTTTAACCGTGGTCCGCAATTGACCTGAGCTTCCCCCTTAAAAAATAACAGAGCACAAAGAATATATCCAGAATAGCATTTTTGACCAGACTCAGATATTACATTATATTCTAGTAGTCCTCCTTTTATTTAAGGCTAAATTAAAAGGAAGCGCAGAAACAGATGGATGAAATTAACCGACATAAAGTGGCTGCACAACATTCATAATAGAGAGATTAACAGATTGTCTACACAACCCAACTCTGATTACACAACCCCTTATCATTGCACAAACAACCCCAACAGCTGGAGAGGGTCTTCAACTCCAGCACAAAGTCACTCTGTAATCAGGGCAACTCCCCCAGAGAGATGGGGAAAGAAGCTCAGGGTGCGACTCTCCTTTTCAGAGCAGCTCAGTTGCCATGTGGTCTATCACCTTGGTGATCACGTGCAACCCCTTGGTGTCAGTGAGGGTGTAAACACAGAAGTAAACACAGGCAGAAAAAAATGACCCCCTGGGTGCACGCAGATGATCCAGTCAACAACAGCAGAATACATGAACCTGGCACCTACCTGGAGGATTGGTAATGGAGAAAGCTCTCAGACAAAAAGTAATCATTGTTGCACCGGAACACCCAGGCATCACTCACTGAGAGGACAAACCCATAATAAAGTCCAGGCAGAGAGGCAGAGGAAGGTGTTCTTATTATCATCCACTAGAGATTTATGTCTTTGACTGAGTGGGCTTGATAAGTCTGATGAAGCGGAATGCGCTTAGCCTTCGATAGGTACTATCTGTGTTGGACTGCACCACCACAAGGCACGCTCGTCCCTTATCCAGGATCTGATGCCAAGCACATTTACTGTTGAGGTCAACATCGCTGCCATGATTGAGCCAAACCAAGGGCATCCTGTGGAAGGCTACAGAAGGGGGGGCAGACACACCCTGCACCCATTTACACAAATGTAATTTCCCCAGCTCCTCTCACTCAAGGTGACCAAGCACATAATTCAGAGATCTCTGCGAGAAGATCGAGACGGCCCCATCGCAGCAAAGATCCTCATACATTCAGAATCAAGTCGGCAAAAAGCAAGCAGAATGAGGAGCTCCTGCAAAACTACAAGACCTCCATTCATACAGCCAAGCAAATATGTGGAAAAATGTGCGGGCCAAGCACAGAACCACATGCATGGCAAATCATTTTTCTTGGCTGCAGCTACAAATCATATGCTTGCTTATCATAAAGAAACACTGTATCACAGACTAAATATTGGTACTGCATTAATAGTCAACTGGATTATTTCCATATAGCGTCAGGCTGAGATGAAATATTGCACGGATAAACATTCCTGTGAGGTCTGTACAGATATCCTGCAGTCAAGCACTCAGGAGCACCCAGAGGACTGTCCACTTCACGTATACATCCCCTGGTTTGTCATACAACTTGACCCCCCCCACCCCCCAACCAAATTTTAGTTCCTTAGGCACACTCCTCCTCATGCCGCATACAGCAGAAGCCTGGAGCAATGTTTAGCTAAACCTGCTGGCCTACGTAGGCAGGGAGAGTCCCCAGAGGGCTGAACAATCAGACAATTTCAAGATCATGAAGCATTAAACCAATCCCGGCAGGGTACACTAATTAAACAGCCGAGCCCGGCACAGCCAACCAATCCCCACAGAGCAATTAAATCCATCCCTTCTAAAACACTGTGGAACCTGTCTGGGGAAAACTGCCGGGGAGTGAGAGAGAGCGAGAAAGAGGGAGAGAGTTAGCGAGGGGAGGGAAGGAAAATATCATAAAATTCATCTGGAAAAAAAATTGAAAAAAAACTATAGGGGGAATGCAGCAGGAGGCTAACAAGGGGAATTGAAAAAGGAGAGACTCTATTCAGCTCTTTGTTCTTTCCTCTCTTTTTTTGCATTAAGATTCAAAATGTCTGCTTTTTCTCTCCGCTTAGGAGGCGGCGGGGGGGGAGAGTCTGTGACCACATTTAAATGCAAAAAATAGTGACCCTGTTGCGATCAAAAGTTGCATATTTAATTAAGATTACAAGGTCTGGAAAGCACTCGTGAGACTGAGCGGAAAGACAGAATAGCCTCAAGGCCTATATTACACACCGGCAGAGCTCCTAACACAGTTGCAAACCCTAATCAATACCCCGATGCCCTCCACTACGAAAGTAAATGAACAGGTGACAATGGAGGCGTGACATCACAGGGCTTTTCAGGGAACAACAAACCAGATAGAGAGAGAGACAGGAGGCAGTGGGGAGATGCAGACAGATTTTAGGTTAATACCGTACCTGCTACATACCAGCGATAACTCATTAGACTGAGTGTGTTAACATAAATAAATGCTGACATTAATAATGGATAATTAATTAATAGCGCATTTTTTTCCCAAATTTTGTATAGCCGGATCTGCAAATTTTCCAGCAGTGTTGTTCCCCCGGGACTGTATATTCTGTGTTGTGGAGGAGGTTATGATTCGGGCGAAAGCGGCTGTGAACCGGAGGTGTGGACAGGGAGATAGACTTGCTCTCTTCTCCCCCCCCCGACTGAGGCGGCGTATAAATCACAGAGCCCCAGCTTCATGTCTCCACTTCCTGTTCCTCTCCATTAAAAATGATAAACTGTACCTCTTGAAGCCACTCGCTCGCTTTAGGGTCCCAGTCTGCACCTTCCTTGGTGAAGAAGCGCGAGTGCGCGGCTCAGATTTATTCTATCCCCTCCCATTGTTGGGGATGAATAAGAGAGTAATTAACTGTGTGGGGGTAGCAGCTGCACAAAGACAAGACCATCGAACACAACACGCCTGATCCATCTGCTTTTTGCTATAACACACCTTTTGTAATATTTTGACAAATAAGAGCACATCTGCTTAGTAATAACAAATGCTGGTTTAATACTCAAAAGACCGCCAAGAGGCCGTCGTTCCTGGGTCTCCCGTCTTCCCACTTAAATTAGGACAAATGGGTCTTACATATGGGTGGCATGCACAGGACTACTATTCCCCCAGTCTGGTAAACACACTTGTGAGCAGTGGCACATAATGAGAGCGGCTGAGATCCCCGAAGACAACCTGGAGAAGGTTAGTGAAGCATTGATCTCACGAGCGTGCCGGGCCCAGGAGCACCCTTCACACCATGCTAACCCATGACAACCGACATTAGAGCACCCACACAAAAGACAGGTACTCGCACAGTAGGGGGGAAGAAAGGGAATACTTTCAGTCAATGAGGTGGAAACGATAAAGAAGTGAAATAGAGCAAGTGAAACCCCATCACTGAAAGCCTGACGCTGCCACAGCATGCATAGAGAGAGAGAGAGAGAGAGAGAGAGAGAGAGAGAGAGAGACAGAGAGAGACAGCGCGACAGAGACTAAGAGGGGCAGGGCAGTGGGAGTCACTGTAAGCCTGGTAAAATGAACAAGAAACGACTGGTTCTCAATACGTCTGCAGTGGCGTCAGACAGTCAAAACAAATAAAGCCAAGGCCACGGCGGAGAAACGCAGCTCAATATGAACTCGCTGGGCAGGGGACCCGCTGTCAGCAGGGAGAGAGGACACAGCTTCATACCCATGCCGATGAGCCATTACCTCTCTCCTCCTGATGCTTCCGCCTGCCTCACTGTGAGGGAAGAGGAGGCTGCCCTACCACCATGGAGCCATCCTCCAGCAGACTAATGTGTCCCTGAAGTTTTGTTAAAGCTGGTTATTTACTCCTACAAAGCAATTGCTACAGCCTAGGGGCAGCAGATCGGAGAACGCGCTGCTATGAAAAATATGAAGCGCTGTCAACTACCAAGGGGGCGTTTCTGCTAAAACAGTGGAGGTGCTGCTTTTCTGGCACAGCGCTTCATAAAAGGAGACGGGAAAAGAGCGAGCCTTGGAAAAAACACTGAGGCAGGTTTAGGGCTGCAGACCAACGCAGGACAATGACAGCTTAGCGTTCATTAGCCACAACAAATCCTGATCAAAACTGTTCAGCAATATGACCGTGTAATGTGAACAATTACAGCTGCTCGGGTTCAGCTTACCCAAATTCCAAAAGCGTTTCCTCACATAATTCTTCCTGTATCTTGTCATGATGATAGATTCTGTTTTATTTAATCAGATTTAGTGAAATGATCTTTTGAGATATCCACTCAATCCCAATAAATCTGAAGCTGTCGCATTTAATAGAAACGTCTTTTTTCCAGATAAGCAAGGTCCCTGTAACAACAGCAACAGATTTCAGAGGGGACATTTTTTTCATAGAAACTAAATTCAATGAAAACTATTCACCGGTAGGCCAGTGAACTTTAATCCCTGATCCACAAACGTGGTACGTTATCTAAGCCCTATACGGCTATCTCCTAGAACTCAGTCATTTTGGTCATTTTAGCGACTCATATGATTTGAGATGGGAAGAAATCTTAAAAAAAAAAATCTTGAGTAAATCATGTTTTTACTTCTTTTGGACACACGTTTGGTCATTTTTCCTCGTTACAGTTTATTTTAGCAGATTGCGTATTTTTAACATTCCTCCCGTAACAAGTTGAATGAGCCAATCAGTGAAATGTCTAATTTCAGAGGGATACCGAGATAGACAACCTTAAGGTCTTGGAACAGGTTAAGTTTCTTGAAAGACTTTTGCAGCAGCTTTTTGAAACGTGTGAACATAGAAAAGGAAATTGCATTTACTAGTACTGTATCAATGTAGAGGTTAGGGAAAGTAAAACTAAAACTATCTACGTGACAGGATACCTCAAGAGGATAAGTAGGAAATATATCTTTCTTGCACTTTTTGTGTGAAGCAAACCATCATGAGTTCATAAAATGAAAGCTTTCACAACATTTCAAGTAACAATCGCAGACACCGACGAAAAACATCATCACATCCGCCGCTTATCAAACTGCAGCACATACAGGAGTCTGTAAACAGGAGCACAACCAAAGCAAAATGATTGGATAGGTATGGAAATCTGCTTGAAGGAAGGTCAAAGTGATTAAGCTGACATTAATGACAGGCCTAGTCTTCCTGTGAGAATGCTCACCGTAGCTGTCTCTAAACCCATTTGTCATTCTGCTTCCAACGCTGAAGCATCTGCTTTGAAGTCTCTACCACTAATGCTACACAGAGAGGTTAAACAGCTTAATGCTGAAGTCTGTTTCACTCCTCTCGCTCTCTAATGTTCGCTGCGTTTTACGTATCGGGGTTATGGCTCCTGGATTTCACATCTCAATTTGCCCCAGATAGTCTTGTAAAAGCTGCCGTCTTTCTTATTTGCTTTGTTGTCACTGTCAAAGGAAGAGAGAGGTACACCAAAGGATATGGGACCGTGACAGACACGTCCCACCCATCTATTCACACAAGTGGTAATAATGAAAGCATGTTAAGAAATGTTTATATGAGAGGCAACGCGTGACTCAAACCAATGCTTATTACGATGATGTAGAGCTTAAATCTGCTGAAGATTTGAAAAGGCCAGACAACAAAAAGACAAATCTTAGAAAAATGAGATAATGAGCACATACAGCAGCATCTGTGGAGGTCAATCTCAAAGCCTTTCATATCTATCACAGCATATGAATGAAATGACACGATCATTATGAGAAAGAACAAGAGATGCGAGGCACTCTGGACCGACTTACTCGCCGCTACAATGATATTATACTGATGCATGTGGCATTAACAGCATCGGCAAACAAACAAACACGAAAATGAAAGCATGAATGAAAGGGAGACAGCGACGGATTTTTTACAGGCAATTTGAGATTGCACGGTTAGTGTTTGTGTGTGTGTGTGTGCGTGTGTGTGTGTGGGATTGTGGGGTGTGGAGGGAAGTCTGGAGCTACTGGCAAACAGCACACAGAGCAGGCTGGCAGAGGAGGCAGCCAGGCTCGCAGGCTGCAAAGCAATTTCACTGTTTGGCAATACTGTTGTCTCTGTGTGTGGATTAGAGCTGACACCAGAGCAACTGAGTCATGCTAAATGTAGTACAATCACAAGCTTTTGTTCCTGATCTAAAAGCCCACTGCCTTTTTAGATGCATGGAAGAGAGAGGGAGAGAGAGAGAGTGGAAACAAGGCAATGGAAATGGCAACAACTCAGCGGGGCATTATTTCGCCATATGAGCGCAGCATTGCGACATCCCTAAAAACAATACAGGGATTAAAGTAGCTCGTAGTAAAAGGCACGTAGCCAAAGTTTTCCAAAGACAAGTCTTTTTGCACTGCTTGGATAACATCCATGCAAATCCCTTTTCACTGTATATAAAGGCCAATTAAAAGGTAGTGATAAGGGTATTATATTAATGCTCCATTTAAAACTTTCTACTGACAGAAAAAACTAACATACATGGCTGTAATCAAACTGTACTTCAACCTGGTCCACACCTTCTCATCACCTGGCTCTGCGAAGTCTTCCTACACGCTTTCTCTCTCTCTCTCCCTCTCTCTCTCTCCGGGTACCGTATTGGCCCAGAGTTGTTTTTGGGCCTGGCAGGACCTGGCAGGACAAACCCTGACCCGTCCTTTTCATGCTCGCCCACGGAAATGCCATCTGGCTGGTGTGAATGATTACCACAGCAACGGCCAGGTGACCTGCAGCCAGCGGGAACCAAGGTCACTCCACCTCAGCGCTTCGCACTTTCCCTGCCCTCTTTTCATCAGCCTGCAGGTGAATTATTCATCCTGTTCAACTCGGAGGCACAAATCTTCAGCACAAACACACAGAGAGAAAAAAAACTGCAAACTCAAGTCTTTCTGATACAATAACGTAATAAGAACCTCAACGTTACAGAGTGAACTGCTCATATATATAGCTTGTGGGTGTCCTCAGATATAGTACAAATATTATTATATATGGTGACACAGCTGCGATGATTTTACACGGGCAGCAACCGGTTCCCACCATGACTGAATGAGAAATAAGTGAATTAATTGATTTCAGACACATGTAGCAGAGGGTGTCACATTTAAGCTACAGGCATGGTTGCAACAAGCGGCTAGTGAGAATATTTACCAGAGCCGCTGTCAATAAGATAATGTGATCAGATCCGTGCTGGCTGTGTGAAATAGTAATCGGTTTCAGTGGAGACATACAGAGTTTTTTTAACACTTTCAACACGTGTGTGGCGTGTGCTACGACACATCTGTAACGTGTGTGAAGGGATCAGCAGCACCACTCTGACCAACCCTAACAAACGGGTTCAGAAAGTATCACACACAGAGCACTTTACACAACCGATCACTGAGGTTAAACTCAATGTATACTCCCAACCACAGTTATTATCAAATCCATACGTGCATTACGGGTTAAGTTTAAAACCGAGACTAATACACACGTATTTCCACAAGTAGACAGTTATACAAAGTAAATAGTTTGCAGGATTTAACAGGTGATCAAGAAGTGGTTTACTTATGGTTTAACTACTATAGAAGTATGAGAGTCTGTGCAACGGAGGTAAATCTATAGATGATTTCCATTCCATGTTGGAATTATTTATCCATTTTATATAAGATGGCATACCATGATTTCCTCTATATCAAGGGATTTCAAAGTGTATCGTTCGTGTCTATTTGATGTGAGGATAAACTCATCAAATGGAACACAAGCATCAGTTAACACTTTTCTGCAGGTATCATGAATATTTCCTTATATCAGTTGTTGTTTGTCTTATATTGATTACAGACTGGAGGCTGCCCTTTATTGTAATTAGAATTATTATTATAAACCAGTAGATCACTGCTCATGACACTGGGTAATAGCTCAGGCATCCTTAAGGGCCAGTTCAGATGCAGCTCCCAAGTTAGTCCGTCACATTTAATGGAAAAACCTTGAACGCATGCATCTATCAGAAATGTTACACGGTCCAGTGGAGCCGGGGTGAAAGGGATGGGAGCCTGCGGAGAGGACGCTACATGAAGCCCGCAACAACAAAAACAACATCAACAACAACAATAGCTCCAACCTCCAACCCCTCTCTCTCTGGATCCCTGCCCGGCTGAGAGAGAGGTGTCCGGCGGCTGGGAGCCGGGGCAGCGCTCGGTCAGAAACAAGCGAGACAACGGAGAGCCGTGCATGCAGCAGCAGATACGAGCTCTCCCTCTCCGGCGGTGCTTTCCCGAGGAGCCCGGGCTGCCATGCTCCTGTCACCCCTCATGTTACAGGACATCAGTCAAACGGCAGAGACGGTGCCCTTGCGCCGGCCGAGGCTGATTTACAAACATTAGCGGGGAATACAATTACACCCCCCCCCCCCCCCCTCCTCCGCTACTCTGCTCCCCGGGCCGAGCAGCCCTCTGCGGATCCGGGAGGAGAGGATGGAGGAGAGGGGAAGAAGAGGGGAAGAGGTGGGGTGGACACCGGAGATAGCGTTTAGCTTTTCCCCTCATTTCAACGTTTCGCCTTCAGGAGCCTTGCGAGCGATCATAAATTCAACTTTCTGCGGGGTTAAGCTAGAGGCTCACACGGAGCGGACATGCTAGGTACCCGGACAGTGTGTGTGTCTGTGTGTATGTTATGGATGTGATACAAACAAACCGCTCACCTGCCACATCCTCCACGTTAGCAGACACAAGCATGTCAGCGACACAACACAGTCTGGGTTTTAAACTCACACCCGCTTCTTCCCGCTGCTCTGAGAGCAGCCAGCCCGCTGCCTACACACACGGAAACGTCCCCTAGCATCGGCTAACGGCCGCTGAATAAACTTTACAAATCTCTCATTTCACTTCACAACGCGCGCATTTGTCTGATCGCAAAACACGCGAAACGACGACATGCCCCGAAGTGGGACTATATCCTGCCGAGAGGTGCGGCGGCTGAACGCAGCGTCCGTCGACACAAACCGCATAAAACATTAAGCTGCGTGAAAAAGTTACGGGCTACGTCCAAGAACCTGCGCATTAAAAAGTTTCCGTGCGTGTGAGCGCCGGTGCTGCTGGAGGACAGCGGAGGGGAAAAGGCAGAAAGCAGGAGAAAAGCCAGCGGGTGTAAACGGCAGTGCTGTCCGCGGTGCTGATCCCAGATCGGTGAGGCTAACACACAGGCTGCTGCTGCTGCTGCTGCTGCTCCGCGGTCCCTCCACCGCTGATCAATGATTGAACTGAACAAAGGCAGAACAGGATCAATTTCTAATAACTATCAATGCAAGCAACGCCGGCTTCCGCGGCTCGTTCGCCCCGAAAACGAGTCGACAGGCGGCGGGACACGTCGAGGGGACGTACCGCTGCGAAAATAAGCCGAGAAAGGTGAGAATAGCACTAACCTGAAGCCGCCGTAGATCAAATTTCTTCCAATATTGAAACATCGATCCTACATCGGCGGCCATCTTGGGGGATATTGAGGAGATTTTTTTCAGCGGCTGCAATAAATATGTGGGCTGGATTCCCCCCTCGTTAAACAGCGATCACTGGTCCCACTTTTAAAAAAAACAACACACGAACACGCTCGACACGCGAGTCCACGGAAATGTTTGACAAGTCTGACAACATGTTTTTTTTGCAGTAAGAAGGAAAAGAAAAAAAAAGTAGACGCTGTATTTTTTTGGCGAACAGCCCGGGTTTGAGGAAAAAAAGTCAAAAGAGCAAAGTGTGTCCGCGCCTCCGTCCTCAACATTAACTGGACAATTGCACCTGATTTTGCTTTGGCAAAGTTATCAATACTGACGTAAAGCCCCAGTTTGATCGATAGCGTCTGGAAAAGGGAAGGAGATGATGATGTGTAGATTAGTGGAGTTCAGGGAATTTAGCCAAGCCTACTTTTCTTTCTCTTTTTTTAAAATCCTGTTTATTGCAGGGGCTCATGGGGACGTGAAATTAAAAACAGCTTACTTTATTGACACATGTAGTCTAATAGTTTTTAGGATCCTCTGCATGAGGTTTTATCAGCACACTGCAGATTAGACAAAATACATATCAAACATATGTGTCAATATCTTCGAATCGCATTTAACATAGATACCATGTATAGAAAAACAACGTTCTTCAAGGGTTATTCTTTCAATGCACGTGCTATGCACAAGTTAACACGATTTAAGTAGGTTATTTTGTTTTTACATTAATTTTAAAAACCCTATTTATCATAAATATTAAAACACCTTTAAGTCTAAGCCCCATTTGGTCATATTTAATATGTTTTGATTATGCATTTGTTTACTACATGGATTAAAATTATGAATGTATTCAATATAGCATAATAGAAATATGGTTTTAAATAAGTTATAATTTTGTTTAATTGTGCATTCAAGAAGGTGAAATCATGCATGTATGCGTTATAAGATCATAAAAACACCCTTTTAAATGGGACAAAATATTTTTTTACGTAATGAAGCCAAGCATGGTGGCAGCAGCTTCAAAGAAGATATAATCTGTCACAAATTATTTCTGAGTGTAACTTGACATAGTGATGTTACTCTTTATCCATTTTAAAAGAACTCATTCCTCTGGTCAGGGAGCACATGCAGGATGCTGTGCTGCCGCGACACTACAGTGCCAGGTGCTCCCCCTGCTGACACCGCACGCTCTCACAGGAGCAAGGTTATGTGCAAATGAGCATTGTGTGATTTCCCCCATTCATTATTCCATTATCAGTGAGGGAAGGTATCCATCACAAGCAATGCTTTTAGTCCACGTTCCACCTCCTGATCACCGCGCACAAGCCCCACTGCGTACAGTAGCTCGGAGCTGATATCCCTCATGAAAATCAGTCCCAGGTAGAAAATAATATCCTCATGAGTCATATTCTCAGCACCTTGGGGGGACAATGACATATCCCTCTGCCATAAACAAACACCCAAGGGGAACGTGCAGGAAGACTATTAAAGGTTTTGCTTATTGCATTTGGTGTGTGGCTGAAGGGTGACGCTTAAATGCTGGATTCAAATATGACAGGGAAGATAGTGAGAAGCCAGGATTCACAATTAGGCTACAGAAGATAGTTTTAACATTCTACAACACATTAGTGGAGATGATAATTAGTACATTAAAGAAATAGCACATCTGTCCACACTTTGGTGATGGTGAAGTCTTATGATTTCCTGACCTTTTGAAACATCCTTCACAGAGAGTTAAGCATTAATGTTAATTAACATTTGAGTAAAGGATGTGATCTCTGCACAGCACATTATGTAATTAGATCATTTCCCCCTATACAGTTTCTCTCTGAGAGAAACACTTTAACAGCAGGGTGAGAGAGGCAGGGTCACCGGAGTGACACTGGAACAGCCTGAAGCCCTTGACCGGGACACTTCAAGTAAGGACGTGTAGTACATACTGTTTTCTCAATTGAATCTTTAACCTTGTCTCCATGCCCAACGGTACACCCTGCTCACACCAAAAAAAAGAAAGGCCTTTCTCATTACCTTTCTTATTGCCGATGCCAAAGTGGTTGTAATCACAGACATTTTCAGATGTCAGATAGGAACGCTATGTTCCGGCTCAACACGAATGTGGTGCACCAGGCTCAGTGGGGTCCCAGGTGGAACTTAAAGCCACAATCTCCACCTCCTCACGCTGATGCTTTTGTCTGTCAGACCCTGATGCACATTCAGCCTCTTGGCAAAAAAAAAAAAAAAAACTTCTGAATATAATCTGGACCTCACATGTGCCACTGACAACAACAAAGCACCTCGGGCCTCTTCCATTACCCTCATCCTCTCATTCATATTATTACATTATACTGAAGAGTGATGCATGTGTACTTAAAATGAGGACTGTGCACACAGAAGGGAAATTATCCGAGAGCAGGAAGATGATTATTTTGACGAGGTCACTAAATGAGGGATTTTTTTTAATTTACTGGGATATTTTATTCCAGTGAAAAGCATAATCATTAGATCTACAAATTAACTCTACCATGCTTTGCTTATTTGAGGTATTTAGCAACTACAGATACACCTAATGTACGACCCCTTGTCTCATGTTATTTATATATTCGCTTCTCTTCAACTCACTATGATGATCTGTCTGACTAAGAGAGAGATTTGTTTCTAATTTCAAAGACTGTAGCACCAGAAGGTTTGATGTGATCATCATTTCTTTACTTTTACTATGTGTAAAGGTCTTTACCTTTTTTGGTCCTATTTGTTTACCATGGTTACCATCTCAAGGGCTATTCAACCAAATAAGTGAGAAAAGAAACTAGAGCGAAGGTCTCGGGTCTGACTGAGCTGGCACATGAAGCAGATGCACAGCAGTATGACATTCCAAGGTTGACTTGAAATTATAATTATATGCATCGCAGTCTTATGGCTTTTGTAAACTAATTTTAACCTGAGCTACTATTCACAACTCACTTTCACAATTCACACTTTTGTCAGTATACTCTTGTGTAAACAGCAGTACTAAAACTCATATGTCGTACCGAACATCATAGTATTATTTTACCATTATCCTCACAGATAGTCATTTCCTGTGTAGCTGAACCAACACAATATAATATGCATCTGCACTTTGACTAAACAGAATATATTTTGTTGGGTGGGTGATTAGTGGACCATTTAAGAGTTTACTAAAATATTCATAAGAAAATGTGATAGTATCTTGCAATTTTTATGAAAAGAAATTACATCAACATAATTAAATCCTCCAGTTGGTTCATAATGCAGATGGGCTCCCATGTGATTTTAATGGTACGAAATCCAGTACACACCACAACAGGATTTCCAGGAATACCGATGCAGTAAAGTATTTATTTAAAATCAGATCAAATGTAGAAACCGGCATGAGTTAATTCAGTGTAGCTGAGAGTGTAGACTCATCAGATGTTTGGATGTTGAATGCTGTGGGTTGCTAGCACTACCTACTGGACAACATAGGTAAGTGACTGGTCACGGACCAATATTAATCCTGTGTTCAACATTATGAGCATCTAATTTCATCGCAGCCTTAATTAAAGTAATTAATTACTCCTGTGTTTTCATTCTAACACCAGTTGAAATATCTGCTGGAAAATGGTCGTTTTTTCATCTCAGGAATTACACTGAAGTGGGACTTGTGATGTTCACTGAAATGTTAAGGGAAGAAAAACATCCATCCATTATCTACACTGCTTATCCTTAAAGGGCTGCAGCCAATCCCAGCTGGCATTGGGTAATATTAGTTACAAAAAACTATTATTTAAACAAATAAATACCCCAAAAATAAAATTATACAAAATAAAAATGTATAAAATCTACATTTAGCTACTTCTCCAACAAAGTGACCCATGTGGTTTCAATTTGTAGTCATATAAATACTTAAATTATATATTAATATAGCCTACTGTTAATATTCTACACGGTCTGTGTATCTGTGTGTGCCTTTGTGTGTGTTGGGGGGGCTTATCTTCCTACTGGGGACAAAAAGCAAGTCCCATTACATATACCATTACATTTTAGCAAGAAAACCTTTTGTAAGGTTAGGTTGAGGCTACAGTGAGGTTAAGATTAAAGTTAGGTTCAGATTAATGTCCTAAGGTTTAGGTTACTACAGAAAGGGTTAGGTAAGTAGTAACTAAGGTTTAATGATTGAGCGAACATTTGATAACTATTCCAACATCCAAAGTTAGTACTGCAGTTAAAAAAATTATACAAGATGTCTCCTTGTTCACTGAGAGGTACATTCTCAGCATACGTGCACTGGAGGATTCAGGTTCCCACTTCTGGTTTCTCTGCGTACTGGACCATCACTGGCTTTCAAACTGCTGCGGTCACTGAGTCATGTTCACACATACATGCTCACGGAGAAGCTTCTTGTCTTCCAGCGATGAAGGTGTCAACAGCCTTCTGGTGTCAAACTCTGCACATTCACTTGCTCTCTGAAGCTCAGACACTCAAGCAACAATCTTTTTTTCACAGCAGACGTTTCAACGTGTCATTGTAGGAAATGCACAGCCGCTACTGATACCGTTCACAATGACTGTGTTCAGTTCAAGAATACCAGTGTGACATGGCAGTGAGTCAGCATGAACCATACCCACACCTCGGAACTGATGCAGCTAAATGGAATTCAGCCATCATTCATTTCTTACTGTTACCTGTGACTTTCACACAGGTCGAAATTCAAAAAGGACCAATAAGGAATGTTTATTTTGTCTGTGTGTGTGTGAAGTTAATTGAGATTTGTATGAGGCTGTAGATTATATTGTTGTATTAACTTTCATTATACAGTATAAAGGAATTGCTTTTGTACACTTGAATATTGTTCCTACATCAGGTTAAACTCAATAAATATCCCATAAGGACAAAGTGAAAAACTGCCTTTTGCAAATTTATAAATAAAAAAATAAAACATCACATCGACATCAGTGTTGAGATCCTGGTCTGTGACACTTAAAGCTTGAGAGCCTCCCATTTCTCTTAACTGGTTTTTACACCTTCATTTGAGTCATTGTTGCAGATTCATCTGATTGGCACACACCTGTCAATGTGAGGTCTAGAAGGTCATGGTCAGACATATGCAAATGCAGGTAAATATCACAGGTAAAAGTTTAGCATACGCTGAACTCCAACACAAAGCTAACCTTTGGTTTTGCCCAGCTCGGAAGTGAACCTGCTACATTTGCGTATGTATGGCCGTGCTCTTGCACCTGGCAATGTGTATCAGAGCACAAACTAAACCATGAGCTCAAAGGAGCTGTCAGCAGAACTCAGGGACAGGATGGTGTCGAGCAACAGATCTGTGAAAGGCTACAAAGACATTCTGCTGCATTGAAGGTTCTCAAGAGCCACTGCGGCCTCCATAATTCTTATGTTTAACAGTTTTTTATTGTTTTTTTTGGGTAATCAATACAAAACAATAGATAGATAGATAGATAGATTACTTTATTCATCCCCGAAGGGAAATTTCATCGTCATAGCAGCCGGTATATTTGAATACAATAAAATACAATACAATTATACAATTACAGCTTACCCCATGCAGCAGAAGTACATACATTAAGATAGACTTCAGAATGTATATCTATATATATATATATACACATAAGTACATAGGAATATTATATTATAACAACACATGTAAATACAACAATGCTGCAAGACAAAGAAAAGAAAAAAAATTTGAGAAAAAAAATAAAAATAAAGGGCCTCTATAATTCTTTAAGGAATGGAAGAAGTTCTGAAGAGCCATGGCTCCTCTCAGAGCTGACTGCCAAACTCAGAAATCAGAGGAGAAAGGCCTTTGTAACAGAGGAGACCAAGAACCTAATGGTCACTCCAGAAACTTCCAGAGGAGAACCATTACTACAGCATCCACTGGCCTTAATGGCAGAATGGACAGAAGGAAGAGTCTCCTCAGTGAAAGACACGTGACATAACCCTAACACTGACTTATGGTGCGGCAATCTGTGTGGGCGCAGCAGGGACAGGGAAACCAGTCAGGGTTTAGGCAAATCTCAACAGACAGACAAACATGTTCTTAATATAAACCTGCCCCAAAGCACTCAGTCCCTCAGACTGGGCCAAAGGCTCACCTTCAACAGGACAATGACTCCAAGTATACTGCCAAGTTAATGCAGGAGAGGGTTAGGGACAGCTCAGTGAGGGCCAAACTACAGCCCTGACTGTAACCCAACCAAACACCCTGAGGAGACAGGACAAGCAAATAGCGCTGTTGATGGCCCCCATCCATCGTGACAGTTTAAAAGGATTTGCAGAAGAGTGGCTGAAAATCCCAGTTTGCATGTCTTCTCATACACAAGAAGACATGAGGCTGTAACAGATACCAAAGGTGCTTCATGTAAATATGTACATTTTGAAATGTTCTAAACTTTGGTCCAAAGATTGTGTCACTTTCTTACCAGAAGCCTGAAATGGCCGATATGCAATGTATGAAAAACTTAATGTAAGTCCAATCTTATATATAAACCACATACTATCTCTGTTTTATTTTAATTAAAAACATTCAATATTAAATCTTCATCGCAGATAAACCAGGTAGGATGAACACAACGTTTTTTAAACTTCACTCTGCACCAAAACTATTTCTCAAAAGCGCTGCACACAGCGTTCAGCACACAAACAATAAAAAAAAAATACTGGAGGACATTTGCCCTTTCCTGCAGTTATAGGAAAACGTTTATATGTAAACATGAAAACCTGCAGTGAAAATAAAAGAAAGTGCACTTTAGGATTTTACAGGAAGTAAAATCATGCAAATCTTTCACCCGGCCTCAGTATCATGTCTCTGGGACGGGTTAGACCACATGACTTCCTCAACCTCTCAATCCTCTCTCTTGCTAAGGAAGGTGGAAAGAATCTTTGCTGTGCCAAATCCAGCCGTGAATAGATCCTGGTAGAATAGATCCAATAGACCCAATATCATCACACGCTGCATCCATTAATAGATGAGATTTTCCTGGGTATGGGGGTTTCAGTCATACACTTTCCACTGCCATGCTGAGGGTTAAGGAAGGGAGAGTATGGTGGAAGGCAAACATTGAGAAATCGCTGGTTATTGACTGTGAAAGCTCTCATTGTCCCAAAATCACAGCATACGATGCTCTGCCGGCTCAGGACCTCTTTGTCATGTCTGAGCCAATCGTCCTGTAGATGTTCAGCCATATTGCTGATGTTTAGTGTTGTATGGTCACGTGCGTTCCATTTTTAGTGGTGATGTGTTAACGTGGACAACAGGTTAGTTAGTTCTGTTTAACCTTTGGGGCCTTTGTGTGTCATCATCGGTCAAAGTGCAGCACACTGCTATATGTGTTTTGTGAACGAGAATGTGTTGGCAAAAGAGTATGGCAAAATGTGTGATTCAGATTTGCCATCTCTGTGATTGCTTTCATAAAGTTGTTTTGCCAGTTTTCAGTTTTGTTTAGAGAATGGATCACAGAGTTTCGTCAATTCAGAAAAACTGTAACGTAGGCCAAGCAAACAGGCAGGTTTATAACCTAAGTTCTAAGTTAATACATTTGGGATAAGTATGTATGTTTCTATTACAGTATTAGTGTAGATACAGCTCTTTTTGTTTGTGACTCTTCACATGCTCTGCTAAATGTGTTCACTGTTGTCACCAAACTTTCCCCTCATAAACACTGTTCTGAGTAAAGCAATAATGTGACCTGGTTCAGAACACGAAACCACATCTGTGGCTGAGTGTAACCAGCATGGAAAACTAAAACATTGTTGAACCTCATATGAACAATGCTCCCCACAAACATTTTCCATAGCATAGCATCACACGCTGTTTATGAACAAGTCCTATTGGGGCTCAGACAGCTTTAGCTACCATTTCCATTCACTGTGCTACCAAGAAACAGCAGCTCCCATCAGGGCATAGCTTCAGTCCCAGTGGAGCTCTGACAGGACAGCTGGATGATGGATCCCATCAAGTGCGACAGTCAGTCCCAAACACAGCTGTCCTTCCTGAGCCACAGCTATGTGCTGTTGTTATTCTTGGGTCACAGTAATGGGGCATGTGTGTTTGGCCATTATCCCTAAATCTCCTGATCTCTGACAATGGTGGCTGGGGGCGCTGAGGGGTCGTCCTCTTTACCTGGGTATCTGCCTAAAGAAGGCATGGAGTATTTATAGTCGTCAAGCAAGCAACACAATAGAGGGTGGAGGGGTCAGTATATCTACCCCTTGTTTTGTGTGCTGCGCCATCACAAAGCAGCAAGGATACTGATCAGTCCTCATCCAGCTACCACTGAAGTATGGTGAGTGGACACAGATCTCACCGTCACAGCATTTTGTTTAGAGTGTCACCGCACTATAAAGAGACTCTCTATTTCTGTTGCATGGTTTTTATTAGTTATTTATAAATAATTTTATATACAGATATATTCATATAGTATTCTGTCATGATATGTTTTGATAAATTGTACATTTTGCTCTACTCACACCATCGATAATGAATCAATACATTCCATGTCAATACCCTTATGCACAGAATACAGATCAGCAAAAACTCATCAATAGGACAGTACTCCAGTCGTCCTATTGACAAGTTATTGATTATTTTGGCCACTCACAATAATGAAATTTAAAAAATCTGTTTGTAACTGTGGCGTGGAGAGGGCAGGGAAGGAAACAAAGAAAGGAGAGGGAAGAGGTGAAAGGCAGGAAGGAGATGAGTAAGAAACAGACGGAGGAAAGTAAGAGGAAAAGATAAAGGAGAGGAAGCAAGGGGAGAAAGGACAGGAAAGGAGGGAAAACAAGGAGAGAAGAGAATGAGAAGAAAAAAAGAAACGATGAAAGGAAGGTTGATGAGGGGAGAGGAAAAGGGTGGAGTGCAGGGGGGAGAGGAGAAAAAAACAGACAGGGGAACGAGAGACAGAATAGGAAAGTAGAGGAAGCAAGGAGAGAAAGGACAGTAGAGGAAAGAAAAGATGGACGGAAGAGGAGAGTAACAGGTAGAGCAGAGGAAGGGAGAGGAAACAAGGAGAGAAAGGGCAAGAAAGGAGAGAAAAAGAGGACAGAAGAGGAGAGGAGAAAGAGAAGAAGACAGGAAGAGAGAGTAAATAAGGAGAGAAAGGGAAGGAGAGGAGAGGAAAAAAAGAGAGATGAGGTGGAGAGGAGAGAGGAAGAGAGGAAGGGGGAGGAAACAAGGAGCCAAAGTACAGGAGGAGAGAGGAAACAAGGAAATATGAGGAGGAAAGGAGACAAGAGAGGAATGAGGAGGAAATAAGGAGCAGAGGAAGTGAGGGTAAACAAGGAGAGAAAAAGAGGACAGAAGAGGAGAGGAGAAAGAGAAGAAGAGAGGAAGAGAGAGTAAACAAGGAGAGATAGGGCAGTAGAGGAGAGGAATAAAAGAGCGATGAGGTGGAGAGGAGAGAGGAAACATGGAAAGATAAGGAGGAAAGGAGAGAAGAGAGAAATGAGGAGGAAACAAGGAGCAAATGGACAGGAGAGGAGACAAGGTAAAGGGAGAGGAACAATAGTAATCATATGTTTTATTATTTTTGAACATTGAAGTCCATGTTTGTCTCATGATCGGCACTGAGACACCAAGAAACAGCAAAGCTCTGCCTCTCACTCCATGGTTGCACGAATCCTCTTAAGACAAAATAAAGAAATAAGTGCAGCTGAGCACCAGAGGTCCCGTCCACCAGATACACAACTGCTCCAGAGCTAATCCACAACGAGGGTTAGACAGCAGCTGTCGAGAGGCCCGCGAATCCAAGCAGTGTGGTGTCGTCGCTCCGCATCCCCTCAGACTGTTTTTCACACTTCCTTGGCAGTCATGTAAATAGATCAACATAATCCTCGCCTCTGAGGGATTTTTGATCAAACAAGCCACAGTGTACCATCCTGTCACCACCCAGGCCCTACAGAGTAATCCCTCATGTGATCCTGGGACAGTAGGAGAGCAGAGCAGCGGACCACACCCTCCCCAGGCTTAGTCTGCATTCTCAGAAAATATCGGAGGCTTGAGTAAATATTTCCATAACAAACTGACAGTGTTTGTAATCCGCCCCTAATGAAATGCGTGCCTGTATAAACCTCGCCTGTCGAGCAATTAATGCCCCCCAACCCTGCGGTAAGTTTGCAGATCATTGGCTCGTTATCATAAGCGCATGTGTCACAGTAAAATCCGATAATGACTGAAGCCGGAGCCAGGTGATGATTGTGCCATCAGTATTGAATGTAATTAGAGCGTCGCTGTCGAACCCTGCAGGCACCCAAGAAAGCAAAGAGGAGAGCGGAGGGGGGCAGCTCCAACGTCTTCTCCATGTTTGAACAGGCCCAGATCCAGGAGTTCAAAGAAGTCAGTGCCACCGCCAAATGTTTTCTTTCGTGGAGTTTGATTCCTTTGCTGTGTGGTGTGTAAACTGGAGGAACGACATGTGACACCCTGTGACCTCTGCAGGCTTTCACCATCATGGACCAAAACAGAGACGGTTTCATTGACCAGAATGACCTGAGAGACACGTTTGCTGCTCTAGGTTGGAACAACAATCTCTGGTGTTGTGGGGATTTCCATTGTTATACATTCATACACATGCCCAACTGCGAAATTATTTTTATAGATATATCATATAATGTTTTTTATTATTTTTCCAAAAGAAAAGTCAATATTTCAGCACTTTGCAACAGTTGCTTTTCCCAGTCTAATGTGAAAATAAATTGAATATGATTGTGGTTCCAGACTGACACTGGGTTTCAGGAACATTGTGACTACTGGATAGATTACAATTATCATTACCAGCTTGGAGGATGATGTGATATGGGTCAGGGAAGAATTCATAAATCCTTAGTGTGGAGATCCAGGAATTATTTTTAACCTTTTCATTAATTTCCCAATAATTCATAGATCTTGATGCAAAAATTCAGGACTATTAGGGGACCGATATCTATGACTGTGTACAATTTGGGAGTAGTACTAGTATTTGTAGTATTTATTGACTAAACAATTCCTAAAATAAGCAGCAGAATATGTAATGATGGATATGATCAATGGTTGCAGCCCTTAAAGTCTGCTCCACCTTGTCTGCCATCCTTGTCTAGGCCGTGTAAATGTCAAGAAAGAGGAGATTGATGAGATGCTGAAGGAGGCACCAGGGCCGATTAACTTCACTGTCTTCCTCACCATGTTTGGAGAGAAACTAAAAGGTGAGCTGGGAGTGCTGTACAGTCCAGAGCATCATTATACTGTCAGGTGTCAGTTTGTCAGGTTGCTAAAACTAATGTTCTCTAATTCATTGGGTTGCTAAAACTAATGTTCTCTAATTCATTTCAATTCAGTTTTATTTGTATAGTGCCAAATCATGATATGCATAATCTCAAGGCCCAAATGAGCAGTACTTTGGCGACTGTGGACAAAAAAACTCCCTCATTAGCTGGAAGAAACCTCCAGCAGAACCAGACTCAACGTGGGCGGCCATCTTCCTCGACTGGTCGGAGAATACAAAAGTTCTGCAATAACTCCTCCTCTTAGTGAAGGCTGTAATGTTCAGTTTGTTTTGAAACTGTGTGAACTGTGTGAACTGTGTATGTGTGTGTTGTGTGTGTGTGTGTGTGTGTGTGTGTGTGTGTGTGTGTGTGTGTGTGTGTGTGTGTGTGTGTGTGTGTGTGTCATTTTGGAGGCTACAGTTCGTGGTGCTGTTGAACTGCAGTGTATTATACAAAGAGGTGTGTCTGTTGTGTACTCTACCCTGATTGATTTGAATAGAGTGGACAAATTAATAGAAACACCTGTCAACATAACACAAACAGTCAAACAATCGTGCAGGGAGGATTTATTACTTGACAGTTGTATTATGTCACATTAGTATTAGCTAGGTGTTCCTAGTAACACAGACAGCTTGGCCATGGAAATAATGGGAAATGCATATTTGTTTTGATTTTCAATGAACTCTGAGCCGTCCGTCTTTAGGTGCCGACCCAGAGGAGACCATTCTGAACGCTTTCAAAGTCTTCGATCCGGAGGGAAAAGGAACGTTTAAGAAAGAATAGTGAGTAACAGCGATGAGGTTGAGGTGAGGTGAATGTTCCATCTGCTCATCCACTCTGCTTTTCATCACAGTGTCACACAGATGCTGACGACGCAGGCAGACAGGTTCTCTCCTGAAGAGGCAAGTGATCTACGTCTGACAGCAGCAGTTTTATTTATTCATTATCTACTTCTTATTTATTTTCTTTTAATTAAGTCAATAAAAATTATAAATGTTTTTTTTATTTCTTACCCATAGATGGAACAGATGTTTGCAGCTTTCCCTCCAGATGTAGCCGGAAACCTGGACTACAAGAACCTGGTGTATGTCATCACACATGGTGAAGAAAAAGACCAAGAATAGAGAAGTTCCCTCTGGACATTAAAATCAATGTGTCATGTTTGTGCCAAGATATATGTGAGGGAGCACACAGGCAAACAGCAGAAGATACAGATTAAACTATTTCATACTCAGAACTGTGTGTAAACTATTAATTATCTGTTGATTACATTTGACTATATGTATGTGTGAGGGTATTGTTGTACTATATGTGAGCAATTGCTTGATATGTACCATGTGAAATTAAAATGTTATGTGATAACAGTAAAGGAAATGTTCAATATGTCTTCATCAGACCTGCTGTGAGATATTTTTACTGAATAAATACAGGAAGGGAGGATTTGTATTATTGTGGGAATTTTAGTTTCACAGCACTGCACATTCACATTTCACTGGCAGTGGCACCTATGAAGATATCTGCAAAGATTAACAGTAACACACTTACTGTATATCTCGTGACTATTTTCTGCTTTTTTTAAATGTGTGCACGTCAGGTCTAGTGATTAAACTTGTATTTACGGTACAAACATCAGCAGTAAAAAGGTGTTTACAAATGAATGTATAACAACTGAAGAATTTTTAAAGTACTATATCAACTGAAAAGTTACGGGTTTGTGTTACTATTGACCAGTAGTATGAAGTTTTGATGACAAGGGAGGTTCTCATTGGCTCAGACCATGGAGACCTATGAGGAGGTTATCAGCTCCCAGTGTGGGCAACAACAACTTTTCCTCGAAGACAGATTTGTGTGTGGCTTTACTTCCCATAGTTGAAGCAGAAAAATCTTTTCAGTAGTGATATTCAATTAGTCATGTGAGTTTTAGTGCAGTGCTGACTGTGCAGCGGGGGACCATAGTGCAGAGCATGTGGAGCTCAGCAGCTACAAGTATCTTTGTCCCAGGGTATTCCTTTAAGTTTAGAGCAAATATAAACGATAATGCATGGTGTTGCTACATATGCATTTGTTAAAAATTAAAGATATATGAGCCTGTAACTGTCCAATCAAAAAGGTTAGAGGTCTCTTAAATAAAGGGATGGAGGCAGTAGTTTACCTCATTAACCAGCAACTGAAGTTTGGCTGCACTAAGCTAAAGTCTTACAGAATTGATCTCAGTGACGGTGCTCTTTCTGTTTTAGGGACTTGATCAATCAAACTGAAGAAGATCTCTTTTTCAAACCTGAAATAATGTCTACCAGCTGATTTTTAATGGAGACTTTGTTCAAGGACAACCAGTCTTCAAAAGTATCCGTCCAAACGTTAAACTGATGTTTCAAAGCAGTAGTATCCTCTGAAAATGTTGCAACTCAGAACAGAGTCCAAAAAGGAAGCTCATAAATTGATCTGTCAGTATTTGAACTGCAACACTCTTGTTATGGTTATCATCATCATCATCATCATCATCATCATCATCATCATCATCATCGTTATTATAATGATGATGATGATTATGGTTGTTGTTGTTGTTTTGTATATTCATATTGTCATTATTATTATTGTTATTATGCTTCAAAAATATATTATTCCGACTATGAGGTTGATTAAGTGACAGCTGGGCTAATATCATAGTCTAATACTAATAACATGGAGGGCCACTTCTGTATTGAAAGTGTCATGAAGTAACTGTAAAATATTAAAGCTTTATTTACAATCAATAAATAAATGGTAATAATAACAATATGTTATACATTGTGCTGTCCCTATATCATTCTGACATAACATAATGAGATGAATATCTTGCAGGGCCATTTGTGTATAGAAAGAGGCTGCTATCTGAGGACGCGTGCTCCTAACAACTAGTGAATAATCACATTGATCACCTGATGTTTTTCTTCTCACTCTTGACGCACTTTTTTCTTCTGGGCTGGAGACGTCCCTCTCCATCCAGACCAGTAGGGGGCGGCAGCGGCGCAGCGGCAGCCGCAGCCTCCTTGAAGCTGGTACAAGGTGCGGCAGAGAAAAACAGAGGCGACAGCATCGCTAGCTCGCGGCTAGTTCGCCTGACGTTTATTATTTCAGTCCCCGCTTCGCTCCAAAGATAACAACGTTGGATGTGTATATTTTTTCTTTAGTGCGATGTTTTAGTAGATTATTAGTTTGTCCAAAGCGTTGACGTGCGGCTCGAACAGAAGCAGGGGTCACATCCACATCTTCACCCTCAGCCGAAGCTAACGTCAGGTAGCCAATGCTCGGATAGCTAGCGGACTAGCTTTCACCACTGTGTTAACGCCAAGACTCTGATTTGACTTCCGCGCTGCAATGGCTGATGTTGACAAGCTGAACATAGACAGTATCATCCAGCGGCTTTTAGAAGGTAAGCGGACGTGGTGGGTTGTTAACGTGCTGCTGTGACAGGCACGAACAGCGGCTAAAGCGCCACTGGCGCATGTTTGTCAACATTTTGTGGAATAACTAGCCCATAGCCAGCTAGCGTTATTTATTATTCAACTCTGCTAACGTCAGTTTAACATAACGTGCCTATTGGTTGGTAGTGTTAATGTAATCTGAAGGACATCAAATCCACCCGGCCTAACACACACTTTATTACACATGCACACACACTCACGGTATCATTGCGCAGTCAGGCGCCTTATGTAGCTCACAGTATGATCACATTTGGCCCCGCACACACTCGGCCCGGAGCTGCTGTGTACCAGGCAGTGTAAACTTAAGCTGGGACCACGTTCAGCTCGACTGTGTGTGTGCTGACTTTGGTTTGTTGTCCTGCCGCAGTCCGAGGATCAAAGCCTGGCAAGAATGTGCAGCTCCAGGAGAACGAGATCCGCGGATTGTGCCTCAAGTCTAGGGAGATCTTCCTCAGTCAGCCCATTCTTCTGGAGCTGGAGGCCCCGCTCAAAATCTGTGGTATGTATGGTTTGTATGTATGTCCGTCAGAAAATAATGGATGAAAACTGTATCTGTAGTATGAAGTCATGTGAGAAGCATATCTGGTTTCATTTCCAAATGGAGACGATTAAAAATTATGACTCATAAGTCAACTGCTGTATAAAGTTATCCTTGTGCTTATAGGTGACATCCACGGGCAATACTATGATCTGCTGAGGCTGTTTGAGTATGGAGGATTCCCTCCAGAGAGCAACTACCTGTTCCTGGGCGACTACGTGGACAGGGGGAAGCAGTCTCTGGAAACCATCTGTCTTCTTCTGGCCTACAAAATTAAATACCCTGAGAACTTCTTCCTGCTGAGGGGAAACCATGAGTGTGCTTCAATCAACAGAATATATGGTTTCTATGATGAGTGTGAGTAATATTTACTGAATTCTGTGACTAAAATGTAATGTGCCATTGACAGGATCAGAGTTTTTAATTATTATGTTGTATAGTTGTAAGTACGCTTATAAGTAAAATATGTAAAGGCGTTACACATACGCAACATCAGTGGAAGAAGTGTTAGTATTGTTATGAGATAACAAAGAATTCTTATCTGTTTTGTTGTCTTGATGTTTCAGGTAAAAGAAGGTACAACATCAAACTCTGGAAGACCTTCACAGATTGTTTTAACTGCCTCCCTATCTCCGCCATTGTTGATGAGAAGATCTTTTGCTGCCACGGGGGTGGGTTCTTTTTTCGGGTGTTTTTTTTCCTCCCCTCATATTTACATTAATTCCACCGTTGTTTAGTTTCATGCACAAACTTTCACCCTTTGCCATCAGCTGTTCTTATTTGTCCTTCAGTAATGCTGTTTTGCAGTTTTTGAGTTGACGTAGGCTTCACCCACGTGTAATGGCTGATGACCTCAATATCAGTATGTTTATTTGTACTTTCCCTGCTGTTCCATCTAGGACTGTCACCTGACCTTCAGTCCATGGAGCAGATCAGACGCATCATGCGCCCCACTGATGTGCCTGACCAGGGTCTGCTTTGCGATCTGCTCTGGTCTGATCCAGACAAGGATGTTTTGGGCTGGGGGGAGAATGACAGAGGTGTATCTTTTACCTTTGGCTCAGAGGTGGTGGCCAAGTTTCTGCATAAACATGATCTTGATCTGATCTGTCGTGCCCATCAGGTAATCGAAATCCTCTTTTCCACTGTAAACAGCATTGTGATTATGTAACGGGGCTCTGTAATGGTGGGTCATTAGACACTGATACACTTGATTCAAGGAAAGCAGTACGTCACACATTGTGCAAAGAACTCTATACACACTGTGTACACATTGTTTCCCAGGCTGGAAGAGAGTAAAGGCTGAAAAAATAATACACATGATTTTGTGTGGCACTAAGAACCCCTTCTGAGTTGTGTAACCTTTCTTTTCTATTCTTATCTCACCCTCAGGTCGTTGAGGATGGCTACGAATTTTTTGCAAAGAGGCAGCTTGTCACTTTGTTCTCAGCCCCCAACTATTGTGGGGAGTTTGACAATGCTGGTGCTATGATGAGCGTGGACGAGACTCTCATGTGCTCTTTCCAGGTGATGTCTCCGCTTGTGCATCATTGGTTAAACATAGCTCAACTGCTGATACAACATTCATTAAAAAAAAAGAAAATCGATTTTGAAACTTATTTTGATCATTCAGAAATGTAATAATTCACAGCACAGATCTCAAATATTTTTTCTTGGAATCTCACCCCCTCAACTCTGTATTGCTTTTGTAGATTTTGAAACCAGCTGAGAAGAAAAAGCCCAACGGCAGCCGTCCCGTGACTCCACCTCGCAACATGGTCACCAAGCAAGCCAAGAAATGAGGGGCCGTGTGTGGAGGCAAATCTCCGGAGTCTCACTCCTCTGTTCTGCTTTCGTCTTCTGCATTCGAAGGATTGGTAATTCTTCATGCTGCCAATACTGAAACGATATCCACTCCTACACGATGAAAGCAAATATTTTTGTTGTTTTGTCCACAGGGGTAAATTGATATGTCACCATGAAAACCTCAGGTGTTTTGCACTCCATTTTGCAGCTAGTCTTTGCCACATATGACTGTTCAATCAGGAAAATATAACAATATGGCTACTTATGCACAGGAATGCCTTGTTTGAAGCTGTGCACAATTTTTCCAGTTTGTTTCATATTTTATTTTTTGTTTGTCATCTCTTTCCTCATTGTTAACAATGGGTATTAAAGATTAAAAAAGCCCATTGGGGAAAGTCACAAACACCTGTTTACTTCGTTAAACTTTATTTACAGTTATTTAAGTCTGTGTTGTAGAACATAGACTTCACATTGCATCATCACATTTTTAAACAAGTCTTGTGCAAAATTAATGAATAAGAAAGCACTCTTGTAATGTCTAAATCTTTCTAATAAACTTTGAGTGTATTTTAGGGGGAAATTGGTATCTAGGTGTCTTTTTTGTTCCTATGCTACAATGTTTGTTTACCAAGAACCCTTTTTCTCCACAATTTTTATTTTAGATCTGACAAGAAACAAACTCACTACAGGGTTCCTACGGTCATGAAAAACCTGGAAAAGTGCTTGAAAGAAATTAAATCCCAAAAGTTTTGGAGAAGTGATGTAAATTTGTTATATTCATATTTTCATGTCGTTCATTTACGCTAATTTTTAAATTATTCATATGCTTTTAAAAGAAATACACTGAAAATATAAGCAGGCATACTCATAATGCACTATGCCAGGCAAGTGTAGATTTAACCATGCTTGGCTACAAATGGAAAAGTAAATGCCATGGGTTACAACTGACAAAGACCTTAGTCAAACTACTGTCTCATTCATTTCTGTAATTCAAGGTATACTGTATATAATTCTCATTGTTAGCTTAAATACTAAATTTATTCACTTTTTCATGTATACACAAGATCTCAAAAATTGTTCGGTAATGGAAATTTGGTAAAAATTTATTGAAAGTCATGGAAATCCATTGATCAAAATGTGTATGAACCCTGTTACTAACAACAACAGCGTGGAACACATAACAGGAATTTACTTTTTCGAAGTAAATGAAAATAAATTACAACAATAATGGATAAGACACCGTAGAAGTAATAACTTGTAACAGATATTCTGTTACAAAATAACAGTGGACTGCACATCTAAGTTTCCCAAGACCCCTCCATGTCAGAAGGGGCTCTTGCATCAGACAGAATATATTCTTCAAAGTACAATTCACACTGTTAAATAGGTGAAATACCCAAGAAATGTTATTTGTGTTATTTTTCTGGAATGACCGGTTTTCTTTTATTATTTATATGACACACAAGCTTATTCTCACGTGTCCTGTTTTCCCCTCTGTTTCAAACTGTGCGTTTTCTTTTCATTAGTTTCTACCCGTGACACCTCTCAGCACATGGTTTTATAACCTGTGAATAAGATGCGACTGAATAGTGTTACGTCCTTATAAGGAAGCGTGGGTTGCGTAATGTCGTGTCGTCACAGCGGTCACAAGACCCATCAGAGAGAGAGAGAGTGTCAGCGGAGGTGAGGGGAGGACGGCTGTGTGTGTGTCCCAGAGGCTGAGCAGGCAGCGTGGCTATGGACAACCAGCACATACGGCTCTTCTGGAGCGGACCGGGCGACTGTTTCCTCTGAGTTTCTCTCGGCTTTAGTGTTACGCTCCCCCGCGGCTCGTGTTTACTCCACCCGGGGGGAAGAAGGCTCGTTGTCTCGGTGCGTGGCGGCTGCTGTCGGTGGCTGTGCCTCCGTGTGTAGCGCATCCTCCGGGTTAGCTCGAGACAAAAACACTGCGCTCCCCGTCGACACTGAGCTAGCAGGGGCTGATCGCTAGCTAGCTCGGCGGTGTGCTGGTGCGCCCAGGGGGATGTTGTCCGTGCTGTCGTACGGGAGACTGGTGGCCCGAGCGGTCCTCGGCGGACTCTCTCAGACGGACAGCCGCGACTACAGCCTGGTGACGGCGAGCTGCGGCTTCGGGAAGGACTTCCGGAAAGGCATCCTGAAGAAAGGCATGTGCTACGGGGACGACGCGTGCTTCATCGCCCGACACAGATCCGCAGATGTTCTGGGTGAGTTGTCTTTGTTTAGTTTCGCTGTGGAGACATCAGCCAGGCATCTCTCTGTGTTCAGACTGTGGTGACAGGTCAAAGGTCACCGCCTCCAGGCCAGCTCATGTGCAGAGTTTAATATTTAAATGTATTCCTAATCATGTGTTCATGTGGGTGTTAAGAATCGCTTGAAAAACAAGGTTTACTGCGGTTTCTTGACCATAATACATCGTTAATGTCTACATGTTATTGTTCTTGACATGTGAGTACGATTTGTGTCCAATCATTTAGTGTGGCCCTTGAAAGATCATATCAACTTCAAATGGGCTTGATAGGAACAATGACCCCCCAGCCCTATGTTACTTAAAGGCCACAGACTTTGCTTTATTTGTTGTTGTCCCTTATCTTTTGAACATTTTGGAGATGCACAGCAAGTTTCACTGTACAAACAACAATGACACTTAAGGGATTCTATTCTCTACTGCTAACATCACTGCACAGTTGTTGTTCAGTATGGATCACCTCCATCACAGAGATAGACCCTTGTAATAAACAAACTTGACCCTGAACCTCTGAGCTCATTCCTCACACCAAAGGTCTTCAGTAAACAACAACTAAGCGAGGCCTTAAAGTCTGCAGTATTGAAGGTTGATCTAAGATTAATCCACAGGAGCCTTTAATCTCACATAAACAACCTGCTATTTAATATCTCTGCTAATCTACTTTACGATTCTGCACACTGAGTTAATCAAGACTTACGAGGTAATATGAAAACAAGGGGATTGTTTACATCAGGTGGTTTCACTATGTTTTTTTTGGAGGGTGGATTAGTTGCAGAGTTGCGTGTGTGCTCTACTGGCAGCCCTGGCTCTCTGCTGCATTCTGCCACAGAGGAGACGCAGTGGGCCATCCTTGTATGGTCAGCGAGGCAGATGCTGGCGTCCCGCGAGTAATGAGACTAAAGTTTCCTTTCTAGGCAAATCTTGGACCCGGCCAAAGGCTCCTCTGGGAACATGTGAGCCTATTAGCTTTCAAATCAGACAATTAAACCTTTAGAACATACTTCTGTAGAAAAATTAGACGAGGGGTTCAATTATGAAATTTCTGCTTTTAGCTGAGGGGGTGCAGGGTTTAATGTATCAGGAGAGGGTGAGAGATAAATGTTATTTGTTGGCCTGAATCGCAACAAAGGTCAAGTGGTTTCTAATTACTTGAAAAAACCTCCTGCATTTTTAATTATCCCCTGTAAATGACCAGTGGGACTTTATATAGCATTACCAGAATTAACTGAAAGCACTACAGGTCAAAGACCCTGCTCGTGGATGCAGGTGGTTTCACTCAGTCTGTGTCAGCTCCTTATTTTAAGAAACAGTTTTTTGTGTACTGTGTTTCCTTTCTCACGTCTGTGAGAGTTTCTGTTGTTTTGTTGTGTTGTGCAGCTGCGTGGAATCCTTCTTGTGTCTCTCTTGTCAAACTAGTCTGAGGAATGTCAACAACGGTTACTGTAGTCATGTTCTCATTGTCACTTCAAATCTTTACTGTCTTAACGGGAACATTTGGTTCCCTGTGGGGTCACAACATTCAGCATTGTGTAAAATATATGATAGAATGATGGAAGCTGGGTTTTTAAAAGTAAATATGTCATTTAATCAACACGTTTTTGTGTTATGATTTTTTTTTTAAGGTGTGGCAGATGGGGTGGGTGGCTGGCGAGACTACGGCGTGGACCCATCCCAGTTTTCGGGTACGCTGATGAAGACATGCGAGAGGCTGGTGAAGGAAGGTCGCTTCGTTCCCACCAACCCCGTGGGAATCCTCACGAGCAGCTACTACGAGCTGCTGCAGAACAAAGTGCCGCTGCTGGGTGAGTGAAGAAAGTTTGGTGTCCACTTATATTAGTTTTAAAGCACATTAAAGTTGGGAGGACTGAAATACTCAATGTTTCTGAGAATAGATCCTATAAGTATGGTCTGGTACATTTACACTGTCTTGTACCTCAAGACAGTTTCCAAGGCTTCTCAAGTCTCATTTTCTGAAGCATTCGTTTAAGACATGTTTTCATTGGACCGCAAAATCCTTGTCTCCTCTCTCCCCCCCCCCCCCCCAGTGCCTTTCACCTGGTTTAAATGCTCACTAAACTCATTTAGAGCCTCCTGAGCCATGCACTCTGCTAGACAGTGTATGCCAACCTATGCCTGCGTATGAAACCGTGCATTTTCCTTGTGATTTGGGTCGGAGTTCACTATTTAGAGTTGGGTTGTTTGTTTCCGCCTGTTCAGATTAGAGGAGGTTGGATGGAGATTTTTGCTACATGACTCAGAGAACAGCCAGTTCCGATTAAGAAATCCTGGGAATGTCCCAAGTCCCTGCCTGCCCCGTGCAGTTCACTTCCATGATCCCTTTCCTCCTTTGCGCCACTTCCCAACAAAGAAGCATGCACAAACACGAAGCATCAACTGAAGGAGTGTTTTTACTACCAGCGCTCTGTCCTGGTACGTTTTCAGTACTTTTCCACCCTGTTATCACATGTGCATCAGGACAAACAACACTGCATTGTGCTGCTAACTTCACAGCCGAGGGAACGTTCTTGAGGCTGGCGGCGTGTGTAATTGTGCTGAGGGGAAACAGAGGAGACGGGAGAGTGAGTCACCGTGCGTGAGAGGTTTTGAAGGTCGATCCCAGAGAGCATATTTCGGCGTGCCAGATGAATCAGCAGCAGGGTGTGGCAGCACGCTGTCCTCCCGCTCCACCAGCTCATGTTTCCTCTTCACCATCTCCCAGATGGTGGAACTCACTAAAACAGATACAAACTGCTAGTTTGTGTATTCAGCTAACTTCAGTCATCAGTCTCCCTAATGCACTTTAGATAGGCATCTCTCTGAGGATCTGTAGAAAGTCAACAAGAGGAAAAGTTGGGGTTTATTTTGTCTTTAGCTTTTTTAAATTTTTTCATTTCATGAGAGGATAGACTTGAAATGTTTTGGAGGTATTGTAGTATTTATTGATGGGAGAAAAACTCCCTCAGGGTATTTGATGTTGAAGGCCAGCAGCAGACAAATGGTTTCCAGAGACTGCTTCCCCACGTCCACATAGTCTCCCAGGAACAGGCAGTTGCTAGACGATAATTGTTTTGAAATTCAACTATGGAGGATTTAATAGGCCCCTTTTCATATGTACACTGGTCTTTTTCTATGTATTTTTGGTGTTTCTGCAGAACACAATCTGTGTCAATGAGAATGGATCTTCTGCAAAAATCCATCCAGGTTGAAGATTATTTGAAACTGCATTTTCAGTGTTTTCATGTAAACATGTTAAAAAAGAGCTATTGACTTGTAATGTCATTCTTGTGAGCCAAATGAAAGCGTGATAGCCTTTCTTCCTGCCCCTGATTGGCCGTAGTGGCTTTATGATGAGGGTTCTATTGCTGCCTGTTGCTTTGGCATGCTCTTTATAGCGAGGGGGAAAACACATTTTTAACAGATGTTTTGACTTGTCATAAGGAAAAGCACAGGTATAAATAATGAAATAAACAGCAAACAATGAAATTGTCTTTGTATATTTATTAAGAAGAAGCTTTTGCAAAAGGATGGAATCAGAGCTCTGCACAGCTCGTTGTCAGAGAGTCGAATAAAGTCAGAGAGAGAGATCGGTTCAGAGCTTACTGGAATCAACAATTTGTATTAAAGCGGTATTTGATACTACCTGAAAGAGATGGTTTATGTTATGGTGAAATTTCTATGACACTTTTACTGTGACACTTGGATGAAAAATGTTATTAGTAACACCTCCTTTTCCTCAAAGTAAAAACCCCTCGACTCGCACATGGACATTTTACTGACGCAACTTTTGTTTGATCATTGATGTAGCAGTCAAACGTGATTTTTCCATCCTGACTGGTTCCGGAACTGTACAAGGAGACGCATGTTATAGAAACCTGGCTTGGTTGTGGTCTGCAGTTAGTGCATGATAGTACTGGTAATCCCATCTGTTCTAATTTCAAAACGACATACAGTCATACAGTTTCCAAGTGCTTTTAGATTTCTCATTTCTGTTTTTCAGTTGTTGCAATCATCTGTATCCTGCCAATGATCTACTGATGATGATTACGGCCTATTGGCGTTTTAGTATATTTCAAACTTTTGCATTGAAATTGAAAAGTAATAAGTGTCTCTGCTTGATGTGTGCAGGTAGTAGCACAGCCTGCATTGTGGTTTTGGACAGACAGAGCCACCAGCTGCACACAGCCAACCTGGGAGACTCAGGCTTCCTGGTGGTGCGGGGAGGGGAGGTGGTCCACCGCTCAGACGAGCAGCAGCACTACTTCAACACGCCCTTCCAGCTGTCCATCGCTCCCCCCGGGGCAGAGGGAGCCGTCCTCAGTGACAGGTGAGACACCCGACAGGGGGAGCTACCCTGCATCTGCTGTAGTCACAACTTAACTGAACTTGGTCCATTGATCTGTTCTCAGACATGAACTCTTGAGAATGTTCATTGAGGTCTGTTTTACTGTTGGCCGACACAAGCCTCTCTCAGACATCGGCGTTGTCACAGACAAACCTCGGGAGATTATCCAGATTTCAATGCATGTCTGCAGAGAGCTTTGGGGACAGCACATGCAGGAGGAGCGCATGTACTGAATAGTTAATTGAACAGTGGATGGACAATGTATATGCATTCAGCACAGCAGCTGTGACAAAGCCCAACCTATAACAGCACACATCACGTGCACACAAAGACAAAGGCTCTTAGCTGCAGTAAACTGCCCTTCAGAACATTGAGTCCCTCACATGCAGCAGTGTGTAGTGAAAGTAGCTACACTGCTGTACTGTGTTGAGCTGAGAGTAGCAGTGTGTCAGGGGGCCACGTGCTGCGGTGTCTCGATAGTGTGGCGTGCCAAGCGGCAGCAGTAGCGGTCAGCAGGGCGGCTGCTGGATGTTTGCCAAGCTTTCCCTCTCACCCTGGTCAAAGTCTGTGTGGCCTCATGGGTCGAGTGAAGTGGCTGCAGCCAATCCTGCACCAGCGCCCACACCTCTTCATCACTCTGTCACAAATTCAGGTTCACTATTCTGAGCCTGACAGAAGATGAACGAGAACTTAATGTCGAGCGTTAATTTGATTTCTTGTAAATGACCCCAGTTTAGCTTCAGCTGATGCGCAATGAGTTCCACTGGCTGTTGTGGATTTAATGTGATTCTTTTTCAATTTTTATGCTTTAGTCATTTAGTTGAAGGATTTAGCGCAAGAGCAGATTAAGCTTTCAGACTGAGATCACTTAACAGGGCAGCCAAAAGAAGAATCCAGGGGTCAAAACCGAAGTGCATCAGTGTCCTTCCTGCGACAGAGGGAGGATGGAGCATGTGGATGTCACAGAGGGAGACTCTGACAACATGCACCTGAATTAGAGATGCGTTTTCAAGCTCATCATGCAGGGGACTGGTTATTTATAATGCATTGGTCCGAGAGTAAACAACCTTCTTGTTAGGACTGGAAATCAGACATCACTGCAGCACTGCGTTTGCAATTATCAGGCAAAAAAAAAGAAAGATGGCCAATATTGAGTAACATGAGTATGACTAAAACTCAGCTTGGTTTCTAAGGGACTATGGTTCAGTGACAGGTTTAACAATTGGTGACAAATTCAGACATGGCAGCTAATTCAGTCCTTTTACAACTGCTCATAAAATGTATAAACTAAAAAGGGATATTCTCCATCTTGTCCATGTTCAAAAATTATAAACAGATTATGCATGTGAATATAGAATCTGTAGGCTTCAAGTTTCTGTTTCTAGTTTGACCAATCACAGTACACTAGAAGCCCCAAAATATTGGGTTCCCATATTGTGTGTGCAGGGGAAAGTGTTTCAGTTTTTGCAGTTCAGTTTTACCAGAATCCCAGGCCAGGCTGTTTCTAGGAGCTGAGGCTCCATGTGTCTTGATGCAGTTTGAAGACAGTTTGTACTGAATGATATTGGTGACTGATGAGGGGCTGTGCAGCAGGGCCAGGGCATTTTCCAAGAAGCAAACTTGACCCTGGCAGACTAACTTGGTTCCTGCCTCCATATGTTTGTTGCTCCCCTCCTCATAATGGACGATAGCACCATTTATTGGACCTGGGTGTTCTTTCCAAAACCGTCATGTGATGATTCCTGAATTAATCCTCATTCAGCATGTGATTAGGTTTCCGTAGCCAAAGTGGAATACCTGCAGCAGTTGGGAGTCCAGCCTGTTGGTGTCGGTACATTCTCCTGTGGGGTAGAGTAACCTAGTGTAATCAGTGAGCATTCCTTCAGAATAAGAGAAGCTGGGTCAGAGGCTCATGTTACTCTACCAAGTCCAACAGGACCGATTTCCTGGGAGAACATTTCCATTTTAATAACACTGTTACCAGAATTAGAGCATTGCATGTGATCTCTGCCTGACTCTATTGTGTCATTGCGTTTAGCCCTGACGCTGCCGACAGCTCCTCCTTCGATGTCCAGCTCGGAGACATCATCCTCACCGCCACCGATGGGCTCTTCGACAACATGCCTGACTACATGATCCTGCAGGAGCTGAAGAAGCTCAAGGCAAGTCCCGAACAGGTTTGCAGGTGGGAGTGGAATCAAAAATATGTCTGGAATACAAACATCACGCCTGCTTTGTTTTTATTGCTCCTCAGAACTCAAATTACGAGAGCATCCAGCAGACGGCCCGCAGCATTGCAGAGCAGGCCCATGTTCTGGCATATGACCCCAACTACATGTCGCCTTTCGCACAGTTTGCCTGTGACAATGGACTGAATGTAAGAGGTGAGTGTCTCAGGTCCACGTGAAGTTAATCGACACTGATACTTGTTTTTGATTTAGATTTTTTATTTAATCTTAATTATTCAGGCAGTCAAAGATTTTTGTCTTTTTTTAAGAGACCTGAGAACAGGAGACATTCACTATCAGCAAATTAATACAACAAAGAGTTGTTTAATAGAAGCAACAAGGACTTAATTAAAGCTATTTGAACATGAAAAACATCAAATAACAAAGATCAAATCACCAAAGGGAATGTAAGACTACTTCCATAGATTTGAAAAGTGAGAACACAAAAGTGTTTTTAATCTCATCCATCTCACGTGAACAATCTCTGGGCATTCCGGTGTAAACCGTAAGTTTATCACAATCTGCCACAGGAATTGGCACAGATAAGCACTAAGACCATGAGCGTTTTCAAACTTCTCTGTTTTTAGTGTGGACGCAAGGCGTATCCGTAATAAGTTTCCAAATGAAAACATATTAATGTGGATGTAGCCTAAAGCTGCAGTTGTGGGGCAGATTCCAACTTATTCCATTTAAAAGGTTCATAATACCTGAACCCAGTTCTGCCAACATTAATGCAAGTGTAGGGGATACCTAAGGTTATGTAGTTACTGGATTGTGACCTAGCGCTCTTCAAAATGTCATGAATTGATGGAAAATATCACATAACATGAATAGTTTCTAGTTTTGAAACGTATGCATATGACGAGCCCCATCCTAACAGCACGCTGCTTTGTATTGTCCAGGAGGAAAGCCGGATGACATCACGGTGCTGCTGTCCATAGTGGCAGAGTACACTGACTAGACTCTGCATGGAGCTGTGAGGGAGGGCGTCTGCCTTGGCAGGTGATGAACTGCCTTTACTCCTGCAGGTCAGGATGAAGGACTAACGTCAGAGGCTTTCCTCCACCTCTGCTAGTACTGCTCTGCCTCAACTCCCAACTGGCAACCCCCCACCCTCTAAGGAGAGTGTGAAGGAAAAAACCTCCTACACAGCCACTGCAGTGTGCTGCTGTACATCACAGAGCTGCTGCATAAAGAGGAGCAGAAGCAGGACACATCCTCTTGGCCAGGCTGCAGCGTTGGCATCTTTGCAGGGCTCCAGTGCTCAGTGGATAATCCCATTGGCCGAGATAAGTAGACGTTAGGCATGTGGGAGATGAGGATCCTGTCTGACGAGGATAACTTTTCTCTGGGCAGGGTGGCAGGTGAGATTCAGAGACAAGGGTGGCAGATGTAGCCAGTTGGTAGGTGGCAGACTGTTGGGGCAGCCCCCACACACTGGGCTTTGACACCATTAGTGTCAAAAAATGAAAAATGCAACGGAAACGGCAGCATTAGGGCTCAATAAATGGGAAGACTTGTGAAAGTGGATGTTCAGCAAAGGGCCTGGAACCTTGTGTGTGTGTGTGCAGGGAGCATATGTCAGATAATAGTATAGGACTTGTGTGCTGTTATGGGATGTTTTGTAAAAGTTTGCAAAAAAAAGTAGTGTATGTGACGTTTCTACATGTGTGGTTAGTTGGGGCAGGTTGATCCAATGAGATTTCATGAAGAAGATCAGCAGCTGCCTTTTCCAGACCACTGAGTTCACGACTTGCACACATTTTGATATTTCATGGGAAGGATATTTCTTTGTTGACAAATCTGTGGAGATATATTGGGTCAAACTGATGCCCACCCTTTAATATCCCAGCTGCTGTTGCTGAAGTCTTGTCTGTGATGACATGTAATGTGTGTGTGTGAATGTTTTCTGGTTGATGAATGTACTTGTGTGCTCGTGTATGAAGGATGTGATGGCTACAGACTTCTCCATATCCACTGGGCTTAATTTGTCTTGCAGCCTTAAAACGCACAAGCTTGAAAAGCATATCTGAAAAATGGCTCAACACAGCGGACGTGGTCATGTGACCAAATGTATTTTTGTAACTTGTTCGTTCAGTGGGGTTGTTGAAATGTTCGGACTGATCACCACATTGCAGCAGCTTTAGAAACTTGTTCACAATCAGTGTGGTCCCCTCCTCTCTCTCCTCTCTGCTGTAGAGCTCCAGCGGCACATTCATAACGTCAGGTCACTGCAGGTTTCAAGTGAAAAATGTTCATAGTGTTTCCATTACATCACCACAGATGTGCACTCTGCATTTCCTACACTTCTTACCCACAGTTAAAAAACATTTCTTTAGAAAATCCATATTTATTCTTAATGTTCTGATGATAATGTGCCTTGTATCAGGTGTCTGTGATATTGGCAGAAATGTCCATAATTCTTTGAAATGCCCAACCCTGTGTCGGGTACAGAGCCTGAAACTGTCAAAGTAGCCATAAGAGACCAAACAGCTTTTCCCATCATGCCCTTATGTCTTAACACTGGGCGTTTTCATCTACAGCAATATTCATCATTCGTTTTTCTCTTGAAATCTGCTGCTCTGTCTGCACTCGGTCCGGAGCTTAGGAATAGTAATAAAGCCATCCTCCCCTGCTTAGAAAATCCTCCACATCACTGTTTACAATCTGCACTGTCAAAAGAGCCGTTTCCTGGCTGAGTCCCACGCGTTCACACCGGGAGACGGCAGATTCAGACGTCTCTGTGAGATGAGCCTGACGGACAAGATAGAGCAGATTTGGACAGAGGGAGCAGCTAACGCTTAAAATGTGAGTTTAAACTGTTAAAGCACTGAGGACAATCTAAGTAGCCTTAATGATTTTACAGAGCAATTCTCCCAGTCAAATCTGGTGGTTCCTGCTCCCTGACTCTTCCCTGTCGTCTCCCTTCCACCACATCTCTCTGCTTTGTTACTACCACAGCATGGACCCCACTGTATCCAGATCTGTTCTCTGCGAAGAGGCATTTTCAGATCTGTACAATATATGAATAAAGGCTATAGTATTTATTATCCTGTTGTGTTTGGTGTCTTTCATGTCAGTGTCAACCGGCTGTCAGGTGCACGAGTATTGCAGAGTACATCAAAGAGGTATTTTTTTCACAGGCTCAGGCTACATGCCTCTAAGGCTGAATTTTCCATTCATCCCATCTGTCCCATTTAACTCTTCATAGTGTGTATTTCACTGAAGTCAGCCCAGGATAAGATCAATGTTAAGAAGGTGTGTACGGTGTGTGTACTCCCACAAGCCTCAGGCAGTCAACAGACAGGTGTGGCATCTTCACACAGTGGTTATGTTTTCACAGACGATAGTTAATTGTTATGACTCATGTATTTTACACAATGAAACAGACAAAACAAATTAGTTGATATACACTTATTACAAATAATCGTCGTAAAAAGATTCTGTCATATCCAACTGGACATTTTGGGGAACCTGATCACTGAATATAATTTTAACATTTAAGCTAAGAACAAAACGCCTTCAACCATTGCATAACTTGTTCTGACTACAGTTGAATTGTAGGGTCAACTTTCAGATCGAGATGATGAAGTTCACATCCCTTCACTCTCTTTTCACAGTGAAGGGCTTCTTGTATAGTCTCCCTCCATCTCGTCTTCTGTGTCACTGTAACAAGCCAGAACAGGCAGACTGACATCACAGCCATCGTCGTCCTGCTCTGACGCCAAAGCCCTGAACAGCAGGGAGCAGATCTACAGAGGAAAACAGACGACGCGTGTTATTTTAACAGTATTCTATTATTCTAGGACTCCATTGCTTTACTTTTCCATTTTTTATGAATAAAGTGTTCAAAGTTAAATCCTAAGAGGACTCAAGGAAAATACGAGTGCTGGGGTCACTAGAAACTGGTCTGAGAAGATAATATTCATCTTGATGGGCCAACATATCTAAGTATTGCCAGAGCAAAACATTCAGAACATTAACAGGAGTCAGATATAAGATCAATAGTAAGAAGTTTGGTCAAGAAAAGAAAAACTTAGTTTTGTTTGTCTGTGATTCCAACCAAATGCTTCACGTCATAAGATAGATCTCTCACATACTGTAATTCTGCTCATCTTGGTCAGTGGTGAGGTATTATGGGTATACTTCCCAGTAGAGGTCAAGAAAACACTCCACAGTCTCACGCAACCTGTCAACACTGTGTAACATCAAGGGTATAGAGACCACTTCGATTCCCAGTGAAAACAAAGAAGTAACTGGAAGCCCTTGTTACCATGGTAGACGCAGGAGTTGCCATGGCACTGGCCTCATCGGGTACGTCTGGTCCATGAGGATCGTCAGCTGAAGACAGAAGGTGCCTGAGAGCAGGTGGGTTGATCATAGGGCTGCCCTGACTGGATGGGATCAGCTCCATCACAGCAGGAGCATTCTGTGACTCCCTGCTGTTTCCCTCATGAGACACCACAGGTAGAGCAGCAACATCTGCACATCTGAAAACACAACCACACACACAATGTCTGTGGCAAGAGGTAATGACCGTTTCCTGAGCAGAGGAGAACTAGTCATAACACTGTGCAAGGTAAAGACGGCTCTGTTCCTCTATAGACTTCCCAGTGAACACAACGCAGTGAGTCTCAATGGAATTTGATACTGAGGATGTGGATTATCACTGAGCCTGGTGAGGAGTTGTGAAGTGAGGTTTATAAAGGCAGGACTGATGGAGGAAGAGCAGATGGTGGTAATACAATTAACTGAAAATAAGAGGCAATGAAAAGAGGAGAAGAAATTCCACAAGACGCTAACAAACATGACGTTAACAACTTGAACAAAAAATGTGTGTTTTGATTTAAATACATATTCAACTGTGTTGTTCTAAATTATGAAAGTATGTTTAGTTTTTTCCCCCCAGAATTTAAAATAAAGACACATATTAGTATCTGTATGAGGAGTTGAGTAATATTTTGATAATAGAATTGTCAAATAGAGTGACTAGGAGGAGGAATCTCTACCAATTTGAGTATCGCTATTTCCATTGTGTGATGATGAATATTTACATTCATTAAGACATTCGTGAACGGAGCGTATAGTTCTCAGCATGTAGTCATCAACTGATCCTGAAAGTGCATGCCTAGAGCTCGCTATGAGCAAACATAACAAACCACCTCTGCGCATGTAACCACACTACATGTCATCAACCTCACAGAGGCAACCAGACCAGAGGTTTGAAGAGGAACACAACAGGAAGAGGTAAAGAGAACATGCAGGTTTAAACGTCTCCAGACTGTCTCTGGCTTGATACTTAACAAGGCCCTGAGAAAGAAGGTGGGAATGTTTGGTCCCAAGCACGACCTGAACGACAAGAAAACACTGCATTTGTTCCAAAACAGCCTGAATGACTCACGGCAAAACATACTGGAGGAAAGGGGTGCAGGTGAAAGACGGGAGCACTGAAACGCTGCCTGCTCATCAGGTCAGTGATGTCCCTGCAGACTCCCAGCAGTGCACACAAGTAGAGCAAACTACAAATGACCCAGATGTTCAGCAGGACATTGGGGATTGGGGTGACCAGATCCACCCAGAGAGTTTATATTGTTGTTTTTAAATTGTTGTTTGTATATTGTTGTTTGTACAGTGCACCAACCACACCAAGGCAATTTCCTGTATGTGCAAATATACATGGCAATAAAAATAATTCTGATTCTGATTCTGAGAGAGGGTTAGCAGAGCAGGACAGTGACGTTGGCAGAACAGCCAACCAGGCTAGCATAACGGAGACGAGGGGATTACAGAACGTCAACCAGACAGGCTTCTAACCTAACCCCACACGTCCTGGGCTTGCCCTATTTATGTCTGTCACAGACACAAGGCTGGCTGCGGAAACACTATGCCCTCTTAGGAAGCTAAAAACAGCCAGTGAGGGCAAACTGCCTCAGCTGGAGCCAGGAGAGAGGCTCAGGTAGAGCCCCTGTGGGAGGATTGGATTCTGCTCTCTAATAGATCTGAGAAAGTCGGCCTGCACAGACTTCAGTGGTGACAAGGACGATAATCTGGTGAAAATGACAATCAAATAAATCTTTCCCTCATCTGTGCCACTGTGCTCAGGGTATAACAGTTCACAGTTATTACAGAGAGGATTAAAAGCATGTGGCTAGAGATGATAGTGTTAGTTACCTGGGTGAGGTGGGGACCGGGGGGCCGACAGGCTGAGAGGGGCCCGTGTTTTCAGAGTCCATCAGAGTAGCCAGCAGTACAGTGGCCTCTAGGACCATGTCCTCCATGGAGAAGCACACAGGCCTGCAAAGCACATTAATAATACACTGATGTATCTCTCACTGATGCAGAAACCTTTTAAATCCAGCTATATCCAATCAACAGTATCATTCACGGTTTTACCAGCCACCAGCAAATCTCTGTATAAGTGGTCACTCAGAGAAAGGACTGGTAATATAATTAGACTCATCTGCCACAGTTGAAATTTAAAATGCCATGAATTTTGAGGTTGTCTGGTGTTAATTACGCACTTGAGTGCCACACACTGACGTGGGCCTCTGTAATTTGAGATACAAATGCCACTCAAGTTATTCGCGATGGCAGAAAGGCACTTACTTCCCTGCAGCAGCAAAGTGGACGGACACTGGGAGGCAATGTGACTCCGCAAAGGACAGAAAACCCTGGAACAACAAAATGGTAGAAATTCCCTGGCATGAAACGTGGACGTGCTTGTCATCAATGTAACATTTTAATGGCTGGTCATCTTCAAGCAGTGATGTGACTTGTGTACAATGATCAGGCTAAAGAAAAATACTAAAGCTTGAGTAAATTGAAGGCGACTAAAATTCAAAGCCTGGTATGTAATCTATTCAAACCCGATTTACCAAAACCGAGACTCCTCTGAAGGCTAATGAGGAGCCGTACAGCAGGACGTCCAAGAGACATTCCAAGACATTAGGGACAAGAGCTGAGGGTGTTAACGCAGGCCATGAACTGGACGAACTCAAATGCTGTTTATCCAAATTTCCAAATGGCCAACCAAGCTCTTTTTCCTTTGTTTTCCAAACTGGCACAGAAAACATTTGGACACTGCAACAAACTTTGAATGACTTAGAACGCCACTCTGTAAATTACATTATGTTTCTCCAACATGACGTGTTTTGCTCGCGATATAAATAGTTTAAGACTGATTAAAGTTGAACCAGCCCGGTTACACGTTTCATTATGAAGTAGTAATTTGTAGCTTTTAGTTTCTGGAACCTGTGAGTTCAATTACTTTTTCCATGATGTGGGTTAACATGCGTCACTTTGGTCACACTATCTTTGCTGTAAAGATGAGTCACGTGGCTGAGTGGAAAAGTTCGCATGAAAATGATATATGCAGACACTGCTACAGAGGCCTTTTGACACTTGAGTATCAGGAGAAATGAGACCTGTTAGACATGAAATGCTCCTGGTGAGACAGTCACACACACACATACACACATACAAGGATACACACACACACACACGTCATTTTTTCATGTGATAGGATAATGGGAGCCTCCAAAAATAACCCTGTTACCCTCAACTCCTTCAGACAGAAGGTTACGTCTGAGTCCGCTCCGACCTGGAAGAAGTCAAACTCATCAGGGTGTAAGGACATCTCAGTGTACATCGTCTTCATGTGATCTGTCACAGGGGAGTATCCGAGGCAAAAAAAAAATAGAATTTGTTTGGCCGAATTTGATATTTGCATTACAATTAAACTTGACAATCTCAAAACTGGTGCAACACCAGTTTTATCTTGGGCCTGAGCCAATTAAGAGTGAAACCTCAGCTCACCGTTTCCCGCCTCGTGGTAGTTTCTCAGGGTGAATCTCAGAGGAGTGGCAGACAGAGTGATTTCCTCCAGGGACACTGGGAAATGCAGCACCATATCACTGAGAAGTCTGCAGAGGTAGAGAGCAGAACAAAAGCTCTCAGAATCAAACTCAGAGAAAGATCAAACAGGATCTACTGATTGAGGATGGTTTTCCTAAGACTAAACGCTATTAATGTGACGAGGTTTTATTGTTTATGTCCTTGTCAGTCTGGTTGATTAAACTGGACTGCACTGAACAGAAGGTGCATGTTTTAGGGGATTCATCTGTCAGCCGTCAGTAGAAAACATCCTCTCTCTGCATACACTGGACTGCTGAATCAAACTGATAGTCACCATACATATTATTAATAACACAGTTACTCTATTTGATTTTGTTACTTGATTAAAGATGGATTTTTATAATTTATAAGTCAAAACAATTTGTGATCGCAGAAAGGACATGGGACTTCTCAATATTACTCAAAAAACCAGTCTACAAAACCACTGCACCTTTGAAAACATGGGAAATGGATTTGGGCACTTCCTTTCAACAACGTGATTGGGATGAAATGATTGGTGTTACTAAAGAGATCTCTAGAGACATTAGAATGAGCTTAATACAATTTAAAACCATCCACTGATACAACTAGTGCCCTAGCAGGTTATTCAGACTATAGCTATATGTTGGAGATGAAATAATGCCTTATGCATTATGGTCATGCCCAAGGAGCCGTTTGGTCAAGTATATCACAGAGATGCAGGAATAGATTATAAACTGTCGAGACAAGTATCAGGATTTGCAAACGATGAAATGGAAAGTTACAGAAGGCCCATTAATTCAGGAGAGGGTTTCAGAGCTGGGTGGGGTGGTGGCTTTTGAAAAAATATAATACAGACTGATAAGCCAGGTTGAAAAAATACATAAATGGAGAATGTTAGTATGATTTCCCTCAATACAGGGGCCTGAATGAAGACAAGCCTTTTATTTGTATGTGCTGTTATCAATTGCAAATATAACCTTCTGAGCTGTTGGCTGTTTTTATGAATATTCAAATGAATGTGAAGGAATGGATGTGACGACAGACTTGAACCCATAGACCCTATTTGAATGTTTATTCTGTCAGTACTACAATTTCCATGTGACAGTGGTACAGTGGACATTGGACAGGTCTACCGGACATCTCATATTTTCACACTGATGTCCTCATTATCAGTCAGACAAAAGATTTTCTAGTATATTTTGGTTTTGTCTAGTGAGTATGGAGATGATCTATTTGTTGCTGATATTTAGTTTCTCCTCTGTATGATGCTGATTCGGAAATTGTGAAAATATGAAAAGTGAAAAAGGGTCCTATTAAATGGGATGTGGCTTTGTAGCTCATGTGAAGGGTTTGTAACAGGAAGTGCAGGTCCAACTTGAATAGTGAGGTGCTAACCTGGCAGGGGCCTTCAGCACATTGGGGCAGAGGTGTGAGGCGAACTCCGCCTGCAGAGCCTCACTCTCTTGGAAGCGGAGGCTGTAAGTCTTGGTGATGCCTGTCACAAAGGCAGACACATTTGCAGCACACTGCCATCAAGTGTTGACAGTATGTAATACAGTGTCCGCAGCATCGTGTTAATAGAGGTCATTTAACAAATTTTGAGTTTCAAGGAAAACTGTTTCTTGATAAGCAATGAGGTTTGAAGAAATTCTCTCTCTCTAAATTACCCACACAATTTCCAGTTTATTCCCGTTAATTCCCGTATATTCCTGTATATTCCCATGGAAAGTTTCCAACTTTGAATATTCCCGAAATTTTGCAACCCTAGTTACGTACCATATTTGCAGAAAAACTGGATTACCACTCGGTCAGTGGGAGTGCTGATTGTTATCTGACATCGTTCCACATTACGCTCAATGGCAGTCAGACAGCGGAAAAGAGGTAGCACTGACTTGAAAACAAAAGTATAGAGATATTAGATAAGATGATCATCACTGTTTTAACACTGTGGTAACACACTTTTATGAAGAACCATATCATATCATCATATGACATAACCTAGCCTGTTCAGTTCTGGTTTTGTTAGACTTCCCCTACTGACTGCATACCTTAATGACCAGTTTGCATTTGATGGTTTCACGGGCCGGCTCTGAGCCAGATCCCAGGCTGTAGTGTTGGAAGAACATTGGCGAGAAAAGGAAGCAGGCATATGCCGAGTGAGCGGCGTTCACTGATCTCAGAGCCAACTGTGGGACAGAGAGGATCAATGTAGGTGTTCGGTAATCTGAGCCGGAGAAGGGAGGTGGCAGGGACCCAACAAATAGAAGCCTGGTGTCTAACATCCATTTTGTTTGGAACAGAAGGGAAGGAGAGAAGGTAAAACCTTCTTCCTGTCTGCCGCAGGGTTTAAGAATACTTCCAGTAACAGTTGGTGCTGCTCACCCCTTTAACCATAGGATCCAACCACAGATCTTCTCCAATCCGTGACAGGGCTTGAACAGCTTTTCCAAAAACTGCAACACAACAAGGTGTCACCACTGTTGTCTTTATAAGTTATTACGGTAGATTACTGTATTAATAATCAAGTTCATTACAAATTAATAGTTTTTTTCCCCAGAAGAAATACACAAACACACACAAGCGCGTGCGCACACACAGTTTGACCATAGTTACTACTTTCCTAACCCATAACCTAACCTTAACCCTAACCTCAACCTAAACTTAACCTTAACCTTAACCTTAACCTTAACCTTAACCTTAACCTTACCTTACCTTAACCCAAACCCAAACCATAACCTAAACGTAACCTCAACCTTAACCTGAACATGTACACACAGCTACACACTAGCAACTATTTAGATAGCATAACTACTAAGAAGCTAAATGAAACTACATTAGCTGAGCTAGCATTGCCTTCAATCTTTAAAAATGCTTCAGAAACCTTATTAGCTGCTACAATTCATTTACAAGTTAATAATTCAAGTTAACATTTGTCATATTGAATTTCACACTGTCATATTATGATAGTCTTGGTTATTCCTACCTTTTACACCATTTCCCTCGAGGACACACTTCATACTTGCTGTAAATCAACCAGGAGCTCAGAGAGCAGATGCTAACAGGCTGTTATGCTAAATAGCTTAGCTGAAGTAAATACATTCATATTGACATGAGGCTAGTTAAGCCTGAAGAGGCTCAGTCACATATAGAAATGTAATAAATGTCTTAAGGTGTATCATTACCAGAAAAACGAAAAAGGCTTTAGGTGCAATTGGAAAAAACAACTTTATCGTTAAATCAACAATTTGAAAATAAAATCACTAAATACATCAAATATATATGATTGAATGAAAATCAAATGTATTTATAGTAAGACCACCACATCCATACTGTAATATAATTTATATAATTAATTTACAAATTGATTATATAAATTAAATCATTTTACATTGACTTCAGTGCCATGAACATGTCTTCTGATCTGATATTGACCTCAACCATTAATAAATTGAAATAAATGTGTATATATACAGTAAATATATAAATGATAATGACTTGTGTGTGTGTGTGTGCGTGCGTGCGTGTGTGTATGCGTGTGTGTGTATTTGTGTGTGTGTGTGTGTGTGTGTGTGTGCATGTGTGTGTGTGCGTGTCAGATGGGCGTGGTCAGTGTGATGGGTGGGCCCTCAGATGAGATGATAGTATTATTATTGTATTGTTGTCATAATTAATATATAGATTTTACCAAATGTAAAAAAGTTAAGAAACATTGTTTGTCTATGCTCTGCTGTGTTCGTATGAATAGTAGCAAACTAAATGAATCACACTGATTTGTTTCACTCCAACACTGTGTTAATTGATTGATGAATCCTGTATCTATATTCAGAAAGACAGAGGTAGATGTTACTGTACTAGTTATTTTTATTCAAAAAGTTTGACATATTTACAACACATCATTAGATCATTTCAAATATGTACAAAGGGGGACAGGGGAGTTTTTTTTTTTGAGGAGTAGAAAAAGGGTGAGGGCGGGGCTTCTCCACCTCTTCTCTCTCCTCCAGCTCATCTCGGCCTCCTCCTTTCTGTAGCTCAGTCCCATAGTTGGAGTTGTCTCCTGCTGCAGTTTCGTCTCCTTTTGGCCCTGAAGCGAGCACCTTCTTGTTCTCCTTCTCCTTCTCCTTCTCCTTGGTGACCTCCACCTCACTGCTCCTTCTTGTCTCAGGTTCCTGGTGCAGGCTCCTGGTGCAGACTTGCTTCCAAAATGTTAGCCTTGGCCTGACAGTCAGTGAGCTCCGCCAAGCAGTCCAGATAGGCCCTGAGGCGAGCGCGCCGTTTCTTGACCTCCTTCGTTATTACATCGTCTTTGTCTTTCAGGTGGTTTTCCAGCTGCTCCACCTTCTCCTTCAGAGCCTGGATCTCATTCTCCTTCTCCGTCTCCATCTCCTTCTCGGTCTCCTTCTCCTTCTCCTTCTCCTTCTCCTTCTCCACCGCCATCTTTATGACATCATCTCTGTCTTGAAGCTGGTTTTCCAGCTGCCACACCTCATCCTTAAGAGCATTAATCTTCCTGTAGGCTGTGAGGAGTTCGTCATTGAGGATCTTCAGAATATCTGGTTTCTCCATGGTTTACAGCAGAGAGTAGATCTATCTTTTGATGAAGCTGATGGAACAGTTGATGCACTATTTTCAGAAGAAGTTTCCGTTCTTGTCTGGATCTTGAAGTCAAATGGCTTTTGTCTACAGGTGACAGGATGAAATAGTGTGTAAGATTTAGGTGAATTTGATCTATCAAACATTCAATATAAAACAATGACACAGATAGACACACGCAGAGAGAAGGAGAGAGAGGGAGAGAGACAGACTGGCTGGTTTAAGCGAGCGAGCGAGAGAGAGAGAGAGAGAGAGAGAGAGAGACTGGCTGGTTTAAGCGCGAGATTGAGAGAGAGAGAGAGAGAGAGAGAATGAATGTTGTTGTTTATAATCAGTTCATGTTTGTGTTGTCAAATATCACAACGACCCTGAAATTCTGTCTCTTCTGTTATCTTATACTGAATGAATGCAAGCAAAGATACAAAGAAAAATCACACTCTTTCTGATTGAACCAATCTATGAACTGTATGAAACATGGATATCCGCAGCCCCAAATGAGCCAAAAAGCGCGCGTGGCGCGCAAAGATTCAGCATCCTTAGGGGCTAAGCCCCCCCCCCCCCCTCTTTCAATCCTAGAAACGCCCCTGTCTTAACCTTAAGCTTTATTTACTGCTTTTTTTGATAGGGACCGTCAACAATGTTCAGCACCAGATAATATAAAAGCTAGTAGCATATGTTGTAGTAAAACTGTACAGAATAAGTTATTAAACGAGCTAACTAGTAGTAGGTAGTGCAATAAAATATTACATGTAAAGGTTTAGAATCACTACATACAAATAAATAACGTAGCAACATTAATTCATGAAATATTGCTTCCTCTAATGAAAACTACATCATTCTTCATTTCCATTTCAAGTGCTGAAAAAGCCCAAATAAAACCTGTATCATTAACACATATACTGTATAATCTAAATTCTGACTAAGAACTCAGTGACAGTAGAATACCCATTTACACGATCCAATATTTATTATTGTGTTATGGATGGTAGCATGTTAAAGAATAGAAGAACAATTTAAACGACAACTACAACTAAACATCCAACAAACAGAGGTAGGACTGTGAAAGCAGCAGCTTCTAATATGTGGAGTGTTGTATGAAACCACGCCTGCACACCATTCTTTGTAAGGAAGACATTATAAATTCATATTTTAAAAACTGTGCAACCAGACAGAAGGTGTTGGTACAAAGATCAACATAACCCCTCATCATATAAGGTCCTTAAAGCCGGGTTAAACCATCCGCCATCATTTCCCTCATCGGTGGACTATTCTGGGAAGTATGACATCAGGATTGGCTGTGCTGCTGCTCCTGCTGCTGCCTTTCCTCTGCCCTTGTGGCTTCGCCCTTGCCTCCACATCCTTCCCTGCATCCTGTGTAAGCGTGCTGCTGTCTCCACGCTGATGCCCCCTCCTGCAGGAGGGACTCTGACCTGGGAGATAAACAAAACACAACATGAGGCTGATGGCAGCGGTCGAAGTTAAACATCTGGGACGTTTGGATACTCACCTGACTGGACACACGAGTGCAGCACATTGAGATAGTGCTGCTTCATCTGGCGTCTCATGTGCTCGGTACTGTACACATTAGCTATGCTGCAGAGGAGGCGTCTCTGTCCAGCTGTGAGGGCAGGGTGCTGAGACAAACACCAGAACTGATGTGATGGCACTGATCTTGTTGAACGCGAAGAATATCTCATTTAAACCAATTTATAGACATTGAACATGACAAGATGAAAACTGAGCATCTGTTCATGCGGTTACCTGTAAGAAGGGTGCAGACATCACAGATTCGGACATGTGTATTGTCTTCATGTGCTGACCGCCTGCAGGCACATGTGTGTGTGTTCCTCTGCACATCTCTCTACCCTGCTGACCTGGGGAACACTCCAGGCCTGGCAAAGGCAACAAGTCACAGACAACGCCTAATTTCGGACTATTTCGATTATCTGTAGTGTTACTGTGTTTAAGCAGCAGAGTTTAAACATAACACTACTGGAAAGGATTTCATTCCAACCATTATTATAGCATATATTATAGCATATATAACGAGATTATGGGTTTACTGGATTTCATCAGGTAAATGTATTGGTAAGAATAAACATGTTTCTGGGTGATACAACCACAACTCTGTTTCACTTATGTGAATTCACTACAAAAAAATTATTTATTTTTGTCTTTATAATTCTGAGGTATTTAAACTTAACCTAAGCATATTCATTTTATTCTGATTTATACTTCTACTCTGATACATGCAGATGAAAACACAATATACAAGTTTTTTGTTACTGTGCTTAAAACTTTATTAGATAGCATGATAAGAGTGACAGAAAATCAGAAAGTATTTATTGCCAAGTAGGTTTACAGCTACAAGGAATTTGCTCGGGTTATGTAATAATAATATATATATCTTTTTTTTTTTACAGGACTTTTTTTTAAAATATTGCTAAGTGCTTTACAAAGAAGAAACAAGACCAGACCGGTCGATCAAATGAGAACATATAGGAGAGAAGAGGATGTTGTTTAGTAAACAGCCTGGGTGGCTTCGGCTAATACCAGGGATCCGGTGCTCAGGTCAGGTTTGTCCATGTGTTGTGTTCCCTGTCATTCTGCCTTTTCATGCGCATTTATTCTACATCTGTAGTTTGTTAATACATTGTTTTATATTTCTCATCCAGATGTTAACATCAGCTCCTAGAATATGATCTCTTGTTAACAAATATGCTGTGTATTAAGTTCTTGAAGGTAGCTCCACCTCAAGTAGTTACTGCATTAAAATGCTGCTGATGTGTTTTTGATGTACCTCAAAGTAATACTCCTTTGTGTATATAATATCAACAGAGCCATTCTACACAAATGATACTTTAACTTTTGATGATTTGGGTCTTTTCGTGCAAAATGTTTTTCTTAAAAACGTAGTACTTTTAACTTTGATTAAAGTAAATTTCAGTTCACCATTTGAATACTTCCAGCACATTATAAGGGCATTAGACTGAGAATAAAAGGTTTGGATTAGTCATTAAAGAGAAAACAAACACCTGCAGTTGCTTTTATTCCACATTAGAATCATCCATTTAAAATTCAATAATCAAGACAGGTTTATTCTATTTACAGTTGGCATTTAAAACAGGGGTTTGACTCACCCTCCATGTTACTCTTGTTAGACTCTGCAGACCTAAAAATAAATATTTTCACCATTTGAAAGAAGAATAAATCTAAATCCGTTATGTTCATCCCATTAGTTCTCGTATTGTTGTCTTACCTCATTAAAATGTGACCACTTCCATTTTTTAACAAGCTTTCCTTTTTCAGGTGCTCGACAAACGACACCCGCTTCCTCATCGTCTAATACAATTACAATATTTTCTATGGATATATCAGAGAGCTCGCCCACACCGTGATCAGCTCAGCATGTCGCAGCCAGCAGAGCCCATTATTGTGAAATGAAGCCAGCCCTGACACAGGACACTGTTCCCAGGGCTCCAATTACAGAGCAGAGGTCTAATACACTTTAACCCAGAGCGTGTTCTCATCTAAAATGTAAAGCACAAACCATATTACAAGCCCCTCTGTTTACACACTTTATTGAGCATCATGTCCAATATACATTGCATTGACACAAAATGGAAAAAAGAAAAACCCAAAACAAATAGAATGGCGTATGGGTGGATTAACCTGGACACACCATTTTCAGAGCGTATTGCTTAATGACATTTCAAACGCACCGAATCTGTGCAAATACAGTGAACACCGGTCAGAGGAGGTCATGGTAGGTTAGAAAATTTAAAAAGGTAATGTCGACAGCAGTTATGTGATCATCAAGTCTACAGAAATCTACTAACTGTACACATGACACCCAGAGTGTACTAACAATGGTATACTATTCAAAACATATCCAACTCCTTCAAAACCTGATTGCATGCGCCAAAAGATGGTTAGCTGTTATTCAATGTCAGTCACATCATTCTAAATATGGATTTCATAATTCAAAGTAGATGTCATGATGGCTTAATAGTCAGCAACACCATCCATGAAAGTGAACAAGACTCCAACCGAACCCTACCGTTTATAGTCTTCAAAAATAATACCTATAGTGTTCATTCCCCATCACGAAACTAACTTATACTCTACTTAGTGGTGAGTTCTCTTTTTCAAGTCTCTATCAAGAATCCCAGCCCAAATTCAGCGATAAAGTATAAGGTGAAAACATCATCATCAGGTGTGCACCAATCAGAACTCAAGATGTTGAGTTACTCAGCAATCTACCCAATGTCCTCAGAGTCTAAACCCACGAGTCAATGGGACTCACACATCGTGTTTTAACGACACATCGATCGAGAGCTAAATGTGCCACAACAAAGAAGGAAAGAACAACTAGCCTAATATTCTACTATGGAGCCCCTAAATTCATGTTACCAAGAACCACCCAAAACCCCTTGTTAAATTAGTTCCTTGAAAAAAGGAAAAGCTCAGACGCCAGGTAACCAGTGGACATGAGGAATAATCACAGTTTAGGTAATTTTCACAGACTGGTTTTGGTTGTCCATGATTGATTGTAGCGTTGTGAACTCATTAGACTGAGTGGGGAATAATAAACATCTTCATTGATGATGATGGCCATGTGTTGAGGAAAAGAGTCATGAATATTCAATGATGGTTTTACTGATCGCTACAAATTGAGTTTGAGCAAAAGTCTGATACGGAGAAGTTGTCTGGAGCCTTCTGTTAGTGCACATCATCATGTTCGAAAACGGTATCACTCAGATCCCTTCCATGTGTTCATCCACAGCTGGCAATAACAGATAACAGCTGTTTAAGAGGATCATGCAGGCTTGAGAGTCAGACGTTCACCAACATAACAAAAAACTAACAGGCGGCTGTTCCTCAGAAAGAAAAGTTCCTTTTTAAGATATCAACCTGTCCCTCTGAACAACAAACAAACTGTGAGGAGGTGAAGCCAACAAAAGGCAATAGTGATTCAATGACAGTGTTGAAAACAAATAACACCAATGACGGAGATTAGCGGGCCGACGTTAATCTGGTGGAACAAGTGCAGCGGGAGGACGAGTGACGACCTAATGACAACGGGCTTTTGTTTGTTTTACACAATCTTGACCACTAAATTGCATAAGAAACCTGGTATAAAGTAGAAACTTTTCAGCAGCAGATAAAAAAGCAAGTTAATTTACAGTAGTGACATATCTTACATCATTAATTTTTTTCAAAATAAATAAAATTAAATATACAATTCCAGGTAGGAAATAGGTAAATTTTTGCTGGTAAGGTTCTCAAATTGGCTCGTCTTGCGGAAAATGACAACCGCTCAAAGTAACGCGGTTGGGGTCAACCAATTCCTTCGACTGGCAAAACAAGGGGTGCAAAAGCCTTTTGCTGAAATGTTCCCTCTGAAGGCATCCTTTAACTGAAAGAAATAAACAAAAAAAACATGTATTATTATTTCTTCCATAAGAAATGTTTCACACGAGTCTTAGGCTTCATCCATACTACTACGTTTTCTTTTGAAAATGGCGTCTTCAAACTAAAATGAGCAATGAGCGTTTATTCTCTCTATCAGTTTAAATTCCCATCCATACGAAAACAACTTTAAACATACATCTGCAGATTGTTCACATAAACGCTACATGTTAACACTTGTATAATGGTAAAATGCAGAATCTAACTGCACAGCAGCGGTTAGCAAAGAAAACAGGTGACGCAAGCAACAGACTATCCAAGTTGTGTTCTACACTGTTAGCAGAGGCTAATGCTGATTGGTTTCTTCCAGAAAGGAGTCATGTGATAGGAGCGTGATGAATCAGCAAGGGCTATGTCGTGACCATAAAGACCAAACCAGCAAGTGGTTCACCTAAATCATCGTTTCAAAATATCTCTGTTTATGCCCCTCCAGACTAAAACGCTGCACAGAGGATTTTCAAACCCAAACAGGGCCAGCAGTACAGTGGAGGAGGTTTCAAATGAATACGGAGTAGTATAGACGTTGCCTTAGCTGAGAGACTATTTACTTACCCTGGAATTTACAATTGATTCCTAATCAAACGCCATCTCTTGACTTTTTCTTACACAGCGAGCCACCTTCCTCTTAAATTCACCGTTAGGGTCCTCCCTCCACTCTTTCTGTGGGAGCGACATCAGACTCCTTTTACCAAAACATCGTCAACTGATTACAAGAATGAAGAAGAGATTTCTGTTGTCAGGGAAATGGAATCAGTAATGCAACTCACCGCCGCATCCACATTAGCTGGTGAATCACTGTTGGGGTCCGCCAGCATGGAGATAACACTAATCATGATTGTCTCTACTGTGTGGATGGGAAGCCAACGCTCCTCAGGCTTTTCATAACCAAACTTATCTTCGCCCGGCTCGTGCAGGATTGAGATGCAAACATCCCCATTCTTTGCAACTGTGGAGAATTAGAAGATAACTTTAACCACTGTTGTGACATTAAGATGGCCCTCACTAGAATTCAACACAATCAGGGTTACACCACTGAACCATCAACCAAAAGATCTGTAAAATGAAAAGGATGTCCATGAAAGAGCAAGCAGAGTGTGTTTACCATTCGGGTGCCAGAGTTCAGTGATAAACTTCATCTTTGGAGGCCGTAGAGGATAATCATAAGGGAAGGTTAGGTATGCTTTGAAAAACCCTCCTTCACTGCAATACAGACAAAGAACAGAACAAAGACAAATGAGAGATGATGAAGTTATATAACATGCATTTAAATATCTCAAACCTAAGATATTATTATCCAAATTATGTTTGCACTTACAAAAGGGTATCTTGTGGACCAATGATCACAACCTCCCATTTGTATATGTCATCATCGTCTATGAGACCAGCTGAAAAGCCCTCCACGGGGTTCTTGTTGAGCTCTGGGAGAAGAGGAAATACAGTATTTACATGCAGTCGTCCATGAGCTGTAGTCTGCTTACATGTCTGACCTAGTACACAGTTACGTAGAGTTGACCGGGTCCATTACATCCAGTGTTGCTTCTTGTTAGGTTGGAAATCTTAAAGCTCAGGGGAGCACTGAGTCATCCCTTAGTTATGCTGCTATAAATCGAGGAACTCCCATGATGCACTGGGCACATCTCTCCCCAATGTATTTAAATCAGACTACTGCATGTCGTTAACTTGGTGTTTTCTCTCCCATGTAGCTTTTTCCTTCGGTCCTCATTCTGCAGGTATCTCTGCCTGCAGAGATGCACCATCTGCATGTGACCCCCCCCCCGTCTATTACTATAGTTGTTTATAGGTGCTGCTGTCATTGCTGTTTTAAGTATCAATAACAGTATTACATACAGTATCACTACTATCATTATAGCAGCCAGTCTGACGGTGCAATAGAACAGTTACACAACCGTTGCTGGTGTCTCTCTTTTTGTCTCACCCCCACATTTTTCTCCTCTAATTCCCCCCCCCCCCCCCCCCCACACACACACACACACACACAATCTGTTTATTTCCCTCTCCACTGTGCCAAGTGTTTGCTCGTCATGGGAACGGTTGGGTTGCTTTATGATGTTGTGAGATCTCCACCTTAACATGCATCTGTCTTCAGATACATTCGAAACAAAACTGTCAACATCATCTATCAGACCTCAACTTCAACTCAATATAAAAGTCCACTTCCTGATGCTACATGAAATGTTGAGTTAGCATTTACAAATAAGTGATAGAAAACTACATTGGTGGTAAAGGCTGTATTACCACCCCCTGATATGGGATTAGACTGTTAGCATTAATCCTTCATATGTAAAATGGGTGCCATAAAACAATTTGCTGTGTTGACTAATTGTTTAACCAGTAATACCAGACATACAATAGATCCGTCTATGAGAAGAGTTTAATCACCCATTTTAACGGAAATATTCAGTTTCAGTGTTTAGTATCATTTCATAATGTTTAATCAAGTGACAGAAACACACCTTTTCATGTCTCTTCATTAATGAATGTTTAAAACAAAGAATTACCCTATTAAAAAGGAGATTAGGTTATACTGTCACATTATTCCAAGTTCATTCAGTGAGTATAAAGATTGGCAAATGTTCACGGCATCAACGCGTGGTTTCCAAAAGTTATAATTACTGTTGGAGTGAATCACCCACTTGAAGAGCTTAATCAATTCAACCAATGTAAAACCAGTGATTCATTCTTTCCACACACTGAGAAGCCAAAATCTGCATATTGTACAATCAGTGTGACATGTTCAATGTGTCATAGAAGAGCGGGTCTCGGCCTGTGGAGCCCTGGCTGCAGTGGTGGAGAGCTGCTGTCATTTCAGCACCACAGGAAACCCCTCAGAAGTCAGGCGGTGTCAAGCCTCAGTAAATTATAAACAGAAGGTCAAACTTGATCAATACAGGCCTGTTTGGCTACTGTGTTCAAATGGCAAATTAAAAGACTTGCATAACATCAATATTGGGAACAGACTATTCACCTGAACTGCTGATCGTCATAATATTGGTTAGATATATTTGACTACTTGTTCCTTTAATAGCTATAAACAGAAGATTCCCCCCCTTACGAGTGTGTTGTGTCAAAAACGTACTTATTTACGAATTTAACAATATCTGTCACCAACTATAAGGTGGTGTAAATATCTGATATTAATAGAAAAAAAACACCACATGAAAGAGGAGAGAGAGAGAGCCAGACACTGATCTGTACCGTCAGCCGGACACAGACCAATCATCAGAGGTGTGGGTGTCTCAGTGTCTGTCATTAATAAGAAAACACACCACTGTCACCAACCCTACAAATAACACTGAGGCTGGTTCTCTAAAGCAGCTCAATAACAAACATACGAGTTTGATGGTTGAAGGCTTTAACACACTCAGAGATGCGCATCCATCATAAAAGACGCGAAAACGAACCAGTGTTGGTCATCATCGTCTTTATTAAGTTTGTAATTTTAATAAATTGCTACACGTTAGTATCTGAATCCGTGTACGGGAGGTTGAACAAATAGCTTTCATTAGCAAAGCTGAAGTGATCCGAGCAGATGAGTCCCTGGACTGATTATTCCTTTGTTCCGTCAGCTAACTAATGTCGAACTTGCTAGCCTGTTAGCAGGGCTGGCGGTGCGATCCGTTTGGTTGTCAAATATAATGTTGTTGAGGACGTGTTTTTGTTGAGGGTGTGTTTATTTCCACTGCAGGTGAGCCAACCACCGCAGCTGGAGCCCACACGGTGCTGCGGTGATGAAGGAGCCCATTGTGCTGCCTGGTTAGCTTCCTGAGCTCACTCCTATGGCGTAAACATAGCTTCGCGTGGCTAATATAACAAGCTAACGCTAGCGGCTAGGGCAGATTGCCTTTATGTGGACAATGTCGCGTTCCACTTGTGTTGGTGTTACCTGCCAGTTGTTTTCGAAGAAGTAGTGCTGATTGTTCGGTCATGGTACGAGGACGTGGATGGAAAACACTTCGCGACGAATACTTTCCGAGGAGAACACAGAGGTGAAGCTGAGTCCGACCGAGATGTTGCTGCTGCTGCTGAGTTCCCTGTGTTTTGACACAAGGTTCAGCTGCTGCCTTGAGCTGTGCGCATGTGCGTCTGCAGTGCGTGCTTTTGTGTCAGCGTGTGTTTGTGTGTTCGTGTCATCGGGGACACGCAGTGCTGTACTGTGTGTCTCAGTTTCTCAGTAAAGGGATCCCCTGACATCAGTGCGTTGTGGTCGTATTGCAGCTTATTGTGATTTGTTTTGTTCAGAGGTCTGACTTTATTTCATCTATTACATTTTTACCCGATGCCTGTCTTATCACCTCATGCAGGAGATGTGAAACTACTCATATAGGAGTTTTTTAAATGGTGAAAAAGTTAGAAATCGATTTTTGTTATTTCACAATTTATTTTCTTAACACACCCAGTGATGCCATTATAGGGCAACGGATTTTAGCTGGCACCTGTTTTAATTATGTTTGATATAAGGTTACACTTGATTTATAGAGTATTTTTCCAAAAACACGTCAACAAAGTGCTTCAAAGGCATAAAAACTGAAAACTTGTGCATTACAGATTTAAACAAGTTAATGTAAGACGATGGTTAAAATCAAGCAGTAACACAAACAAATGGCTGGTTTAAAAGCATTCTAATAATAAAAACAAATAAAGGAATCAAACAAACAGGTTAAAGGTTAAAGGCCACTTAATTAAAATGCTATTTTAAAAGAGTTTTTAACAAGGACACTGAGGTGGCTTGTCGACAGAAGAATCAATGAATTATGGAATAAAAAAAAATTGATATCTTTAAGGACCATAACTAAATATTACTACAACAATTATGTTACCATTTTTTAATGTATAGCCCCACGTATCGTATATAGCTAAGCACATTCTTATATTTTTCAGTACATTATATTTGCATATTAAAATAAGTTTAATAATGAATATTTTTGATCGATTTGATGCCAATTGAGTCATCTTAAAAACAGGCATGAATTTAAAAGGGCCCCGTTGTTTCTCACTGTTTTTGCATTTGCTAATGAATAAATGTATAAATAACCATATATCCATATATCAGTGTAAACCTAGTAAAAGAAAATGAGAATCCAATTGTAATTTTTTAAATAAGTAAATAAATATATATTTATAATCATAATACCGTGAAGACGTTGTTTAAAACATATATTTCGTGTTGGAAATATTCTTCAAATGTCTCCTATTTATATAATAATTATAGTTTCATAAATAAAAAATATTGCTGCAGCAAAAAAGAAGATGCGTTCAAAGCTATAGGATATTTCGCCATAAGCCGATCAATCATGACGCAAATAAGAAAGTTTTACATTCATATCTCAAATACAAATGTTCATACATTGTTTATAAAATATAAATTGAGCCAATTAATTACTAGATTTCTCCTTGAGAGTTAAACATTCTTCAAATATGTCGCATTTACGAGCGTCGTGACAATAGTACGAGCTTGTAAGGTGTTCCTGAAGGCAGCAGTATCCGGAAGGAAGCTCGTTGGGCGCCATATTTAATACAACAGAAGCTAGTTAGCGTTAGCTGTTTACAAGTCCAAACTTTTGCCCCGAGACAGAAACCTAAAGCACGGCCTGAGTTCACCCGAAGATGAATGTAATAGATCATGTGCGGGACATGGCGGCCGCCGGCCTCCACTCCAATGTCCGGATACTGAGCAGTTTGTTGCTGACGATGAGTAATAACAATCCGTAAGTCATGTCAGAGCGGGCTCCGTCTATTTCCCGAAGAGTGCTTTCTTTCACCAACATGTTATGTTGTTAGCCTGTGATAGCCCCTTAAGCTAACCAGTCAAATACAATTGACTGTAATAAATGTTACTGTAAAGCAAAAACAGACGCTAGCGAGATGCTAGTCCGTGTATCTACGTTATAGGGATGTTTATTATTGTTTGGGCGTACACTGTGCGTTCTTATCCAGGGTATAGTCATATGTCAAATCCCTCACAGTTGCTATTTTACAGCTAGCTTGAAATAACAGATTTCTACCGATCGTCTTATATGTCACCTTGTATCTCATTAAGGAAAACTACGTATTGTCAAAGCAAATTTGCTTTGATTACAATCCCGGTGGTCCGGTGAATTAAAGCCAGTGGCTCTGCAGCTGTTCATGCTGTGCTACTGATGCTCAACATCAGTTGCAGCTCGTAAGAAACAGCAGCAGTAGGATGCCCCTTGTCTGTAGTGGCTACATCTTTGTGTTTAGGATCAATAGACACTGTGTCTGCTGCTGTTTAGCTTTTCTTATTGAGGATGTTGTTTATGAATTGGTTGTCTGTGTGCAATATCTTCATTGTCAGTATTTTTCTTCTATATCTTTCCGTTACCCAACAATCATAGGATTTCTGACACGTTGTGTTAACGAGTGTCAGACCATTTATTGTGCTGCATCTTTTTCCGAGTTTTCTTACTTTATTATTGTGTGTTTTTTTGATTCAAGGGAGGTGTTCTCTCCGGCCCAGAAGTATCAGCTGTTGGTTTACCACGCTGATTCCATCTTCCATGACAAGGAATATCGTAATGCTGCCTGCAAATACAGTATGGCCCTGCAGCAGAAGAAGGTGCTCAGCAAAACCTCTAAAGTCCGCACTTCTACTGGTGGAGCAGCAGCTAACCTGCAGGCACAGGTGTGTTTTACATCATCATGCATCAGTGTGTGGTTTCAGATTATACAACGTGTGCAGGATCCCACAAATTGCTGAAATCTTTGTTGTTGCCCCAAATCTCTGTCAGACATTCTCCTCTGTATTAATACTTCAAACATTAATACACCTCCATTTATATAATTTTGAAATAAATGTTAAACACACGCATCTATTGCACTTCTGTGCATCCTAGGAGTTGGATCCTTCTCTTGTGATTCTCGCACAGGTTATGTGTCTTTTCAAATATGATTGAATGATTGTTTTGATGATCACACATCCTGGCCATTGTAGGACTCTTGGATATCCTGGATGTGGAACACTTGTGTCTACAATGTTGATATAGACACAAGAAAATTTAGATTTAATATTTTTAATAGAGACAAGATGCATTAGCTCTGCCCATCTTTGCAGTCTGAAGAAGACATTTTCTTCTCATTTTTGTTAAGTGTCTTTTCTGCTGCAAGTCTGTGTCAACTCCCAGACACCTTGTTATTCCACTCTTGACAAAAATCCACACCAGTTTGTCACCTGGCATGAATCATAACAGAACAATATAAGTATCATCGGAATGTTGTCTTTCAGAGTTTGCCGTCAGAAATTGAGGTGAAGTACAAGATAGCTGAATGTTACACCATCTTGAAGCTGGACAAAGATGCTATTGCAGTGCTTGATGGAATTCCATCCAGACAGAGGACTCCAAAGGTAGGCTGCTACTCCAACCGTTACTGTACCTTTTTAAACAAAAGACCACTCAGAGAAATTATGTGTGGCAACGTTTTATCTCATGTGAGACCTCGTGATGCATTGCTGTACACAAAGTACACAAATACATGCAATGAAGTGTGAAGGAACCTACACACTCTGGGGTTAAAATAATAGGTAGTTATAATTCTTACTGTAAAATAACTTGCCAGTTGGTTTTATTTTGATACTGCAGTGGTCTAAACTGCTTTAATTTTGTTTTTCAAATAAAAAGAAATCACCGAAGTAGATGTATTTTTTTATTGTCTAGTGATTAAATGAATGTCATTACTCTCTCATCTTAGATCAACATGATGTTGGCTAACCTGTATAGGAAAGCTGGCCAGGAGCGTTCTGCTGTGACAAGCTACAAAGAGGTTCTGAGACAATGTCCACTCGCCCTGGATGGAATCATAGGTACCCATGCTCACACTCGCACAGACATCTAACAAATATCATTTAACCTGCTGAGACACAAGTCTGTATGTTGTCTTTTCACATCAAATTAAATGGGTCCTACGTGCATCATAAGTCTGGACCGTTTGATGAATCTGTTGATTTAAATAGCTGAAAATCAAATTTAATGTTCCCCTGTTAGGTCTTCTCTCTCTGTCGGTCAAAGGAGCTGAAGTTGCGTCCTTGACTATGGATGTGATCCAGAGTATCCCCAACCTGGACTGGCTCTCTGTTTGGATTAAAGCGTATGCCTTCATACACTCAGGGGACAATCAAAGAGCCATCAACACCATTTGGTGAGCAGACTATTATTTCTCATACCAAGTGACTTAATGTGCCTATTAATGCCACAGTCTTTTTATTTGACGTATGACTCTATCTCTCCCCCATCCAGCTCTCTGGAGAAGAAGTCTCTCCTGCGGGACAACGTGGACCTCCTGGTGAGCCTGGCAGATGTCTACTTTAGGGCAGGGGACACCAAAAATGCCATCCTCAAATTCGAACAAGCTCAGATGCTGGACCCGTACCTAATCAAAGGTGTGCCGCAGGACGAGAGAAGATTTTATTGATTGATTAATAGACCGAGTCTATATCACAAACTGTAGAAGTGTGTTTACTAGTTAAATTCTTATTTTATCTTTATGTTTTGACTGACAGTCAATATTCACACTCTGGGCTTTAGTTGCTTGCGGACAATTGGCCCGGAGTGATAAATGGACAAACGGGACTTGTATTGTCTAGGTAACAGATGTTAACTGCTGTGTGCCCTTGCAGGAATGGATGTTTATGGCTACCTGATGGCACGTGAGGGACACCTGGAGGATGTCGAGGTGCTGGGAGGACGATTATTTAATATTTCAGACCAGCATGCTGAACCGTGGGTGATCTCTGGGTGAGTCTCTCATCGAACAGCTTTAATAATCAAACTCTGATTCGTGAAATATTATTCCCCTGCTAAATTAGTATCTTGTTTGTTCAGTTGTCACAGCTTTTACAGCAAGCGGTACTCCAGAGCCCTCTACCTGGGAGCCAAGGCCATTCAGCTGAACAGCAACAGTGTCCAGGCTCTCCTCCTGAAGGGGGCAGCACTGAGAAACATGGGCCGTGTTCAAGAAGCCATCATCCATTTTAGAGAGGCAATGCGTTTGGCACCATGCCGACTGGACTGCTATGAAGGTATATTTGTAAAAAAATAAATTTACAGTCCAAATGTGGTGTCTGTCTCTTCAATTGTAGCACATTTCTCTGCTTGTATTGACCTTACTGTCCCCTTTCAAGGCTTGATTGACTGTTACTTGGCATCCAATGGGATTCGAGAGGCGATGGGAATGGCTAATAACATCTATAAGACTCTTGGTGCCAATGCACAGACTCTGACCATCCTCGCCACAGTGTGCCTGGAAGATCCTGTGACTCAGGAGAAAGCCAAAACCCTGCTCGACAAAGCACTGGCCCAGAGACCCGACTACACCAAGGCTGTGGTCAAAAAGGCAGAACTGCTGAGTACGTACTAACGTCAGACTGAAATCCTATCGGCCTGTTGCATTCATTGTTATTATTATTATTATCGTTGTTATTATTCTGTTAAGACTTTTCTTTTATTGTGAAGGTCGGGAACAGAAATATGAAGAGGGGATCGCTCTCCTCCGGAATGCCCTGGCCAATCAGAGTGATTGTGTCCTGCACAGAATGCTGGGAGATTTTCTTTTAGCCGTCAATGATTACCAAGAAGCCATGGATCAGTACAGCATAGCATTAAGGTAATGATTGATTGATTTTCTTTTTATTTTATTTCTAATTACCTCAGATTCTCCCTAGGAGTAAATATTGCTCTAAATGTACATTTTCAGCCACTTCGTGATGGTGAAATCAAAGTACAAGATCAGGAATTTTTAAAGGACATAGTATCTAACAATACTTTAGTAAAATGCCTCAAGTCAATTGGACCTGTTACATATTGTAGTTAGTTACATTATCCAAAAAGTTTGCTTTAATGTTCACATCCGTTATTCAAGGTAACAGGACATTTCAATTTGGTCGCCTTCTGGTTTAACTTCTGCGGCAAATGACAAACAATGAAGAAAAAACACTGCTAGCCAGTCTCTTGTTTTTTCTTTTCACTGTTTACGATTATTCATTGCTGTTTGCTTTGTTATGTGAATATCACTTCAATACATCACCTAGGTATCAGGTAGAATTTCATTAGAATGGTAGTAAAGACAACAACTGCCATGATCCCCTGCTGTTTAACGACATTATCAACTTAAGTCTTATTTATATTGTTCTGATTGAGAGACCCCCAGCCGCAGAAGTTTTACATTTTGTGTGTTTTTATCTTTTTCTTCCTAAGCCTGGATCCCAACGACCAGAAGTCTTTAGAAGGCATGCAGAAGATGGAGAAAGAGGAGAGTCCAGCAGACGCCACGGTGGAGCTGGACGGTGACGACATGGAGGGCAGCGGAGAGGACGGGGACCTGGAGGGCAGTGACAGTGAAGCAGCCCAGTGGGCTGATCAGGAACAGTGGTTTGGAATGCAGTGACCCCGGAGCACTGAGGCATGCTGGGTCAGTACCACCTTCTAACAAGCTGCAGCCTGTGGAGAGCCCTTAGCCATCAGGGGCGTCAAACAGAACAGAGGGTGGGGGGGGTCGTACTGCTTTGCACTCCTCACATGACCACAGAGGGATTAACACCAAGTGACTGACGTTGCCAACTTTAGAGATGATGAAACTCTGACTTGTGTCCATGTTTGCAGTGCAGCTACAGGAAGCACTTAAGTGCTCTTTATGGAAATGTACCTTAGTGCAGAACTCCAGCCATTTTTGAACCTGATGTTGTTTTTCCATCTTAACGACAGTTTTACTAGTGGAGTTGATCAAGGCTTGTTTCAGGACAGTCCTACAGCACCAGCAGACACAGGGTATATCCACACTACTGCCTTTTCATTTGAAAATGCATTACCTCTGCTAGAGATACACCTGGTGTTAACACTACTCCAGAACTTTAGAACTGTTAAATCGGATTTGGAAACGTTGCAGTGTAGACCACATGGATCATCAGTTACAAGTGTTGCTGTCCCTGTTGTCTCTGTTGTGCAGTTAAATTCTGCATTTTACAATGATACAGCTGTTTACATGTGTAGGAGATGAGCTGATACTCCAGCAATCTGCAAATAACAACTACATGCTTCCTGTGTACACTGGCACGAGCAAAACTTCCTGTTTACACAGGCACGCGCTTGCCCAGTGTCCCCATGTGATGAGCGTTTTCAGGCTTGTTTACATGGATGGGGTTAAAAACTGGTATGGAGCCAAACGCTTGTGTTGACAGAGTCGTTTTAGTTTGAAAATACTGTTTTCTAACAAAAACATAGTAGTATGGATGTAGTCTCAACATAGAACAATGTGACATTTAAAAAACTGATGCTACTCTTCTTCAACTTGTTTTTGTTTCATCTTTGCTGCCTGGAAACAGTATCACTGTTCAAGGTAATGCAACTTAAGTATCAGTGGTTAAAAAAAACAAAAAACTGCTTTGGGTTCTTTTGAGCCTGGGATCAGCAGAGGATCTGGGAAATGACCAACCCTGAAGCAGGTGTTGGAATCAAGTGATGTGATTAGGGCAAAAATGGCTGGAGTTATTCATGATGTTTAACAGCGGGAACTGTTGCAAGATTTTTAATTTGTGTGTTTCTTGAGCCTCACAGACTGACGTGTGCCACATATCTATATCACAGTAAAGGTTGTGTGTCGGTACTATGTCAACGTCAAACACGTGTGTTAAAGTGACAATGTACCATTCTCCTGCTGCCCTTTATAAATCGCATCATTTTTATTCTGTCACATTTAAGGTTGTGTAATGTAATATCTGTACTTTGTGTTTTTTGTCTGCCTTTCTGTATCAAAAGAACTCAATGATACTCATTCTTAAGTTGCAAAGTGTAAACCATTTCAATTGAATGTTAATAGTATTTTGTACATATTTTTAAAATGTATAATAAAATTATTGAACTCAATTAACAAACGCGTCGTATGGTGATACCAGACTTAATACTGTTAAATTGAGACCAGGAGAGAAAAAGCTCATAATGTCAATGACAGATTTATTTACCTGAAACCAAAGTTCATGTGATACATTGTACAATCATCTCTGAAAATACAGTACAGCAGTTTGGCATGAAACGCCAACACCGTTCTCATAGTAAAACATCTGCACCGTTGCACGTCTGCCTTCAGATGTGGCAAAGAAATTAAATAAATCAGCCCGAACATGTTGCACATCTCAGTGCAAAGCCAAAAAGAAGTGTTTGGTTTTTAAATGTCCCATAAAAGTATTTCCTTAGGAAAGATGAAGGGTGTTTTTGAGCTTATTTAACATTTGTACTATCTGACGAATGTCTATTCTATTTACCAATACTATACATTGTCTATTATTACACGAGTCTGGTAAAACAGATGGCTGATCAAGCAGACATGCACCATGGAATCATGTACAAGTTACTGCACACAGTACTAAGATCTTAGTCTAAAAAGATGGCATGAGCACTGTATCGTAGTCTAAGGCTCTTCATGCACAAGGATGGAAGGACTCATGAGGTGGGATTGGCTAGTTTTCATCAGACATTAATTTATGGCCTCTCTATAAAAAGGATGTATGAACTTTAATGAGCCCCTGTCTTCATATGACGTCACTGACATGCAGCTTTTGGAAGATGTGTGGCCCAAAACACACATGCACAACACAAAACAAAACCAAAGTTCCTGGAAGTAATTTGGAGTAGAGGTGGGCTTACTTGGCCTTTACTGCAAAGAAGGGAAAACAAAACAAGAGAATCAAATCAATGGACTCAGGAATCACAAGGCCACAGTCAAAACAACAGGGCAGCAAATCATTCAAATTCAACTACACTTATTTTTTTTAACAGACCGATAAAGGCCATGCAGGAGATTAGGACCTAACTGAAAGATTAAACCATGTCCTGTCATGTTGTGGGGGCACTTTAATGTCATTCGCTTAGTCAGATGGCAAAACATGCAGCCAGTCTACAATCAAAAGTAACCAGCGACACTGCACCAGTTGGAACTGCTCGGCTCACGTTGCTGGCACTTTGTGACACTGAAGGCAATTCAACACAAACCTCTCGTCTGTACCATTTACGCTACATCTTTAAAAGCACGAGGAGTCACTGCTGTCGTTCTAATACAAGCAGCGACTGACTGCAAAGTTGTGACTACGTATAAGACGAGAACAGTAGTGGTTGGCATGCAGGTCAAGGTGTACTCACTCTGCAGGTTAACAGGTGGAAGGCGTTGGAAGAAACAAATGTTAACATAAAACTCAAAACACTCACAGGCCTGGTGACACTGGAGCAGACATGCAGAGAGGCTGGGACCAGGCTTTAAGTAAACGAGTGGGACGGTATGGAGCATTTTACAGCAAGGACAAAAATCTATACAGAGATTCTACTTTGTGTGCTATGTACACATATACAGACTCTTCCAATGATGGAGGATTTCAGCCTTTCAGAGGTCTCGGTGTCCGTGTTGTGCTCAGCTGATACAACTGACAGCTTCTTGGTGCCATCTTTACATATTCAGGTACAGTATGTGCACATTTTACAGACGTTATAAACTGTAATTAAGATTTAAAAAAATTAAGACCATCTCAAAAATGAAACTTAAAAGAGAAAAATCAAGACATATGTGTTTTCTTCAAGTAAACAAATTGAACAACAGGCTGTTTATATATATATAAAAAAAGAGAATGCTCTGAATCACACAGGTAACATGTTCATCTGCTTTTCCCTCCAATAACAGAGAAAAGAAAAATATATTCGACATTAAAAACGCATGTCAGTAGCTTTCTCTACTGCAAAACTATTTGGTGCTTACCTCAACACGACAAATGGTATAATGTGTAAGTGGTTGTTAAGACTGATGGGTAGTAATGGTTCTATTAACAGCATCGAGGTAGCTGTGCTCTGCCTAATGCAGAAAATAATAATCAAACAAGATGCACGGAGCTAAAAAATGACGAGAGAAATTTGTGCTAGGGCAAATACATATATACATATATATATATATATATATATATATATCGATACGTATATATAATCAAGTGGTGGCCCCAGAATTTGTATTGTAAAATACGATTCCTCGCAGCTCAATCATCTTCACATCCAGCAGTCCTGTCCCTGCAGCCCCTCCCCCAAAATTAAAAAATATTAATCATTATAAAATAGTGTAAATTCTCTGTACAGCTCAACACAGCTCCCATGGGCTCCTACACTGTTCAAAACAGGAGATCATAAGAGAGGAAACGCATGATGGTGAACCAAAAATAAAACATGGATATGATGTCAGTCAGAGTCAAAGTAAGACCTACACCCCCTAGTCTGCATCTCTCCCTACGTAAAAATATGTAACAGTGAAAATGTCCTAAATACAAAAGATCTCACAGCACACAGGCCATCAGAGCAGGTGCACGGGTCGACTGCGAGTTGTTCCGAATGAATGTGAGGGTGTTAGATGTGTGCGTTAATTCCCACTTCACACTGGTGCACGGGAGGAGGGGGGAGGAGGGGGAGTGTGCACAGGAGTCAGTCAGGGCCACAACATGGCGGACACGTTAGTGTCGGTGCTGTAGATCCACAGCAGCAGAGGCAGGGAGATGGCCACGAAGGGCCAGGAGATGCCCTCGGTGCATGCAGACAGAGAGCAGCCTCTGGCGGCCGGCTTCTCCAGCTTTTTACCAAGGTCCGAGTAGTTCCTGGCCAAAAACTTAAGCAGCTCGTCCAGCAGGATGACCGGCAGAGAGATCTTCAGCACCATCATCCACTGGGTCACGTCCAGAGGAGTAATCTGGAAGATGACCTGAGAGAGGGACAGCAGATGTCATTGAATTTTACAGCTACTTCTTAATATTTACAGGATAATTGGTGCGTATGCAGACTGTGTAAGGAGATAAACCTCTTCTTCACCACATGTCACAGTCCAGCCAGTCACAAAATCCACCTGCCAGCACGTCTGAAGCTCTCTGACTTCGACAGAGCAGAGCTAGCTGTTGCCCCGATTTCTAGTCTCTTTGCTAAGCTAACGAGCTGCTAACTGTAACTTCATATTTACTGATAGTTGTTCCAGGACGACAACAATAACTCAACCTAATCATTATGAAAAATATCAGTGTGATTCTGTCCACAAACTGACCAAAAACAGGAAAACTGTATCCACACAGTTGCAGGATATTTAAAAATAGAGAAAGAAAAGAGCTTCTAGATTCACTACAGGATATTGTGAAAAATGTGGTCTTAAAACAATATATTGTTCATTTTGATAAGCGATAGTGGGCTGTCATTTAATTTTCATTTTTTTCAGGGCACTGTCACACATGGGAAGCAATTTAGTGGGGTCGCCACAGGAAATTAATTTTGTATACCCTCCCACACTAAGGTTCTCCACTGCTATATTCTACAGGTGTGGCCGTGCCCTAACCCACTAAACCGAATATCGGATATGACGAGGTTTGGTTTTGACCTCGCGAAGAGAGAGGTGGAACTTCCGCCATCTTTAAAGATCCCATGTGAAGTAGAAGAAACAGCAATACATACATGCAAATGTTGAATTTAAAATAAGCTCCATTAATACCATGTTCTAAGGTAGAGGACTCTGGATTCCCAAAATATTGAACTAGTCCTTAAAGATGCATCTCCTACATCTTGATGAGAACTTGACAGCTGTTGCAGGCCGTACCCCTCCCTCCCTCTATGATGATTTATTGTGTGCCTAGTGTGAACCATCTATTGAAGGCAAAATGTTCTACATTATATTATGAAAGTTATGAAACAAAAAGAATGAAGATGAAAAGATGACCATTCAGTCTGCAAAATGAAGACCTTGTGACACAGCCATGTGTGTTGGTAGTGAAACCTTTCAATCACAAGGGGGCAGAAAAAACACACGAGTCCCAAACTAAGACCAGGGCTGCAGGTCTTAGTCTCAAAATGATTTACACCAGGCTATCTAACAAACTACAGACAGATAGTAGGTGTCTGTGGTCTGTCCCACAACCAGTGTATGGTACTACTCTGTTTGTTTGTAGTTTTATTACAAGTTAATGAAAGATTTTTAACGTAGAGAAAGAATTGAAACACATTACAAACTACGCATTCCACCAAAACTTCTCTTTCTCTGTTCCATCAGTCGTCACAAGTGTGATGTGTGAAGCGTCAAATGAATGTTAACAGGATTAAGACCTATATAAACGTTTTTTAGACCTAGTACGATATATTTTTTTACAAATTTCTGACTTTTTAAGGCCTCAAATTCCAATAATTGAATTTTTGACTTTTTTAATGACCCCACAGAAACCCTGTAAGAAGATGACAGCTGCAACAACAAGCAGCCAGATGCTGTCTGAGTTATCTTTTTAAAAATGATATCAGTCATAAAAGAATAAACTGTTCTTGTAAAACTCACAGGCAGAGGCTCCACATAGAGGATGAGGAAGTGGAGAGACATTGAGAGGCAGATGGCCCCCAGCAGCCAAACGTTCTCCCAGGGTGGCATCCGCAGCAGGGACTGGTTCTCTGACAGACTTTACAGAGGAGAGAACAGAGAGTGGTGACTCAGTTATTTAGTTTGTCCTCCATCTTCTGAGACCAGACGATTTTATGAGCTGCAGCTACCTGTTCAGAGCGTTGCACATCTCAATGGTGACGAGCACAGACAAGGCCATGGTCATGGGGTAGGGCGACTCGAACACGTGACAGTCCAGTCCCTCGAACTCTGGGTTGTCGGAGCTGCACTGGAGGAAGTGGCTCTGTGGGGGGGCAGCAGAGAAGTGAGGGGGAGGCAAAGAGCTGAGGGGGGACTGTAGGAGAGGTTTTCATAGAGACAAACTCACCAGCTGGTACAGAGTGACCTGAGGTCCATCGTCAGAGAGTATAAACCACCAGGCAGCAGCTCCCACTGTGGCTGCACCCACATAGCCTAGGAGCAAAGATACCAGAATAACACCATCATCAAACAAAGATTGTCTCAGAAAACAAATTTATTTATAAACAACATGACAGCAGATTAAAGACTATTCGATGTTAACACAACTCACATCCAATGGCCAAGTATCTGAAGAAGAGCCAGCCTGAGATGAGGGCCTCCTTTGCGTTGCGGGGCGGCTTATCCATGATGTCCAGATCTGGGGGGTTAAAGCCGAGGGCAGTGGCGGGGAGGCCGTCTGTCACCAGGTTGACCCAGAGCAGCTGAACTGGGATCAGAGCCTCAGGGAAACCCAGTGCAGCCGTCAGAAAGATGCTTTAAGCAGAAGTGACACAATGAGAAGATGTACTGACAAGCTGCAACGAGTCATACATTCAATCTACTGCAATGCTATGGACTCAATCTATTCTAAAATCATCTGCTCCTGAGGAGACTCACCAAACGACCTCTCCCACATTGGAGGAGATAAGGTATCTGATGAACTGCTTCATGTTATTGTAAATAGCTCGGCCTTCTTCAACGGCGGCCACAATAGAAGAGAAGTTGTCATCGGCGAGGACCATCTCAGAGGCTGACTTGGCCACGGCAGTGCCAGAGCCCATGGCGATGCCGATCTCTGCCTTCTTCAGAGCAGGGGCATCGTTCACTCCATCACCTGTCTGTAAACAAACACTTCATTATCGACAGTACAATCCTGTGCATCAGCACCATGAACATGTCGCTTACAAGTCCAGCAAAGACAGCTTATCAACAGATGTCAGACCATGTCAACCAATAATGGATTTATGACCAACTTTACTACCAAAATGCAGGAAAAAGTGCCTGTAAACACACACTAATAGAAATCATATGTATCTCAAATACAAGAACCCCAGCAGAATCAGCTTCTAGAATTTATACCATAGCAGTGATCTCGTCAAATCCTTGCAGGAACTCAATGATCTTGGACTTGTGGGAAGGCTCAACTCGAGCAAAGCAGCGAGCATTAGTCACAGCCTCTAGCTGGGCGGCTGGTGACAAGTCGTCGAACTCCCGTCCGGTGAAGGCCATGCGCTCAATGTCATCCTCCTCGCTCAGGATGCCGATTCGCCGGCAGATAGCCACGGCCGTGCCCTTGTTGTCCCCGGTGATCATGATGACGCGGATGCCAGCCTTGCGGCACAGCTTGATGGAGGCGGCCACCTCCTGTCTGGGGGGGTCAAGCATGCCGACACAGCCGACGAAGGTCAGGTCGGACTGAATGCATGGAGACAAAGACGGGAGTCAAATACTAGATAGTAGATAATAGATACTCTACACGTGGACACCAAAATACAGCAAATTTGATCTAACTTAAGTGAAAATTCACCTCGTAGTCCACGAATTTGGCTGCGTCTAACAGTATCATGTCCTCCATTTTGGGTGGGCTGTCTCGTGTGGCCAGAGCCAGGCACCTTAGGGTGTCCCGACCTGTCCCGTAATCACGGATCACAGACATGATCTTTTCTTTGGTACATTTGTTGAGTGGAACTTTGCTGTTTCCAACTCTGACATGAGTGCATCTCTCAATAACTCCCTCTGGGGCCCCCTGTGAGGTGCAAAAGAGAAATAAACGGGTTAGAAATCCATGGCAACTCTATCAGTCAGTCCTTAGCACATGTTTTTGTGATTTCACCTTGACAAACATCTTGCCCATGGAAGAACGAGACTTGTTCGGGGTGCAGTAGACGGACATGGACTTCCTGTCTCTGGAGAATTCGAGGGTGAACTCCTTCTTCATCAGCTGTTTGATCACCTGATGAGACAACAGGACACAGAGAGAGAATGTGCTGAGTGGGAGCGGTGGAAATGTGCAGTGTGAGCAGGTGAGGGAGTAGCGGTCACTCACAGAGTTGCAGGCGTTAGCCTTGTCAATCTTGGACAGGCTGTTGACTTCGGTGTCGAACACGTTCATCTTCTCCACCAGACATGTCAGCGCCGTCTCTGTGGCCTCGCCGACCTTCTCATACACACCTTTCACCTGTGGAATCAAAAATGTTCTCATTCATTTCGCTTCAATCTATAAAACACTCACAGAAACATTTTAAGTTAATCCATAGAAGTTATTTTTGTTTAAATTTTCACACAAATAAACAAAATAAAATAAAAATGAAACAATGCTACAATGTTGTAAAAGTGTAAACATGTACAACAATGTTGCCTCATTTCAGTGTCTGAACTATATACTGAAAGAGTTCCCTGCTTGCAGGCGACAAACATCACCACATGTGTCAAGTTAACACAATTAAATTAATGCAACAAGAAGGAATGAAAAAAAGCAATGGTTCTGGCACCGTTTAGGAAACAGTATCAGAATAGAACCCAAACGATACCCAACCCTATTCCTGTGGTTTTGCACTTTAAATTAACTTTAAATTAGCTGTCACATCTACCAAATGGTTTTCACACCAGTTTGTGCCCTTAGTTCCATGACTTACCAGTTAGGTAGTCTACACTTCTCTACAGTACATACATTCTTAGTTCATACTAGGTTCTAAAGCTTTTCAATAAAACAAAGTTAAGGGTTCAGACCTCATTGAAGTCCAGGGAGGAGTCGTTACACAGAGCACAGATGGTGGCCAGTTCAACAAGGCCATCATACTGGGAGGACTTCACTTGTTTATCATCCTGGTACCTGAGGGCGTGCAGAGTATTAGCCTATGAGTGTGTGTGTGCACTATATATAATAACAGAAACATTCTCCAGTTCAACCAATGACATAAGTCAGCTGTATAGTACTCACACTTCTCCCTCAGGTGCGTAGGTAGAACCTGTGATGGTGAACTCTGACAGAGAGCAGCTGTCACCTTCAGCTTTGTTGACGATGAACATCTGAGACAAAAAACAAAAGGAGAGGTCACCGAAAGTCACACCGCTGAAGGAATCCACCGACAGTTTCTTTACTGGCAGTCACATTAGGTGGCAACAGAAACCACAGAAATCCCAATTGGACCTGCAATGTGACGACTCTGTTTAGACAGTAGATTAGCCTGCGGTGTTAGCGCGTCTATCTGAGTGCCCGGCAGGGTGGCCCAATGCCTAATGTGAGAAAAAGGTGTTTAGTTTATTCTCATTAGTAAACACACAGGACTGCCAGGGAGCCAGAGACAAAAGGAAGCTGTGCCCAAAAGAAATAAGCCACCACACACAACTTTCAAAACTGATCCTAGTCAGTAACTTGGGCTCTATACATAGCACCAGGAGGCAAAACAATACAAGACAAGACAACAGGCAATTGTGATAAAACTTCTAGTCATTTATCTACACTGTAGTCATTTTGATTTCTTTTTTTATTGTAAGAGAGATGTGTGAATATAGTTAGCAGCAAACCTCTTTAAAAAGCTTTTGCCTGCATTCCCCAAGTGTGAATGGTTTCTCCTTTCAGTGGCTTAATGACATGGCTCACTGTGAATCACCCTGCAGAGCTGTAAGGCTTTTCAATCATGGCCAAACAAAACCGAGACCCAAATCAGTGAGCAATAAAATACTGTAAATTAAAGCCTCAGGTCTAATTCAGGCTTTGTCAAAGTACTGAATAAAGCACAGAAGCAGAAGAGGCAACAAGACAGAATCAAACTTTAATAAATGCTGAATGTGGGGCTAAGTAGCAGCAGGGTGCCTCTCACAGACAGAGGAAGAGAGAAAGGAACTACGGGCTGCCGGCTCTGCAGCTTGGTGACGCAAGGTCAGTTATGCAACTGCAGCACTGCAAGTCATTCAAGACATCAGCATAAGTTAGAGGAGTGGCTCAACAGTTAGATATCTGGATATGTGAGCAGGAGGAACACTCCACTCTCTCTCTTTGCAGTCAGTGTGACAGATGTATTTGAGGTGAGTTACGCAGCTGCAGTCAGACTGTCACCTAATACAAACAACAGGCACTGACAACAGAGATGACAAAGCACTTACTACTACTATATGGCTCAGCAGTGCACCAGGAGTGTGAGTGTGTATGTGTGACTCACTCTGCACACAGACATCTGGTTGGTTGTCAGGGTTCCTGTCTTATCAGAACAAATGACAGAGGTGCAGCCCAGGGTCTCAACAGATGGCAGACTGCGGACAATAGCGTTCTTCTTGGCCATGCGGCGGGTGCCCAGAGCCAGGCAGGTAGTGATAACGGCTGGGAGACCCTCGGGGATTGCAGCCACGGCCAGCGCCACAGCGATCTTGAAGTAGTAGACCGCCCCACGGATCCAGGAGCCTCCGTGGACGGGGTCGTTGAAGTGTCCGATATTGATCATCCACACGGCAATGCAGATGATGGAGATGACCTTGGACAGCTGCTCGCCAAACTCGTCAAGCTTCTGCTGCAGGGGCGTCTTCTCCTGCTCTGTGGCAGCCATCTCATCACGAATCTTACCAATCTCTGTGTTAACTCCGGTGGCCACAGCCACACCCACGGCCTTCCCAGATGCGATGTTAGTGCCCTGAAATGGCAAGTATAGACCTGTTGGCTCAAGTACATCTGATACGTTCTCACATCTTTATGATATATTCCAGGGAGTCGACAAAAACTGAAACAAGAAGTTCAAGGTCAACAGGGTGTGTGAGCTGAGCTTACGGAGAAGAGCATGTTCTTCTTGTCCTGATTGACGGCACGTGGGTCGGGCACAGGGTCGGTGTGTTTGATGACTGAGACAGATTCACCTACAGAGACATCACATGGGATCAGCTTAGTCTCTGCACATTGTGTGGAGAACTAAGCAGGCAGATATCTCTACAGGGATCTATAGTGCTGATTATTCATGCTGCCTCACTCCTCTTTACCACCACGCTCATGACTGCTTCAATTCAGACACAAAAATGTGCTAACTGGAAACTGTCATGATACACAAATTAACCTTGTTTAGAGTATTAGGACCATTTTGAAGAAAAAGAAAGTTGAGAATACAGTCATAATTTTAGACCATGTGTCAAGGTGAGGAAAATCAAAGGATAAGTCTGATACCTGCTTTCAAATTAGGAATATTGAGAACTGAGAAGTTCTAATACTTTAAAACAGGGTTCACAAATAACCATAGATAGTAGATTTAAAATAAGATTGGTTCAAGATTTTGAATACATAAGAATTCAGGGGGTTAATTCTGACAAACATGAGTTGTCTGCTACTTTCCCCCCCGAAAAATGTTTTCTCTATATTCTAGTAAAGATCAAGTTTTTCTCAGAATTTTACAACCTTATTCTTGCAATATTATGACTTTATTCTAAAGATCACAGATTGTTTTGCTTGAGCATAGCCCTAAAATGTAGCATTTTAATGAGATTAACTAGGACAACTGTGCGCTCTTAGTTAAAAAAAAAAAGGGAGCATCAGCGGAGAATTTAAAATTAGTTTGGAGATATAACGTATTTAATCAAAAATACAATCTTAGTTATAAAAAAAAAAAATACATACTCAAGACTCAAATAAAAGAGTGGACATGTCTAAAAGCAGCTTTGTGTATTAGGGATACAGTATTATAGAGATTGGATGGTGACATTGAAAACTTAGCATGCAAACTATGAGGAGCCTCATTTGTCTGCTGCCTTAAGTAAGGGCTTTACCATTTCCCTGAGCTAAACTTGTGACTTTCAGTATATGACTAAATATTTATTTACAAATAACAAGCAGGAATTCAGTCAAATATTTAAATATGAGGTGTGGAATGCAGGATGACATTGTCAGGCACTGCTGAAAAGATTATTGTGCAATAAGCAACAATTACAGAAAACTTTTTAAAAAGGGATTTATGTACATATTTTAGAGTTGTAAACTGAAAAGGTCAATGGTAGAGATTATTGATAAATTAATGGAAAGGATATTAGTAGCAGAAATAACTCACCAGTCAGAATGGACTGATCAACTCTCAAGGTGGTTGATTTGATGGAACAGATCCGGATGTCAGCAGGTACCTTGTCTCCAACTATTAACAAACAGATTCACAAACATGTTTCAAATTAAAACGACAGAGCCCCAACAACACAACACTAAATCTACTGGGAGTAACATAAAACAGCCCAAAAAAATACAGTCAGGTCGGAGTGAAGGTTCATGTGACTGACACTGATCTTAACAAATATTTACAGTAGTGCCAGTTCAACTGATGCATCACACAGCTCATTACGGTGCTGCCATCGCTGTTGGGAGAGAGAGAGAGAGAGAGAGAGAGAGAGAGAGAGAGAGAGAGAGAGAGAGAGCCAGAGAGAGAGCCAGAGAGAGAGCCAGAGAGAGAGCCAGAGAGAGAGCCAGAGAGAGGATGAAATGGAGGACTTGTGAGCCATAAAAGGCCTGTCTCATGGGAAAAGGCCAATTTGGGTACATTGAAATTGCACTGACCCAATTCAGCTTCCTAATGGTACATAAAAGCGATGGAAACTGGGGAAATGGTTCAGGCTATGGCACAGTTCTGTGGGTGTCTACATAAAGGCCTACTTAGTTAAAAATGTTAATTGTGTCAAGATTGTTACAAAAGACTCCAGCCAAGTTCATGGTATAGTTAGAATACAATCCTCATACAAGACAGCTTAATATCTAAGAATCTAGCAACATATCATGACAGAGGTGAGGTTAAAATCTAAACTGAGCAGAAAAAGATTTGATAAAAACATACCAACGTCAAGATTCCAATTTGAGGGAACATGTACGGTAATCCAAAACCCCCCATGCCCTTGAGGGACGGGAGGGGAAAGTAGCGATGAGGCCAACAATACATGCAGCCAAAAATGGAAAAGCATTTCGATATGTTCCCTAAAGCCCTTATCAGGTTTTAACGTGGCTGTATGATGGCAGCTGCTTCCTCAACACTGTCACAGCACAGGAAGAGACAGGGGGACAAAGATGGAGCTGCTGCTGCTCTACCTCTCCTCAAACACTTGGGACGAGGTACTGACACTTGGAATTTAATACATGATACTGTTTCACCTAACTAATGCAGATCCTTTTCATAGTTACATTTCAACACTTCGGCTCCGTAGGTGTTGACTTCTTACTATTTTACACGATCCAGTGAGAAGCTGGATGATCGTCAAACACTTCTGATGTCCTGCCAGAGACTCTGATCTGTCAGCAGCCAGAGGCCAATCAAGACACACAGTGACAGCTTTTCTAAGAAGGACTAACGTTGATCTCCACTGCACCTTTAAACCACCTAAACCTTGAACAATGGGTGCTGCCAGAGGTTGTTTCTGAATAGAAAGACAGATGGAGCCATGTGGGCGTCGGGTCAGTCACACGGAAACTAAGTCTACTGCATATAATCTGCACATGGTAGAGAAGAATCAAGTTCAGGGATCCCACCCCTTTAAGATTTTAAAAGGATCACCCCGCAGCTGTGCCAAAGGAACAAAAAGTAAGAGGTTTTCATAGAAGCCAAAACATTTCACAATTACATCCTGGATGATTGTGTAATACTTCCTGTGCTAAGTCATTACTTTTGAAGAAATACAACCTCATAGAGTGACCTGAGCCAAGAAACAAGGCTAGAAGGACGGGCTTCTAACAAAAAGTGCTCGCTGATGTTCTCATTTAAAGAATCCACTGCTCTGTGTTAAAACTCTGGGACACTGACACGATGGATCTGTTCCGGGGGATGTGTTACACTGCAGACCTGCTCTGATTTAGTGTGTGTATCTCATCTATCCCTTTGTGTCAACATCCTACTTGGTAACAGTCCAAGCATCTCCTCAGTCACCTCCACTTTATCACCTTTGTGCTTGCCAACAGGTCATACAGTCGACAGATTTTACAGTGACAAAAGCGCTGTGTACCCTGGCAAAACATTGCACCCAACATGACTCCCAGAGGTGCCTTATAAACAGACCTTTCAACAGCAGGCGCGGCCGCCACTGGCGCGAGGCAGTCAGCTTTGACTGGCACCTGCCTTTGCCGTGTGTTCGGTAAGAGAGAGTGGTTCAGCGGGCCAGGCTTTGTCAGTGCCAGACAGGAGGATACATGTGCAGATGGCAGTTGAACAAAAGGCTGACCTTCTGTCATGTTGAGAGGGCCATTTCAGAGCGGTCAACAAGTGAAGCATCCAGCAGCTTTCCAATACAGCTCCTACTGATTCACTCGTTAGCTACATTTAAACATACAACAATGCAAAAACTTTATCCAAATTGATACGTTTAATAAAACAGCTAAAACTGTAACGGTTCACTCCTTCTCTTCTCACTGTTGATATTTTTTTTGTGTTTACCCTGTGCAACAAGTGGACATCTATAAGAATAAAAGTTCAAACTAGGCATTAGAGCGCATCTCCATTTACAGTATGTCTCCATTGATCACTTGTAATCAGATCTCCCTTCCGCGCTTTATATGCAAATTAACACGATTCGTTATCACCCATTATCTATAATCCTTATCCTTCAAGGGCCTCACGGGGAACTGGAGCCAATCTCAGCTGACATTTGGCGAGAGTTGACAGTGTATTGCAGGGCCAACAACATATACAGAAACAAACAACCATTCACCAACCTACCGTCAATTTAGAGTCCCCTGTCAATCTAATCCCCACTGATCATACTGTAATAAATAAATCAATGTAATGACAAAGACAAATAGAAGATGTGTAAATACATTTTGGTTCATAAAAGATGAAGTAGACAAGTTGAGAAGGTTTTCCTTCAATATGAATGCGTCTTTGGTACTTAGCAGTTCCCACCTGTACCAAGAGCTGTTCATTGTGATGGGATAACCTGAGAGAGATGCTAATACCAGGTCTGAACCGGAACCATGTTACAACTCTGTTTCACCGAAATTAGGTTTTTAAAATATGGGTAAACCCACCAAAACACTTTTCCATTGCCAGTAGAGGAGTTTGCTTCGCAGTTATTTTTCCCCAGTGCAAAAGGTTCAATGTCATGAACTGATGGGCGCTCTCACCTCCCATCCCTCACAACCACCAAATTAGCACACTCATCCAGTTGTAACGTGCCATCACTGCCGATAAGAAACCATGTCCCCTGCAGAATTATTTGATCTGGGAGTGGATGTCGATTCTATCTAACTACATTGCAGACAAAAGCCAGATGTAAGAAGGTTTTTTGGTCATCATCAGTTGGTTGGTGGGAGTGATAAACCAATATTTACCAACAGTGGAGTAGTTTCTTGACTTTGGCAGACGATTCTCACCTACGACCTCAGTTATGCAAGCAGGATCTCGAACACTGTTTGCTGGAACTCTCTGCTTTGCCTTTGTCTGTTATGAATCTTGAGCAGCAATAAGCTGGACTTCAAATACATCCGCATACAACTGTTTCCGTTGCCATAGTAATACAACTTGTGCCAGGACTGGCAGCACTAAAGCATTTGTAAAAAAAATAACTGGGAGTTTAGTAGAGTCAGGCATATCTTCATGTACATTATGATGAATGCATAAATGCATGAGACATTTAAAAAAAAAAAAACCTAGATGGTGCAAGACAAATAATATGAATTTTGGACTAATGTTATCATTCTGTAGTTACAGACAAAACATAGTGTGAAAGCATACATCAAATTTTTTCTTGCAGCCATAGAAATTAGAATGTGAATAAGACATCACTAGCTCTCAGAATAAGTACAGATTGTATATCCTGGTTTAAAAAGAAAAAAGGGAAAGTGAACATTCTTCTCATGTCTTGCATAACTGTCTGTAGTGGTCCCTCATTTCTTGCATCTAAGTCTGATCTGTAACCATCTATAACCAGATGGCAAAGCATGGACTCCCAGCAGTCAGTGCACTATAGTAGTTAATGTTAACATGCCTGGTTCTGTTGGTCTGTATGTTGTTATGCAATTATATACTTTAATTTACGCTGAACATTACATGCACAATCAACTTGTACGGACTGGTTTGATTTAAGACTTCTGTTCTGCAGGACTTCTTTATGGGAGGTCTTCACATTCTAATGCCCCCTTGCCTGGTTGGCAAGAGCAGACCTTTTCTCTCCGCCTTGCTGACAAGTCAGGAACCTTTGCCAAAAGACAGTCCCTCGGTGACAATAGATGCTTGCCAGACCCCATTGAATGCCACATACTATCCGTGGTAATCTTAGTGGAGGGCGCGGATGCTGATGGGCAGGGTCACTGTGCATTGAGCACGATGGAGTGGATCCACAAAGCGCTTCCCTATAAGGTCATCTCTCTCCAACACAATGAAAGCAGATGAGAGATCCTCCCCCGTACGCTACCCCCCCCCCCCCCCCCCCCAACACACTGACCCCCATCATGACCAGACTCACAATTTCACAGGCAGCAGGGAACAAACGCACTAAGCTCCACTGCTCTGAGGAAAGGCCAACATCCAGAAATGTGCAACTTCATAACACCAAACTGTAAACTGGCAGCATGTTGTCGTATGAAAACAACTTAAAACCAACTGGAAACCCAGCGGGTGAGTTAATCCTTTATCGGATTTAGGCTGTGGCACCTGCCCATCCCAAACGTATCACAAATCTATATTATAGTAAGAATTTGGAACAAATCAAGGGTTAGTTTTGATTTTGCTGAGCCACATTGGTTTGAACCAGTATATTATCAACCCAACAACAGCAGTCTGAGGACTTCACAGAAGAGCAGACTGGCCTGAGACCAGCACATACAACAGCCCCAAGGTCTTCAGCTGCTTCAAGATCACATCTGAAAACACCAAGGTACAAAAATAACACAAAAAAATGATCAGGTTCAGACAAAAGTCGGACAGACGCATCACAGTTTGTTATTTTCCATGACACTGAACAGACTTGCGATTGTGGGGCTGATAAGTGATGAGGTGCGAGCAGGAAGCAGCGTTCAAAGTCACAGCACCCCCCTGACAGCGAGCAGCAAAGATTGGCTGCGGGCTCGTCTCCCTTTCCTCTACCTGGAGCTCAGCAACCGAACAGCATGCATCTGCGTCATAACATTCCTCCACTGCATGGGCAGGGGTCACATTGAACTGGAGCTTCAGGAAAATACAATTTATATAAGGGGAAACTCGACAGAAACTATTGTAAAAGAAATTAGGAGGATTTCGATGGTAAACTGCAACTGATGAGCTTCTACTGATGGCCAAGCTCCTGTTTATGCTGCCTGTTGGGCTGCATTTTTAGAGTAAACCTCGCTACTGACATCAAAGCATGCAGCTACCACTACCAAGAGGTTTTGACGACTGGGTCTCTAATATACATGAGTGCGCGTCTGACTCACAAACTACTCTTTCAACTTGAGCCAAAAAACAAAGCCTTACACACTTAGCTTCTTTTGCAAGTCATAATCAGAATGTAGGGATTATCCCCGTCGACCAACACCCAATTATACACAGTATATAAAACCCATTTAAACAGAAATTACAATAGAGTTTAAATCCCTGTAGAGTCCTACTCAATTTTGCCCTTGTCAAGGTTACTGAGGACTCCCACGTCACCAACCGTAGCAATGCTTCCCAGAGCAGGATGGGATGGGCATGTGCGGGGTGGGACCAGACACCTGTCATCTTCACCACTGTCACTGCCTCTATAAATACTGCATTCCATTATCTAAATGGCCTATGAAAGCCAAAAATAAAACCTACCAGTATGCACAGAAAAACTATGCATCACTTCATTGGCTTAGGGTTAAACAGAGTATCAAGATAACGTCTGTGTTTTAAGGACTCCAGCATTCTCCAACACGTCTGTGTTCATCCCTCTGCAGAATCACACACACACTGTACCATGAGAGAAAACAGCCCTCTTAAAAAAAAGCGCTGATTGGAAGTCAGCAGCATGAATCACTCTACCGCCCTGTTCACATGCTGCATGGGGAGAAACTGTTGTGTTAGGATAAATTGTGAAGATGCACTGGCAGCTTGACGAATACACACAGACACACACAGTGAAATGTGCCTTGCTAGCCTTTTCCTCTCGCCCTTTGTGACACAGGGTTAATAAAAACATCTCACAACACATTATTCTAACAGGGTGTGACGCAGTGGCACTTTGGGATGAGGGATCCAACTTGACCTGGTGCTAAATATACCTGGAAACGTCCGACCTGTCACAGTGGGCTGAGTCGAACACAGACAACGAACCATCATATGAAAACACCACATCTTTCCTTTCATCACCCCAGAAAAACTAATTCTTTCACAGCAAAACAGCTAATCTTGATAGAAACTGCAGACGAATTAAATTACCAATTCTCTATCAATTTCAAGGTTTGTTCCCAACTGGTTCATGTGATATCCAGAATTTTCCTTTGCCGGAGAGAAATACACAAATCAACATCTGAGCCTTTTCAGTTATCTGATGCTCTGATCTAAGCAACACATGCAACAGTTTAACAGTAGAATAAGGTTAAAACAATAATGAAGAAACAGAAGTCATGTTTGTTTATAGAGACACAAAATCAAGAGCAAGGCAACCTACCGGCAACCTCTACGATGTCACCAGGCACGATCTCTCTGGCCTTGATCCTCTGCACAGTTTTTCTGTCCTGCCGGTAGACTTTCCCCATCTCAGGCTCGTACTCTTTAAGTGCCTCAATGGCATCCTCAGCATTGCGTTCCTGGTGAGGTGAGAACAGGACTTAGTGTCATCATTTCTGAGATGAGCTGATAATATCACTAAATAACTACAAGCACGCTTGGAGAGCGCATACCTCCCTCAAGGCTAGCTCCCTATCTTGCCATGTTAAAGTGAAAGTGATAAAAAATAAGCTGAATCAGACAGTTTATCATGATCTGCTACAGAAGTCAATGGGTTCTTCTTAGGGCCCCACTCCTCTGCAAAAATTCATGGAAATCGGTTCAGTAGTAAGAGACAACAAACGGTAATAAAGGCCTGTTCTTGGTTCTGATATAATATTTGTTAAAATAGTTTCATAATTTAGTTGGAGTAAAACATGTGTCACAGTGGACTCCAATATCTGAAAAATAAGTTAATGCAGGCCTCATGAGTGAGATACAGACTGACCTATTACTGACTGTTGCTTTTCAATAGAAAGCCTTCTGTGTGACAAAAATAATTCTAAGTAGACTGTTTATCTAGAGTTTGAGGGAAGTAAAACAAATGTTGAAACCCACAAACAGCAGCAGGCTGCCACACTGATAGATAACGTTTAACACCAGTGGAACAATATGAAGTTTTTCCAAAGGTTTTGGCAGGCATATCCAGATGTGTCATTGACATTACAACACCAACATCTTTGACACAATCTTCATATCATTGATGGATGCAGGGTCTCATGTTCCTCTGGTTATGATTTCATGGCCATGTCGATGAAGGTAGCGTAACTATCATAGGACTATTGTAGTGGAATAAACTGGATTTGGCCATGTGTACCCAATATTAGTATCTCTCTGTCCATCATGATACAGACACGTGCTTAAAATCAAATGGGTCTATAAGGGATCTCGTTTTAACACTGTAATCCACACTGGCATAGGTCTGTTACTAATCCCACTGGTAAAAATCAATACAAATCATTAAAAAAATAAGATGATTTACTTAAAAAGGAAAATCACAGCAATTTCCAGGCACATTCCACAGATACAGAAGAGATTGAGTGGGATTTCAATACAGGGATTTCCAGGATGGGAAAGTTTCTCACCTGCCACACACCGACGATGGCATTGGCTATAAGAATGAGTAGGATAACAAAAGGCTCCACAAAGGCTGTGATCGTTTCCTCCCCCTCCTCAAACCAGGCCAGGACCTGAAAACAACACGAGAAAAATGACATTATATATTTCAGACATTTCACTCAAAAAGCATTTACAATGAGAAAGAAATTCACAAGAATGCAGATCACTGCTAATAACAGGGAAACTGCAGAAAAAAATATCTAATGTATGGAAAATACTCTGAAATTGGACAAGATGCTGTACTGTCACAAATTACACATTCAGAATAGGTGGGCAGGTTCTTGTCTTTCAAATAGACATTTATTATGACAGCAGTGCTTCATTCCAGAAATATTGGATTAAACCATTTATAAGCTGCTAGAAACTCTTGTTCAAAGCCAAAGACTGCTCATAGCCGAGGATCATCCCACACATTTCTTACATAAAACTTCAGATACTGAGGGAAAAAAAACATTACATACAAGTGCATCTTAATGCCCCTCAACATTATCCTAAACCTATATGTTAGAAACTGTTCACTCATCAACGACTGAGCTTATCTAGCAATAGATGTATTCCATTCACTGTGAGCAACTGTTCTTTATTCTCCTGTGGATATTTGTAATCTTTGACTTGTTTAACTGCTGACACTGCACAGCCCATCTGATGTGTAGGGAATGAAAGATGAGTGTTTGACTCTCTAATGCAAACATGTCTGCCAACAAGAAGACTGTAGGGCTGAGATTAACACAGTCAGACCTATATTAAGTGGAACTACTTTAACCTATCCATTTCAGAAAGGGATATCTAATGGAATACTAAAGGTCTGTTATAGAAGAACGTCTCACTGCCAGCGTTAAAACATTATGACATTAAAACGAACTGACCTGGACTCTCTCATGGCTTGTTGTAATTGGTCTAAAATTACATTGTGTCACAGGCAATTAGTTAATGTCCCAAAATGTAATAAAGCTATCAACCTCTATGAGACATACGTATCTGTGCTGGATGCCAAAGACTTTAGGCATAACTATAAAAGCTTTTCTGATTGTGATTGGATTCCACATTCTATTGGTATACATTTATTAAAGAATGGGAGAAAATAAAACTGTATGTTGAGGTGTATTTGACGAGAGCCCTCCCACTGAGTGGTGAGGTCCAAATTTGGTCTTGAGTGGTGCTCTGTTCCCCCGTCAGACAGCAGCCACTGACACCTCTGTATCAACTGACCGGGCACTGCCCACCACATACCAACTCTCTCACAGAGACACACGCAAACAGGAAGTCAGTTATCAAAATGTTATTCAGACCACTGGAACATAATTTGCGGTGAAGTCAATATACACAGATCTGTTGCTTTACATTGAGTCAAAGAAATAACGGCCTTCACTACATCTGATGTGATTACATATTGTGATTGGCCAATAAGAACAGACATGCAGCACGATCACAAGCACACAGAGACCGCCGTTAAAAACTGTCCCACCCACGTGTACGAGAAAAAAAATAAAAATAAAAGGAGATAAATATGTAGCAATCTTGGAATTCGGACAGTCTGCAGATTTGTCAAAATCACCCAATGTCAGCCTACTATAAAACATGTATCTCTTTCTAGCATTATAAGTCAGAGTCTCCTGCGAGATCAGACGAAGTCATTACACAGCAGCGGTCACGCTTGACTCAAATGTCTTACTCTGCACATGGTGACAGCAACTCAATGCTGCCGCTGCTGTTGTCACCATTCCTCAAATGGGTCGCTAGCTTTCTCAGCTGTTTAGCTCCCTAATGTGTGAGTGTAACCTCACCCAGGTTACACAAACTGAAGACGTTCACACTTCAGTGCTATGCCATGCATGAACTGACCCCTTGCCATTCAACAAGCGGCTTAATAATAATCCTGGCAGCAGTTTTGGACTTCACATAAACACCTTCAGTCGGAACTGGCAGGATAAAGCTATGTGTAGATGCTACAACTTCTCCTGGGATTCTTAAGAATTATGTGTGCATCATATTTCTCATTTACTGGACAGACCATGAAGGAGTTAACAAGGGGAGTAACTGAGTAAAATTAATCAGTAAGTCACAAGCAGAGTGATGAGCCCCAAATTTGTAAATTCAGCTCTATTCAGTCATGGATGAAGTAACACAAGTAATAGTAACAAAAGTCTACATAGTGTAAAAATATACAGTAAAGTTCACACTTTCAATAGGACTATGTTTTATCCAATAGCAATGAAAATATATAAACATAGATAATAGATATACTTACAAAAGATATACACGCAGCCAGCAGAAGAATTCGAACAAGCAAATCTTCAAACTGTTCGAGGACAAGCTCCCATAAAGATTTCCCTGCGGAGAAAAGAAAAGGTTTAAAACAATCCGTCACAGAATCGTATGTAAAACGAGAGGAACAATATGAGTGGCAGTGGTGATTACCTTCTTCAGCTGGTAACTCTGTCAGTATGAAGGAGGAGAAAGTCGATCCACAGATGGCACAGGACACGGATGAAAGAGAAAAGAAAAGGCATCAATGTTTTTTTAAGCAGACATGACTCTCGGTTTCTGTTTCTTTATGGGGAACTGATTCCCATAACAAGAGCCATTAGGTATGTTCCGAGACATATGTATGTTTCTCCCCTGATTTTGGTAAATGATTTAATGGGGGCATAAAGAACGTGTAATTGATGGAGAAAAATAACTAAACTTAATTTAAGGTTTGATAGTTTTTTTTTTAAAGAAAGGCCCCTATATCTGAATATTTCAAATTACCACGATGATACACAGTTTTACCGACTTAATTTAAATTAGATTATATACCACATCCAACTCTGAGAAAATGTGAATTGAAATATTCTCACTATTGGGTATTTTCAATGTCATCTGTTTTTTCCTCATTTCCTACTGGGAATGCATTCAAGACTTGGGCCAATGGGGCCCGTTTGCTTAATGAAATGTAAACAATTCCTCCATGACTGCCTGGTACCTTGTTTCAATGACAACAGTGGCTGCAAACGTGAGATGCACGCATGCTGAAAAGAAAATTGGTTAAAAAATTATCTTAGAATAAATGATAGCCTTGCTGCACTAATTTAACTTGCTGTTTTGATCCTACTGAGAATTCACAAATCTCCAATCGACTGAAAGGTCAGAGGGATTTAGGAGAGGGTGCAATTTACCCTCCATGACCTCCTAGATGGTATTAATATAAAACAACTGTTTAGCTCCGGGACAAGGAGATTAACTCGGGCGGATAAGGTTACTTGTCCCGTGGCCAATGGTCACTGTCAGATGCCTGCTGGATCTGCAGGGACATGGACCTGAGGTGGTGGACTCCAGCTCTGAGGAGCATCCAGCTCTACGTGCTGTGGCCAACAACGTGCCCCACACTTCACTACACTGTCACAATGTTAAACAGAGTCATCACACAACACAACGACACACAATAAAACAGTGTTGAACACCCGACAATGGCCTCTAAGTAATCATTACTGTGTTATTATGCGAGAGATGGGAAACCCTCGAGGTCACCACTGCTGACGTCAGCCGGATCACTTTATGACACCGGCCGGAGGAGGAGGAAGAGGAGGATGATGGCGGTGCTGACTTTTCCCCCACATTCACTGAACACTGACAATGACATGACATTTCTGAAAGCGTGTGGCATTCGTGTCCCGGCGGCGCTGCTGTTTGTGTTGGTGAGGGTGTTTAGAAATAATGAAGCTGTCGTACCGTTTAGGCCCCATTTCTCCTTCTGCCTCTTCACCTCGTCCAGGGACAGTCCTGTGCTCTCATTGACGCAGAAATAACTGTAAACTTCTTCCACACTCTTCGTGTGAGCGTTCTCCATGGCTGACACGGACACGGCTTTTTCCCGCACAGCTTCGGCCACAGACAGCACCGCACTTCACCACACTGTCGACAACTGGAGAGGGTCGATACCCGGAGGGCAGCTGGATACACACCGCGGTCAAACGACGCGTCCCTCGGGCCACTGGGGAGATTCTTGAAGCTGGTCACGGAGGAGGAGGAGGAGTGAAATTCCTCTTCCCTGTCTGGGTGAAGATGCCCCGACTCGCCTTCTAATCTCCGGAAGTGATGGGAAAGTGTGTGCGACAGTGTCCCGCGTTGAGGACCGCATTCACCTGGTCCGGTTCTCGCTGTGTGCAACCGTGCGGTGCCGTTCCGTACCGTGCCTCAGCGTGGCGCAGCTCTGAGTGGCTCGGCACGGCTCTGACACTGTGGTTTTATTAAAGCCCTCTTCCCTGCGCCGCATGTGGACTAACGTCATTGGACGAGCGGTGCCAGCTCCGTCCAAACAGGGGGACGTGATAGAGAATGCAGGAAGTAACCAGGAAGTGAGAAGCGGGAATATACACATGCGTGCGTCCCATTCAAACCCGATGGTTTGTGTTCCTGAGCTTCATTTGCACACCGCAGTCAGTTTGTGTGAATGTCAGTGTTTCCTGTCAGCGTCAGTGTAGCAGGCTGGTGATTGCGATCAGCTTGATCAGAGGGGGCCACACTACACAGTCTGTAACTAACTTAGGATCAAGGGTTTTTTTCTAAATCAGGGGCCACAATTTACACAGATGGGCCATTATGTGTCCAACAGCCATACACAACTCCTGACTAAGTAAGGTCCTAATTAAAGGTTCAGTGTGTAGAATTTAGTGACATCTAGTGGCGAAGTTGCATGCCGCAGCTGAATACTCACCTCACCCTCCCTTTCCAAACATGAGAGAGAACCTGTGGTAGCATTCAATTGTCATAAAAACTCAAAAGGTGTTAAGCTTGTTCCCTTTTGATGAATATAAACAACATAAGAGACCCATTCTAGGGTAGAGAAAACAACAATCTGTACAATTTAGATGAACCACACTAGTGAAAAAATCCCTGGATTTATTATATATTCAATTTCTGCCAATAGATCCCTTTAACCTAAACCTTTAACACTGGACCTTTAAGTCAATACTTCTTTCCTGTTAGTTTTACACATTTGAGCAAAGTCACACATCATTGAACATAATTAGAAATGTGTTCCTTGTTCATTGTGTACTTCAATAGCTTACAATTACTGTAGGTATTATTTTAAAGACTACTAACAGGCACTCCAGGGGACAATCAGTTTTCAGATGGAGCCAGTTGCCCCTATCCCCATCCCTTGAGATAATGTATTTTCATGACTCACTGCGTACATCATCTCAAGCCACTTTACATACTCAGATCGAAACCTTATAAACAGTGTTTCCATGAGCAAACACCTGGTGACAGTGGAGAGAAGTGACTTCCCTTTACTAGCACCTTTGCCTCCCATTCACTTCCAATCTGTGGGCGAGGATGAGATTTAACCATTTTCTTCCTGCTGCGAAGCAAATCACTGTATGGCTTTGTATGGAGTTCAACTTTGGTGAACTTTGACCTGCAATAAAACAATAATAGGCTGATAAAATAATAAAATCAACAATACATCTAATCTTTCATTACTATTATGTTTTTATTTTACTAATTCTGTTCTGTGTTCTTATATTCCCATGTAGTTCGTAATTCATAAAAAGATTGATTAATTTTACTTAAGCGAGTCTATACCGAATGAGTTAACCTCATCTGCATTGCAACTAGGAAGACAGTCAATTTGCTGTTGCTGCGTGAGGGCCCCAGGTCCGGCCCCCCTTCACCCCCCACAGTGTGTATATTTTTCAGGTATCATTGTCAGCTGTTTGACAGGAATGGCATGCATCATCTTTTAACAAGTCTTAATAGGGCCCCAAGAAGCACAGAGTGCTGTAACAATAATATCGTGGCATTGTCCAATTGGACACCAACCTGCCTTTTACAATGCACACTTGATCCGCTTGGCACAGGAGCCACTAACATCGGCTGTCAGTAGCAGATTAGGTTTCTGTGGGAGTGACGGTGGGACCCTGAAACATCCATGAAGACATTTGTTGGAAAAAACACGGGGAAACTCAAACCAGTGTCCAGCATGTGGGACGTTATTTTCCTACAAGCTTTTAAAGAACCCCTCCGTCAGTCATTTGATTGCTATAAATCGATTGTATTATTTTAGCACAGTCTGGCTGTGTTAGTCTCACAAGAGGTCTTCACTATATTCAGTTTAAATGAAAAGTATGAATACATCTTTAACACAACAGCGGATTTATCAATGGGCATTATAGATGAACTGTCTTTGTCATGTACCTATTTAAAACCCTTTTATCACACCATGTGCTCTGCTTTGTTGCCAAAGACAACATCAAATACAAGTGTTCTATTCTATTGTAATGAGACAAGAGCCAAACTGAATGTAAAATATATTTATTAGATCTACATAGAAAACCACAATATCTAACTAGAGATGTCTTTATGGATGTCAAGGATTTATTATACAATGTAATGTATGTAATTACACAAAATAGAAACAAATTACTATTTCTATTGCACCGTCCCAGTGAATTCCAAAGCTGCCAAGACATTCTGTCCAAGGTCATGGTCGTTGTTGCCAAAAATAGCTGACTGGGGCCATATCCCAAGTGCCCCACTTAGTATGGTGTTATCTCTGAACACTTTGATTGAAAGAGTATTCTTAAAGATGTGTCTCCAGTGGGTCAGAGAAAGTGAAAATGCTCGTCCGGCAACACCTCCTCATACATGGGGGTTTCTTTAAGTTGTGGATTTTCAAAGCACCTTAAACCGTGTCATCGCCAGGAGTTACTGGTTACACGAGATAAACTATCAAGTGAAAGTGGCAGCGTGTAACAGACAAGATGGAGGGGAAATGAACCCTATGAACACAGTGAACCACTTATCTGAATGTACTATAGTGTCCACTAACAGTTTACATGTAACAATCCTATATTATAAAAATTATTAAACATGATATTGGAGAATAACTTGAACTCGTTGTAATGATTGTACCGTAGGTGACCTTTAGTTGACCTCTGCCTTGACATGCCCTTACAACACCAGCCTATCCTCTCCTCCCTCCTGGATGACTTGACCAATAGAAGCCTGGCTCTGAGCTCGTATGAAGCACTGCCTCTTGCACTCCATCAGCTGCTCCAAGTCCCGCCACAATTTCATCTGCTCCATGTTGGCACTGTGGCTCTCCCTCACCATCTTCTGCTTCTCACGTAACTTCTGAAGACCACAAAAGAAGGCAGTGATTACTTAGCCTGACTGATTGTGTTAAAAGGCCAAACTGCAAGGGGGAAATCCAAATTGTGGTAAGCAAATAAGATGTGTTGGAAAATACTCTCACTGCAAACAGCCTAAATTCTGTATATGAGTATTTAAGACTCCAACGACACAATAAACAGAAAAATGCAATCAAACACAAGAGAGGGGAAAAGTGAAAGAGCCAATACACAGGATGACAACACAAAATACCCATACATATGAAAACAGAAAACAGAAAACTGTGCAAACCTTTGGGAACCAGATAGAAACTCTCAGCTACAGACGTCATGAGATTTTTGGAAGAGTGGCTCCCTGATGTGATTGGAGCACCACTACCAAAGCCAAAAACGACTGAACGAGCGGTACGAATTGGTAAATCACAGACACAACACTGTTGACAAAACTTAACGGACTCATAAGGTATAAATAAGAGTACAAAATAGGGAAAATGTTAAACCTTTCTTTACTTTACTTTGATACAAGACTTTGATTCGTGTGATCCATGGAGGAGAAAGTACCCAAATAAATCAGAATTCTCTTTCTCATCAACATAAACAGACTTGCACCAATACTGATTGATATGTTTTTCAAATAAATAAAGTGACTGGGAGGCTTTTAAATCTATTTAAGAGGACAATGATTGAAAAGCTTTATAACAAGAATTAATGAATTCATTGAGAACTGCAAGTGCTCCATGAAAGAACTGGCAGATGAGAGAAATAAATCAATACAGTTTTAACAAACTCAGGGACTTTATCATCATCAGATCAAAAGGAGAACGATGGAGCTTTGGCCAGTTTCTCTCAGTCATTACATTATTGAAAGTCATCTTGATGAACAGATATTATAAATATGCATCAAGCCTTTGAAGAAAATTAATACACCCTATTATAGACATGTATTGGGAGGGCTTTGAAGCTGGTATTCTCCCGTCATCATTAAGAAAGACACTAATTACACTTGAACCAAACAAGCCCAAAAATAATTGTGGATTATATAAACTAGTGTCCTTAATTACCCTGGAAGTTTTTTATTTATTTACATTTACATTTACAAAGCCTCAGACCATCTACATACTTACTACAGAATAAAATAATATTTTTGACACATTGCATCTGCTACGGCACAGTTTTCTCACCTTTCCCAGTAACTCCTGTTCTGAAATGCTCTTCATGTACGCCTCCCTACAAAAAAAAGCATAGGAAGACAATTTAAGCGTAAGCCATCACAATCTCGAATATCGCTCTCACCAAGGGCTTCTTTAACAAAATGTGGTATATTAGCAAATCCCAAATATCGTAACTCCCACAGTTTTTATGCAAGAATTATGTGTAAGCAACTGAAGTGCCTGTGTTTTAAAACAGGCGTCTCGTCTTGCGAGCAGCTAGCGGACCAGGCTCGACGTGCTCACCTGATGGTCTTCTTCCTCTCTAACGGGTCTGATGACACATAGGCCTTCATCTCTTCAGCCGCCCGCTGTAATTGCGTCTCATTGATCTGTGGAGGTGAGAGATTGAGAGATCAGGTTTATTGTGAGTAGAGAGTCACTATTCATAGTTTGGAGTGTAAATTCTAATTTGACCATATTTGGCTTGTAAGACAGTGGTAATGAAGGATGATTATACGCCCTCTGTCGCTACTAGCTCAAATATTATTTTCTAAAACTATTATCAACTACCAACTAGCAACTATCTATTTAAAATACGTGCCTCTGACATGGAGTTGATAAAATGATACTGGTTTTCTTCTTGTGCCGTCTCCTCTCTCAATGCTTTCACCTCCTGTAAAAAAACATGAAGAGAATAAAGACATATAGTCGCTACGGCAAAATCAAAAAACATCATAGAGAAATATGCTGGATAAACTTGTATTAAAGTATTTAAATTGATGAGTATATTCAATCTAATGTAGGATAGTGATGGTACCTGCTCCAGTTTAGATCTGTTGCTCTCCAGACCAACAGCACAACTTTCATATTGCACCTTCTTTTCCTCATATTCCTGGTTTATCTCCTGTTAAGATCAGAATCCACAGAGTTAGACACTGTCCAACTGACGGACAAATGTTTTCAAGTACTGGACGCTTAATGGGAGCTGAGAAAAACGCATAGAGTCGCATCTTAAATCAACTTTTTCACTCTCGCAGCACTGTTTCACATCAACCTAAAATTACAGCTGACATTCTGAGCAGTTTAACTTACAACAGGCTCTCACAAAAGTCTATTTATGTCTTCCTGTTGCAGCGCTTCATTAGCAGTTAGAGTCGTTCTGGGAACACATGTAGGAAAATGTAATCCTCTGCTTTAGCTCAGCGGTGTGGGGGGGCTTTCCCATCATGCATCATACTATGTAAATTATTCTTAATGGACCTACTCCAACACAACACACAAACACAATGCCTGATCATTCTTACTGCCTTGAAGCCACACAAGTGGAGATCCCACCATTTGTTTTTAAATTTGGAATTTAGATTTATAATGTATCATGTTTTTCTCAAATGACATTGTCTATGCTTTGGCTATGCAGGGAGAATGTGTCAGTTGTTTGTGACATGTAAGAACTGCATTTTGCACTGGCTTCAATCATATATACTGTATGCAAAATAGCCTTTTGGAGTTTGCATTAATTCCATTAAATTCAGATTAATGAATGACCCACAGACTGTCAACCTCATTTGAATGCCTCTTAGGTTATAAATCGGCATCATCATTTGAAAGTCCTTATGAGCACATGCAGTGCCCTCTTGACTGCTAATGGCATCGTTTTTATTCAAATAGGTGACCAATTTTCCTCACAAACACAAATGGATATGGTGTGAGGAATCATGTAAGTTATTTCATGTAGCATCAGAAGTTTGCAGTGGGCGGATGTGGGCAAAGCTCACCTGACACCGCTGCCTCAGTGACCTCAGTTCTTTTATGATCGGAGCGAGAGCGGACTTCTTCTCCACTATCATGGAATTTAATTTCTTCACCTGTAAAAAACAACAAAAATCGACACTAGTCATAATGTGAATGAAGAGGTAATAGTATATATGTAGTCTTCACTTTGTTTGAGTGTGTGTGTACGTGTGTGTGTGTGTGTTTGTGAGAGCCTCTGCTGACAGTTTTTGTCTCCTTGATAGTGTCACAACTGTTTAAGTTATGAAATATTGCAGGTGTGAGAATGAGATTAAGAGGAAGGCTGAGTTTGAACATGATGATGTCAATGCCATGACTACTGAGTACTCAAGTGATAATGTAGTAATACTACTTAGTACTCAGGTAATAGTTTAATAATGATACTGAGTACTCAAGTAATAATGTAGTAATGATACTGAGTACTCAAGTAATAATGTAGTAATGATACTGAGTACTCAAGTAATAATGTAGTAAGGATATTGAGTACTCAAGTTATAATGTAGTGTTGATACTGACTACTCAAGTAATAAATTAGTGATTAATGAGTACATGTAATAATGTAGTTACAACCAAAGAATTCTCATAGAACATCAAAATGTGGCAAGCATTGTGGCTGCTGTGATCCCATCATAAAATGGTCTAGTTTACTCTGTATATATTTAACTCTGAAGCTAATGTGACTGTGTCTAATGATTTACATAAATAATGAAGTTCAGCAGCAGAATCAATTGACAAATCTGACAAACATTTCTCAGTAAAGGGCTCAAGTATTTACAGCCAGGGTGAGTGTGTCACTTTAGTTCTTTACTACAAATCACAACAAAGATTATATGACAATAGTAAGTGTCAGTTTGTCCGAATTTGTTAAATCATTACAGATTTCATCTGTTTGGCTTTGCCGATCCAATCCAATCCCAGAGTAAAGGCCTTCTCTCAGGTTGGAGCCAGTGATGTTTGACTTCATCAGTGGGAGTCCTGCTGTACCTCCTGCCAAACACGTTTTAACAAACTCACTGCAGTTTGGAGTACGGCCTAATCACTCGCATCTGTTTCCCTCTGAGTCTTGACACCAAAGGATGACAGGGTGATAAATAAAGCTGAAGCAATGAGCTATGCTGGAATACTGTCAATCGTTTACTATCTCAGTGTAAAGAACAGATGAGAAATCCCAAAATTACATATTGAACTGAAATGAAAAGGCCTAGACATCAGCCTGTGTGCAAAAGTTGATGACGTAATATTGCATAAGACTCACGTCAATTGTACATCCTACTTGTTTACACTCGAAGACAGGGCATGTGTCGTCGAGCAGTTGGTAACTGCCTTATGTTGATGCTGTGCCAACTCCAAAGATGTTATAATATAATTAAGATGTATACATGTCTACATAATGAAACTAAGGTGGTCTTAATTAGATTATTGATTACATGCCACTTACACTATCTGTAGTTCAGTTTATTCTACAACGTTCACATTTATTAGTATTTATCAACAAAGGCAGATTTGTGGGGACTTAACTCAAGGCCCCACAGTATACTCACCATTTCAGACATGTCGTCCAGTGTGCGGCCCTTCTTTTCGTCTAGCTCGCTCTTGATAGCAGACACCCTCTCCAGTTCCTCCTGAGTATTGCTGTAGCCAGAGATTCCTTTCTCAGCTTCCATCATTTGCTTAAAAAATACATCAGAGATGCACAGTTACTCACAGGAACAAATATCGAAATATAGTTAAACAGTCACATACAATTTAAACAAAGAATTGGTCTTTGTCACTACAAAAATCTACATCTACATGAAGAATCTATGAGTGTGCTACATTCACTGTATTTGAAAATTTGTACTTGAACAAACATCAGTGTGATAATAACTACTTAAAATGAGAGCAACCATCACATCTACTAACAAGAAGGTGGGATCTTTGACCTATACTGCAGCTAGCCACCAGTTGGCGATCGAAATGCTTTGGTTTTGGTCATGAACCTGTGACATAAAAAATATTTGAAAACAGATTCAAACACAAAGCATTTAATGTTTTACAATGTAGGGACCACTGCAACATCCATGGGGGGTAGATTCATCACCAGCTGGAGATGTGAGCAGCAGGAAAACTTTCATTGCTATAACAGATCGTAGTGGGATGTGCAGACAGAGCAGGAGCAGCAGATGGAGCCTTCAGAAATAGCAGCTCTGCCTGCGTCACACTGCCTATCAACAAGTCAGGTGCTGGGACTGCACAGAGGTGTGAAGCCAATTCCAGGAAGCTTCTGCCCCTTCATTGTTAACACAAAGTGCGTGAATGGGGAGATCAAGCGAAAGCAGCACATTTGGAATGGCAGTCTAAGTGCAGGGAAGGGATACGGTATGAAGGCTACAGGGCAGAGAGGGCATTAAAAGAAGTCAGGAGGATGTCTGTGCTCCGGGTACAATATGGAAGACTGAAAATGATGATTACACAAATGTTCCTTTGCAATTTACTGAACTCTCAACAACATATGACGGCAGGCCAATTGCCAGCTACTGAAAAATGCAAGAATTAAACTTATGACAAGTCTTATATTTTAATATTTGTAATGTCAAAGGACATCTGCTCTTGATTTGTACTGTAGGGTGCTTAACAATTTCAAGTACAACCCACTCCTTCCTTTATTGGACTGTAAACACTGTCTTTGTTTAGTCTTGTCTTCTGTTACATGAAAGTTAAAACAAGATTTACCAGTTTTTGTTGAACCGTCTCATGTCTCTGCTTGAGAATCTCCTCTGTTCGTTGCAGGACTCCATATTCTGCTTTCATCTCAGCAATTTCCTGTCGTTTCTTCTTGAACACCGTTCCCTTGCTCCGAAGTTTCACCACCAATCGTTTCAGCTGTGAGGAACAAAGAAAGTGACATTTTTTGTTACCCTAAAATTCAAAGAAAGCGGGATTTAGTGTGCATAGAAAGGGATGCGAAATAATGCTTTCATGTGATATTTGATGGTTTCTATGTTCAAAGGTCTTTACAGCTACATTTACTGATCTTGAGGGCAGTGGGAAGGGCTGTGAGTACAACACTAAGTTCACAAAGTGGTTAGAAAACAGTTGCTTATTTAAACATTTGGAAGTTATGGAGCAAACAACAAAAGCCTTCATTTGGATTCAGGTTTCTTGACAGCTGTGTCCAATACTTTGTTTGGCCCTGCTTTACTCGCCACCAGCTCTGGGGAAATATCGGTCTCTTTATCTGCTAAATGTTTCTTAATGTTCACCACAGAGTCGCTAATTTTTTCTGACATTTGATGCTGGATAGGGTACAATGACCTATTGGGACTTAATCCTCTTAAAACACCTATTTCTTGCATCTGAAATATTTGTATATTGCTAGTGATTCAGTAAAAGCAATTTGTAGGGGGATGAGTCCCCTGTCAATTCTACAATACACTCTCAGCCATCTCACTGGTCTAAAATTACCATATCGCCAATTGAGTAAAACCAATGTTCTTGTGGCTGCTACAAGCAAGATATTAGAGTTGGAAATTCAATGAAAGAGGCATAGGATGTTTATATTTGTTGACTTAGTGTCCAGCACAGCTGAAATACTATGAAAGGCCACATGAGAAGACAATGGGTTGAGCCAGGGGAGGGAAGGGATTAGAATACAACAGTGACTTCAGTTGAGGGGCCTCTGGGCCACACCATGATCTGACACGGTCACCTGATCCTTTCAGGTTCACGGCCAGCTGACGGACCAGCTATGTACAGCGAGTGGCTTCATCTGGCAGAATAAGTGCTTTAAGTGGATGTGCAGTCACTCCCCGCCCTGACTGTCTGCTGGGACACAATGAAACTTCTCCACAATGAAGAGCAGCTATAAATGAACATGGACACGAGAGTACAGCCCCAGAAATCACAGAATGTGCTTCATATCCTTTGGGGATCCAGGAAGTTTGATGTATGTGAGTGTGTGTGCGTGAGTGAGTGAGTGAGTGTGAGTGGTTGGGTGGGTAAGTGTGAGTGTGTGAGCCACATCTATTCTTTGTGTATTTTGGGACATCAAGGGCAGACATGGCTGAGAGAGGAATTAGCACAGCAGAATAATACTGCATAGTGTTACCGACTTTGTGGCCACAAAACAACTGCGGTTAAACTGGACATTACACACCTGTCTCAGAGATGCAGTGCACTGACAACGACACACACTTGCAAACAAGGCAATAAAAACATGAATGGTGCAGCAGATACTTCTGATGACTGCATGTGGAACACACAGCAGGAATGTATCCCTTTGAAGAATGAATCAAATATAGCTAGTTAGAATAGAGAAATCCACCTATTTTTAACAAAATAAAAGCCCACATCTAACTCAGATTTATGTCTTGACTGAAGTCAGGATAAATTTAACCACTGTGATGAGGCTGGCTAACAAAGTGGTTTTAGTTTACTGGCCAACCGGTGACGAGCAGATGCAGTCATCCCTCCCAGAGAGAGCCTGCAGTTGGTAGGTGGCATGTGATGACACGTAACCTGCAGAATGGAAAATAGCTCTGATAAAGTGATCATCTCCACGGTGGCTGATGGCCCCAAACTACCAAGGAGTCTGATAAGCTGTGTTTGACAAACATTCTCCATTTAGTTGTTCATATAGAGTCTCAAGGGCTCTCTTTGTCTCTACAAACAACCCCCTCCCATCAGGCTTAAGGGCAAGTTAGTCAGTGTCTAATTACTTGTAATACAGTGATATAATTAACGTTGAACATAGACAGTGGCTTATATATATATATATATATATATATATATATGAGAATTAGAGACACTTAAAGGGAGAAAAAAATAACCACTACAAACATTTTCTCCTCCACAAAAGAGGCGATTTCCTCGTTGTCTGGGCTTTTTGGAAAATCTTTTCAAAGTCCTGATTGTTGTGATAATTTTAAATAAAGACAAAATCTGAGACATTGTTCCCCCTGTAAGTGGCCCTAACACTCTGTCCTAGGCTTATACCAGAGGTATTGCCAGCTAGACTTTTCCCCCCAAATGACATTACAACACTTTAAACATCACCTCATACTTCTTCCTGTAACAAAGAAGATTTGGCTACTTCTCCCTACTCTCTTAGATGATTTATATCTCTTTCCTTCCTGAAAAGAATAAACACATTTTAAATAACTTCCCTGCTGATATTTCAATCACTCTATCATTTGCCAAAATTAGTGAACTTTCATTTAGTTTCTGCTATAAGACTGCCACCATCTTTCAAATGTTAGTACATAAAATACAGAAAGAAGCCTGAAGAGTATGTCCATCGACTACAAACAAGATTGTTTACAGGATTAGTTCAGAATTTAGAGAAATTAAATTTACTTTCTTACCAAGAGTCCAAAGAGAACACTAATGCCACTCTCAAGACTAAATATAAGTGATCCAGCCGCCCATTAGCTTAGCATAAAGACGGGACAGATGGAAAAAGTTTTCCTGGCTCTGTTATAATCAAAACAAACAAAACAAAATCTGCCACAATACTCTTCTGCGTCCATGTTGACCCTCCCCATGACCCAACTACCACCCTCATTTCCTGTCGGCTCCAAATCCACAATGTGACTATAATATTAACAGAAGTTAGTAATGTTTTAAAACTACATTTTCTTTCTATGAATGAGTGGTGCAATATACAGAATATATTTATAATAAATAGAATTACACAGTGAACCAGGGACTTTTGGGGCCTCTCAGATCTGGGGTCCTGGGCCTTTTCCCACTTTTCCCAGTGGGTTGTCCAGGCTTGTATCAATCTTTTGTAGCTCTAAATCAGATTACCCAAAACATATTATTTAAATTAACTTTACCATTATCTCAGATTAATGTGGCACCAGTTTACTGATGCTAAATTATACTTTTAGTATCCTAAATGTTTGTGATATTGGTATCTTATATATGCAGGTCAGAGGTCAGGGTGAAACACCACTCGTTGTACAGCCTATAGGTACAACACACATGTTTGTGCTCTCCACAGGGATTGACAGCGGACCCACAGAACACAGGGTGGAGGAGGGAGAGCTGTTCACACATGTTCTGTCTCTAGCTCTCACCTCACGGATATCTATGTGTGTCAAACACCAGGCTATAAAAACTCTCATCCATACGGTGCATACGGTCACAGCACAGCCTCCATCTATCAGCATCCCTCTTCTAACGCAGAACTGTTTATAGCTGATGCTTTGACCGTGAGCCTAATGTTTGCATTGTAAAAAGAAGAGACGCTTGCCCAAGGCCTTATGACTTATGTGCAACTTTATTGTTATGTCTTTTTTTTTCCGTAGTTCAGTCAGGTTTGTCAACGTGACAGTTCACTGTGCCATGTGTCTGAAAGCGGGAGTACATCCTCGTCATGGGATATAAATAAAGACAAAAGTTTTAGAACCCAAGTCTGTTTTATGTATCCAGCTGACTTGAATTAGGTAACTTCTTATACATAAGATTAGTGAAAAGGCTAAGTTTCAGCCACTTTGTCCATTGCGCTTCCTTGCTCTGGATATTCTCTGTTGTGTTCTATTTCTGGCTCTGCATGGGAATGTGAGGGAGAGCAGGGAAAAGGGATAAGTAGCATTAGACAGTGAGCCCGTCTGTGTTTGGATAAGAACAGAAATAGCCTCTTGTGTTTTCTACAGTTTGCAGATCTACTCGTGTGCACTTAGATAAAGCTGGAGTCTGTGTAGGTGATGTTGCTGTTACCACACACAAGAAGATAAACATGCAGAAAATGTTTATCTTCTTGGCTACTGTCAGTTCAGTTGTCTTCGGAAATTAAGTATGTAAATAAATACAATAACATCAGCATGACTCTAAAGAAATTCAGATTTAGCTGATATTCAGTGACTATTATTTTATGACGGTTAGAAGCATTTCCAACAGTGTACCTCATCACCCCGGACGACCTCCTCCCCCTCTGAGACTTGTGCCTGGCTGCCCCTCTGCCTCAGCTCCCTCTCTGCTGCAGCCAACTCCTCCCTCGCTTCCTGAAGCTCCTCTGCCTTCGACTCCTTCCTACGAATTATGATGGATGCCTGCGAAATTCGTGGTACATTAGACAGACAAAAACGACAGAAAAGTTTATGCTGAGTGACTTTAAACATAAATGCAACCGGGGAAAGTAAATGTGATGAGGGCAGAAATGGGAAAAGAAACATGGGCTTGTAAATAAAGAGCACCTGGATTGCTTCAGGTCCCCTGAATATCTCCATTACATAATGACTCATATCCTCTTATTCCTGGTAATTCATCATCAAGAATTCTAACAAACTATCTTTTCCTCATTAATATATAACTTTATAACTATAAAACTATCCCTGTGTCGTGTTAGCAAACGAATAATCCACTACATCACATGCACTGTTTTTGTTGAGGATAAACAATGCTATAAGTGTAAAAATGTACACTTATAGCGTGTCAATTTCTTATGTGAAGTGAAAAAATGTCACTTCACACAAGAAATTTGACAAAAAAAAATTAAGATATTAAAGAAATGCAATACAATCAGCACCTGTTGCCTGAAAAGGGTCAGTTTGTCGTCCATGGGGTCATTTCTCATCATCCTCTTCTCAATCAGCTGGTTTATCTGGGAATCGACTTCTCTAATCTGTGGAAGTGTGAATTAAAGATCACTCAGAGAAGAACACATCAGGAATTTCTCAACATATGAAATCGGACACACGTGACACCACATTCTGCTCCTGACCTTGTCCTCCAGCTCCTGGAGGTCAGCCTGGCCCATGGCAGGCTCTGAGGCCACCTTCTGAAGGTACTGCACCGTGTGCCTCATACGCTCCAGCTCTTTGGGGAGCTTCTCAGAGACCATGTAGGAGTTGATCTTGATCTCCTCTTCAAGCCTCTTCATTAAACCTGAAAGAGACTGGGTTTTTAATTAAGAATTTTGAGCCGGTTTAAAATGTACTGATACTGAAATAGGCTTTGAATAATTTCACTGTTAAAAGGTAAGTGGTTGTAGTGAAGGGCGCTATATTCAAAGCTCTTATTTTGGCACACACATACAGTGATGGTGACAATTGACAGCTCCACCTCAGTATGCATTGCACAGGTCATTTTAGAAACTGCAAATGTGTAAATCTCTGGTGCGGCTAAAGTGGCCAATACCAGGGGAGAGCAAAAGGAGACAATTCCAACATCACATAAGCTGTGTGATGGCACTTCAAAGACCATTGTAATTAGAGGGTCTCAACAGATGAAAGCCTATAAGCCGAGAGAGCCTCTAACGCTCTGCTGTGTCCTTGAACCTCTCATCCAGCTGTGTCCTGCAGAGGCAGCAGAAGGACCCGGGTACTCACTCTCTGGATTGGCATCTGCTGCTGCCTGTTGCAAATCCTTCAACTGCTGCTGTGATCTCTGCAGCCTCTGTTCTGTCTGGAACAACTGCACGCAAACATAAATAATTACTAGCACAGGTAATATATGGAAAAAAGAACAACAACATTAGGGCTGCAGCTAACGACTGTTTTCATTACTGGTCGTTTTCTGGATTAAAACACTGATCTTTTCATCTATCAAACTTCAAAAAATTGTTAACGAAGGTCATGGGGTTTAACTATATGTCCAAGGTGGGTCATATGGATTAAATTTCCAATCTTAGAAAACTAAGATAAACAGTAAATGTGTGCAGTTGGAATTATTTTCTGATGACAGGCTTATCGAGTCATCAAATGTTTCAGCCCTTTTAAACGTGTCTCAGTAAAATTACTGTATTTATTTTGCCCATTCTAGCAACGCAGTTCTTCTCAAGACCATGTTCATTATTCTTCTCAGACTGCCTAAGCACAGCAGGCATCAAACTGTTTGGCTGGTCTACGAAGTCTGTGTAAAACCAAGGGGAACAAATGCGATGACAAACCACCATTAATCACCAGCTCTTACTTGGTTCTTCTGTTCTAGCTTCTGGTGCGTCAGGGACTCCTCTCTCTCATTCTCCACTCGCAGCTGTCTGGCTTGGTCTAGCATCCGCTGGTGGTTGGACACTGACTCCACCTAGTGGATCAACACATTAATGCGATAATGTTAAATTGCAGGTTATCATATGGTGAGCAGAAATAACCAGAGTCAGGTTTCACCTTTTGACAGGGGCCTGTAAGTAAAGACCCATTAAATCAACACCTCATTACATTACATAGCCGTGTTAAGACGACATTTCAACTTGTCAGCTCTATTAGAGGAGCTGGTAATATATGTCTGAGGTCATGTTTTCATTCCTCAGTGAATCCTAAAGCCTCCCAAGTATTCCAAGAGTGAGTGGGCCTCCCAGAACAACCTGCCTTACCCTCTTCTTCAGCCTCTCCACACGTTTGATTAGTTGGTCCTTCTCTTCCTCCATTGCACCAATGTCCTGTATTTGAAGAAAAGATGGATCATATCAGAGGACTGTATCAACTGAGATAAGGAGGGAGAATTTAACTACCACATATAGTAATAATGAATTAATATTTTGATTATTTTCTCAAATAAACATAACAAAAAAGTGTATCACAATTTCCTGAAATCCATATTGACTTATTCAGATGACTTGTTTTGTTTTTCCACATATAAGGATTCACAACCCTGTTTTGTTCTAGTTTAACGTCCTAGAGCACAAAGAAAATCTGAACCGGTGAATTTTCAATACTGTTGCAAAAAATGTATGTATTTGTTTTTTCAAAGGGTTTTACCTGAGTCAGTCCATACAACAATGATAACAATGAGAACTTACATACAGAGTATCGGATTGGTTCTCAGTATCGGCTGATTAGCAAAGCCCAGGTATTGTGAATGGATCAATGTTATTGGAAAATCGCTAGTTTTATATTGAGACAGCTTTAGATTCAACATCTTCAAACAAAGATTGTAAAATGTTATTGACTGGTTTGTTTACCTTTCTGATTTCTGCGGTGGAGAAGCCTGAAGTCCTCAGCTGTTCACACTCCTTGTGATACGTCTTAAATCCTTCAACCAGCTCTTCATACTGTGAACACGCAACATTAAAGTATATCCTCTTATTCCTTTTAGACAAGTGGCGATGACATTGCCACTGTATCGGTTATACGCAGACAAACCTGGTGATTTGTGTCATTGATGACATCGTCCTGCAAAAACTCTGCAGGCACCTCCAGTTTGACGAGATAGCGAGCCAGGTAAGCCCTCTTCTTCAGCTCGGGGACCCTCTGTAGCAGCCAGTGGAGGATGGGGTGGACCACAGGTTTGCTGCCAGTCACCAGACCCTGTCTGAAGGCGCTCCTGCAGGAGGACGGATGAGGCAGAGAGTGTCATGGAAATATATGACTAAAAACGAAGAAGAAGTGCTTCACCTTTACTGTACAAAGGCAACTGGAGTGCGATGCTGCAGCAAGTGAAATAGGCTGCAGGTACTTACACGTCTGAGAAGTTGCCAGGAGGTCTGTACTTCATCATTCCCAGCAGGGCACACATTCTCTTCACAGTTTGTTCAGGCATTTCTTCACGTAAATCCATGGATTGCTAAACAACAACAACCACAGCAGTAAATTATGTCACCTGTCACCAGTTAATTCATGCGTATCACACATTAAACAGTAACACCGACACCACTGCTGCAACTGACGAGTGTAGCTTCAGTTGTTGAAGCCAAAAGTTAGTTGTTCACCTTCGGGTCTATTTCAGCCAGGACATCGTTTAAGGTCTGCTGCAGCTGCATCGGTTCCAGACAGTCGAACGTGATGAGGTTGAAGCTTTTCTTGAATGGCTCTTTGTTGAGCTGCTCCACGATGAACTTTAGCTGCTCACTCATCTTGGTGATGCTGTGGTGACTCTTCTCAGCTTTAGTAACCAGCTAACGGCGAGTTAGCTTTCTGTCGTCGACGGACTTATCTTACAAACCCGTGGAGAAACCTTCTGAAGACCGATTCATTCAGCTTAGCGGTGACGTTAGCAAAGCAGCTATTTAAAATGGTTCAGATACATTTCCAGAAGCAAGTATTACGTCGCTTTATCAGTCGTTAGCCGCTAGCTAGCTAGCAGTCAGAGCACAGGGGTTGTTGTCAATAGCCCCATGGAAACCAAGAGGGCGTGTCTGATTGGTTGCTAACAGGAAGTGACGTATACAGTCCAGTCAGGAGGGCTGAGCACTGCAGACGGTCTCAGCTCCACAGACAGAGAGTAGCTCTTTATTCTCAGATTCAAATATGTCCAAGCCCCATATCAACAGATAGAGGAATGAATAGAAAAGACATCTGTAAAATCTCTTCAATGCATTACAGACAACAATGCTTTGAAACTTGTTAATACTGTTTGAGTAAGACCCTCTATTTATTTTAATTATTTTTAACTTTGTTTTATGTTATTTTGTCCCTAATAATACATAAATTTTGAAATGTTGATATGTGCCTACTAGGTTTTTAATTTTTTTTTTTTTACAGCAAAGAATAAAATTGTGCTTTAAGATCGAATAAATTCAGCCGGAAGTGTAGGAAATTTAATGTGGTGAGTATTGTTGGTAACTTAATGTGACATTTATTATTACTTGCAGTTATTTCCCATTAATCTAAACATTTTAAAAGTGAAAACCAGACATTTGCCAGCCAGAAATAAAAATAACGTAACATTTTGAATCTTCTATTCACTTTTATTGCTTTGTAAACTTCCATTCAGCACACTTGACATATTAGCCTACATACTGCGAAATTAATACACTTCAGCTGATGCATTTAACAGAACGTAAACACTGTCAGTGATTTCCCTTGCAGACCCGTCAAGGTGTACCTGAACGCACCACCCTGTCATGGTGTTGAACCGTCAGATGGCGACATTCTCTCAGGCTTCAGGTTGAACCTCGGTGAACTGTTGTGGGATGAGGCCGTTTTCAGAGTATCACTGAAAGCTCAAGTGTGCTGTGTCACACAGAGACATGTCAGGAGCTGAAGCTGGGCGGGGAAGAAGAAGAAAGGATTGGTGGGATCAAAACTCACAGTTGAATTGGAGCAGCTAACAAAAGCAGATGCTTTGAACAAGCTCGTGTTTCTGCTTCCTGCACCAATATCTCAATGTGGGACATTTCTCCCTTTAAAGTTGTCTCATTTTATTGGTCCATAACTTATACAACTGTCACAGGGGTGTCCTACGCTTCCTTGTCGAACACATGACTTTTCTTCCCTTACGTCATCTCTACCTGAAAATTCGATTCCCGACAAGAAACAACATTTCGACAGAACACCATTGCTTATATTTCTTCCTTTGATGTTTTGTTTTTCCTGTGCCCGTGTGTTCAGAATAGTGAAAGCCTGGATCGCGTCCATGTGGCCCCTCCTCCTTGTGCTGCAACTGTAGAGCAGACGAAGAGCCAAAACACCACAGAGCAGCAGCGAGTCGGTCTGACAGCGAGCACTGAGGAGGACACGGGATTCTCCGGAGAATAGACGAGCTCGAGAGGAGACCAAGAGGGACCACAAGGATCAAGTCACACCGACCTGGGATTCTGCCTCTGTAGGATTTATTCTGATGTTTGTGAGTAAAGACTGAACAGGTTTTCTTCCCGTGCGTCCAGACTCTGGGGAACACTCTTCTTCACTGAACTGCAGCAATATGGAACCTTTAAGTTTTAAACCAATGAGACCAGTTCCCGCTTTAGTAATGCATATGAGTGTGTTGTGACTTGATTGCACATTTTATGTCAGAGTTCTAAAAATGGTTGAACCAGTGGGGTTTGTGGAGGCATGGAGAGCCCAGTTCCCAGAGTCTGATCCCCCCTGCATGGAGCTGAACTCACTGGGGGACATTGAACAGGAGCTGGACACATGTAAGACGTCTATCAGGCAGCTGGAGAAGGAGGTGAACAAGGAGCGCTTCCGCATGATCTACCTGCAGACTCTGCTTGCAAAAGAGAGGAAGTCTTATGATGGACAGAGATGGGGTTTTAAAAGGGCTCCACAGACAAGAGACGGAGACCAGACCAGTGACCCAGACAGCCAGAGGTCCTACGCAGGGGATGCACCAGTGGAAGAGCAGCAGCAGCAGCAGCAGCAGCAGCAGAGAGGTTATGTGAAGCCAGCAAGGTGCAAACAGCATCCAGAAGAAGAGGTGGATGTTTCATCAACATCCAAACAGAAGGGTGGGGTCTCACCTGTCTGCCAGGACTCTGAGAACCCTGACCTTCCAGTGGGCACAGGCTCTGTGGCAGCTCTGAGATCCAACTTTGAGCGCATCAGGAGAGCCAACTCTCACACCGCAGGGGACGGCCGAGGGTTGTCTACGATGGGCGGCCAGGAGAAACCCTTCTACGTGAACATGGAGTACCATCACGAGCGAGGGCTGGTCAAAGTCAACGACAAGGATGTCTCAGACAAAATAGGCACCCTGGGCTGTCAGGCCATGCAGATTGAGCGAAAAAGGTCCCTGCACTCCCTCCCAGGGAACCTGTCAGCGGCCACAGGGGACATCAGTAAGGCTGTTCAGAGAGGAAGATCTACTGAGGAGAACTCCAGCTACAACGGGTCATTTGAAGATCCTGAGATCAACCCGCCCTCCCTGAAAGACAGTGTGATCCATCCCACTGGGGGAAAGTCTGAGCGACAGCCAGCTGAGTGTCAGCCTTACACTAGTGTCTATGTTGGGGGAATGATGGCTGAAGGGGACACCAGAGTCATCCACATTAGGGACCACAGCATAGAGGAGGAGGCACACCTCACCTGGCCGAGGCGCTCATACTCCCCCGGCAGCTTTGATGATGTGGGAGGAGGCTACACACCCGACTGCAGCTCCAACGAGAACCTGACATCCAGCGAGGAGGACTTCTCCTCGGGCCAGTCCAGCCATGTGTCCCCCAGCCCCACCACCTATCAGATGTACAGGGAGAAGAGCCGCTCACCGTCCCAGCACTCGCAGCAGTCCTTTGAGAGCAGCAGCCCACCCACCCCTCTCTCTCAGAAGCGTCTGAAGCAGCAGGTGATGGTTTCTGAGGCCTCCATCATCGGGAACCGTAAAACAGGCCTGATCTGGCCCAGTGACGGGGACTCCACCACATCTAGCAGGACCTCTCATGACAACAGTGTTCAAGGAGATCTGGGTAGGTCTGCAAGACACACTGCACCGCACAGAAGTTCCCCAAACCATTCATTTTCATGATCAAAAACAGGAAAGGCCTCTAATTGGTAGAGATGATTAGCACATTAAAGACTCACTATGATATCTGTCTGAAAGATGTCTGTGCTTGCCCTGGCTGGCGTTGATCCAGAATAAGTATCTGATGTGTAAAATGCACTTGCAATCTCTTTGATGAAGTCTAAAGTTTTGACCTGCACTAAATCATCCTAAAATATTTCCAGGCACTTCTGATTATTCCCACTTAATTTTTTTTAAATACATTTTTGTGGTTTCTTGTTTTTCCACTGGTTTGCTTTGGGGCAACTGAGCTGTTATGATTTAGATAACAGCTAACAGCTACACAAAGAGGCTAAGTTTGATAAAAACAAGTCCTGTTAGTAAGGATTTTTATCTTCTTTTCTCACAGGCATCATTTATATTGGCCATGCTATGGATGTTAACAGATTGGGGTTTGCACCACTACAAATCAGGTTGTGACATGGTTGACACTGTAAAAGGTAAATCTGCCGTGAAGGGGTCGAGTGGACTGGATCAATTCTACTTATGCTGATCCTAAGAGTAACCTAGTGGTTTTGCAGTTCTTTCAGCAGTGTTTCCTTTCGCCTTTTATGAGCAGGCCCACCCTCTCTTTTTTCACCCCCTTCTGCCCTTTGGCCGCTGAGTGCTGAAGCACTTTCGCAGAGATGCTCCGACTGAGACAGCGGCTGCCCCCGGGCTTCCCCATTCCCTTGACCCTGTCCACACTGAGTGTTTACGTGTCAGCACACATCAGTGTTGTTGTCCTTGGTGCGAGTAATTAACTTAAAGGGGTTTGTCTAGCGTGATAAATTTAGGGAGGCTCTTTGTTACGGGAGGCTGGTAGGAAAAAGCCCTGACAACTCACTCAAAAAAAAAAAGGATCAAGGGGGCTTAAAGTGTGTCACGCGGCTTCCAATCAAAACGCCTGCCATCAGTGTTTCCTGTTGTTTTGTATGGACACAATAGGAGAATAACTCATTGAGCGAGAGTATTGACATGTTAACAATATAACAATGTTAAGTGGGATAAGGAGAGTGGTCTGGGCAACCTGGTAATGCCAAGGACAGAAGGCGGGGCAGGAGCGTGTGTTCCTCTGCAAGAACGTTTGTCAAAGTGAGTGACACACGAGGACACACATTGTTGTTTGTTTGGGCCAAATGTTCATGCAAAGAGGGATTGGGATTCAAGGCTCGTATTAGGATTGGAGCTGGAAAAAAATTGTCTGCCTTTACCCAAAAAAACGTGTTATCCACTGTGGGCCAGATTAAGCAGATGAGCAGAATAATGTGTTGTTATATAAGGTGATCCAGTCCAAAGCGCTCTGACACAAAGCATGTGACGGACAAGCAGGTCGTCCATGATATAATCAGCGTAAAGTGTAAGCTAGCACGCTGCTCCAATGGCTGAAATGTTTAAATCCATTCGATCTGGTTCTGGATCGGTTTCTTTCACACTCAAAGCTGCTTCTTCTCTTCATTGTGCCAAAACAAACTCATAGCAGATGCACAGAAAGGTTCTGCTTCTCCATAGAATGAATACACACACATATAGGTCATTAGAAGAAAATTAGAGGGAATAACCTATTCATACTTGATTGTTTTTAAAGCTTTTATTGCAAAAACACTGGATCCTACATTTCCCATAGAGCAACAAATATCCTATTTTAGTTATATTGCTCAACAGTGAGGTTCCGGGGTATCGATTATCAGCCATACCATGGTAACCATCCAATGAAGATTTACCACAAGAGATTGTGAAACAATGTTATGTGCTCCTGTAGGAGGCACAAGTCTGTATGACATCAACTGCGTTTTAAGAAAAAAATTAATGCATTTGCATTGTCAAGGAGATGTACTACAGTACCAATAATACCGAGGTGTAATGTCTGTGATTGGCAGGGCTGTCTTTTAATAATGGAAGCCTTTACCACAACAGTGAACTTCATGTCTGCTGATTTCAGCTGTAATTGGATCGATCAGAGTTAATACACTGGGTTACTATATGACAGACTATACTAAACTCTATGAACATACATACGAAACACAAAATACAATTTATTGCAAGTACCCTACATTAAGACCAAGATAATATTCTAGATGTGTACTGGAAGTTGTTCACTGCAGTGGTTTATATGATGCATAGTTCTGTCCCTCTTGAAAAAGAGTACCTTTGCCTTTTTTTCTGTTTTCCAAAACTTTGTTTTGTCTGAATCAAGTATTGAATAGTCACGAGTCATCTCGTAGCTGGTCGTTCTGGTTCCAGGCTTTAAACTCTTTTTATAAAACATTTCTGAAATGTCAATGGAGAAAATTAATTGGAAATTTCCCAGAGCCTTCTAAGAGTAGCTCGTCACTGTTATATGCTCTATACCTTCTCTGCACTGTAAATGTCCACATCGAGCTCCGTGCCTCCTCTTCTAACACAGTCTTTGTGTTATAAATTTCCAATTCCACGCCACTTACCCGGATGACATCACTGTGACACCATTTGGGGGGGGGGGGGGATTTGTTTTTAGATTTGAGAAAGCTTCTCCAGAGCAAACACATACAGCTTGATTTAAAAAACTCCAGTTCCACTTAACAGCCTTAACAAAAGCTTACAGCTCTCTTTAAGGCTTGACAGTCAACCTTGAGTTATGACAAACAACTGTTGGCTCTGTCAGTGAACTCTGAAGCATACCTCCTGTGACCAGTAAACAGACCCTTTATGTGTAGAATCTGTGGAGTTCTTTGTTTAATGAAGCCTGTGCACTGTGACACCTTCTCTTCAAAGCGGCCTGCCGTGGACCCTGAAGTGCAGCTTTTGTCCACAGCGGACCTGTTGCTGATAATGGCACAGCTGCCGCATGTGAACCATGATTTGTGGATTAGCAGAAGTCTGGATTTATTTTCTGATGTTGTAATAACATTACTGTGCACGTTGCTGGATTAATCCTCTGGGGCAGGGAGCTAGTATGAGGCAAGTTTTTGCAATAAATTGCTCTCTGTTGTGGTTTGTGACCGTTTAGGGAGCAGTTGGAAAGGTTTTCTTTATTGTTGTTGTATTCAAGCACTGCAGCCAAGTAAAACTAACTTAATCTCAGTGTTGTTAAGGCGCTTTGTGCTCCAGTTGGCCATGCACTGTGTCTAAGACAAAGCTTCATAAACTGTACATTTCACATGTCAATGGTCATACTTAAATAAGTCTTTCTGCACTGAAAGATTTGCTGTGCGTATTAACAGTATATTCTGCAGCCTGTCATGGAACGTGTGAACTCAACAGCAGCAGACACATTGTTGACGCTGTCCTTGTTGCTCTTATGTGAGTGTTTTAATAACTGGCATGGTAGTAGTCTCTGCCTGGGAAAAATGACACACTTACCATCAGCAAGAAACACCCACTAACAAACCCATACTTGTCCTGCTGTTACTCAGCTGCATCACTGCATGTAATGGCCAGTCTAAAACTGACACCTCTCAAAGGAGTTTTTTTTTTCTATGAATAGAAGAATAAATGTTGTCTCCCAGTTTCTGGTTATCTAGGCCGGTTGTCGAGCCTCGCTCAGAATAGAGCTGGTGATTAGCTGTGGGCCCTTTTAAGGAGGCCACCTCTCTGATGGGTCTATTTTGCCATAATTAATTATCATCATGGCACTGACATGCCTGTAGCCACAGCTTTCTTTTCCATTAGTTTAATCATAATCCCTCTCCAGAAAAAAAAATCATCTGAAAAGTGTCTTTTTGTGATGGGAATAGCTGAGCTTGTCGTAGCCAGGATATGGCACAGGTTCTGTGTGTCGACCGGTCCGCCTTTGTCGGTAGTGACATTAATAGAAAGTGTCTGTGTGTCTGAAAGGTGATGAAGTCTGTCTGAATTCCTTGGCAACAGTCCAGAGGTGGGCACCGCTTGCTGCCTCAGCAGAAGTCACACTGGTGCTGGTCCTCGCTCCCGACTCATGAATATTTCAGGTCCCTGTAGGAAGCTCAGACAGAGCTATCATTGTACCTGAGCATCAACATCTGAGGTTTAGTGGTCAAGGAAGTTAAAGTATTTCAGCCTCTCCCTCTCCTGGAGTAAATGTAGGCCCACCAGAGGAAGTGCTGTCGGCCCTTGTGGGCACCCGTGTGTGTGTGTGTGTGTGTGTGTGTGTATGACTGTGTGTGTGAGTGTAAGTGTAAGTAAGACACCTGTTCTTCTGTGCAGTGTACTGGGGAAAGTGGTCAAAAGCTGGCAGGCCATCAGTAGGGCAGGCCAGCTGCTCTCACAGCAAAAGCCCTGAATAGCCTTTTTGTTCTGGTCCCTCTATCAGAAAACAGATCAAAAAACACTTTTTAGAAACTAAGCAACACCGCTTACATGAGATGTCCATATTAGCTCCTTGGTCCACACAAAAAAATGCACATTTCCATAGATAAAGCTTCATAGAAAAACAAATCTCTGGCATATATATGAGCTTGGAGGCCTCCCTCGGCTCAGTGATCCTCCCTCGTGCTCTGCCTCAGCCTTCTACTCCTGCAGTCTCAGCTCCCCCCCCCTGGTCCCACTCAAAGGGTCCTCTGTGCTGCTGGCTGGCAGGCCAAGTGTTTATGGAATGTCTCAGCTGCTTGTGGGGTGTGTAGGGGGGAAACAGCTAATGAAATGTTAAGTGTTGTATGAGTTCACCTCTCTCACATCAGCCTGACCCATGGAGCGTGTTGTGTCACCAGCCAGTGGAGTTTGTTTTAGTCAAAATGCTCTGTCGCACAGTGAGTCCGGTCAGTACGAGAGGGAGACAGCAAGTGAGTCTGAACACTTTAGTCCTATAGTCGAGTATATGAAACCATTTAAAGGGGAGGTCCAGGGGTCTGTTGTACTTCCAAAAAGAATAGTCAAAACTGTAGCGGCTGAGTCTGAGATATCCTGACTCTGATCTTTTATTATCTTATAGTGAAAAATTATCATTTTATTATTCCTTAAAAAACATTGGTTTGTGTCATTAAAATGTCTATTTGTAAATTATGACCACAAGAGAATACAACCTGAGAGACATAACTACATGAATAGTGTATTTCATAATAAAAATGTCTTTTAAAAGATCTAAATAGTTACGAGATGTCGTGACGTGGGTTTTCGGTTGGAGGTCCGTACGTCAGCCTTAGCACAACTTTATCTCGAGGTTCTACAATTTTGTCGTTGACCGAACTAAATCAGAAGAATTTACAAACAGGGTTTATCCTGGATCGCTCGAAGAGAGAATCGATCTCTTTGTGACTGAGTTGTGAACTCACTGCGATTATAACCACATGGTTATCGAATTATTTGCTCATTTCATCGTCAAGATGAAATTGAAAGTGACGTTGTGTGACTCCTGTCCGTCATGGGGTGCTTTCAGTGCAGAGGCCTAGGCAGATGTGATAACTCACAGCTATGGTGGTGCTGTCTCTTTATTAAAAAAAAAATCAAATCAAATCAATCAACAGCGTGTGATTAATGTCCATAGCTGTGTCCCTATTCAGGGGTTGCCTGGCACATGGGCATTGACTACCAAGGTTGAACTGAAATTAGAGGATCTGGTCTAAAGAGGATTTCCGTGATCAGTTTCACCAGCTCATTTTGCCCTTATCGCTGTTGCCTAGTAACAGAGTTGCAGTAGGACACAACAAGAAAGTTTGAATGACATGGTTTTTTAACATGTATACTGTTGAGTGTGATACTCGAATATTTGACTACTCGTTGCTTGCCGGCACCATTACCACTTTGAAAAACGGTTCATCATTGAAGTGCAATGCATCCTGGGATAGGGCTGGGAAGGATCCATTCTTTGGACCTTTGTTTTATTGGTGATAGAGGGATGCATTTGTCAGCCACATTTTTAGGGGCCTTTGAAATGGGACAGCCTAATCATGCTGCTGTGTTCAGAGTTAGTCTTCGAATGTAGCCTCTGAAGGATGCAGCCTCTCGGGACACAGCTCACGTCTATAGCTTTTCTTTTTCACCACTCCTAGACAAAATCCACCCATGATGACATCACCATGACATCATTGGGGTATTTTTATTCCCTAAGAGTTAGAAAGCTCCACCAGAGCCACTGAATACATTATTTTACATGACAAAAAAGGCAACTCAACATCCATTCGATTTGTAATATATGTGTTTTCTATTGTAAATTCCTCATGTCCCAGTGCAGATCACCTTGAAGCCGTAAGAGACATTTCACTTAATTTCAAAGAATTAACAAGTTTTGTAACCAACAAAACAAATCAAGTGATTTGAAAATACCCTTTACCAGCTTGTATGACCCGAACATAATATAGTAAACCTGCATTCCTAGGCAGACTAGAGCTCGACCTGTCCCATTATGCCACGTCAGGTGAGGGCCCTTCACAAATATTTAATTCTGTTCAGACATGCAAATTAATATTTGATCGTACCTGGAGGTCACTGTGGCTTTTCATGTTGCTGCGTAAATTACTTAAGTGTGTTCTTCATTTGATGATAATATTCACAATAAAACTACTGAGGCTAAAGACTGGCCAGGCTCCAGGATACTTAATGGGCTTTTCAAACAAGTATTGAGATCAGAATCATTCTCTGAATTCTAAAAACCCAATAAGACTGTTTCATATTAGACGTGTTGCTGTTTCTTTTTGCAGCCGTAAAGCAAATCTGTGTATAACTAATGCGTGCATGTGCTCCATTGTGTGTTTATTTTAACAGGCTGGAACAATTATTGGGCTTTGATTTTCTCTGTGCTTAGGCACATTACAAGCAGTAGTCTGACCACCCTGAGCTATTTCAACACACAATGATTAGTAGGTGTGCTGAGCTGGGCGGCCAGTTCGGACCTACGCTGCTCAGTGACTGGCACTAATTTGAGGCTGCCCTACAACCGAGCAGAGGCGAGTGCTGGTGGGCCTCGCTGCCTTCACTGGCCCTGTGGTTTGAAGGGCCCCTCAGACCAGCAGACCCTTCAGATGAGCCAGGATGTGATGATGATGTGTTGGCTAGCAATTTCACAGTTTGCCAAAACACACAGGCGGTGTCTGTAATTGCAATAACAGATGTCCCAGTTACAGTATTAGGTTATAGGGGCACTGCATGCATTTTAGATGTCAACATTGATTCTCTACTCCTTGCGAGTACTGCACAGCCTGTGAATTGTTTATTGTCTTCTGTGGCTCTGGAGGATCTTTGTGAAGTCTGAGAAATTTACTGGAGAACCATCATGTGAGTAATCCCAGTTTGGAGAATACAACATGTAGCCAGTGCGGTTGCTCCAGAGATTGTTGTCTTGGTTGATCAGTTCAGCTCTGTAGTCTCTAAACACATTCATTGTCCCTAGAGGATGAACCCTGCTGACTTCTCCTGACTTATATCCTTTGGGGCCAACATGAGGTCAATGGTTTCTTATCAAAAAACTTTGAAAGCTAATTTGGCTTTCCATGGAAAATCTCCTGTCTTTTCGTCAGGTCAAATTAGTCCCCCAAAAAATCTCTGGATTTGGTAAAACACACCTCCTAAAGGTCTGCATGTTGGCATCATCACTCTGAGCATGTTAGCATACTGACGGTAGCATTTAGCCGAAAGCTTTGCTAGCATGGCTGTAAACTTATCTTGTTAATAAAAAGACTATGTTACCAACATAGTTAGTAGCTTAATTGGAAATGCAGGCTTCGGAAGTCTAACCCACACTAAATGACATGACATCATTCAAGTCTGATTCTTGAAAGTCATTCAACTTGGCACTGTGGGAGTGCAAAACCTACATGGACCAGTAATGGTTGGAAAGTTCTTCCTCAGTATAGTGGTGGGATTCAGGTAAAACCTTTGTGCAGTGCATTTGTCAAAATTTTTCCATTTGGCATGAAGTGAGGAACAAACTCCAGTGCCACTGTCCAGGGTCACCACATCTAGTGTCTGAAAGGCCATCACCCTTCAGCCGGCTCCCCTCTGTTTGCTCTCCCGGCCTCTACTGTTTCCCCGGTGACCGCACAGTCTGGAGGTGAATCCATTTGCTGGAGCCATAAAGTGGTGCTAAGCTTTTAACAACATCTCACATTGGCATCTTCTGGCCGCTTTTATTCCAAATGTGCAACTTTTCTCTCCTGATCTATACAGCCATTAGAGAGGTGACACAAAGGCTGTCCTTCATTGTGCCTTATTTTAACTCTGCGGTAAATTATAGATGCTTAAATCTCATTTCCAGCCCTTTCTGTGCTGGATCGATCAACACATTTGCTGTGTGGAGTTTATTTTTGGTAGCTTGCGATCTAAATTCTGTCCATCAGCTGACTGGCTTTACTGACTGGTCAATATGTTCACAGTGGGGAACATTAAGTGGGCTCTGATTCTCTCTTTTTGTCAGAGCATTACAAATAGAAGCCTCTCCCCCTCAAGCTATTTAAACACACTGATCGGTGATCAGTCAATGTGTCAGCCTGGGCAGAACTGTGCTATTTCCAAGTCGTGAAATGGGGAATTATGGATGCTACTATTCTGGTTCCAGGTCTTTCTGGAATGAATCCATTGACCTCTTCACTCTTTGATTTTTATTTCCGAAAACTGTTTTTTTCCAGCACCAATCATCCCTCCACTTAATTAAATGTCCTGCTGTGAAGCACAGTGCTTTTGTGTCCGTGCCACACGATGATGGCAATCTCAATTGAAAACATTTCCGAGTTAAAATGAAAGCGTCCCTCCCTCGCTTCTTGCTTCTTGATTCTGAGTGTTGGCGTCATGTTGGGGAATAAGACCACATGATTACTTCTGTGATAGTGACTCTGATGCTGTGACGCTGTCTTGGCCGCACATCTGTCACTCCCTCTCTGTGGATTAGGATTAGGGCCTTCAGTGCGTCTTTGCTATGTCATCAATAGGACATCCAACTCCCCCCCCCCCCCCCCCCCCCCCCCCCCCTCATTAAACTGCTGTGATTTTCCTCTGAACATGGCTCTTGTTTACAAGCTGCAGGAAGGAACAACGTTTCAGGATGACTGATATTCTCCAAAAGCAGCACTGGAGAGTTTTGCCACTCCTTAGGATGTGGTGTATTGTGTGTGTAAAAGGTGCTTCCAACTAAAACAAATCTTCTTCTTTTTTTCTTAAAGATTTTCAGTAATCTGACATCTATTAGACCATGGCGTGTGGGAGTAGTCAGTTAAATGAAGTTCTTGAAAAACGGGATTACAGAGTTCAGAGACAGTCCAAAACAAAATCAGCTTCCCTCTGATCCATGGCTCCATGCACACAGCTCACATCTGCAACTGCTGGGCTTAGCAATCTTATATAATGTCATTACAATATATGTATTACAGCTCTGTGGCCAAGTTTAAACCATTTTAAGCTGCTGCTAGTTGGGCCTGGGACAGAACGAGGCAGATCGTTGAACACCTGAAATTGCTTTCCCCACACTCCTGTGATACTTTGTAAATGATTCCCCTTGAATGGAAACAAGACACAACATTATTTTTACACTGTGATTCCTCACGTGTAGCCCTTTGTATAAACACTGTGTTATTGTGACATTATTTTCACTTTTAAATTGATTGAAGAAGTGAATATATTATAGAATCACTTTTTAATAGAGATTGATAGATCAGCTGTGCTAAAAAATATCCTCTGAATTATGAAAGATCTGTATTAACATATTAGATCATATAATATCTTCCAATTTCACTGTTAAAGGCGATGAAAGTCAATAATTAAAAATGAATTACACACCTGGCATTGCAAAAAAGGCTTTGAAGCAACCTTTGGACCATAATAAGTTATTTGGAGATCAGAGTTGTAGAAAATATAATTCAAAAGTCAAGTTAATAGGTCGAATTTTTGTAAAATTCAGGCTGTGTGTCTGTTGACATAAATAATGACTGGATAGAGCTTACATCTAAAAGACAGACTAGAATATATACTGTATTGCTCTGTAAAGCCTACTGTATATACTGAATCAATACCCAGATGTAAAAGACCCTTTAAATAATAATTAATTATTTAAAAGTTGGTGTTGGCCTGAAAAGTTCTCTCCTATGTAACGAGTATGCCTCTTTTAGTTAGTTTGAGGTTGTAAAGGGCCACTTCTACTAATTGTTCAGTGTTTCACAATCAGAGCAAACAAAAGACATGCGACAGGGTTTCACAGAGAAACGAGCGGTGGTGAAATGTCAGTCAAGAATGGGTCTACACAAACAAAGGAGTGTAAATAAATCTATTATACATGCACTTTGACCAGCAAAACCAGTTTGACAGTGTTTTACAGACAAAGTACAATCTTTCCATTTGGATGTAAACTCTTTTGAGTTATCTTATATGTGAACATGCTAACCATGACCATACTTGAACGTCAGTGTGTTCGTGTGGATGTGCGTATGTGTGTGTGTGTGTGTGTGTTAGGAGTGGGGGTGGGAGCTGTTTGTGAAAAGATGACCTTGTGCAGAAAGCCTGTTTCCGCTCTAGAGCAGATGAATTGCTGAATTTTCCGGAAGGACCTGCCCGGACACTTCCACAGTGGCGATTCTTGCGATCGCTACAGAACAACGGCGCACACTGAGGATCTATTGTGATGTCCACTTTCTCACACTGCCACAGCCAATATAGCTCTGGGTATTTAAAAATGTCCTTCTAAAGGACAGAGAGGGCTCAGTATGTTAAGACTGCAGAATGAAGTTTTAAACCCTAACACAGTGTTTTCTGGCTGTTTCTTTTTCCTCTGGAAGGAGATAGTTTGTGGCTCTGATGCTGCTGCCCAAGAGAGGATGTGTTATTCATCCAGTGCCGGGCCTGATGTATAATCTCACTGGAGCACAGAGTGCCCTTTCACATGGACTTCCCCTGTGTTTAGTAGCTGCTTGGCCTGCTGTAGTCTCTTCCTCAGCAGTCAATGCAGCTCTCTGCTAAGCCTCTGTGTGTGTGTGTGTGTGTGTGTGTGTGTGTGTGTGTGTGTGTGTGTGTGTGTGTGTGTGTGTGTGTGTGTGTGTGTGTGTGTGTGTGTGTGTGTGTGTGTGTGTGTGTGTGTGTGTGTGTGTGTGTGTGTGTGTGTGTGTGTGTGTGTGTGTGTGTGTGTGTGTGTGTGTGAGAGAGTCAGTTTGTCACGATCTCTGTGGAAGTCATCCTGTCAGTATTCCTGTCTTCCAGGCCTCTACTGGGTGACTCGGCTTTATCCTCCCCCTTGTTTCCGGAATCCTCTCTTTCCTGTTTTCGGGCCAAGTCGATCCAGTTATGTATCCTCTTCTTTGAATACCTGCCTCCACATTACCAGACGTGGGTTTCTTACAGCTTGTTTTACAGCTGTTTGAGATCTCTGCTGTACATCTTCCGACTGCCACATCATTGATGGTGATAATGATAATAATAATGATGAGAAATTCCTGTTGAGTCAGGGGTGGTTGCCGGTAATTACAGGGTGCCTAGCCTGTTTAGCTTCATCTTCAGGTTGTCCTAAAAGTTTGAAATCCCAGTGATGATGAGGACAACATGTATGTCTCATGTGTCACACTTCTTCCTCCCGCCGCACATGCTCATTGTGAGTATGGTGCAAAGTACAGGCTTCGATTCCTACAATGAACGTTTCTCATTCCCATTTTGCAAATAGTCCCGAGGAACTGTGTTGCTCTCTGGACTCGGAGACCTCTCCAAATTAAAAGACACACATAGTGAATATTACACTAGGCTACATATTGTCACTCATCCGGAAAACACTCAAAGACACTCTGTACACCCAGGCTGACAAGAGCATAGCACGTGTGTTGCCACTGCAGTTCCCCAGACTTATCCACTGGCCTGGCACCAGCCCTCGGCGGCTGGCACAGGCCACGTGGTGAGATTGTACAGGTCACAGGTTTATGGAGGTTAAATGAGGGTTTGATATAAAGACAGATGGCAGGAAAAGATGCAGTGATTATTGTGGTTGTTATGACAGATGCTATTGGACACGGACGCACTCTTAATATTCAGGGGAAATATCAGCAGCAACTCACAATATACTGTAATGCTGTCATGGCCGGATTGACACATTCAACGCCTGTGGGAAAAAATGAACACAGGGGCCCCACTTGCCCCTTGTTCACTGTACATTGTCACATTTAAGAGCCTGTCCTGTTTAGTTCCCACAGCAGACCACAGGGCCGCGATAGCTAACACTGCCGTAAAGCGGAATAATTGATGTTTTTGTTGTATTTGTTGTTGAAAAAATGTTGCAGTCTGTGTGTTTCCTGCTCTGTTCACCAGCCTGTTGTCGTTTGGTGATGAGCTGGTAGTGTCCAGTGGGTTTATGAGAGCATTTCTACCCAGACCAGCAGCTTCCTTTAACTGGAAACTGGTAAAATCGCAGCAACTTTTCCAAAACCTCGCCTGCAGTTTCCACAAAAATGTTACACGATAAATTTTTTGTTATTTTATCACTTTTAATTATACTGTGGTTTCTGCCTGTTTTTGTTTGTCTGTCATTTCTGATGACACTGTAGTGAACTGTGGGAAGGAATCTTCACAATCGTCATATTTCAGTTGCTAAACAGCTTTTTTAGCCTCACCCACTATGACTACCATCAGATTTTTTTTTTCTTCAAATTGCAGCATGTCTCCTTGTTTACAACGTGATAATGACACACCATGTGACTATTGTCCTTTGTTTGACTGTTTCTCACAGAGGCTCCCTACAACGAGACGCCTCTGTCTTACGGATATGACCTGGAGCACTCAGAGGAGCACCAGCCTCGCCTCGACCCTCTGTCCTACACTGGATCTCCTTCCTCCTCTCCACGGCTGCGCTCAAAGAGCCGGAGTAGCCGAGACACGCAGTCCTCGGGCTCTCTGGAATCCACGCTGTCGGTAATGCTACTGGGTCAACTCCCAATCAACTTGTATGACACGTCAACTGTCTCTCTGCGCTCACTGTGCTGCAGCAGCGCTCTCTTTGCTATGTTGTCCTTCACTGTCATCTCAACAGTAGCTATGGCTTTTTGTTCTGTGCTGAATAGTTGTCGACATAGTGCGTGATATTATTTATTCTACTATCCATGTGTTGGAGGAATCCTGAAATTCCTCCTCGGTTTTGTGTCAAACCCATGCCTGTTATAGTGCAAGGGTTTCACTAAGTAAGACCAAATCTTCCTATAAATCTTGTGCTTCAAAGAGGTTCTGCTATTTATTCTAGTTATGTGTGTTTGCATATAGGTCACAAACTTGAAGAAATCTACAATTTGTTGGTTTATAGTAGAGGATTTGCTCCTGCTTTGTGTTTTGTCCTATGACAAAAAACACTAGATTTTCTACAAAACCTTAATGACGTTAATGCAACGTAGAGGTGACCAGTCTTCACATTAATGGTCTTGTTTGTTTATTAAACTGTCATCAACACTGTATTTTAAGGTACTCTCAGGTAAGTAAGTATAACACTTGTACAAAACTATGAGATTTGCAAGACAGATTGTAAAAGAATTTTCAAAATCAAAGCAAAAGAGGCCAAAGTATCCTGACTTTTGGTTCCTAACTGGGGCAATTTCCAAAACATTTTCCATCATGCAACCATTGTTTTTGTTTGTTTGTTCTCATTAGATTTACATTTCTGCAGACTCCTCCAGAGCCACAGCAGACGTTATACAACTGTTTAAATGCACTTAGTGTTACATTTCATGATGAGTAAGCTAAACTTCATGTGTAAAACCAGTCGAGTGTCCCTTTCGGAAAACCAACAAAAGAAAAGCCCTCTAGCAAGGCATTAAAACAGCCGCTGCAGCTGAGGCATCCCGAGGCCGACAGAGTTCACCATGCAGAGACCAGATGGGAGTGCTTTTCAGCATGACACAGGGCGTTGTTGAGAGACTGGATGTGATGAGTGAGCATACTGTGGGCAACAGATGTTAAAAAGAGATGTAGCTCCCCTCTGCCTCAGCTGTGTTCCTGTCCTATCTGTGGTAACCTCATCCTCTGATGTACACTCTTAATGATCTTCAAATTCTACATATTAGGGGCGTGGGGATGGCGGGGTCACACAGCATTCTTTATATAGCTAATATAACAGGAGAGCTTGATACCGCCCCTCTTGGCCAGTGAATTTCTTACTGACATGATGACTGATGGATTTGACCTGTTTTGGAATAACAACCCCTCGACTAGAAACACATTTGTCTTCCTCAAGATGCTTGGAGTCTCTGGTGCAAGCCGCGTGGAATCTTCCACTCCCACAGACTTTAATCAAATCTGCTCCGTCCTAATCCCCCAACAACAATAATACCAGCACCCAGGGGCTTGCAGAGGTGTGGGGGTGGATGGTTCACATATCCCATGTCGACATCAGTTTTCTCTCTTACCCTGCTTCCTCCCTTCATGTTTGCCAATCGTTTGCTCTCTCCACCATGTGTGCATCAGGTGGAGTTGGATCAAGAGAAGGGGCTGGAGATGAGGAAGTGGGTTTTGTCAGGAATCCTGGCCAGTGAGGAGACCTACCTCAGCCACCTGGAGGCGCTACTGATAGTATGTCTCACTCATAACACACAAACAATAAAAGTCTTTCCTGAGCTCTTTAAGTGTAGACAGAAAATTAGTTGAAATAAAACAAATGGTTATAACGACATTAAAAACTGATATAGCATCTATTATGTTTGTTTAGTATTTCTCAAAACACTTGTGCATTCTATATATTGTATATTGGTGTTTCATATATAAACTTATATATTTATATGTATTATATATTTAAATAATATACTATGTATATACTTTTTGATCACAAAAGAGTTGAATTGATAAACAGTACATTGCATGCCACAACCTCAACCTTACTTGATCTTGTATGTAGCTTATGTTGCCTATCTTTACCTAACTTAGTTAACGAACCATTGCTTAATATGTAACTGACGTTTACTTAGTTTCTGAATATATATAACATTTGATTGAGGATCAAATTTTTCCTTTTACAAATTCTAATTTGAACTCAACGCTAATACTGTAAAACACACTCTTGTTTTATGCTCTTTAATACTGACAGTTTTCTGACTTTCTGCCTCTTGTGTGACTGTTACACTAGATTCTGGGAAATTCCATTGTCCTGAAATGTTTTCTTTACATGATAACACAGTTTTAAATGTTAGATTCTACTGCTAGTTCCACCACACTCTGTGTCAAGTGAGATATATGACAAGAAGAAACACTCCCCTGCACAATTTTATGCATTAGGGGGTTTTGTTGCTCCAGCCATAAATTTGCTGACATTAGCTAACGAAAGCTACACCAGCTCATTAAAGGCCATTCAAACTGTGCTATAATTTAATCTCACTGGTAAAGGTTTTGTTAAAGGCTAGCTTAAAGTCCTGATGATTCTTTTTTTTTTCATAATGCGTATTCAGTGACTGTTTTCAAATATGTTCTGTTTGATTCTTTATTTGTCCAGCCAATGAAGCCTCTGAAGGCGGCAGCCACAACTTCCCAGCCGATGCTGACCGTGCAGCAGATAGAAACCATCTTCTTCAAAGTACCAGAGCTTCATGAGATCCACAAGGACTTCTATGATGCTCTGCTCCCCCGAGTGCAGGACTGGAGCCACCAGCAGTGTGTTGGCGACCTCTTCCAGAAACTGGTACGGAGATTATGTTCATGTTTGGTTCAGCAGGGCCTTCAAAAACAAAAACAACTACTTGAGTATGTGAAAGCGGCTTTGACACAGCGAAAGAGTGTGTCAAAGCCATAGAGAGTAATCTGGTAATACAATGACACTGGAAATCCATTTCACAAATATAAATTTTTTTGGGGGTGGAATTATTTCAAGATATAATTTTGAAAGAAAACATGTTCTGACAGTGCTAAAGCTAAAGCAACAAAAACCTGTTTCACCGATTCTTTTAACTGACCCTGAACGCACCACAATACTGTCAGCAAACGTAAATCCAAAGTAAATGAGGACCTTAAGGAGCAATGGAATACAAAGAATCTGATTTGATTGAAATCGGCTCAGTACAGAGAGACAAACCCCTCAGCTGACTTTGAACCCTGATCTGGATCAGACGCCCAAGCATCAAACAACATGAAACCTCACAGCATCAAATTGCACGTTGGTTCTTCATCAAACAGACCAACATTAGTCAAAATCTGTAACTTTGAGAAACTAATTATAGCACTCCTTAAATGTCATGCCTTGATCATTAATGGTCGTTAAAATAAGGGGAGATTTTTCTGGGTAGAGAAAGGTGGGAGTCGGTGGCTGTTAGTAATGCTCCGTGGATCTTGCAGTGCACACATGAGTAGACTGCTTGGAGTCATCTCCCGGACAGATAAAAGCCTCGCTGCGCCACAGGACAAGTAGTAAAGGAGAACAAAATGCTCCATAGGAGGTCGCTGAGTAAGAGCTACCTCAGTGTTGGCTGTTGGACGGAGATGAAAACGCTCGTACGCTACATGGATGCATGTGTAGACATGGGAGCCAACACTGTACTTTGCTGAATTGTATTAATTCCTTATGTATCACTACGCCAACTCATGCCTGAGGCCGAGCACAGCACACGGTGATGTACCCAGTTACTATCAGGGACTGGTAAAAACCTATCTGTCCTCTGCTTGTGCCCTGTAGGCCAGCCAGCTCGGAGTGTACCGGGCCTTTGTGGATAACTATAAGGTTGCTGTGGAGACGGCCGACAAGTGCTGCCAGGCAAACACTCAGTTTGCAGAGATATCTGAGGTATGTAATCACGCCACGCACAGCAGGCCCGCAGCGTGTTTGATGTTGTACTTCTGCCCGGGACACGGGATGACAGAGCAGTTTTCTGCAGTCCTCACAGCATAAGGAGCCAAGCAGCTCTTTATAGTGCCGCTGATCGTTTTAATTGTACTGTGCGGCAGTTGCGCTGGTTTAATGAGGGTATTTTTTTCCCCCTCACCGTTCCCTCTGTTGTTATCTCTGCCAGAATCTCAAGGTCAAAAGCACAAAGGACTGCAAAGACCAGCCGGCTAAAAATTCACTGGAAAGTAAGTACTGAGTGAAATGTATGGCCGGCCTCCACATTAATCAATATGTGCTATAAGTAGCTGAGCTGTGACTTTGCCTGTTGATCTGACTTCTCCTCCCCCACAGCTCTTCTCTACAAACCTGTGGACAGAGTGATGCGCAGCACCCTGGTTCTGCATGTAAGTCATTCTTGCTTAAATCAATCTGGAGCAACATCTCCTCCGTATCGAAGTTTTAGGGATTGAATTTGTCATCACTTGTTCTATTCCAGGACCTCCTGAAGCACACGCCCTCCAGCCACCCGGACTATCCACTGCTACTGGACGCCCTGCGCATCTCCCAGAATTTCCTGTCCAGTATTAATGAAGAGATCACACCGCGAAGGCAGTCCATGACTGTTAAGAAGGGAGAGGTCAGTGTGGCAAGCGACAGGTTACCTCATCACCAAGGAGCTATAGTAATGAATTTAGCTTCTTTCAGACTATCTGAAGGGGACGTACGTGAGAACACAAATATCCAAACCAGTTCCTCTGGATATTTTCCAGAGTTTTACCTGCTAGCCCCCAAGTCTAATGTCCGGAGAATGTTTGTTTGAGTGAGCCCATGTGATGATACAGCAGAAAAATGTTTACAAAAATGTACAACGAGCGAGCGGGTGTGTTGATCACGTTTCTAACAAACAACAGACATGTAACTAAAATTACCATTTAAAAATGAACAAAACAAGAAGAATACAAATATCTCAAGAGCTCATGTCTGAAAATGCCTTTTGACACTTCAAGTTGATAAGACATTCAACTAAACTTGGTGGTCCTCATTATGCATCATTGTCTTGGAAAACAGAAAAAGTACAGGAGACCTGAGAATGTTTTTTGACTTTATGCTCAAATTTTAAAAGGCAAAAAGGTCACTTGTGAAATGACTGAAAACATAAACCTTTCAGGTATTATAGCAATGGACGAATAGTAATTTAATCATGAATGTCTGTAGCAGTTTTCAATCCAGCTAATATTTGTTGAGATACTTGGTATCCACAGAGTAATGCTGTAGCATTGCAAAGTGAAAGTTAGATAGAAATGTTGGTTATATGGGCTTGAGTTTTACTACTAGTAAATGAAACTACTAGTGTTCAGTATTTTAGAACACTTGCATTTATTCAATTCCCTCATTCAGATGCAGCGTTGCTTAATTCAGAATGTCTGCTCCTGTAATCTCCGTCATGTCTTTACTGTTGACAGTAAAGACCTCGGAGAACAGGGTGTCTGGAAGCTGCACTAAAACAGTGTGTGTGTGCGTGTGTGTGTGTGTCAGTTTGCTGCTGACTCATCTGAGCCTGTCTGCTTCAGACGTGAAGGAAGTGGAGCGTAGGGGAAGCTTGTGACAAAGCTCTGTACAAACTGGTGTCGAGGGTCTCCGTGTCGCAAACCAGGAAAACCCATCGATTACCTCTGCGCACACTCCCATCCTTCCTTGCCACAGTGTCAACACTGCTTCCCAAAAATGACCTGTGGGATGCTGTTTCAACTTCTGCCCAACCAGCCCATTGGGTGTGTCCCAACTAAACCATGCTTCCTGTCCCCTCCATCCCCCCTAGTGGCACGCATCTCAAGGCTCTGATTCAGATGACCCGGCTGAGGACTTCCTCTGTTTTTTCTGGGAACTGGCCCGACCCGCCAGGGTGGGATATCAAATCAAAGAAAGTTCTTGGGAACTTTCTTTTGTATATTGTTTGGGAAGTCTGAAATCCTGCAGGAAGATTGACAGATAACAGGGCAGCCAGTGACAATCAGTTTAAAGTACGGGTTTGTTGTTATGTGCCATCAGCTCATGAGTAAACTTGCACCCATTGTTGATCTTTGCACCAGAGCTGCCAGTAATTACCACGTCCATTTAAACCCACCAGTTTGTTTAGCTTCATCTCTTGTGCATGCCTCAGCGCATAATATCCCATAGAGCATAAAAAACACAAGCTGATTCCAGTGGCAGGAGGGCGTGAGCACTGTGCGGCGGCAGCTCTTGTTTTTCCATTGGATAATTGACTATTTGTGGTCTCGTCTGCAACACAAAACAATAAGCGGATATAACCCAGCCACCTCTTTTTCAAACCAGGACAGTACTGAACATGTTTGAGTGCCTCTCCAATACGCCTGCATCCGACCAGAGCTGAACCACAGAGTGCAGAAAACAGCAGAGCAAAACCGTACTGCAGTGATTTCCTTGTTTTTGTCTGACTGTGGTTGGTGTGGGATGGCAGAGTCTCACATGGGCAGTGTCATTGTAAACAGCCTGAGTCCTGAGGTCAAAAAGACAGAGGGGGAATTAAGATGCATGCTGCAACAGGAAGAGCTTGAGTCATCGCATCCAGCTCGAATCTCAGGTTGGACAGGTTACCGGCTTCCCAGGCTGAAATGGGCAGAAAGCTGCAGCATTACATCAGTGGGAAACTCTGCTGCTGGTTAAGAAAACATAGTGTTCACTTCCTGCCTGGTTTTGATGGCAGCACAAATGATTCATTGTTTTGTTTATTGTTTGTTTCTTCTATGAGCTAGGATAACTTTCATCTGACACCAATAGCATCAATACAGACTGTACAGTAATGCCGAGCATGTGCAAACATCAGCACAAAATCCTTGTTTGTGAACCCCATAATAAACCATTTTAAACTTAGCACCAGAGTAAAATCTGTAATTACATGCTGTTATCCCAGCAGATCCTAGTATTGCACCCAGTATCTGTTTGCATCTGGTGCAGTAACAAAGTGTTTTAAATCACCTCTCGCTCACAACATGAGTTTTTTTTCTCTTTCCTGTGGGCAGAACCGTCAGCTGCTGAGGGATCGCTTCATGGTGGAGCTGGTGGAAGGTTCCAGGAAACTCCGTCACGTCTTCCTCTTCACCGACCTGCTGCTCTGCACCAAGCTGAAGAAACAGGCCGCAGGGTGAGTCTGGGTCAGCGTCCAGCCGGAAGTTAGAGACGGAGGCTTGTGACCCTGAGGAACTACCGGTTTAGAGCCCAGGTTCACTGGAGAATGAGCCTCACGTCACCCAAACAGACATTACACTGGTTAATAGAGCAGTCTGCAGGTTTTTTATCTGACTTAGTAGGTTTGCGGTGTTGGTTTCATACTGATTATCAAAAAAAGCAGGAAGATATTATACAAAATTAGACATATAATCTGTATAATAACCTCTTGTCCTCCAACAGGAAAGGTCAACAGTATGACTGTAAGTGGTACATCCCACTGAATGACCTGACCTTCCAGACCCTCGAGGACTGTGAGTCCACCCCCATCCCTTTGGTCCAGGACGAGGAAATTGACGCGATGAAGATTAGAATCTCCCAGATCAAGAATGAGATCCAAAGAGAAAAGGTGAGGATACATAGAGAGTGAACACACCTGTAGAAATTCCAAAATACTAGGAAAAACAAGACGGCATTCAACGTATGATTCATTAGTTTATAGGTGATGCACAGGAACACCACAACAGAATAGCGTGTGAACAGAACAAAGCGTGCAGACAGCAGGCCCTGTATTCACAGAACCATGTCCCTGTTTGTCTGTAGAGAACCACCAAGGGGCCCAAAGCCATCGAGCGTTTCAGGAAGAAGTTATCAGAGCAAGAGTCCCTGCTGCTTCTCATGTCTCCCAACATGGCGTTCAGAGTGGCCAACAGGAATGGAAAGGTGGGTGACAAAAAAGTGATTGACATCTTGAAACGTTTGACCTGGATTACTTTCTTAACCTATTGTGTAAAGTACAGTTTGAGATATCTTGTACTAGCAGAGACCAACTTTTCGTTTTGCCCTCTGCTGCCCTCCGCTGTTGATGGCACGAAATCACAGCATGATAACACGACAAAATATTCGATCATTTCTTCCAGGGTTTCACATTTCTGATCTCATCTGATTACGAGCGTGACGAATGGAGGGAGATTGTCCGTGAGCAGCAGAAGAAATGTGAGCTCAACTTCTAATGTTATTATGGCAGGATCGTTATTACATAAGTTGTCATGACATTGTTGTCGGTGCTGTCAGTTAATGTTGACGTTGTCCTGCAGGTTTTAAAAGCTTCTCTCTGACGTCTCTGGAGCTGCAGATGCTCACTAACTCATGTGTGAAGCTCCAGACTGTTCACACCATTCCAATGACCGTGAATAAAGAAGGTATGATTCACTTAAGCCACTGCATGTTTCAGAATGTAACACACCCTGCAGTTTTGGACGTCATCTCAGCCTGAATTTTCCTCTTCACAGACGATGAGTCTTCTGGTTTATACGGCTTCTTGAATGTCATCGTCCACTCTGCATCAGGCCTCAAACAGAGTTTAAGTAAGTGGCTCTTTTTTTTTTTTACAGAAATCTCATCACCGGTAATTCTAAAGGTTACACGTGGTGTCACATCATCCGCTATCCTCCCTCCCTCCCCCCCTACTCTCTCTCCCCCCCTCTCCCCTGCGGCTGTCAGCTGGGCGGGCAGCTGCAGGGGAACAAGTGGGATTAGCCAGGAACACTGTGTACAAGCCTCCTCAAATATGTCTTTGGCCTCTCAAATCACCGCCTGCTCACACCCTCTATCACAAAGGCTGGCCAGGCAGTTGTCAGTGGCATGTTTCGACCAACAAAGACTTTACTCCCCTTGATATACTCCAACAGCTCCAGTAGACTTGTAATGACATAAGAGGGAAATATCTGGCAAGACTCCAAAATCAGCATAAGGTTTCAGTGATAGAGCCCTTAAGAACTTTTTGGTCTGGGTATGACTCAACCCGGTGACTAACGTGGATCCTTAAGTTTCATTCTGATTCAACTTTTAAAAAGACGTATTCTTCTGCCCATTAGACCTGTACTGCTCCCTGGAGGTGGATTCTTTTGGCTACTTTGTCAACAAAGCCAAAACACGAGTGCACAGAGACTCGACAGAGCCCAACTGGAACGAGGTGAGAGGGCAAACCGGAGTGGAGGAGGTGAACGACTGAGGTCATATCCACCTTCAGTAACCGCTGCTCTGTTTCAATAAAGAGCATAAGACATGATTTTATTGTGATAAAGCTCATCAGTTTTGGAAAAAGGCTGTGCATGCTCAGGATCAAATACATGTTGTAACACTGTGCTGAAACCTACAATAACAACAATAACGTGGCTTTGCTCTGTTTCTGTGCAAAGGAGTTCGAGATCGAACTGGAGGGCTCTCAGACTCTGAGACTGCTCTGTTATGAGAAGTGCTGCAACAAAACCAAGCAGAGCAAAGAAGAAGCAGAGATCACAGACAGGATCATGGTCAAAGGACAGATAAAGGTACGGACGAGGGACCGCCTGTTAATTGTGTTGTTGTGAATGGACCGGATGATTGTGGTTTGAAGACACCTCTCGACGGCCTGTTGATTTCTGACAACCCAACCGATATCAATATTTGAGAGCTTTAATCATTCTATTACAAAATTTCTTAACATTCCTGAGTGATATATTATTTATTTGGCAATTTCACTGGACTTACACGTCACACTGTCTAACATATGTCGCCAAAGCAGGAAACAACACTAGAAATCAATGTTTACAGATTTAATGTGACCTTAAATCTATTTGGTTCCACGGACACGACAGCAGTCCTGGCCCATTCGGAGTGATTGATGCCTCTTATTGATGCCAGAACCTCGTCAGTGGCGTCTTATCTGCTCTGCTGAACACAATACCTTTTTTTGTCTAATCCTGCCCAGTGGGGCCTTTTCTCTGTACAAAAGAAGGGAGCAGGGCTCGACCCCTGACATGGTGCTGTGACAGAGGGCAGATTAGACTGTGGGTTGAGTAAATGTAGCGTCTGGCTCTGCTTCAGACTATGACAGAGGGACAGAGCCACGGCAGATCACTCTTTGATCAGCTAGTGAAGGGATTTCCCCGCTGGACAGGTGGTTCAAAACACTGCTCAGTCTTAGAGGAGGAACTAACAGCCTGCAGACAGGACAACTGTCAGTTATCTTACAACAACTTCATTGACCTTTATTGTCAGTTGGAACTATCTGCTTTGAGACATTCTTTTATACAAATGTTTTTCTTGGTAATTTTTCCTCCCACACTTGGAGGGTTAGGGACAGAGGAGGTCACACCTTGTATATTGTTTACCTCCATGAGGCAAATTGTGATTTGTGAACGTACGCTATTCAAATACAATCTGATCGATTGATTGAAATATAATTACTTAATAGGTCAGAATGACAAATCTAAAAAGTATAACATTTAAAAGAATTCTAATTTTGAATGTCTACAATTTTGTTTGACTCTGTAGTATATTATATAAAAAGACAATAAATTAAAATGAGATCTCAAACAAGAAAATACCCTAAACTAATTATGAATTGAGTATTGAACTCTAAATAAATATATAATAATATTAGAAAATGTAAGATATTGAAGTTAATGATGGTACAAAGAGATGTTTCAGTTACGATAACATGAAAGTGTATTCAACATTGATTATTTTAACAGATAATAGCTACTAGATTAAAACAAACTAAAAGAAAATACGTCTTTAATATGATTGAGAGTCTTTGGGAAAGGTAACACTTCATGAGTGCCAGAAAACATGGCTATTATATAGCTATATTGTTGTAAATAAGGGGAAGACAATACACCTACTAGTTGTGATCGGTAATTGACCCTCGGAGGATCCTGTTCAGGCTGCCTGAGGCAGAGCTGCCAGCCGGTGGCAGGCGCGAGCACGTTGGTAATGAGGGTGGGAGGGGATTCTCTGGAGTTAATCTCCCAAATCCATCTGTGAAGTAGAACAACACAGAGGCAGCGTGGTTGGCAGACTCCACGGCTTTGTTCCTTCTCTGAGTCCCACTGGAATGAGAAGATTCGGGGTCTTAACGATGTCCGAGACAACAGGAAGAGGCAGAGCGTTTTGTGACCTTTCAGCATCAGTAGAGTTCGTCCGGAGTCTTCTTCTAAGCAAAGGGATTAATGGCTCGTTGTTCAGCGGAGAAGGACCTGCTGCTGCCTCTCCTCATGCTGTTAGGCCAATGGTTTAGAAAATAGTGATATCTGAGAAACAGCACTGGCTACTTCAGTGTTTGGTTGTCGTTAACATTTAAGAGCTGAGAGAGACTCATGCCAGAGAGGATGAGTGAGAGTAATCCTAATGAGGAGGAGAGTGTGGATCAGGCCAGCAACAGTCTTGAGGGAGAGGAGGGAGACACGGCTTCAAGCAAACCCCCGACTACAGGGGCCCGTCTGTGGGACAGAGTCCGCAGCAGTCTGCTCAGACCAAAGGTAAAGACAGGCTGTGAGCTCTGGACACGTGTGACCTGGATGTTCATGTAGAGGAGCTGCATTTGAGGATACATGTCTTTTTACCTTTCCGTTTTCTTCTGATCTTTAAAACCCCTATTTGAGTTTGACAGTGTTATTTTTCTGTTTGGATTTATCACTTTCAAGATTCAGACACTAGCATTGTGCCACTTGGGATTCCTTCTGATTTTTTATCAAGTATTGTGTAAGAAAATAGATTTTCGGACTCAGGGATTATCTGAAAGAGATTTGGTGGTTTCTCGGGTGGATGAACATCTGCCATGTTGGACCGGCACAGTGATTAGCAGCAGGGACACGTGTAATCACACAAGTGAAGGTTGGCAGTTTGGTATTAGTCAGATGACAAAAATAGATCAGTGGCAAGAGTCAATGCTACTTACCATATGTTTATGTTTATGTCAAGTAACTTGAGCAGGTAATACTCACATTTACCTGATTAATTACCTGTATATAAGTTCATTTAACTCAAATCACTGAATTATTACAACTCATTCATGTTAAAATAATCACAGTGCTCGTGTCAGTTTAAAGCTGATATTGTAAAAATCTGTCCAGGTTTTTGATTCTGCAGAAAATCTAAATCAATTAATTAATTAGAAAAATATATAATAAAATGTGACTTTTATTTTATTTTTCAGCTGGATCCTCAGACCCTGCAAAATAAAGACTGGCAGAGGACAGTAATCGCCATGAATGGGGTAAGTGTTTAAATCAACCCAGGGAAAAGAGATGGCACCAACAACAATGTTGTAGTTGGTAGATCAAGGAGAAGGACACATTCAAGTTATTATTTCGTCTATCTGGAAATATCTGTGTTAAAAAAAATTCCACAATATGCTCTTTGGCACAGGGGTGATAAATATAAAAAACTTAAAATGTAAAGCCTTTATTATGGTGGTAAATGCATGGCAAAGATTAAAAAAAAAAGCACATTTGTGTTGCGACACACTGGCCCTCATCAGTGTTACTATCCAGAAATAAAGGAAAAACAAGACATATGTAGGCCTGGGAGATATCAGTTAGTTCCTCATTATCAAAATAGACTGAGCCGGTGACTCACGAAAGGACAAATTAGTCACAATAAGACAACATGTACACTGATCAAAAACAACACATTGAATGATCGAACACAAAATATTTATAGATATGCACCACATTAATAACACATCAAGCACTTATCCTCACAAATCAAATTAGAAAAACAAATCAAGTTCTAAGAAAGGAGAATATTCAATTTCTTCATTAAGACCAGGATGTGCCGCGGCCTTAAGTCAGAAAAAACAGTCTCTCGTTGCCTGAGGTTTGTGAGCCGCCCAGCCCCTTCCAAGAACTAGTGACTGTTATTACTCTCTATTAATTTGTTTGTCAGAACAGTCTAAAGTAATCTCACACCTTTTTTAGTCCAGGTTTGACCAGTCCACCTGTAGTGGTTTCTGATATAGACCTGGTCTGTCTGGTTCCACACATCTGGATGTGATTGTTGAGCAGCCTAAGACTTTAAATATAACTTCTAATACTTTTGAACATTTGTGACAAAAATGGAGACTCAACCACTACAAATATCCTCATTGATTTCCCCTTAACATTCCTCCCAATTACACTTTGTCAATCAGAAACTGAAGCTCAGTATTTAACAATCTGTTTGGTAAAAAGATTCTTTGATTAGAGAGACGTGCAGTAAAGTGAAACATGAAGTAACAGAAAATAACTCAATCTTCCTCTTCCTCAATGATAAATAAATAGTTTCCTCTTCAGTTCTATTAAGATCTATTTATTACTCTGGGGTTTTCTGCTTCTCCTTTGCTAATGTTGGGAACATTTCCATAACTGTTGCTGTGAAACTGACTTTATTAAGATGGTCGGCTTCTCTGTACTTGTGCTATTGTTACAATATCTTTTAACATTCAACAATATATAAATGCAATGGAATCATAGGCTAGCTTTAAGATTTGGAAGGTGAGTCAATGTGAACCAGGGTTGTCAAGGATTTGAATTGAACAATTAATTCAGGACTTAAACGTTTTAAAATAGATGTTTTTTTCACCTTTGGCCGAGTGCAGCTTTCTGCATGTGTCTCCTGCCGCCTCTCAGTCTAACAATCTGCTTTGAGTGTAACACAGAACAACTGAGAAGTGTTGACACTCTCAAACCTTTCTTTTTAAGTGTTGTCTCTGAGCTTCTGTACAGCCTGTGGGTTCTCAGTATAAACACGCTGAGAGCTCTAAAAGTCGTTGCAGCACCTTGAACTTGAGGGACTTGAGCCTGACAGTCATTGAACATGACGTGTTTACTTGTTTCAGATCGAGGTGAAGCTTTCGATGAAGTTCGCCAGCAGAGAGTTCAGTTTGAAGAGGATGCCTTCACGGAAGCAATCGGGGGTCTTTGGAGTGAAAATCAACGTAGTAACTAAGTGAGTTATTAACATGTGTTTGGTGATATGTTATATGTCTCAATGTCTTTTTCTCATAATACTTTAAGCTTTCAGTGACTCAGCGTATAAATACTGCTCCATCTCGTTGAAAACTAACTTCGGTCTAAAAGCCACAGACGACATCTTAACTTGTTATAGTGGCAAACTAGTGTTACTAACAACTTTAGCATGGTTCTGTTCTATTTGAGTGTCCCAGTGTAGCAGTGTGAAAGTAAGCCAGCATTTATATTAATAGGAGCCTGAACCTATTAATATTTCTGCTCATTATACTGGGAAAATGACCAAATCTTTTTTTTAATAGAGGGCCCATTGACAATGCTACTAACTAAAGAAATACTGACTGGGCATTCACGTGCACCTTGGAAGGTTGTATGTCGTGAGCTGTGAAGTTGTCATTCTGACTCTGATGTGTTCATGTGATTTAAAGTTGGACTGTGGACGAGACATTGACACCGTAAACAAAATGTGTTTTGTTGTGTGTTTGGGGCATTTAAACATCACAAACCGCAACAAGAAAACAGGCATACTGAACAAATACCGCTAATTTAAAATGTCCATGTTTATTTTCCAAACGTCTATATTATCTAAACAGGGGTGTTGGTTGTGCTTGAGAGTTTGACATGCAATGTACATTTCAAGCTACTATTTAAAGTTTGTTTAAAGATTAAATTATGTTAATTGGTTTATAAGTGATGTCGTCCACAACTCCAGTACCGACATTTTCTTGACTTTCCAATTTCTTGTTCAGACCTGAGAGTGCATTCATGTGAATTGTCCAGTTGAGAACTAATTTATCTGTTTATTCTGACACCACATCAATGCACAATAACACTGACTGCAAACAATTGGCTGGATGGAAAATATCCTGAGTTGACATGGCACTGGCTACGCCTATTGTGTTTTATGGTTTCCTGGTCATAGCCACCTTGGCGTCTTCTGTTTAGAGCACTTATAAGGATCATGTGTATTTCGAATTGTCCCCTTTATATCCTGTTGCTGTGTGACTGTGTCCTCTTTAGGCGAGAGCGCTCTAAGGTTCCCCTCATTGTGAGACAGTGTGTGGAGGAGATTGAGCGGCGAGGGATGGATGAGGTGGGAATCTACCGAGTGTCCGGCGTCGCCACCGACATCCAGGCGCTAAAGGCTGCATTTGATTCAAGTGAGTGTTGGGAATGAAGAGGTCATCCACATGTACACAACACTAAAGACAGAGCCCAGATTTACTGACTTAAAGCCTATTACTCAACTTTAAGTATTATATGGTATTCAGTGAATGTCTCATTTGCTGCGCAGACAACAGAGACGTGTCTGTCATGATGAGGGAGATGGACGTAAACGCCATCGCTGGAACACTGAAGCTGTATTTCCGAGAGCTGCCCGAGCCTCTATTCACAGATGAGCTGTACCCCAACTTCGCCGGAGGCATCGGTCAGTTACCGGTTCTTTATTTTCCTATCATTTTAGAAGATTTAAGAGAAAATAAATACAGTTGCAAATTGTGACACCAGAAAAATCATGTGTTCCTTTGCTTTGCAGCTCTGTCTGACAGCGTGGCCAAGGAGAGCTGCATGCTCAACCTGCTGCTGTCTCTCCCAGAGACCAATCTGGTCACATTCCTCTTCCTGCTCGATCACCTGAAAAGGTAAACAACTCCAGTTAAAATGCATTATTACCTCCGTCAAGGAGCTCATGTTTTTATTTGTTTGTTTGTTATGACCAGGATTGTTCAAAGTTTACTATTAACAATTTCAATGAAATTTTGTGGAGGGGTTGGATATGTCCCAAAGTAGAAGTCATTACATTTTGTGGAAGATCCAGGATTTTTGTTCATTTTTGTTCATTGTTGGTTGTTTGTTAGCTGAACAAACAACCAACAATCAAACACAGAGGAAACATAACCTCCTCGCCAGAGGTATCCACTGTGTTTTGGACTGAATATCTACTACTGACCATGAAATAAATCAGCTGTAAATGACTTGCATCGTGTGGTGAGTATCTAAGGGTAATTTTACACTCTGCTGTTACAGGGTGACTGAAAACGAAATCATCAACAAGATGTCTTTGCACAACCTGGCCACAGTTTTTGGTCCCACTTTGCTTCGGCCCTCCGAAAAAGACAGCAAGATCTCACACAGCTCACAGCCCATCTCCATGAACGACAGCTGGTCTCTGGAGGTCATGGCTCAGGTAAAACTAGTTGTGTATTAGAAGAAAGTGGTGCACATAGATGAACTGTATCAATTGTGTTATTGCGCATGTGAATGAGTGAATTGCTGTAAAAACTGTACTGTAACGCACTTTAAGTGGTCATCAAGAGTAGAAAAGCTGCTTTATAAATACAGAAGACTTACCTCTTATTTGTCTCTGCAGGTTCAGGTCCTTCTCTACTTCCTGCAGCTGGAGGGCATTCCAGCACCAGACAGCAAACGTCAAAGCCTTCTATTCTCTACTGAAGTATAACAGCACCTTCATGCACTTGTCTGTGAACATCCTGCTCAGAGGATAAAAAGTCAGCTGCTTATTGAGGTGGATGCTGTCGAGCAGCTGGGCTAGCTGCTTCACTGAGAAGATGCTTCATTTAGCCACTAGGGGGGGCCAGCGAACCATTTTTGACTGGAAACAGCCACTCCCACTAAAGCCATGTCTTCTGGAGATGCAGTGAGCATGTCCACTCACAAACTTACCTGCTGCCTCAGTAAAAGACATCCCTAAACGATGTATGGACAATATATAAATCATTTTTTTTAAATTTAATTTAAATTCCAAAAGCATGAGATGCTTTACTTTATACTTCCCCAGCGCTCTGTTACCTCTCAGTTAGCTCCATGTTCACAGAAGGGTTTTTCTGCTGTTGTTGGATTCTTTCAGATATATTTCTGTGGATGTGTGATGGATGAATGGACACATATTTGTCATGTCTATCCATGTTTATTTTTTCCCCAGAAATGTTTCTCTTGGTTGAAAGCTCACCTGTGCCAATGTTTCCCTGCTGAGGACAAATCGAACATTTCAGTTGCCCTGATGTTTACACTCTTTTAATTTTGTACAGATTTTAATAGTATGAGATGATAGTTATTCCACAGCAACATGCAGGCATGTTGACCAAACCATTTGAACGTTTTTTTTCCCTATGCTATAGATATTTGTATAGTGTCCTTATTCTGTTTTCAGGCTCTTCTGGTGGCGTCCGAGCCTGCTATTTCTTTTTAATGTTAGTTATGAGTTGTTTTTTTGGAGTTGGTACAGAGAAGTGAAAGGCTAATAATTCCAGGTAAAGGTTTGATGCTAACACCCATGGAATGTATACTGTGCTGTGTATAATTTTCACTTTGCATTTGTCTTTTGTCCATATTTCATCTGCTTTGTGAACACAATATTTTTTTAGCCTCAATCTAGTTTGACTTATTCAGCTCCAGTTACTTTATGTGTGTTGCTTTCTGCGTTCGTTGTATGTTATCGACTACCTTTATGGGACACATGCTGCTGTAGAGGGGACAGCACCTGGAGACTGAAATACCAATCTTTCCCTGTAGTAGGAGCCGTGAAGCACAGTGGTTCACTCATATCCAAATCCTCCTGAGTTTCTAACCGGTTTATCATCCACATACATGCAGTTGTATCATTTTCAATCCTCTGTGGAAATGGGCTGTATGATCACAAGTTATACTCTTGAAAGCACAAACTATAACCGTCAATGCTTGTGATTCATGTAAAATAAGCAATAAGTCTTAGTGATCCATAGGATGAGCAAGGACCAGGGTGTCTTGTATGTATGTATGATTTATGTAAATAAAAACTTGATAACATCATGTTTGCTTTGTGTTCTTTCTCAGTATTTAATAAACATTCATCGTTGACCTAACACTATTTTAATTTGTCTCATCCGGCTCAGCAATGTCCTCTTTTATAAATCCCCTCTATTAAACTGACTTTAGTATGATGAGTTAGTTTTTTCTGCTGTGGCACCCTGCTGTCCATTTGGACTCTGGGGGCCTCAGGCAAAAGGGTCCTGGGGGGCCCTACATCAATTAAAATGTAACAGCCCTGTACCACTTCAAAGAAACATGTGACACAAAGCTGCATCATTCTAATCTTTCAAATGATTCTTTCATTATCAAAATTACAAAGTGCACCCTGTGCACACTCATAAATGATAGTTAAGTCGTAAGGTTTAAGTTTATCCCCACCACAATCTGAGGAGCATCATATACACATTTAGACGTTCTGGTCTTCAAACAAAACTCTACGGTTATAAAGCTTTTGGCAGCAAGCTAGTGGAACGGGGGGGGTTATGACTGTGTCGCAATGCTGTCTCCTGTACAAAACCAAACTCTTAAGTATTTAAGGACGTTCTCACTAAATTCTCCTTGCTGGGGATAGAGTAACATAGTTAGGTGTTTTTGGGGGGGCCCTCTCAGCTAAGGGGGCCACTCAATTGCCTGCCTTGCCAATTCTGGTGCTATGCCCCTGCCGCAAGGTGCCACCAGTTCAATGTGTATGTATACATATACTGAATAAAAGGACACAAAGTGTGACTGGCGAAGACTGGATGGGGCCTGTAAAACAATAAATATTCTAGTACACTTTTAATTAATGCTGAATGTTTTCTCCAGAGTAAGCCATCTCCACCGACCTCAATAGTCTGATAATCAATGCTTCAGATTAATCAGCACTAATGGGAATAATTGATGCAGTAACTTTTTTTCAAGAAACAATTTTTTTTCCATTTCCATCTCTATGGGTGAAGGTGTGTGTGAAGCTCTGTAGTCTTCTGGCTCAGTTCCATGAGTCATCTGCAGACAACACGACAAAATCCAGTGTGCATCTTAAACACAGTGGAGACAGCAAAGCAGACTGTCCCTCCTGCAGTGAGTGACCCCCCTGAACTGTGCCTCCTGCAGACTGTCCCTCCTTTAAGGTTCCTCTTGCAAGGTCCCTTCTGTAGACTGCCCCTGCACAGTGTCCCTGCAGACTGTCCCTTCTGCTCTGCCCCTGCACACTGTCCCTTCTGCAGACTGTCATACTGTCGTTGCAGACTATCCCTCCTTTACTGTCCCTCTTGGAAGGTCCCTCCTGCACACTGTCCCTGCAGACTATCTCTCCTTTCCCGTCCCTCCTGCTCTGCCCCTGCACACTGTCCCTTCTGCAGATTGTCCTACTGTCTTTGCAGACTATCTCCTTTACTGTCCCTCTTGGAAGGTCCCTCCTGCACAATGTCCCTGCAGACTATCCCTCCTTTCCCGTCCCTCCTGCCCTGCCCCTGCACACTGTCTCTTCTGCAAACTGTCATACTGTCTTTGCGGACTATCCCTCCTTTACTGTCCCGGAGCCCTGATGCAGCTGAGGTGATGCAACCAGAGGAGGGGGCTGAGGATCATCCGGCTGCTGCCAGCAGAAAGGAGCCGACATTGGAGACCGATGCTGCCCGCCGCCGTGTTGAGTTGGGGGCTCGGTGAAGAGTTAGCGACCCGCCGATGGAAGTTACGGGGACTTTCACTGACCTCTCTCGGATGAAAAACTAACAGAAGGTCGGGTAAGAAGAGTTTTTCAACCCACTGACACACCGCTGTCGCTATGCCGGTGGTTATGCTAACAGTGTTAGCCTAACGCTAGCATTAGCCCCCTCACTCTTTGGTGCTGCTCACTAACAGCTGAGCTACATTAACTGAGCGAAAACAAACACAGAGACGGATAAGAAGGTCCAGTTTACCACACAGACCAGTTCTGATGGTTTCATTGATTGAAAACAGCCCATTAGTCTTTGGTTTAACATCAAACCAGATTTGAGTTCAGCTGTCAAGCTAGCTACATTAATCTGGACCTGTACTATGAATTATTCCAAAATAAGACTCGAAGATGTGTGTCAGTGTCCTTCAACATCAAATGTGGATTAATGTCACTGTTTTCTCCACAGTTTTTACTGAATGTAGTTTGTATTTCTCATGTAAAGTCAGGTTCAACTGTCATAGAGTTTTCAAAATCTCTTGATAGTCTTTGGAAAAGCTTTATCATTTGTATTATTATTTGTCATGCAGTGAATGTGACTAATACACTGCTTATCTAAGAAGGAACATATGTTATTAATTTGAAAAAATAATTTGTGTGTCTTCATTGCGATTGACTGTCTGGCCTGAGAAGCTGTCAATGTCTTTTCCATCTAGCTTTTAGATTCAAAATCTAATTAAAAACAATAGTTTGTGGGTTGTACCGGATTTGTTGTATCTTTAGTTTCGATTTTTGTTTCGGTGTAGCAGATCAGTTTCAATATAAATGCACGTTATGTGTAGTGCTTTTACTTTGAAAGCGCGTGTCCAAACAGGAAGTGGAATGACTGGAATTCCCTGCTGACCTTAAGGCTAACTAGCTAGCTAGGTTATCTGCTTGGTTTAAAGTTGCTGTTTGGTCTCTAACATGGGAGCACTGACAGCTGTTCACTCAGCACAGTGGACCAGTTGTCTTCAACTACAGGTTTGGTTGATAACGTGTGTAACCGTGTGTCTGAATAAGAAACTGTTGGGGGCTAACGTTAGCTTCGGCGCTAGGGTGGGTGTAGCCAAGAACAATGTAAATGTGCCCCCCACCTTGAGGGGAGTCAACAGTGCAGCTTTCCACTGTTTCCTGTGTGTGGTTCAAACTTTTGACTAACTGCAGAGCTCCCACCTGTGTGTGAGTGTGTGTGTGACTAAATCATCCTCACACACTCAGTCCATCATCTCTTTTTTTTTAAACCAGAGGTAACCACAGATGTTCTCCAGCTTTCCTGGAAAAGAGCAATATTTCCCAGCCCACGCTTTAAATCGGGGCTCAGGAGATGTGTCTTCAGGAAGATCTTCCTACTTGGCCTGATCTCTGCTTTTAGAGAGAAATACTTTGATGGGAACTCAGCAGTGAACTGACCCCAAGTAGCATTGAACAAGAAGATGGGAAGGGAACTTATTTCCATGACAGATTTGACACAATCACACCTTTACATAAGTTTAAAGTTAGATTTTGATAAACACGCAATATGCACACAAGGGAAAATAGATAGCAGTTATGTATACAGTGTTAACAGAGTATATATGAGCAGAATATGTGGTTGCACATTAGCCATTGAATTGCACTGATAGAGGTGACAGCTGAACAACGAATTTGAACCTGAGTGAGTTTGTAGAGCAGTTACAGAATAGGTGGATCTGGTCTACTGGGAGTAGAGCTGATTGGACAGTATTTAAGCTTTAAAGTCTTCATTTATACAAACTTTAAGTTCTGTGGATAGTCATTCTCTTCCATGTTGATGCTGATGTTGCAAAAAATGCCCCAAATTTGTTTATATATCGTCAGTGTTCTTTCACAGTAGGATTGAAATAGGTAATTATCATTATATTATAATGTTATGTCTGTATTAATAGTAAGGTATATTTAGCTAAATAAAATGAAATGGACTGTCAAATTTCTGTTGGGCTCTTCTAGACAAATCGACCACTCAACTCACTTTACAGTACATTTGACCCATTCACACATCCATTCACTATATGCTAGACTTTTGCTATCACACATCATTCACACACGGCCAATTTGGCCCTCTGGGGTTCAGTATTTTGCCCTGAATACAGACCGGAGGAGTCGGGGACCGAACCACCGACCGTCTGGTAATTGGACGACCCGTCCTGAGCCACATGAGCAATATCATTTCGAGGGTTGACGTTGTCTGCTCCGTCTCAGGAAGACTGGAGCCTGCTTGTCCTTGCACACACAGTCACCCTTGTAAGGTTTACCTTTTTTTTTTGTATTTCTTTATGGGAGACGCCTCCACAGGAAGCTGTTGTTATGGCAAGGAAGTGCCTCCCCACAGTTAAAGCACGCATAAGGAAGGAGAGCAGGGAAGGGGTATTTATGGGTTACTCGACCACTACCACCCCCGCCTCCTCCTCTTCCTAGACAGTTGTTTCTTCGGCCTCAGTCTCAGTGGCATGCTTTTGTTCAGCTGTCTGTGCAGGAACAGAACACACACTTGTTCCTTTGGCGGGCCTTGGATTGAATCCATTGCATTCATTCACACTGTAATCAAATAGTGTAGCTCTATTTAGTTTGAATCAGGATAGTTGTCATGGCTTCAAACTTAGTTTGGAGGGGCCTACATTCTGCAGCACACCCTTAGTTTTTCTTCTAAATTGGCATTTCACAATGTTGTCATGTTTTCAAATGTAAATAAAAAGTTATACCTCCTACGACATATTGCCGGTAAATAGATTTTCCCCCTTATCAGATTTATGTGTTTGGCAAAAAATCACCTAGGCTAATATTTAGGGGAATGTCTCTGTCACACGGACCTGAAGGACAACGGTCCTTTTATTTTTTGTGCAGTTTATCAAAGATATTAGCTATTTTTATCACAATGTCACGAACAGTGCAATAATGCAAAGTCACCAGGAATGTTGTTTTTCTCTATCACACAAACAACACTGTTTTGACACAGTGTGATTCAGCACAGATGTAAACTACAGTACTGCGAGTGGAACGAGTCGTTAAGAATTACCTTTTACTACACTAAATCAAAAGGTACAGGCCATTGTATATAAATCTGTATAATATATATATATATAATTCAGATATATTCATATATATATATATATATATATATATATATATATATATATATATGAATATATCTGAATTATTTAATTGGCTCTAAAACGGGATGCCGAGCTTTGTGTCGCAGGTCATGTCGACCAACATGCTAAAGTGTGCACTGCTTTGCAGAGCAGAAGAGTGAAAGAAAAAGGCAGCTGACTCTGCCCCATTTTGCTGCTCTGTTGGTCCCCAGCCTGCGCTCCCATGTCTATTCAGATCCAATGAAAAGAGTTGCGCTCTAGCTAGCAGCGCTCTGTTTCAGACCTCTGCTTTGACACTCATTCAGCTATTCAGAAAGCTGGCTGCTTGCTGAGAGCACATGTCAGTACTTAGGGAAAACGCCCTGCACAATTGAAACATCTGTGTTATGGATAAATGGATAAATACAGAGATACAAATACTACAGTAGTACACAGTTAGCAATGTAAAGACAGATGAGATTGAAAGGTTATTGCATTTTCTAATTATGACATCATAGGCACAAGGTATTACGACTGAGCCCATTTAAGCATTACTGTAATATTTCATTTCTAGAACAATGTTGTGATTATAACATAGCAAGCTGAGTCCCAGGGATTTTACCGTCTCTTATGCTGGAGCGAGTTAACTTTGTATGTTAATACAATGGGGCTTTTAGACAGTTTGATCTTTATATTTATACCCAAAAGGTTCTTATGTCAGGGCTGCACCAAATGATTATTTTCATGGATGCTTAATCAGTAAATTATTTTCTCGACTGCTAATTTGGTCTGTAAATTGTCAAAAATAGTAGAAAATTTCCTTTTAAAATATTCTAACGCTGAGGCTAATGTCACCAAATTACTTGGATTGTCTAGCCAACACTATAAAACCTTAAGATACTCAGTTAGATATCATATAACAAAAATCATCTTGATTGAAAAGCTAGACTTATTCTAATATTCGATCGAAAAAATTGCTCAAGAAATCAATTATCCTTAAAAAGTTCATGATTAAATACATCACGTGAAGTACCTGATTAATTGATTTACATTTCAGCCAGTTGGTGAATGCACACAAAGCAGAGAAGTGCTAAAGCCATGGAACATTGAAGCACAATAATATCTTTCCATGAAACTATTTATAGCTCCAGATCATAAACAACCCGTCAACATGTAATGTCTTGTTCTGGCTAAGATGCAATGATTTCTGTACATGTGTGAAAACATGTTCTTAAAGTAGGGCCATGACATAAAGCCTTCAAATTAGGAGAAGATTATATGGACAAAAATGTCAACCTCGATGAAACATTTTGTATTAATCAGTATCGATAATTATCACGATAAATGTCTCATAATTGTTTCTTTTAAGTTTAAATTATTTTAAAGAGATTTGCTCCCGAATTAATGTGGTTTCAAACTCTTCTTCATGAGCAGAGAAAGACTTGATAAATACATCTGAGGCAGATCAATCAAGTGTTACACCTCCTCACTATGCTTACACAATGCATTCACATTATATCGATATACATCAAACTTCTGTTATGTTGCTGTTGACGACAACTGTTTTATTGCTCTGCCCTAGTCCAAGCCTTGTGGGGATGAAGACATTAAATTGGAATGTTGACTGGAGCATTCTGAGTATTATTTAAAAGTTGACTTTATATGATGACCTTTTCCCTGAAGTACAGGTCTGTTTTAGTGAATATAATATACCTCTGAACTACAGAGCTGTTCAGACTGACCAGCTGACACAGTATTTGCTATGGACTTCTATTGGTTTCTTTTGTCCAGTTCATTGTAAACTTACACATAACTATCTATGGTCTCATGTGACTCATATTTTGTAGCCTAATTTTGCAAGGATGTTATTTTGAGTTCTTGATCCCCCTATTTTTATCTGTCAGTGTAATCATAAAACTCTTAGAAACTTTTCCCAAAGTGTGTGTGTGTGTGTGTGTGTGTGTGTGTGTGTGTGTGTGTGTGTGTGTGTGTGTGTGTGTGTGTGTGTGTGTGTGTGTGTGTGTGTGTGTGTGTGTGTGTGTGTGTGTGTGTGTGTGTGTGTTGTGGTTTGCTCTGATGACGTAGGTTTAGTTAATCTCTCAGCATCTACGTCACTGCAAAGGTTGCTCTGACAGAAATAACAAGTCAAATAAATATATTCTCAACACAGAAAAAATAAAACACCTTGAGAAGTCACTTACATAAGAAGACGTGGTGGTGGTTTACAGATTTAGAGTGACACATGTTCAGAGGGAACAGATGACAACAATTAGTAAAGAGTTTGTCTTGAATACAATTGTGGTGTGGTAGCAGTTTTTATGTTCTCTGGAAGTTTTAGCAGATAGAACGAGCACATTATGTGACTGATGTCCACTAATGTGTGCAGACTGCTCTGGCTGTATCAGATTTTGATTGTTGATTCGTTTTGTGTGGATTCATTTAGACAAGATTTCAAATAAAAGTTTCAGTCAGTGAATTGTCTAAACATTTATGCTGCTGCAACAAAATACTAGCATCGCAGCTTCCTCTTAAAAGTCTGCTTCACTGCTGATATCTGATTATGTTTATTTCACATCCAAACAACAAACTTCTGCTGAGGAAAACAAGAGCTCTGACTCTGAGACAGATCGGAGCTGGGTTTCCTGCGTTAAATAAATCTCTCCTGTTCATTTTTTTCCTCTTTCAACAACTCCAAGATATCCAAGTCTGTGCTAAAGCACTTACTCTTTGTCTCCGGCCGAGTCCCAAATCCCTTTTTGTTTCTATCGTCGTGGCATCGATTCATGGTCTCTGCAGACTGTAACACATGTGAACACTGGATAAGGCCTCCTGTGTTTTATACAAGGTTTTGTTGTATGGTTACAGTTTCAACACCTTGTTTACTGCCAAATGAATATTGGCAACATTTCCACAGATGACTCCAGCATAGTTACTTCATGTTTCTGCATGACATGTTACTTATTCAATACACCGGTAAAGAAATCAAGATCCTACCCTTATTGCATTTCTACTAGGAATTTTTGCAGGGTCATTAGGTTGTTTATACAGAGTAATGGTAATTGGGACCTAGTATGAATACATCTTGTTCAAACATGGCACTAAATGATTCTTTGGCAGTGAAAAATTAAATGTAGAGTATCGGAGCGGATTGGCCGGGAACCGACTCGTATTTTTTGCCTCACAAAATATGACGTTGAGTTGTAAAGGTTCGAGCTTTCACTTTGACGCGTGAGGGAATCAACTTTTCCTTTTTTGGCTCTGCTGTTGGCTCTGCACAAAGCTAGTAACAAGAAAAACGGTTTGTTTCCCAGCTTTATATGTGCTAAAGTATAATCTGCAAGAACGCACTGTCCCCACAATATACACAAATGACTGCAGCTAACCACATAGATTAATAATAATCAGTGTCCCGGAGCTGAGAGGCTTCACTGACTGTTCTATCAAAAACACACGAGAGCCATCTAGTGGAGACATTGGTTTGCCAGTGGAAGCTGAGTTCACTGTTTATCTTGCATTCCTGAATCTCGGGTGGTCTCACATCTGCCTTAAGAGCTCCAAAATGTAACAGGAGTGAAGACAGAGTGATTGAATCACAAGCAGCAGACAGGTATCCTAGAATCATAGTACAAATATGAATAAGCAGCATTTCAATCGATAATATTCCCATTAATCAATGTAGAGGCGCTAAGATGGAATTATCTAATACTCAATCACCAATTCTCTTGAATACACGTGAAATCAGAGACATGCAGATATTTCAGCATTTCTTTCCCAGCTATTGAGGAGTGAGTCAGACTCTGCTTTCTAGTGTTTTGGGAACAACCTCTGTGGAAAAAATTCCTCTTCCTCCCCTTCCAGGGAAAACTGGAGCTATCACTCTGCACACTGACATACATTACCCCCCCTCCCTCTTTGTGCACAGATTGTACTGTAAATGTATCGACATCAGAGAACACAGTATGAAGAAGTCAGTGCGGCCGGCGGTGAGTAAGGTGAGCGGCGACCGAGGGAAGGCTGAGGCCGCGGCCACCGCTGGCACCGGAAAGCCTGCAGCCAAAACCAGCAACACAGCATCACTGTCCAAGGTGAAACTCAACCTGTGATGGAGCATTCAGCAGCTTATACAAGTCATTATTTTACCATGCTTTTGTTTCTTGTATTTAAGTGATCAATGTGTCAAATGTTTTGCGCTTTCAGGTGAAAAGCAATGATGATCTCTTAGCAGCTATGGCTGGAGGGAATCCTCAGTCAAGTAATGCTGTCGCCAAGACCAAGAGAACTGCCTCTGTCGGGATTAGTGCTAACAACCTAGACAGCAAGCCAAAGACAACATCAGGTATAACTAAAAATTCTTCCCCAGATATTGATTTAATACAGTGGAAACTGCCTACAGTGATCTCTCTCTCTCTCTCTCTCTCTCTCTCTCTCTCTCTCTCTCTCTCTCTCTCTCTCTCTCTCTCTCTCTTGCTCCTGCTCTTGCTCCCGCTCTCTCTCTACCCTAACTCTCTGATTGATGTCTCTGACCCGCTACAGTTTAAACAGCCTTTGAGATGGCCGCCACATAATGATCTATACTTTTCTTGAATGAGTCAAATATTTCTGCGCTCACTCATTAATTCAGCTCGTTTTTCGCTGTGACACACCGACACAAACAGTGTCATCGGACACGTGTGTAAACTCAGACTGGGTAAAAACCACAGAAGTTTGGTGTGGTTAGGTTGGCAGTGTGCAGCGCAGATGATAGACACAAAGAGGGGCAGTAAATTACTGACAGAGCCAGTAAAAACTGAAAAAAGTGTTTGTACCAGTGCAGACCCCCCACCCCCGGGCAGAAACCCAGGGAGCCATGCACAGCTCCACTAAGTCCGCTTACATTACTAATTTGGGGTCTTTTCATACATGTTTTGATTGAAATAAATTGCTTTTACAGTTTTTACCAGATTTGTCCGTAATTCATGCTGTGTACTGCCAACTGAAACGAGCCAAACCGAGCATGCCATCTCCTCTGACACTCATAACCCTAACCCCAGTTGAACAACGTTCAGGAGATTTTCCATCTCAGACCTGGAGAAAGTCTGGAGTTTGTCACTGTGACATTTAGGCTCACCCATACGGCTCCTCTGGAGAATGCAAGAAGATTAGCTCAGTGCATGTGTTAAAGCAGATTATGTAAGAATTGTAAAGACAACCCTTTCCTCTCTTCCTAGGTACAGCATCCAAGCGTACCACATCTTCAACTTCCAAGGAGACAAATTCATCACGAGACCGTCTTCGGACATCCAGAACATCAGCCACTAAGAAGCAGTCGGTATCAGGGACTGTAGCGGGGGATTTGGCGTCTGGGAAGCGCTCTCGCAGCCAGATTCTTACAGAGTCTGAGGGCCGCATGAGCAAGTCTAAATCAGACGGCCAGATCAGTGATAAGGTAGCTTTGGAGTCTAAAGTTAAAGACCTATTGGGTTTGGCTAAAAGCAAAGAAGTGGAAATCTTACACCTGCGTAGTGAACTGAGGGACATGAGGGCCCAGCTTGGGTTTGGAGGGAAAGAAGAGCCACCGCAGGAAGAAGCTAGTGAGGAAGAGAAGCCCCACGTCTCAGCCATCACAGCCGCTGATGTGGAGTCCACTCTGATTCTTCTACAAGAGCAGAACCAGGCCATCAGAGAGGAGCTCAACCTGCTGAAGAGTGAGAACCGCATGCTGAAAGACAGACTCAATGCACTGGGCTTCTCTCTGGAGCAGAGGCTGGACAGTTCTGACAAACTGTTTAACTACGCCTCGCTGAGCCCAGACCTGGCAGCAGGCAGTGGGCAGAGTGATGGTGGAGGCACAGGTACGCTGACCTCCTCAGTGGAAGGCTCCGCCCCGGGCTCTTTGGAGGATCTGCTCACGGGACACCAACATGGAGGCTCGGCGGACAACCTCGACAGTGAATCGAGTGAGGTCTACCAGGCCGTCACCTCCAGCGACGACGCTCTGGATGCCCCCTCTGGAGCCTCCTCGTCATCTGAGTCTGAGTGTGCCCCCAGCAGGGAGTGCTCACGGAGGGGCAGCAGTGGTACTGCCAGTGAGGTGTCTGTGGCCTGTCTGACTGAGCGCATCCACCAGATGGAAGAGAACCAGCACAGCACTGCTGAGGAGCTCCAGGCCACGCTACAGGAGCTGTCCGACCTGCAGCAAATCACCCAGGAGCTAAACGGGGAGAACGAGCGGCTCGGCGAGGAGAAGTTGATCCTCATGGACTCCTTGTGCCAGCAGAGCGACAAGCTGGAGCTCTACGGTCGCCAGATTGAGTACCTGCGCTGTTTGCTGGATGAGCATCATATATCGTATGTGCTAGAGGAGGACATCAAGAGTGGCCGGTACATGGAGCTGGAGCAGCGTTACGGTGACCTGGCAGATAACGCCCGCTTTGAGAGAGAGCAGCTGCTGGGAGTGCAGCAACACCTGTCCAACACGTTAAAAATGGCCGAACAGGACAATGCCGAAGCCCAGGAGATGATTGGAGCGCTGAAGGAGAGGAACCACCAGATGGAGCGCATCATGGATTCAGAGAGACAGGACCGGAATGCCATGGTGGCCGTACTCGATGAGTACAAGGTGGCGGTGAGCAGTGACCAGGCAGAGCTGAGCCACTGCAGAGCCCAGCTGGACCATGAGAGGCACAGGGTGGCCGAGCTGTACTCTCTGCACACTGCAGGGGACAAAAATGACATCTGCCAGCTGCTGGAGGGTGTTCGGCTGGGGAAGGAAGAGGCTGAGGCCAAAGCTGCAAAAATGCAGAAAGAGCTGGAGCAAGCCCACGTTGAACTCAAAAGGATGCAGGAGACTTTCAGTAAGGTCAGTTGAAATGTAATGTGTGGGTTAAAGATGCAAAGGAGGATGCAAGACTTTGTGTTTAACCAAAATAAGGGCTTCATTGTCAATGATCAATCCATGGTTTTACTTTAAAAAATCTCACAAATATAGTGGTCTATACTCTACAACAGTCCCCATTTGTACCTCCCCTGTGAACCACCAGAGAGAGAATAACTGTGCACATATCACAAATCAAGACTGTAAATAATCCATCTTGTTATGTTATAATAAGACATTCCTGAAGCTTTGCTGCACATTAGTCAGATAATTTCTTCATGGCCTGTTAATAATGAAATACTCTTCATCCTGTGTTTGCAGCTGGACAGGGAATACAGAGAGTTCCAGCAGCAGGTGCAGCAGCAGATGTCCGAGCAGGATCACGCTCTGGAGAAGCAGCGTCTGGATCTGAAGGAGAGAGAGACGGAGATCGCAGACATGAAGGAAACCATCTTTGAGCTTGAGGATGAGGTCGAGCAGCACCGAGCTCTCAAACTGCACGACAACCTCATCATCACAGACCTCGAGAGTGAGTGGGTTGGAAACGCACTCTGTAGATAACCTGAGGGCAAACTTCTTCTAAAGGCCTAACATTGACTGGGTCGGAGGTTTATACACCCTCATGTTCAGTCATTTCGAGATTCAGTTTTGTAAAAGTAAAACCAGCATATTCTCACACCTTCATTCTGCTCTGTAAGATTTAATCTCCTGAGGCGTGTGTTACTCTGTGTGTTTCTCTTGATTCTTTACCGCCAAGCGTCAACTTGTTTCTTCTCGTTTCAGACTCTGTTAAGAAGCTTCAAGACCAGAAGCACGACATGGAGAGAGAGATTAAGATTCTTCACCGCAGACTGAGGGTAAGGATGCTGCTCCGGGGGGACTGAGTTAACCTCGAGTCAAATACCTTTTGCGTAGAACTTGTTTGCTTTGAATTAGGGCTGCAAACCAGTGGTAGCAAATCGGCCAATGCCGTGCTGCTTACAATACAGCAGAGACAACTACAGTGCCTTGCATAAGTATTCACCCCCTTTGGACTTTTCTACATTTTGTCATGGTATAACCACAGATTAAAATTTATTTCATCGTGAGTTTATGTAATGGACCAACACAAAATAGTGCATCATTTGGAAGTGGGGGGAAATATTACATGGATTTCACAATTATTTACAAATAAAAATCTGAAAAGTGTTGAGTGCATATGTATTCACCCCCTTTACTGTGAAACCCCTAACAAAGATCTGGTGTGACCAATTGCATTCACAAGTCACATTTGCAAGTCACATAATTAGTAAATAGGGTCCACCTGTCTGCAATTTAATCTCAGTATAAATACACCTGTTCTGTGACGGACTCAGAGTTTGTTGGAGATCATTACTGAACAAACAGCATCATGAAGACCAAGGAGCTCACCAAACAGGTCAGGGATAAAGTTGTGGAGAAATATGAAGCAGGGTTAGGTTATACAAAAATATCCAGAGCTTTGAACATCTCTCTGAGCACCATAAAATCCATCATAAGAAAATGGAAAGAATATGGCACAACCGCAAACCTACCAAGAGGAGGCCGTCCACCCAAACTGAAGAGTCGGACAAGGAGAAAATGAATCAGAGAAGCAACCAGGAGGCCCATGGTTACTCTGGAGGAGTTGCAGAGATCCACAGCTGAGGTGGGAGAATCTGTCCACAGGACAACTATTAGTTGTCTACTCCACAAATCTGGCCTTTATGGAAGAGTGGCAAGAAGAAAGCCATTGTTGAAAGGGATCCATAAAAAATCCCGTTTGGAGTTTGCCAGAAGCCATGTGGGAGACACAGCAAACATGTGGAAGAAGGTGCTCTGGTCAGATGAGACCAAAATGGAACTTTTTGGCCTCAATGCAAAACGCTATGTGTGGCGAAAACCCAACACTGCCCATCACCCTGAGCACACCATCCCAACAGTGAAACATGGTGGTGGTAGCATCATGCTGTGGGGATGCTTCTCTTCAGCAGGTACAGGGAAACTGGTCAGAATAGAGGGAAAGATGGATGGAGCCAAATACAGGGAAATCCTTGAAGAAAATCTGATGCAGTCTGCAAAAGACTTGAGACTGGGGCGGAGGTTCATCTTCCAGCAGGACAATGACCCTAAACATACAGCCAGAGCTACAAAGGAATGGTTTGGATTAAAGAATGTTAATGTCTTAAAATGGCCCAGTCAAAGCCCAGACCTCAATCCAATAGAGAATCTATGGCAAGACTTGAAGATTGCGGTTCAAAGACGGTCTCCATCCAATCTGACTGAGCTTCATCTTTTTTGCCAAGAAGAATGGACAAACCTTTCCATCTCTAGATGTGCAAAGCTGGTAGAGACATTCCCCAAAAGACTTGCAGCTGTAATTGCAGCGAAAGGGGGTTCTACCAAGTATTGACACAGGGGGGTGAATACTTATGCACCCAACAGATGTCAACTTTTTTGTTCTCATTATTGTTTGTGTCACAATAAAATGTATTTTGCACCTCCAAAGTACTATGCATGTTTTGTTGATCAAACGGGAAAAAGTTTATTTAAGTCTATTTGAATTCCAGTTAGTAACAGTACATAATGGGAAAAAGTCCAAGGGGGGTGAATACTTATGCAAGGCACTGTATATGACCCAGGTCATCAATAGTTTAGGAACACTTTACATTAAATCTTTCAAACAAAGCTGATTTCAAGTGACACAATTCAAGTTCATATCTATATATAACACTATTCTGACTAGTTTAAACTTAATTTAAGGTATATTGAATTGAGGCAAATTTAAGAACATGAACTAAGACTAGTCAGAATGAATAGGTAGATATCTGAAACTGAAATTATATTCATAATTAAGTTGCAGATATGTGTAATACATAGAAAAAGAGCATTTTACAAGAAGTCGAGGATGTTGCTTTTCAAATAAACTGATAAAAAGACAAAAGCTAAATTTGATCCTTTCAAATTTAGCTTTTTATCCGATTTATAATTAAAAATGACTGACAGATTAATCTATTATCAAAATAATTGCAGCCCTTCTTCTAATACATTCTTCTAATACATTAGAAGAAGGACAAACTACTAAATTTTCTTCTCACTAACTAGTAAATGTGTCTGAAAAAACATATCTAGTTTCACAGGAAACCAGTATCTTGATGATCTTATTTAGCATTAGCGTTGTTCAATCTGCTTTATCACCAGTGGATTAAATGAGTTTGAGAGATGTTGATTGTAGTGACAGACACACAGAGAATTATCACCTGAATTTGCAGTTTCCCTCCACAGATCTTCATTGCATCTTATGTTTTAATTTACTGTCACTAATCCAATCAGCCTGGTCTCAGACCCGACTACTTTACTGAGCGATTATTTCATTTAGCCGCAATAATGTTCAATTCTCGAATGTTGCGTATGTGTGTGCGTCTGCAGGAGGAGTCAATGGAGTGGCGTCAGTTCCAGGCTGATCTGCAGACAGCCGTCGTCATTGCTAATGACATCAAGTCGGAAGCGCAGGAGGAGATTGGAGACTTGCGGCGCCGGCTGCAGGAAGCGCAGGAGAAGAATGAGAAGCTCGGCAAGGAGCTGGACGAGGTCAAGAGCCGCAAGTAAGAGCCACAGAGAGACGCCTGGAACCGCTCCAGCATTCACGCTGACTTTGTCTGTCTAATGTTTCTACAAACAAAAGGAGGGGACATGTAACTGCTTATTCGATTATGATGCGGGATGCTCAGCAGTGAGGTTCACGTCCATTTGTCTGAGATGAACAGTAGAAAAAAGACAATCACCAATCAAAAGACAGACTAATTCATAATATATTTTAATCTTTTTTTTCTTCATAATATAAGTTACGGAATATGAGCCATACTCAAACCATAGTGTAAGGTGTATATGTGCTCTGAGTAGATATTGTATGCTTCCCAGGCAGGACGAGGAGAGGGGCAGAGTGTATAACTACATGAATGCAGTGGAGAGAGACCTGGCTGCTCTCAGACAGGGGATGGGTCTCAGCCGGCGTTCTTCCACCTCCTCAGAGCCTTCGCCCACCGTCAAAACACTCATCAAGAGCTTCGACAGCGCCTCACAAGGTACCACACATTTCTCATTTGATATTTTCTTGCTAATTGTTTTTTCGTATTTAAAACGCGTGTTTGTGCGTGTGTAGTTGGTACTTAATCCTTATTCTTCCCAATGCTCTTTGATCTTTAATTTAAGTTTTGAGTGTGTATTACTGTTTCAAAGAGTGAAGGAACAAAATGACAGTCTTGGGAACGAGTGCAGTGCCTGTTCTAACCTGCCTGTTGTGAATGGGCTGTTAACTTGTACTGTGGTGAGGCTGGTTGCAGCTTTCTGTCTGAAACTGTATAAGTGACCTGCGGTAAACTTAGAGCGGCTTGACTCAGCACGTTGCTCCTCTGAACCTGCCCTTTGTCATTAACTGCTGTTGTTGTGCCTGATCATGTCACCTACTTGTATGAGTCCCAGCAGCTGCTGGTAAAGAGGGCTGGTCGCCTGTTTAGTCATGGTCTGTTAGTAATGAATGTGCACATGTAAAAAATCCCACCAAATTTGACATTGCTCTTAATAACACGCATGCCAAGTGTGAAGCAGATAGATGTGCGTTCCACATACAGACAGAAAGCCATTTCTTGAATTAGTAGACAGATGCTAATAACAATTTTAGTAATATCACACAAATGTAGGGTTGTATTTATTTCGTACCTAGAGTTAAACCTGTTCCACAGCCACAGACTAACTGTCCTGTCCGTGTGTTAACTTAGGTCCGCCTTCCAACGGCGCCTCTGTAACTCCCACAGCCTCGGCTGCCCCAATACCACGCACACCCCTCAGCCCCAGTCCCATGAAGACGCCTCCAGCAGCGGCTGTTTCTCCCATTCAGGTACAGGAGGGAAGACACTGTCTTTATATGTTACTAAAATGTCATTTTCACCTGTTTTGAGATGAGATGAGATGAGATGAGATTTATTATTTGGCCTCACTCTACAGAATGTTAAACGACATCCCTTAGATAATTCTGTCAACCCAATCGAGAACGCAGAGTGTAGTTTTCCACAGACCAAAGATGCCAGAACACAGATATGTTTAGTTTACTATCCTGTATGAACAAACAAAAGAATCAAATCCTCACATTTTTGAGTTTTTGCTTGAAGAATGAATCAAATGATGAATCAGTTACCCAGCACTCTGCAGTGAAAGTCACACATCCAAAACGTGAGCCAGCTATAGCAGCTGTTTGTAGCTTTCTGACATCTGTTCTTTCAGATAATCTAATGATTCTTTTATCATTAGTTTTTTATCTGAAGAAACTAGGCAATGTCATACTTTGTCATACAATTCGCCGAAACTTTAAATCACCAACTTTGGGAATTTTAATGGGTCGGTGTCAAAAATAACAAAACAACCAAAAATGTAACATACTACATTTCACAATGTATTTATCTCTCAGCACTATATATGGAATTTGTTATACAGACAACTATTAATTATTATGTATTTAATCTTGTTTCAGAGACACTCCATAGCAGGGTCTATGTCAGCAGCCAAGCCGCTCTCGTCACTGAGTGATAAGAGGCCCAGCTACACAGACATCACCATGCCAGGTGAGTCAGCCGTCACTATCATGATTCAATAATAATGATACCTACTTAATTTCAGAACTATTGTTCTCAGTAATTTAAGAAAAACTGTCAAAAGGAAAAGGGCAGAATTGTGTACTTTGAGTTATGAGTCACACACAGGATATGGCTGTCCCCTGCTGTTCTTCTGTTCCTCACAGTGAACTATCAAAATGTTAAACGTGAATGGACGGGACAATCTCATGAGAAATAGAGCAAGTGTGTTTCCCTAGAGGCCTGGAGTTGGGAGCTAGCAGGTTTACAGCATGCTGATGTTATTTTTTAAGTTCATCAAAACACTAGAGTGGATGATAAGAGGGAAATAATGAGCCACCACGTAGTATAGATTTTCCCTCGGTTCATTCTCACCAGTAATGAGTTCAAGTATTTCATGTGAACGTGCAGACTCGGCTGTAGCCTCCCAAGTTCCGTTTATTTTCCTCTGATTTATAGTTTTCTTGCCGAGCGAGTCGGCCTTGTGCATCGGCCTCGTGCGTCGGTAGTCCGTGAACTCTGAGGGGCTGGAATGTGACCCTGTAACATCTTGTTTCCGAGGAAGTCGCTTACAGTAACACTCTCTATATGATGTAAATACTGTGATGTATCCACAGCTGAGCACCTCCTCAGGGGAACCCCGGCCAGCCGACCACCAGCAGCCCTCCAGAGGGTCTCCAACATGGACTCCACCAAGACAATCTCAGGTTAGTGTTGAGGGTTGAATTACAAACAGTACCTCACTCTCCATTTTAGTCAAAAAAGCAGCTTGTAATGGTCTCCCCTGTCCCTAACAGTGTCCCGCAGGAGCAGTGAAGAGATAAAGAGGGAAATGTCGGCCCAAGACGGGGCCTCCTCATCCTCCCTGATGGCTATGTCTGCAGCTTCCTCTCCGCTCTCGCTGTCCTCCTCCTCTCCCACCGCCTCCATCACCCCCACAGCACGCAGCCGTCTGAGGTACATCCACCCAGAGCACTGCCTCACCTGCATGTGGGGATACTGGTAGAAGTGAATCATGGTTTTAGCGAATGTGCTCAAGCTGCTAGTTTATTTTCAGTGTGTTTCCATTCCCGTCAGAGATTTTAATCTGTCAACTGCTTGGGTGAAATCATGTCTTTGTACCGTTGTTGTTATTGGGCTACCAACAAAACATACAACCCAAGTGATGTCAGCTTCCCTAGCTTACTAAGCACACTAGCTTACCGTATACAATATTTTCTGCTCTAATTTGATAAATCTTTAAAAACGGTGGTAAGGTTTGTTTATATGTCTTTTGTGTGTGTGTCTAATACAGAGAAGAGAGAAAGGACCCGTTGTCGGCACTGGCCAGAGAATACGGAGGCTCCAAAAGAAATGCTTTGCTTAAGTGGTGCCAGAAGAAGACTGAGGGATACCAGGTAGATCACCATCCTGTGGCTGGTTTGCACCAGACAGTCAAATATAACGCTTCTGCAGGAAAGTTAATTAGTCTGTAGAGTTACAAAGACATGAGCTAACTAAACTTCTGTATTCTGGTTCTCATTGAAGCTAGTGGTTTGAAACTAACACCCAAATCCAGTGGCAGCTCCATGATCTTTCCAAATCAGGGGCCAAAGGGGCCTCAATTTAAAAGGGGGGAGGGGGTGGGGGAGTACATGTCTAACGTCCATGCACATTTCCTGATTCAGTAAGGTGCACATTTAAGTCATTCCTTGTTTCCTGTTAGCTCTACATATTTGAACAAAGCCATTAAATATATTTAGTCCCTTTTAATTCTGCACTTCAAAAAAGCTTAGAAAAAAAAGATCTTAATAAATTGTCGTATTCATTGTTGTTATTGTTTTTTTTATGTCTAATTACATGACAAAACATGGAATATTGTTTTGTTGTACTTGAAACTGTGAAACAATTAAACAGGACATCAAGTCATAGCAATCTGTGTTACTGTCATTAGCGACAGGTCGTAACATAGGATCAACAGCCTGATTAAAAGGTCACTCTTTCCTTCATGGCAGGATGAAGTGCTTATATCAAATCTGTATTTTGTGGCATAATGCCAGTTCCCATCAACAGTAACAAGATGATTTATTGTAAAGTTAAGATGCAGCGGTTGATTGAGTGACAAAAACAATCAGCAGCACATGAAGTCAGCACCAGACACTCTACCACTGGTTTATGATTTTTACAGTAGAATTATTATTATTATTATTATTTATTTTTATAATTTCTACTGATGTTCATGTCTGTTTGGGTGCTTAGTTACAATTCTGCAAAATATGAAAAGCAGGTCAACATTGTCTTTGGTTGTAATTAGAGCTGATTGTGATAACTTTGTTATTAAAAAAGTGTGGTGTATTAAAGAGGCCAATAGTTGAGTAACTACAGTGTGAGGGAAAATGTTCATCTTCATCTGCTTAACTGTATCTTAGCAAGTGACGAGTCTGATGCAGCTTCCTGATCTGTGAGATTTCACAGATTTCGATCAAGACGACCACAGTGTTGCATCATTCCTGAAACAGTTGACTCAAATGGAAGAACGTCTGCTCAAACATGGGCAGAGACTATAAAGGCCAAAGCATTGACTTACAATTCACTTAAATGGCGATCAGCGGGTTTGAGACACTTGCCACACTGAAGTGATGTTTACCCCTTTTAACAGATGAAGGTCATGGTTACTATGGCACCTCATGCCCTCTCCAGGAAGTGTGCAACATTTAACACATCCTGTGATGCGCCACAGACAGAATCATGAGGCTTTCTCCGAATCACTGTGCACTATCTAGATTACTTATTGTATGTGACAGTGACCAGACTCGAGCATCAAGGTACAAATAACCTCAGTGTTTGTTTGCAGCAACGGCTGTAAATCTGTTATTTCTAAAGGTCAGATGAAAGTTGATGGTGTAAAAGGTGATAAATGTCATTTTGATTCTTGGAATTACACTTTTAATGGTTATATCATTGTAGATATTCCCATGACAAGTAAAAAATACCATGCCCATATAAGCACCCAGTGATATTCAGGAACTGGTTTAAAATGTTGCTCCCTCTTAGTTTGAATAAGGAGCAGAAATTGGGTTTCTATCGATTTAAAACTGTTAATGTTCTGTCTGATGAAATCAAAGTGTAACTGGATCGTCACTCTGTTTTTCAGAACATTGATATCACCAACTTCAGCAGCAGCTGGAACGACGGCCTGGCCTTCTGTGCCGTGCTCCACACTTACCTGCCTGCACACATCCCCTACCAGGAGCTCACCAGCCAAGACAAGGCAAGTGGAGTTCAGAGGAAAAACACAAACTCTCATTATCAGCCCCTTTTATACCTAATGTGTGTTAAATCATTTCATTTCTTCTCTCTTCCCTTCCTCAGAGGAGAAATTTCTCCTTAGCTTTCCAGGCTGCAGAGAGTGTGGGCATCAAATGCACTTTGGTAAGTCCTTTGAAATAATTTATTTTGATTAATATAAGTAAACGTTAAAAACTGGATGAACTCTTCCCCTACTTCAAGGAAAGAATACTTTACCTTAATTGTACATAATGTATACTCTAAGGAATGTGCACACAAACATGTACGCAGATTATGTTGTCTTTTCTCTCCGCTTTTGGAAAGCAGCATGCTTGTGCTTGTCCCCTGGGTTTCTTGTCTTGATTTGAAGAATTATTATTTTATCCATTCTAATCTAATAGGCATTCGCCAGGTCACATTGTTAATAAATGTTATTCACTGTCTGACACACTCGATGATTAGCCTGACATGAACTACAGTAGGTTTTTGTGATTGATGTTTGTCAGCTGTTCTGCTTGGAGCCTCATAAACCTCATTGACCTGCTGCTGTGCCAGTCATTACGAACTGAAGCTGTGCAACCAAACATTGTACAAACCCCTCATAACTTTCAAAAAGTCATGATTTTGATGCCATCTGCTTTTGGTTTAGACAAATGTGTTATGTGTTTCATGTTAAATCTACATACATCTACCAGCCACATCTTGTGTTCTTCACTAGCAGCTGAAGTTAACTGAGTTATTATGGAGGTTGTTCAGAGTACACTCACCAAATGAATAGTCAGTGATCTTGTTAAGTAAAACAAATGGTGAAATTTTGTTGTTTTAATAGTTTGAGCTGTATTTTTTCGGCGCTGACAGAAGCCCCCAATTAGCTCCCAGTTGGCTGACATTAATCACTATCTTCCATCCTTGTGAGACACGATCAGTGAGTTTCAACGCAGAGTCAAAGACTCATCTGATTTCCAACCTGCTGGAAATCGAGCTGTTGACATCTCCAGCCGTCTTGGAGCCAGGCTCGATTAGTTCAGACAGAAAAGGGACTGTGTTGTCCACTGAACCATTTTACCTCCTCCACCTGGTTTGTCATTCTGAGAGGGAGAACAGGACTATCTTTCACACTCATCATCATGTCTTTCCTCGCCTGGGATTTCTCCTGGTGAGACCGAGTGTGTCATACAATATGAACTCATCACAACCGATCACACATCAGGAAGTCTCGAGTGTGAACTTCACAGTGATCTGCCGACTTTGAAGGCGTGCTTTGTTTTTTCATTGCAGGACATAAATGAGATGGTGCACACAGAGAGGCCGGACTGGCAGAGTGTCATGACTTATGTCACAGCCATCTACAAGTACTTTGAGACCTGACTTCACCGCCTCATCCACCCTCCTCCTGCAGTGCAGTCGGTGCCACGCCAGCCCTCCTGAGCTCTCAGCGACCTTTCAACACCACAATCAACTGTTATACCTCACCGAGCCCCTCCCCACACCACAGGGACACCCAGTCACGCTGCATGCCTCACCTCAGTATTTTACAACAATAAGGGCAGACCAGAACCTCACTGGAAGCAACAGCTACTCCATCCTTCCACTACAGCATAGGAGGCGCTTTGTGTAGCATTATGTTCCAAGGGCTCGTCTGTTTGTCTGCTGTTAGACTAGTACGTCATTAGAATGGACTGGAGTGACGACGTGGAGCCAAGTGTGACCTGACCAGCTTTCAAATCCTTTAGATGATCTTTGGCTTCAGTTCATATCTGAAGCAGCAGAATGGAGAGGAAGCCAAGAGTCTCAGTGCCTTCTACCTGGCTCTTCCGCTCAACTGCTCCGCCACTCTTAACCCATTTTCACGTCTGTCAAAGGGGGATTCCAGCAAATCTGACTTTAATTGTTCTCATTTGCAAGAGGAGATAATTTCATAAACAAAATCCTTTTGTTTGATTCAAAAAGTTAATAGTGTTGGAATTCCCCCCCCCCCCCCCCCAAAACCCTGTAAATTCCCTTTGAAACAGGTCGGACGGACGCAGCCTTTTTTGCACCAGACGTTACAGTGCGATGCAGATACCTGTCGTTCATTGGATAAAGTGCCTGTGTGGCTTTTGACGAGCTCTGTCCGTGAGCCAAACCTGCGCAGAGGCAGCGTGGAAGTGTCTTTTCACTACAGTCTGTGAAGCCAAACGCCAGAGGAGTTGTTGCCAAATATATTCCAGAGCCTTTCAATGGTCGATCTCTGGCTTTCTGGTCATCAGGACAGACCGACGCTGCATGCAGCTTCCCCATCTGATCATTGTGACTTTTTCAAGCACAGAAATATGCTACGTTGTACGACACTACTACACTTACGTTGATCAGCCATGACATCCTCTGATAACAGATTCATGAAGGTGGATTAATAGTCATATGATATGTGTGGAATTTTGAACGCTAATCTTACAACTTTATAATGTGAGTGTTTGCATTTTATAGGCCTGCATTTTGCCATCTTGCACTTAGACTTTCTTTAGGCACATACAGCATAATTTCATCATAACCAAAGGATGAGTGAGTAGACGATAGTTTTCTCTCATAAAGTGTGTTGTGGTTGACTAGATAAGTTCTGTTTAGATTAGACAGCCTTAAACCTTTATCAGCCTGAGGCATTAATTAAAGTAAATAGTCTCTTACCCTAGGGACTTAATGTGGGGAGAATGTGCTCCAGTTTGTTTGGAAACCAGCTGACAGATATTCAAGTGAAGGACACGTGTTCGTAGGTCAATGCAGCGTCTCATTACAGAAATAGTTCAGTTATTTGGGAAATACATATATTACCCTCCTTTCAGAGAGATGGATGAGAAGGTTGATGCACCTGTCATGCCTGTATCGTACATATGAAGCGAGAGCAGTCAGCTGGTTAGCTGAGCATGAAGACAGAATCAAGGCCCACTCATACATTCGTGTGAACCTCCAATCTGTGCGAGCGAGGAGGCGAATTAAACATTTGCTTCCTTTGTCAAAAAGCGCTGCGTGGCAATGTTTGGTGAACCTCTATGTGCGTTATTCACTTCACATTTGTGTATGTGCGTCCATACCCTGAGGGTGAATCAGCTAGCCTGGCTTGCACCCCAGGTGACAGAATCCACCTGCCAACACCTCAAACCTTCTCCGTGTAAAAAAGATAAGTTGTAGTTTCCCTGGTGGTTACATGCTCATTTTGGTTTGACTTTTATTTGTAGCTTTAAAGGTGCTGAAGGGCAGATTGTCACTTTTTGACAGCTGTTTCCACTCTTGACACTAAGCCCAGCAGCTGCCTGTACTTTCCTGTTTGACTAACAAGCATATCAATCTTCTCGTCTAACTCACGGCAAGAAGAATCTAAATTTATTTTGCACGTCAAGGATAAAACATGCACAAGTGATCGGAGAATCCATTGTGCCACTGTCTGACTGTGTGTTGATGCTGTGTTCGACAGGTAGTTTTGAAGTTCTTAGTGTGATTATCACTTCAGAGAAGCAGTGTAGCACAGTGTCGTTTCATTTGTCGAATTTCAGTCAGTTAACTGTGCCTCATACAAGCTGTATTTATTTGCATGGTTTCCAATCATTGATGTGAGGTCACTGCTTTATTTGTGTGTCTAAAGTGTATCTGAATTCATTAGAGCTGACAGTAAGTAGATGCTCCGAGATGAGCTTTTCTGTGTTCCACACTAAACGCTTGCCTTAACAGTTCAGTTGAATTCCTGTGAGTAACTGTGACGTTTCTGACCGCGGCCGTCTCCGCTCACCAGGCACGTGTGACAGTGACAGAGAGTTTTCTGAACCAAGATTCCTCTTGTTTGTTCCTCTCGAGAAACTAGTTGGGTTCAACACTTTAAAGTTGGTTAAACTTTTCACATGTGCCTGGTAAAGGTGACTACACACTCTTTCGATTCGGAGCAGATGGCAGTTTCCTGCTGGCAACAATAGCATCGTCAACAGAAACCACATTGTAGCCACAACACCACTGTGTGTACAGACGCATCAGCCATTCAGTGATTTCAAGTCAGCACACAAGCCTGCAGCAGTGACACTTTCATTTTAAGTTCAAGTGTGTGAGTGAGTTATTTAATGACATTTGAAAGCACTGGCTCTCTGTTGATGGGTTTTTGTGATGCCATGATGCGGAGGATTATCAGCCAGCTGTTTTATTGTGTTCTGCTCAATTCCACCACCGGGCCCCACGTGTTTTATCGCTCCCGACAGGAACATCTGAGAGCTCCAGAGAGATTGGATGCCTCTCTCCATCCTGGAAGCGGATTGTGTTTTGATCGCGCTTAAGTGATCCCGGGGACTTTTACGAGGTCCAGCGCGTGCTGATGTGGAGTAATTGATGAACATTGTGCCTCAGCCTGCTGAGGAGGGACCAGACGGCTGGCGAAGGCTTGGAGGCACATTCCACCTCCACACCAGCAGCCGTGAGGGAAGTGTTACATCGTCTGGGACCCGAGATGATGCCCTTAAAGTGTAAAGCTTTACCGAAGCAAATGTGAACATGTCTGTTATGAGTTTAATGGGTCCACTTCATTTACAGCTACATTTATGTTTACTTGAAAATGCTCTGAGAATTCCACTGAACCTGCTCTAGTTTCTTTTTGTTTCCATGTTGCCTTGTTTCTTTTTCCTCCCTTAAGAGCAAATCCTGATCACGCATCATGCAGTGCTCAAAAGTTCCCATGGCAAAGTTAAAGCTGAACGAATAAGTGTGCGTGTCTGTGTGAGTGTGCGTGTGTGTATAAAAGGGACTAAGCTACAGTATTAAGTGCACACTATGATGATAATCAGTTGTTTAATAAAAGGTCATCTGGTTTTATGTTGCTTAATTTTTTTGGGCAATAGTAATAAAAGGCCATATGAAACAACCAGGTTTGTGTGTGTGTGTGTCATTGTCTTAACGAATCAGTTTCAAGTTCACCTGGTTATATTTGTATTCCACTTATTGATAAATTATGAAAAGTGTGTTACATTTATACAATAATTAGTGAGTAGAGCTAATTTTATGAGCACTTTTTACAGACCGAGTCCAGTACAGTGCATAGAGAGACATATCTGGTACATCACCTAGCTGAATTTAAACTGGTATTTTTTAAACTGGTTTTTGAATGATTCCAAACAATAAGCAAACCTAAAGATATTGATCGTGCACCTTCACAACAAGTCTTTACATTGGTGCATGGGATAAGTACTATATATAATTCAGTAATATGTAATCATTGAAGACTTTCACAAGGCTAATAACTGGATAGATGGCCCCTGGTATAAGAAGAGGTCCAGATAAACGACTTGATGGAGTGGTCTCTTTAGCAGTGAGACATGAACAGACTCATCTGTGCACACAGCACGGCAGCTTTTAACGGGTCCCCCCTGGAGAGGAAACATCACAATCAGCCTGAATATGGTTTATGAGGAGGGAAGTGTGTGTGTGTATTCATGTTGTGGGGACCTTAATCTGTTTACACAGTCACATTATGAGGACATGTCTCCATTGTGGGGACAAAAAGCAAGTCCCCATTAAGTAATCAAGACATTTTAAGGTGAAGACGTAGATTTTCACACTAAAAGAAATCCCTTGTTATTTTTTAGGGTGGGGGTTAGGTTTAGGTCAGGTTAAGGCTTGGCTAGACAAGAAGTAGGTATGGTTCATTTTAGAGGAAGTCTCCAGGAAATCAATATATGTCAATGTAATGTCCTCTGAACAACATGTCACTGTGTGTGGGTGGGTGTGTGTGAGAGAGATAGAGAGAGAGTCAGAGAGAGAGAGAGAGAGAGAGAGAGAGAGAGAGAGAGAGAGAGAGAGGAGGAAAGGAACCAGTCAAGTGTGTGTGTGTGAGAGAGAGAGAGAGAGAGAGAGAGAGAGAGAGAGAGAGAGAGAGAGAGAGAGAGAGTGGGAGAGAACCAGTCTAATACATGTGTGAAGTGAATCAGCCGGTAATCGGTGTGGAACAGACACATCGATCAGATCTGATCTGATCATCGATCCGTGCTCCTCGTGTATTTATGATCCGGACTGAAGTGAAGTGTCCTGTGAACGGAGGCGGGTGGTTAATGTTGATCTGCGCTGATCCTCACACGTGTCGCTCAGCGGGAAGTGGAAACTCTTCTTTGCACTTTTCATCTTTCAGCTGGATCGTTTCTATCAGCTCTCTCTAAAGACTGACTTGTCCACACTGGGTCCGAACATCAAGACAAACCAGGTGAGTCATTTCAAGTTGGATTCTGCGTGAGATTCTGAGTGTGACGTTGGTTGTGACGTATTTATCATTTATTTATTCATTATGTCTCATCAGTTTGGTCAGTCGCTATGCATGAGCACATTATATAAAGATATTATATGTTAGATACACGTGTAGCAGAGCTGCATGTGAAGGAGAAGGTATAATATGGTACAGGCTGTCTCACTCTCACTGGTTCATTCACCTGCTGGAACAAAACCAGTATTTGACCACACACCATCATTCCAGTAATGAGTCCGTAAAGTCTCTGTCACTAATCTATCTGTTAGTCGGTTACCTGTACACCTTCACCATCCTCTGCCTGCTGCTCTGTGTTCTTACAGACTCACTGTCCAGCTACTATATGTTCACCGAAAAAGTTTACCATCATAAACCATGTGTGTCCCCTGACCAGCATCTGATCACATGACATGATCAAGCTTTAGATGATGCTGCTGTTTCAAAGTCAACTTTATTGACAATATCTGCCATATGTACAGGACATGGGCCGGATCGAAATGTTGATTGTCTCTGATCCCAGGTATAGAGTTGATATATAAGTACTTAACATATAAGTACTTAAGCAGCATAAGAGCATAACATATAAGTAAACAAAGTATAACTACTCAAGCTCCTGCAGCAACGATGCTTAAAATTATTGTAAGCAGGTTATTTTGTACACTTTCTTTAAAGGACCAGTGTGCAGGATATAGAGAAATCTTGGCAGAAATTTTGTATAATAAGCATAATTGTCTTGTCATTAGTTTGTAATCGTCCGACACCGAGAATCATTGTGTGTTCTCGTTACCTTATAATAACCTGTATATATCTTTGTTTGGAGTGGGTCCTCCCATTAGACCTCCATGTTTTTACAGTGGCCCTGAGCAGACAAACCAAGCACTGGCTTTAAAGATGGCTTTTCTATCCTTATCTTTACCAAAGGCCACTAATGTTTCTTCAACATGATTGAAAACAGCGGGTATGGCGAGGTGTATTCATCTGGTTCCAATATCCAGCTTTACCAGTAGATGCTACACACTGTACCTTTAACATTGTGAGATTGTTTAAGGGCACTGTTGCGCCTGGGCGGAGGATTGTCACTCTTATGCAAGTTTCTCTCAGAAAAAAAGTGTGGTCCCCCTCAGAGTGTGGGGCAAGTTGGTGTTAAAGCTCCGTTCATAATCAACCGAATCTTTAAGTTGAAGCTTATACATAAGTTTAAACTTGGTTATGGTGGAGTCAAATCCTAAATCAGCCTCCAGCATGTTGGAGTCAACCAGGACTAAAGTTGGTCCAGACCAAATCCAGACTGATGAGCCCAGAACAAAACAAGTCTCACTTTAGGTCTGCAGGAGATCAGGAGGGCAGAGTCGAACACCATCTCACATCTTAACATTGAAAAATGTATTTTATAAAGTCCCATATCATTGGAAAACAATGCTTGTGTACTGAGAAAAATAGAGAGAGACAGAGAGAGAGAGAGAGAGAGAGAAAGAGAGATGCAGGGGACAGAATGTGGATTCATGATGAAAGAGTCAACTATACAGTAATAGGACAATAACACAAACATTTAATATAGGAAGGTTGGCTCTTCAACTCGAAGGTATAACATGGTACTAAATGGTCAGAGCGTGATCACGGGTATTGTTGTCTGTGTGTCAGTGTTTGGTTTGGGGACAGAGTCTTGTTGCCAGTTCTGGTTGACACACAGTGTGGTCGCTCTGCCAGCAGCCATGTTGTCAATATGAGCGAACATCAGCCGTGTGCACTCACACTGTTAACTGTCTGTTATCAGGAAGCTGTAGGTTGGACGTGTGCTCCTACAGTGCCGTCTCTGTGACGCAGCAAGAGAACTATGAGGTGACCGGATTTCTTGGTGTGCTATCCAAGGGTTTTGGGCAAATCCACTCAAACATTAATACACTTGTCACTGTACTTTAATCCTTAATTTTATTTCATAATTTAAAAGAAACATCTTGCTCATTTGTCATAACATAAATGTATTTCTGGATTTTAGTTTGTCAGCAAAGCTCATGCCATAAATTGTCTAATGTGAACCAGAGTCTGTCTTTAAGAAAGCCCTGACGTCCCTTTGTTTCACTATTTCACTAATCCCTGGAGTTTCTCTGTTCATCATTCCATCTCAGGATAGTTTGTTATTTCATGGTGCATTGCTGGCGTACTATTCAAATTGATTATTTCCACTACTCTTCCCAGGGGATCTTCATTTTTTCTTCATCTCTGCTGCATCAAACATCATTATTCCACTGCAACATAACGCTGAACTCCATAACATCAAGACAAAAGAACACTGCTGCTCTGAGGATAGAAACCACCCAAATTTTATTGGTGAGTCAAATAGAATGAAAGGAACATTGCGGTATCTAACATCCTTGAAATAACAAGACTTTAGTATCGGTTTGATCCAGCCCGAAGGGAAAAGCCTGACTGGGAAAGCAAAGACCTCTGTGTTCCAGTACAGCTGTTATCTCCTAAAACTCTGCCTAACCCCAAGAAACATTCCCTCTGAGGGAATCAGGCACTGCAAAAACAGCCGATTTCTGTTTGGGCCGCCTTTTATGGCAGACGGCCTGTGGGTATCACGGAATCTAACTTCAATGTCACGCACTAATTGAGAAGACTAGTGCATGACGGAGGCATGGGAGGAAAAAGGTCTGCACCACGACTGAAGAAAAGATGCAGTCATCCAGTGACATTTACACATTATAAAACAAGCAGCGGCTGCAAAACCACAGTTTGGTTAAATATTATCCTCCAGATGAAATGTTGTTCATCTAGGATTTGTCCATCCATCCATCATCCGTTCAGCCGCCCATTCCTCCATCCATCCTTCTATCCATCCATCCATATGTCTGTCCATCCATCTAGCCATCCATCCATTTGTCCTTCATCCTTCTTTTCATCTGTTCATCCATCCATCCATTCATTCATCCTTCCATCCATCCATCTGTCCGTCTGTCCTTCTGTCCGTCCATCCATTCACACAACCATTTATCAACAAAACAGTCAAGTTTAAGGACACAATAACGTATCTCATTCAATTTTAGGTGAAGACATGTTTTAAGGTTTAGGTTAGGGCGAAGGCAAGAATGGTTCAGGTTAGAGTAAGTCTCCAGGAAATAGATATAAGACAATGTAATGTCCTCTAAAGTCATGGGAGCACAACTGTGTGTGTGTGTGTGTGTGTGTGTGTGTGTGTGTGTGTGTGTGTGTGTGTGTGTGTGTGTGTGTGTGTGTGTGTAATATGTTTAGGTGTTTTCTGTTGCGACTCTGTTTTCATTGTGACCTACCAAGGGACTGCAGCTCTGGTACGACACATCAACTGGTAACTATGGTAAATGTCTGATGTGCGCGTCAGTTGAAATTCACTTCCTTGATTATAAAGGCGTTTCCTCTTTTTCACTTCTGCACCTACCTCTCTATCTGGCGAGACACATGGTTCCAGTTGAGTTACTGGCATCATCTCAGAGAGGTTCGTTGGAAACCACAGTGAGAGGACGCACCTGAGGAGAGAGGACAGCAGAGCAGCTTTTTAAAATGTTGCTTTCTTTGTTACCAGGAGAGAATGGAGGCGACTGTGTCCCATGTCTGGACTGAGAAGGAATGATCGATAATTCTACAGCAGCAATGGTCGTTGAGGCGAGGTTTCCTCCCTCCTCATCAGTGACCTCGCCATTTGTCTCACCATGCCGTACGACCCTGTCGCCTCCGTCTTTTACATCATCCTGGAAGTGCTGATCGCCGGGTTCTCCGTGCTGGGCAATGTGCTGGTCTGCTGGGCCGTGTGCCTCAACAGCAACCTGCAGACCATCACCAACTTCTTCGTGGTGTCGCTTGCGGTGGCTGACATCGCAGTGGGCGTCCTGGCCATCCCTTTCTCCATCGTCATCAGCATCGGGTTCTGCTCCAACTTCTACGGCTGCCTCTTCATCGCCTGCTTCGTGCTGGTTCTCACTCAGAGCTCCATCTTCAGCCTGCTGGCCATCGCTGTGGACCGCTACATTGCAATCAAGATGCCGCTCAGGTCAGTGACCCAGAGGACACCCCCCTGAGGACTTACTGAATTAGTCAGATATCAGTCGGAGAAAAACAGAGAAAGGTTCGGTATCAATAGGCATAAGCGATATTGGCCAAAAATTATATCAAGATAAAAATGTTCATATCAGTTTATATGGATAATTATCATGATACATTTCATATTATTAATTGTGTTTTATATGAAGACTGATATCAGCTCCTGAGAGAAGGTTGTGGTTTTAAACCCTTCTCTGACAAACACTTGATTAACAGCAAAACATTTAACAAATCTGAGGTTGATCAATTATGTGTTCATAAGTTTGTTGTATTACAGTTGATGACATTGTATTGCCATAATCATTATATTGTTTTATCTCACAAGCCTAAATAACTAATTCCGATCAACTCCATTTATAAATCTTATTAGCAATTTAATAAATCATTAATTAATGCTTTACAGTAATAAATACAATGTCAGGCAGCAGATTGTGAAAACCCCTGGATTTAATTGAACTGATATCTATTTACTGTCAACGTGTTCTGGGCAGACTTGATAGAATAATGATTTACTAATATAGATACCCACAGACGAGACCTGGGCTGGCTATAAACACTTATAAGAGCATTTTATTAACAATGACAGAAGTTAACAACCACCAAAGAAAAGCTAAAACAAGCCAACTCAAAAGTTGTACTAAATATTTTAATTAATAACTGATATATAAAGTATTACCACATTACACATTAGCTATAACTACAGTCAGACCTCGAGTTCAAACTATGTAAAAAGGTTGCTGTAAAAGTTCCTTATTGTGGAAGAAAAAATTTGTATTGCTCCCAGGCAGCCAGGGTCTCTCAGTAAAGCTTCATATTTCATCTCAGGCCATCAGCAAAGACGTATCATCTGAAGTGTGTCCAGAAATGGCGTCTCCCACGAGACCACGTCCCCAAAGAGCAATCCAAATGGATATTGCTCTAATTGCTTATACAGACTGTGTGACCCTCTTGTAAGCCCCTGTGTAATCTGACTTAATGATTTAACTGTAAAAACACATTGGCTCATCTGGCTGTTTATGCTGAAGGACAGCTTGGAACTCATTCCCTTCGGGTGGTCTCCAACCATTAAACCTGTTGTGTGATGACATGCTGACCGCCAGTGATGCTGTTGCTCAACCTCAGAGCTGTATGGAGAACATCTTCCTGTTTTTCACTCTTCCTCTGCTGAAGATCCATGAGGATTTGTGCGTTTATTTTCTGCGTCCCTGATGTAGGCGGTTGTTTTTGCAGCATTAACCTTTGCACTTTAACATCTTAAGAATGTAATAGAAACAAGCCAAAGATCTCAGCTGCTCTCCCACACTGTGCTAAGGCCGCACTCAAAATAGACTCTTCCTTTGAGGAGTCCTGAAAGGATTTGTTTGTTTATTTACTTCTCTTTTAGTTCCGTTACGAGAAGTGATTCCACGGAGCAAATCAGAGGAGCTAAGTGAGGGCGAAATTAAAATGCTTAGGACAAAAATTCGTATTCATTCCAGGCATCTTATTGTTGGAAGCTTATTTGATTCCATTTCAGTAATCTTTGTATCGTGCCAAATCAAAACGTACATTATGTTAAGTAAATAGCAAATGGTTCATTTTTTTCTATTCTTGATAAAAACTAAATGCGCTTGACAGTACACACTGCCGGCACAGCTGTCAGGGGCAATTTGGGACACTTCGACAAACGGAATGAGGGGAAACGGGGATCAAACCTGTGACCTTCTGGTTAGAAGACGATCAGGAAATGGGGAGAGACCAGTAACGGTTGTTTAACTGTCATATTAAAGCTCTGTCAGACTGGTTGGTGTAATGGAAATAAAAATATAAGTAATACTTAACTGACAGCCTGCGGCCAATACTTTCATAGAATCACTTCTTCTTTAGCAATTAGTCTCCAAAGTAAGAGCACAACATTGCAGTGCTTTATATCGTGCTGAATGAAAGAGCTTTTATTTTGAAAAGTTGTGAACCTGGGTCGGTTGCTTAACCTCTGAACATGTAATGTATGAAAAAATAACAGCAGTTAAGTAAATCATTCAAACGTAGACGGTATATCAACCACACACGTTACCAGTAATAAAGATGACTATAAAATCTCCAATGCAGATAAACCAGGTAGGATGAACACAGAGTTTTCTAACTACACTCTGCACAATAGACTGTTTATAAAAAAAGCTCTTCACACAACATCCAGCACAGAAACAATAAAAGTGAGGAGGACTCACCAATGACAAAGTATAAATCTGAAGTAGCTCCGGAAAATTAACACACGACAAGAGAACAATCGATTCCATATAGACTAAACAGGTTTAGACATGTCATTGCAATAGTATTATAAATTCAGATTTACTAAATTTAAAAGACCCATCACGCTGTCAGTTTCGAGCTCACAGACACAGCGGATGCTTGACGGCTGTGTCATCTCCCTCCCCAGGTACAACAGTTTGGTGACAGGCCGGCGGGCTCGAGGCATCATCGCCATCTGCTGGGTTTTCTCCATCATCATCGGTCTGACCCCAATGATGGGCTGGCACAAGCCGGCTGGGGGGGGCAACAGCACCAACGCCAGCGCGTCCGGCCTGATGAAGTGCCTGTTCGAGGAGGTGGTGGACATGGAGTACATGGTCTACTTCAACTTCTTTGCCTGCGTTCAGATTCCTCTGTTTCTGATGTTGGCCATCTACCTGCGCATCTTCATGGCCGCTCGTCACCAGCTCAAGCTGATCGAGGTGAAGGCCGCTCACGGGTCGCGCTCTACACTGCAGAAAGAGGTGCAGGCCGCCAAGTCTCTGGCGATCATTGTAGGGCTGTTTGCTGTCTGCTGGCTGCCTTTACACATCATCAACTGCTTCACCCTTTTCTGTCCCGAATGTGAACGTCCACCGGCCTTGATCATGTATGTGGCCATTATCCTCTCTCACGCCAACTCCGTGGTCAACCCCTTCATTTACGCCTACAGAATCCGGGAGTTCCGGCAGACCTTCCGTCGGATTATCCGGCGCCACATCCTGGGCCGGCAGGAGATGTTGGACAGTGTCAGGAGTAAACACAACTCCACTCACAACAGCATCACAGACTCCATCAGACTCAAGGCGAATCAATTTTTCACTGAGTACAGCAGCGGTGGCAACTGGGAAAGCTCCTACAGCTGCCCTGCTCACACCTCTCCTGTATGGGGAGGACTCTTGGCGGTCTCTAACCCCTCTCTGTCAGTCATCATCTCCCACTGCCCTAAGACGGAGCTGTGTCCACTGCAGACCCTCGGACAAACTCAGATCCCAGTGGGTCAACACCTACAGTATGGGGAGCAGCATTGTGACTGCAGCAGACCTGAAGTCAGGGAGGATAAAGACCAGGTTGCATCACTGATCAATAAACAGGACAGGAAGAGCTACTGTGGTGAGGTGGCAAAGGTTTCCTGATGCAGTGGAGGGGGGTTAACTGACGCTGCTTTCAGACATGCACTGGATTTGATCCTGTATGTAAAAATGCCAATGCCCAAGTGAGAGGCTCCGGACTTTCTGGAGTTTCTCCGGACAGCCGCATAGTAAAAACTCTGGATAACGTCCTAATGAGCAGATGTGAGAAAAGAGCAGGAGAACCTCCAGAGGATTCACCGCGATCAAGTGAGCATGTTGGTGACGTTTCTAGCAACTGACGGATGCAAAAAATTTACACAACAGATTATGTACAACATCAGTGAGATGACTTCATCTCTCTCTCTCTCTCTCTCTCTCTCTCTCTCTCTCTCTCTCTAATTTAATCCTAAACAAGAGTCTATGAGCACTGCTAGTTTCCCAAAGAGTATGTGTTGCTTCACAGAAGTGGTTTAAACCCACTGAGCCACTTCTAACTTTCGGGTGTAGAAACTTCACGCTTCTAATTTCAGCAGAGGAGAAAACACTGAACACTTTCTCTTCCTCTTTGCAAATGGGTGTTTTTTAATGTCTAATGAAAATGCAAAACCCACCACAGCTCAGCCAAATATGGACAGAGAGACAATAGTCACTGATTGTAGATGTGAAAGGGCCTCGTGCTGCAGATAAACTTATCTGATACAAAAATATTTCAAATTTTCAGGGATGGGGATATAAAGTCTCTGTCTGATGGATTTTATCTTGTGCCACCACCATGGAATACGAGCAGAGGATTGTTTCTTCAGCTGTAATGCATCATCCCTGACAACATTTATAGCCTCACCCCATCCTGAGGCCCTGCACGGTGCACAGACAGCGACTTACGTGCACTCCCAATCTCTGTGGAGTAAAAATAATTAAGGACTGTACATGTGTTAATATTTAAAATTTCACATTTTTTAAACCTCAAAGATGATGATGTGAGGCTGATTTGTAACCTTGTGTTTGCTCAGTGTGACCATGTGACTTGATTGTGTGCTTATTTAAGTTAAACTCTGACATAGTTTGAGGAGTGATGGGGGGATGGTTTGATATGGATTGTAAATGATGAGAGACTTTAAATCAAACTGATGAAAGATTTGTTTCTCTACTCAGTCCAGTGCAGCTATCAACTTCTGTGAGGAGGTGTGCACAAAGTTCTGTCTTTAAATAAATGGTTATGTTTTAAATGTGTACTTCCTGTATTTACATGCAGCCATAAAACGTTACATTATTCAGTAGATCTACGAACTACTCAACATGAACTAAGACTCATGTTTCATATAAGATCTGATAATTCACAGTATTTAGTCACAGTTCTGGTTTGCTCATTCTGGGAAATGCTTCATTAAGTCGAACTATCTTTGGAGGTCTTTATTTTCCCAGCTTCCACTGGAGTTTCCCTTGTGAGTTCAGGTTACAGGGCCCAGAGTTGTCTTTTTGAAAGCTTCCCCTGGGGTCTTTAATGCTTTTAGAAAGATTCGCCACAGAGACCTCCGGAGTTACACGAGTGTGGCATTATCTTGTCCCCCTCAGCGGCATCCATGCAAAATTGTCATTCAGAATTCCATGCTGTTTCACTTCTATCCAGTGAGGAAACTCAACTGCATAAAAAAAAGCATAAAATTGTTGCAGCTCTAGTAATGTTTTTTTTATTGAGAATATTCGAAAATTTGGGGAAAAACACTCAAAGCTCGATAACATAGTTGAGTCTGTCGTAAATATGCAGCATTTTAACATAAAGACTGGAAAATAGAGGGAAATCAGAAAGTGTTTTTGAATAGTAATGTTCGGCTGCCTCCTGAATCAAGATTAAAACTGGATTCATAATCAGTAGAACAGTGTTGGGCTGGGCTGTAAAACGCATTAGTTCCAATCTGTGACGGGAAACAATAAAAGCTCTTTTTTTCACTCAGTCTTGACATCACTGTCTAAAAAGAGGCTGTAAAGTCCAGTGTTGGTCTCCATGGATACAAGCAACAGGAGTCCCTTGTCCTCCTTTTTTTTTTTGAAAAGGAGAAGAAGAAGAGGAGGATGCAACGTGTGTGTTTGTGTGTGTGGTCCATTGTGTACGTGTGTGTACATTATCCAGGCCACTTCTTAGAGCCTCTCCCTCAAAGCCGAGTCTTGGGTCTGTGAGTCCAGTCTGAGGTCGATCCTCTCTGGACTCTTTGGAATGAACAGCTGCATCAGAGGAGTTCAACTACAGCAGCAGAACATGTTTGTCACTATTCTGTTTGGAGGTTAGTAAAGTTAGATGCATCCATTCGGTCTGGTTTGAAAACATTTTAATCAGTGTTTCTGTCCGTGTCAATAAAAAAGTAAGATTAGACCTGGTGTTTGATGTATGATTATTCTATTTGAATGTGCTTGAACACGTCTGAACTACAGTAAATGTGGCAGTTAGTGGTTGCTTGGATTTAGCACTCAGTATTTATTGTGAACTGGTTTGTTTTGTGAGAGCCCAGAGAGAGCAAACGTGTGTGTTATGAAATAATCAAAGTTCAGATCTGAATGTTAAGTGTGTGTGTCTGTAATGTGTGAAATGTCTTGACAGACAGCAGGATGGAAATTTTCAATCTGAACTGTAAGCTGATACACTTCATACGCCATGTAAAGGAGAGGTGTGGTCTGGACTTTAAAGGTGAATGTTTTAGTGGACTGCAGTCTTGTTTATTTCCACTGGGGACAGGGGGATGGATGGATGGGTGGATGGATTGATGGATGGATGGATGGATGGCCATCATGTTGAGTCACCCTTTGATGTAGGCAGAAATTAATTCCAAGATGGTGTTTGTGTAGAGTGTGTGGACCTGATGGACAGCAGTGGTTCACTGATGAACTTAGAGGACAAGCAGCACAGTGTGGCTCGGGCCAGCAGCATGTTGGTCCAGAGACAATACTACGTCCTCCTACACGTCTGCCGTAAGTCTGATGTCTGTCCATCTGTCCGTCCATCCATCTCTACAACCATCGGTACGTCCATCTGTCCATCCATCCGTCAATCCATCCATTCACCGATCCATCCATCAATCCATCCATTCACCGATCCATCCACCAGCAAAAATTGAAATGCACAAATAACCAGATTAATTACATTTCATCATTATTATACAGATTTTTATTAAATAAAATGTATCTAATATACTATGAACATAATATAATATATTTATAACATCATTGGCCTGAAAAGTTTAAATGCAAGATTAGATATTTCAGCTTTTGAAAAGGACAAGTATGCTGAGTTGTACCAATAATGTTTGACAAGTAATTATAATGTTCCTGTCCAACCCTAAATGGAGCGTTGCAAAGAAACTTTAAATGAATGGTTCTTCATGATTTGCTCATGACAGTATTGTACAGTATGAAAAAGTATATTTCAGAGTCAACTTAATTACATATTAGAATTCATGACTTCACTTTCCTCCAGGAGATGAAGATACTGGTGGTCGGAAATATGTGTCTCTTTTGAACAACCACAGCCAGAGTCATCCTGAGTTAACAGGTGAATCGCTCACATCACAGCAGAGGAACTGCACTGACTGACCAGTAGACCAGTAGTAGTGAAGTGGCTCTCTGAGGCCTCCTGGTGGTTGAAATGTAACTCAGTTTATGTTTGTCATCTCTTCTGATGTAGAGTTGTTGAGGAAACTAACAAACCCCAACACGGAGCGCGACAGACAGATCAGAGGACGGACACAGAGGAGATTTCCTGTCAATCAAACCAGGAGCAAGAACATCTCTGCAAATAACAAGAGCCACAGAGTGAAATAGTCTCTACACACTTTTCTTACTGCTTCCTGTCTGACACTTTTCTATCGAGGACCTGACAGAAAACCTGACTCATCATGCATCCACTGAATGACTCATCAGAAATAGAAATTTGGCAGAGAGGCCTATGTTCCCTTGCTACTAACTGACTGAGTAGTTCTGTGTTAAAATATAAGTTGAAAGTGTCTTTAACAGTATTAAAGTAATAATTCTTAGAAAAAATATCGAGCCAAGTTTATTATTGCTTATTTGTGTTTATCCCGAAACCTCTGAGCAACCTGATGGTGGATGTTGTGAGGAAAGCCCTGCATAAATAAATAGATATGTGACTTTCAACTCATTAGCAGCAGCATCTGTATCCAGATATAGATCAGGTAGAAGAACAACAGGGTGAACATTACATATTGTTATATTAAACAGTAGCAGGAAGAATATTCAAAAAATTTCAGCAGAATGTGACAATATAACCATAGAAAATAATAATAAAATCAAAGTAAATCCAAATGAATTGTTCTCAGAATGAAAAATACCATGACATCATAGATTTACTGGCAGAATGCCTTTGGCTTGTTAGCGTTGTTATCGACGGACCACTGATGCTACATTGGCTGTGTGTCTGTTTGCCTGTGCACCTGAAGTGTCATGTTTGTATGGAGTCAGCATGTGTTTGTGATTTCCTCACCAGACATTTAACTATGAATCAAAATCAGAACTGTCAGTGGTCCCAAAAAAACTGTGGTGTAGTTTTTCACTCTGAGCCGTGACCAGGATCAGTGGTATTCACTCTTTGGACATAGTGAGTGTAGTTAATGCAAAACTGTTGCAATAACAAAAATATGAAATGAATAGAAGGATTTCATAACTGCAACAACTCATATCACACTGTGAAAATATGTTTAATGTTAGAAAGAATAGAATAAGGACTTAAAAAGTAGACAAATTATGAAAAAGAAAAAAGGACTGAGAAATGACCTAAGGATCCACTGACACATGGTGAAACACTGTGATATGAGGATTTGTAAACACAAGGAGCCAGAGATGTAGCACAGTTTAGTGAAAACCTTCTTGTGTTTTGGTTAAAGCAGCTTCTGTTGTTATGATATGTTGTATTAATTATGTCGTATTAAAGTTCAGTTTTGTTTGAAAACATGCTGTGTGAGTATTTTACATATATTTATATAGTGCACATATATTGTAATAAGTGTAAGTATGTAAGTGTTATAAACTATATATATATATATAATTTGATAAATTGTATTAACTATGTTGTATTAAAGTGATTATTTTCAGTCTGAGAATTACTACCAAGTGTAGTAATTGAGTGTGATTAGTTAGTTAAAAAGTCACTGAGAGTCATCTGGGGTTCAGCTGATTAATTATGAACGGAGTTGTGTATTTACTGATGTAAACATGTGTTTGTACTTTGAACTTTGTACCAACCAACACCTCATGCTCCTGCCTCAGGCGGTGGGCGCCTCCTAGCGGCAGCGACAGTTTGGACAGTCCGCGGCGCACTCTTCATTTCCAAACAAACTCTGTCAGTCTCTCTGACGACACGTCCAGGTTATATAACGAGTGAGACAGTTAACCAACAGACAGCACTGACACAGAGGACCGTGCAGCCGCAACCGTGAAGCAGAGAATCTGAACAAAGCGCAACTATGTCGGCGTGTGAGTTCGAGTCCCTGGAGGAGTGTCTGCGGAGCCACCTGCCCGCAGCGGAGCTGTCTGAGGTCTCCAGGATCCTGTACGGGAGGGAAACTACGTGAGGATCCGTTTCTTTAAATGTCACATTAATATATTATTAAAGTGCTCTGTTTGTACCGGGCGGTCAGTTGGTATTAACTTGAATGGACTTTGGTCTGTGTGCTCAGAGCTGCAGTAACACACACAAACACTACAGAATTTCTAACTTTACACAAATAGGCCTCACAACTTTATATCTGCCTGTCACTCAGTAATATTGTGTTGAGAACACGCAGACTGAACCTGTGGAGCTGCACCAGTCCACATATGGGTCACATTAATCCACAGGGGAGGACATGCATTGAAGAAGAGGGGACACACAGACTAGGTTTGCGACTGCAGATTATTTCAATGGTTTGTGTTGGTGTCAATCTATTGTCAAATCAGAAAGACTGCGGGAATGTGGCACAACAGTCTCATGTTCTGATCATTTTGTAATGTTTGTGGTTAAAGAAGTAAAGCCTTTAAAATATTTGATTTTAGATTTTTTTTTCTCTTATCTATTTTTACACTAGTTAACAACGCCTTATTTTGAAGATGGGTATTTCTTAGCGTTACTTAACTTGGCAGGATAGAGGTGAGCAGGTTCCCAGAGCCACTGAATCATTAACAGCTTATACTGCATGTCTATCGATTTTCTAACCCAGTTTTGGAAGAAAAGTGGCAAACTCCTAAAGGAGAGACATTAAGTGCATTTTAGACCAATTTCTTTGCAACCATACATAATCAGTGTTTATTTTCCAAATAATGACATCATGTCGAAGCGGACATAAGGGTTCAAGGTGACTCATATATCACTCTTGTATAGTTGTTTTAGACCTTTTCACCAAAGTTAGGGCCTTATAGAGATAAGATTGTGTGCTGTACAGGTTCGTCCCTCTCTCCTACAAAGATTGATGAGGATGGTAACAATTCTTCCGGTATCTATACCAAGATACCCTAGATACAGAGTTTTAGAAGTTTTTGAACTTCTATAGGCAACATATTCAAATTACTTATGTCCAACTACTGTCCAAAACTACATTTACTGACTAATATGATGTATAGTAGCTGATGTCCGTGGAGCTACAACCTGTTAGTGTTTGTCATTTTCTTCTTGATGTCTGAACTGACAGATGATCAGAATATAGACTCAAAGCCACGGCCTGAAAAACACTGATGAAAGACTTGTAAGACTTTCTGTGTTTTGTTGTGTTGGTGGGAATTGACATTAAGTCTTCTGCCCGTCACAGGAAGCTGGAGCTCCCGGCCTGTGCTGTGGACGCCGCCTCTGAACGTGACTTTGAGCTGAAGGGTTACGGGTTTGAAGCTGCTCTGGAACAGCTGAGGCCGGCGAGGAGGATCCGGGTGGGACTCATACAGCACCGCATTGTTCTGCCCACTGACGCACCCATCCTGGACCAGGTCAGGACTCATGTTACTGATAAAAAACCACACGTGTTCCGAGAGACGTGTTTGTGTTGTGAGATGTTTGATAGAATGGATTTCTTCTTAACCCAGTTGATGTGACCAGTGTGATACTGTGGAATGTCCCTCCACAGATCAATGCCATGCACAGCCGGGTCGGTGAAATGGTCGAGGTGGCGGCCATGTGTGGTGTGAACATCATCTGCTTTCAGGAGACCTGGAGTGTGTACTTCCATCAGTCGCAATAACAGCTGTAAAATGAAATGTTCATTCATATAGCCAATCAGATGATCCATATGTAACAAACGGGCATGTTTCTGTTGACAGCCATGCCCTTTGCTTTCTGCACCCGTGAAAAAGAACCTTGGACGGAGTTTGCGGAGTCAGCAGAAGAGGGAAACACCACGCGCTTCTGCCAGGAGGTAACAGGTTTGCTACAGGGTCACAGATATGATCCACTGCAGGGGCTAGTCTAAACACTGTTATTCTGTTATTAGCTGGCCAAAAAATACAACATGGTGGTTATTTCCCCAATCCTGGAGCGGGAGGAGTTGCACAACACTATTTGGAACACAGCAGTGGTGATCTCCAACTCCGGAACTGTACTGGGAAAGAGCAGGAAGCATCATATTCCCAGGATTGGAGACTTTAATGAGGTGGGTGGATGTTCTCCTCCTAACTGTTGGATCCACAGTCAAACTGCAGTGTTCACTGTTTTTGTTGCAGTCTACATATTACATGGAGGGCGACACCGGCCACACAGTGTTCCAGACACAGTTCGGTAAGATAGCTGTGAACATCTGCTACGGGCGCCATCACCCTCTGAACTGGTTCATGTACAGTATGAATGGAGCTGAGATCATCTTCAACCCCTCAGCTACTGTTGGAGCCCTCAGGTAAAACACTGAATAGAGAAAGGTCCCGTTCAGACCTGATATTTATATCTGTCCTGAGAGATCTGACCTGGTCAGGATTAAGTTTGTCTGTTGATAGATGTGTCTGTTGTCGATGTTAGTGTCTGTGTCTGTGTGTCGGCATGAGCAAGACAGAGAGAGAGAGAGAGAGAGAGAGAGAGAGAGAGAGAGAGAGAGAGAGAGAGAGAGAGAGAGAGAGAGAGAGAGAGAGAGAGAGAGCAAGCGGTGTCAGCAGGGACTGAGTGAATGAACGCTCATATATTGATCATTATGTGGAGATCAGGGCTAATTCTGTGGTCACAAACAAATCAACATGTAGACACTGAGGCGAGTCATAATATGTGTGATTCTTTGTGAAGCTGTATTAGGTCAGAGTGGTCAGCTGAGTAGGGGGCCAGGCCACCTCGGGATATGATCTGACTGATCGGATCTCTGGACACATTCAGGAAGCATTTGGAGGTTTTGAGACATGAGCGTAGTGCTGACCACTAAAGATCACTCAGGATCAATGTTTACCAGGTCTGAACAGGGTCAAAGTATCATTAACATGCTGCAGGTTAATACAACCAGACTCCTGTCTGTGCACTGTCTGGGTCCCTAAACCCCTGGGTGTAAAGGTTATTATAACCTGTGGCAAATTTTGTATACATTTGTTGATATATATTAATATGTTATATGTATAATATTAGTTGTTTATTTTTAACAGTGAGCCCATGTGGCCTATAGAGGCCAGGAATGCAGCAATAGCCAACCACAGTTTTACTTGTGCAATCAACCGTGTGGGGACGGTAGGTTCACTCTCATCTGTTTGTTATAATACACATATTGTTCATGATTCATGCACAGCATTTATAATAATGTAAAAAACGGGATGTTTGCATTTTTGTGTTTTCTCCAGGAATCTTTCAAAAGTGAATTCACATCTGGTGATGGAAAAAAAGGTGCAAGATTTATTTCCTTCAATTCAGAATTCTTTTTTTTTAATTTAAATTGTGATTATGGGTTAATAGATAACCTCAATGTTATTAAACATAAGTCTTTAACCATGTAGCTAAGCTACCTGGTCCTTTAAATGGATCTACAGGGCAAGTGAATAGAATAAACTAGAAATAAGACTGATAAGTCTGAAATAATCAATAAATGGGCAATGTTGTAATGTTTCAAGTTTATTTTGACATCTGCTGTTATATAATTCTCTATTTAATATGACCAGGAATCATTTTGTCATTGATAGATTACATTTTCATTTTTTATTAGATTTGATCTTAAAATATAGATTATAATGTTTTTACAACTGTTTTGTCAGTTTAATATCCTAACGATGTATGATTTCAGGTCAGCTGTTGTATACTTTTTTCATTTACTGATGGTTTATTTAATACTTCCGTGGTCACAGAGTTGTGGTTTCACCTGCATTGAGCAGCTGTGTGCATTAATACCAGTACCAGTGAAAAGACGTGTCTCCTGACTTCCTGCAGCTCACCATGACTTCGGACACTTCTATGGATCCAGCTACGTGGCTGCTCCCGACGGCAGCCGCTGCCCGGGCCTCTCTCGGACCCGTGACGGGCTGCTAGTGGTGGAGATGGATCTCAACCTGAACAGACAAATCAGCGATAAATGGAGTTTTAAGGTTAAGTCGGCTAATCCTTGCACTTTCAAAAGCTGCGGTCATAAAAATGAATGGAATTAATTGAGCTCATTCATCTCAGCTGGTATTGTAAGTGTTGTTGGGAGGTTTTTTGGGAGGAACTAACATGTACTCTCACTGTATGTTTCCTCTGCAGATGACTGGGAGGTACGCTGAATACGCAGAGGAACTCACCAAGGCTGTCAGACATGATTTTAAACCCAACATAGTGAAGGAGTAGAGGACCTTACACACGTTTGCTGTTGGCCATATCAGTATGAAACACACCAAGTTACATTTTGTGTTCGTCATAATAAAGTGTGTCAGACTGATTCACAGTGTCAATGTTTCACCTGATAAAACCATGGCCATGTTCTGAGTCATACTGATTTGATTGATTCTTCAGCTTTGAATTCATGTAGGTGCTTGTTTGCTTATGAATTCAAGCTTTCATCAGTAACAGAAAAAACTTCAGACTTTCCAGTGTGAGCACCAATCACTTTACTTTCCTCAGGAGGCACAAGAAGAAAAAGGTCAAAATAATCAAATGACACTATTTTGGAATAAGTGGACATGTACATCCATCTGTCCAGTTAGGGTGGGTGGGGACAATCAAACTTTTTTTTTTAGAAAGAGATTATGACAAATCCTCACTTTATAAATTTACATTTTGTCAGAAACTGAGCAAATGAAAGGACAAACGATTTGTTATCAGACCAATGAAAACAAAGCAGTTACACGGTACAGAAACTGACGAGGATCATCAGGTTACCTCCACAAATGATATACTTCATATTATTCACTGTACAGATTTTGGATTTTCATTTCATAATTAATTAGCAAATTAGAGTTTTTTGATTATTCAGTTGGACAACCTCCAAACAACCAACCAAAAACTTCTGACACCAGCCTAGTAAACATTCTTAAACCAGGACAACTTACAAGAACATAACAATGTCTTCAAATCCTTTAATCATAACATATAATAAATGCAGCTCTATGTTTAATACAAAATAAAGTTTAAACTGTGCAGTTTGTTCTCACCAAGAAGCAAAACTAGAGGAAACTACTTTTCACAAGATTCAAAAAAGCATTTCATGGTAAAATCTTTAAATAACTTAATTACATCTGGTATGAAAAGTGTTGTGCAAAAATGTACATACATTCATAATACCTAAATTAAAAAATAAAACAACTCGGTGACATTGTGGAAATGAAAGAGTTCTCGCTGCTGTCAGCAACTGGTGAGTTTCATTGTGTCTGTCCATGCTCCTCTGCAGGCAGATTGAGATCCACAGACGGATATTGCATTAAACTAGTTTTTCATTTGATGCACAATGTCACACTTCAGGGCATTAATTTCCTGAGACTCTCAAAACACGACAGCTCCTGTTTTCCCTGTTGATAGACTCATTTAAATAAATCATGACCAAGAGGAGAGTTAGAATTCTTTACAAGGCAGGTAGAGGCATGAGGGCGGCTACAGAAGAACTCCTTCAGACCTCAGCACTAAGCACAACTGATAAACAGCGTCAGCCCTAGATTCTAAACACTGGGTTGTAGTGTGTCCTATTCTAGGTGTCAGTCCCACATTTCATCCACTGTAGTTCCACAGGTCTACAAATCCTCTGCTCACATATTTCAATAGATCCTATCTATTAGCCAACTGCAGCCGTTAAAATTCAACAAACAATACAATTCATTTTAACTATCCGCTTGTGTGAAAAGAAACCAAACACTTTGACTCTAGACCTTCCAGCTGTTAATCTATCAGAGGTCAAGTTCAAGAGGGCGTAAGCATTCTGCAGCGGGTGTTTTTCATGAGAGCAATCCGACTTGGTAGCACCGGAGGGAATAGTCCAAGGGATCAGCTGACAGGGGTCCAGGCATGGAGACCTGCAGCCGCGAGAGGTCAAAGCGATGATGAGCCGAGGAAGAGTGAAATCCAAATCCATCACCATCATCATCATCATCATCGCTGTCCATCAACTCTCCTTAAAGATCAACAGGATATCTTCATCTGTCCCGTAGCTTCGCCGAGCCTCCTCGAAGTTAGTGACGCTGGTGCAGCACACCCCTAGGATCACACACAGTTAGAGGATTATAGTCACGCTGGCTCTATAGAGGGTTAATGTTAATGTCTTCTGTTTGGTCCAAACTTTGGCTAAATTTCCATTGAATGTCGTACAAATTTCCAGATACAAACATAGGTGATCTCCTGATATGGAGATTCGAGGTTTTGAGTGAAATATCTCAGCAGCTACATGTACAGACACATGCTAACCCAAGGATGAGATCTTATTGTAGCAGTGAGGAGAAAACGAAATCCACAGAATGGCCCTTTACACCTGAAGAGGAAAAGAAGGCGGGGCAAGGGAGATGATAAATTGGAGACACCTGTGAGGGGGATATCAAGCAGAGGCTGCATGGAAGAGAACTGAGGAGTGAGAGCTACTGAAGGAAGGACATAGTTGTAAAGATAAACCAGTCTCCGGACATATGTGCTTAAAGAGGAAGAAAAGTGACTCAAATCAAAGGAAATAGTGGCAGTAGATCCAAGAACCTGGAGTTTCTCCCAATTTTCTTGGGACAAAGAGGCAAATGAGCTGATCCCTGATAAAGTGGATTCATGCAGGATGTCTGACCTGCTCAGTTTGGGCCGTGTCTTCTCTGTCCCGATGGAACTACAGAAGCTAAGTCTGTCGCCATACGGAAATTATCTTGGGTTCCCCTATTCTGTTGGCTTCTTGTTAATCACCCCTCATGTTCCACTCTGGAGATTGAAGGACCCCCTCAAACACGCACATTACCCTCATGCTCCACTCTCATTGGACATTAACTCCCCTCTCCAACACACACACCCCTCCACCTATCGGACTATGAAGAACTGAACACAGTACAACATGCAAACCGTATCCCCTGAACACCCTCCCCCCCACACATAATCTCATACATCCTCTGAATTTAGATTACTCAAAGATGGATATATCAGACTCAGAGGAGACATGGCACAGTTTTCAGTGTTCTTTGTGCCAAAAAAGGAAAATCTGCCTGAATTTGATAATCTGGGACAGGGCACTTTGTAATCTGGGAAATTTGTATTAGGCTTTGAAAGAGCTTTAAAAAACCTGAATACAGCTCAATATAAGGCTTTGCAGCAAAAAAACAATTGTTGTGCTTTTTCTCTGAAGACAAATTCTAAAACAGGAAGTGTTTTGCTGGAGGGCAGCATCAGCTGAAATGTTCAAATTAAATTTATCAAATTATCAAAAATGATCTGGAGGGGATTTGGGCCCTTGGTTTTTTGTTTGGTAAGTTTAAAAAACAACTGTTATGCAATGTACAAAAAAGTAAGGGAGGAAAGCTAAATATCCTCCCATTTGAAAAAAACTAGGAACTGCAAATGTTTAACTTTGAAATTATTCAGACTTTGAATTGACTATGAAACTTGTTAGTAACTTTAGTAAATTTGTCTGTACACTAAATCAACAAGAATAAGGGCAAGTGCTGACATAACTGCTGACACCATCTATTGACATTATATATAAAAGAAATGTGATTGACAGTTTTTCCTGTACTCCACTGATACTGTCATTTGTTTATTTAAACAAGATATTCATCTTGTGCTTTAGACATATGGGATTACTCACTGTCAGAATACGCAGGGTTGTTGTAGTAAATGCAGCCTGTGGTCCTGTTGAAGCCGCTGGCTACCACAAAGTGACCCTGGTACTCTGGCTTCCTGCAGAAACACTTCTGACCCACGGGCAGGAAGCAACAATATTTGACAGGCGAGGAGCACAGCTCACATGTCAAGACGACAGCGTTCACCAGCACTATGGCAACGTGGCCCTGCTCCAGATGGGACTGGATTTCCTCAATGGTTACTGAACTGTAGAGTGAGATAACCACAGACACATTTGACATATTAGTTTTACTCTGGGTAAATCAAAAACCGGCCACATGTCCAAGTGAATAATGATTAACAGCTCACTCACCATTTGCTCACCACCACACCTTTGCTCTCTGCTTTTAAGAAGAGCTCGTTGACTCGGTCTTCTTCGGTGTCAAAATGCTTCTTATAGAAGGACTGCAAACCACACCAAGGGAAAACCAAAACAGTGTCAGACACAAACTCACAGCTGGTTGGGTCAGTACTGACAGCTACGTCTCAGTAATGTACCTGATTCCTAAAACCCTTATCAACGCCCAGAGTCTGTGTGCAAAAGCAGTGTTTTATTCCTAGATGGCCCATGAGGTACGCCAGGTCAATGGTCCACACACTCTCTGTGAGCTTCAGCTCCCAGCATGCTCTCTGAAACTCCTCGTCATCGACTGGGTGGAGGTACCTGCAACATTAGATAATTTGAGACTGTAAATCTATATGGGTTAACTATAGCAGTGGTTCTCAAATAGCACACTGCCAGGAGGTCTGGGAAAAGCTTATATAAGGTTATTCAATACTGACGTGGTGTTAATATTTTAACACATGACTATTACCTCTCTAAGACGTTTAACTTGTGTTGCTCTTTCACATAACTCAGCGGAACTGTTAACAAGGCTATGGCAAATTATTCCTGGGGACATGCATGAGAAAGTCACTGGAATATGTTCTCTCTTGGCTGAGTCACCTCTGGAAGTAGGGCTTCAGTATAATGTTTTTCTGAACAAATGTTGCACATAGAGCTAAGTTATCGACCTTGTATTAGTAATCATAGTTTGTATGTTAGTAGCTCCATGTAGACTCACTTCAGCACCATCCTGGAGCAGGCCAACCCACAGTCCCAGTGGTACAGCTGCCGAATGACCGGTACATTCAGCAGGATGGCATCCTCTGGGAAAACAAGGTTATTATTATTACTCCTCACACATTAAGTGAAGTGCTAAATGGCGCTGCTTTAAAAACACCACTGTTAGCTTAATGTAATCCAGTATTTAAGGTGTTAACATGAGTTCGTGTCACTCACCTGTCATTCTGTTGTTTTCTTTCTGAGAAACTAGCTAACTGTCACAGGCTGGTCAGTCTTATTCAGAGGTTTTACACCGGCACTGGGTTTCTTCATCGATGCTAACTAGAAGAGGACCGGCTGCCCAAATGCAAACTTAGCTTAACTTAGCAACAAGGCTAACACTATGCACGAGCCTGTTCTCTGGTTCCCTGCTCACGCAGCGACGCTCTGCCTTCGATACACGCCTCTGTCAGACATACACTCACTTTTCAACTACACAATTATGCGATCAAAATAAAGACAGTCCCAATATTAGTCAGTTCTGTGGCTGCGCTTCTATCTCTAGCTGTATTAGTCTCTCTCTGTTGTTTGCTAGCACACAAGCATCTGATGTGTGGGTGTCAAATGAAAGTATGCTGCCCCCGTGCGGCGCGGAGGAGTCTGAATCGGTGACGTGATTACATGACATTTCTTATACACATATATTTCTCCCAGTTTTATTTAAGAACTCATATGATGATGAAGACAGTTGTGATTCAAGGCAGGTTTTGGTTACACTGCAGAACAAGGTCCCCATGTTGATTTTACTGAGTTCCATAGGCGGTGCCCATTGACATCTGTGTTATAAACATAGAGATGAACAGATGAACTCAGGAGTAATCATTGGCTGAATGATAACTGCATCCAGCAGTGAAGAATGTACTGCAGAATTAGTTACTCACCGATTCAGCCTCAGCATCCTCACTCAGATGTGTGATTTTCTGTCGACTGTAAAGATCTCTCTTCCTCGTGCATGTCAACATGAACCAGTCACAAACCATGGGAACCTGAAGTCAAATCATTAAAACGCATACATTTCTGTGTATCGTCACATTTTCCTTCATGTTGCATCACTGAACATCGTTACTCACCAAACTGAGGAAGGACAAGGCTGCTCCCAAGTTCACTATAGTCGGAACAATTCCAAATTTTCCAGCCTGCAAGATTAAAAAAAATCCCCCCAGAGTATTCTCAATGCTAAACAACACAAGTTAGGAATATGGACTTTGCAATACAATATATTTTCAGTCCTCACTGTTCCAAATACAACGACGTCAAACCGGATCCCATATGCTTTAATTAAGGTCCTGGTGTCTTCTCCATCTGGGGTTTTGTAATATTTGGCAAACCTAAAAAAAAAAATTGGTAATTAAATCAGGCAACACCAACATTACACTATGTAACGATTTCATAAATATAAGTCTGTATATAAGTGTTAATATGACTGTATTTTCAACAACATCCATTAATTATTCTTTGGGGAAAACTGTGAAAATGTAAACAGATCCCCCTTTTTGATCAGATCTTTGCCGAGAAATTAGACCGGATCTTCTTTGACCCATGTTCCATCCTTGCACTGAGTTTTGTGCAAATTAGTTTAGTAGTATGTGAATAATCCTGCAACAAACAAAGGGACAGGGACAAAAACACAACCTCCTTGGCAGAGGCTGTGTAAAAATGAGCATCACCTGAAGTTGTATCCAGGGGCCACATTTCGGTGTTTGTCATCTAGTCTGCGGAAACTGTACTTGGGGTAACACTTCCCTGCCCAAAAGTCCAGGTCACAGCTCCAGTCAATAATAATACCAATGACGCCACCCTTTGAAAATATACAACAACTTGCTGTCTTTACGTGTAGACAAACAGATGCAGTAATTATTCTTTAAAGAGCTGAAAGTCAAGGGGAATAGGATATGAGTGTGTGTGGAGGGGTGAATTACGCAAATAATGAAAATATTAGATTTTGTGTGAACCTTCAGAGCCACGTCTTGGAAATCCTCTCCAGTCTCTGACACAATGTGTTTGAGGCGGAATATGGGGCAGTCCGGGTCTGTTGAAGGACTGAACTCACACCTCTTCAGGTACGAGGAGTTGATGTGTGGCAGAATGTTTCTTCTGATGGAGGAAGGAAGAGGTGCAGTACATTTTATATGATGGCATAACATTATGTTTCCATACACTGCACTCATAAGAGCCTGTCATTCTCTCACCTCCAGCTACACTAGACTGACCTGTGAAATTTGAACTTGGGGTATGTTATGCTGTTTTTGATCAACACGGTGAAGTTCTCTGCTGCAGCCAGCAGGGCACGCCTGTCAGACAGGGAATCAACAAGTCATGAAAACCATATCTACGTTATACTGTGCTTGATAATAAATAAAATAATAAATATTTTTTTACTCCGGCAGTTTAGTGTCTATTTCAAGAGGACACCATGAGAGCACTTCACACGTCTGGACAGTGGAGGAATAGTTGACACATAGTCCTGTTTGTATACCTGAGAGGAAAATAAATGCCAGCTGCTGCTTAGTGTATGATATGACATACATTTACCTGATTCATTTAAGCATTTAAAGCTGATTTGTCAGAGGCCTACCGCTCCCCCGAGGATCATTGAGTCCCACGATACAATCACAGTCATCCACGCAGGTCGTTGATGGACCTGGAAGCTGAAGAAGAAATGGCCGGTACATAAATCAGCATTCAAAATGTATACATCTCTGCTGGTATGAGGCTGGGACGTGTTCATATGTGTTAAAGTTCCCAGTGTCAGGAAAGATATTGGCCTGAGCCAGTTAGTTTTTATGTATGCTGGAGAAAATGTATCTGGATCACAGACTTGGACCATGCCAGCACATAGACACAATAACTTACAAAGATCATAGTGCTGAAATGATAAGTGTGTTAATTGGTTTGTCAATTTGAAAAGGATCCACAGCAAATGTGATAATTGATAAATGGACAGTACGTTGGACATAAAGGCTTCTGCACCGAAAGCAACCTCTCCAGCACGTTGCAAGAAGGTTCTTGGTTCGATTCCTGGTTTGGTCACTGCCTTTCTGTGTGGAGTTTGCATCTTGTTCCTGTGTCTGTGTGGGTTTTCTCTGGGTACCACGGCTTCCTCCCACAATCCAAAGACATGCAGTTTGGAATTGATAGGGAGACTTTGAATTGTCCATATATGTGGGTGTGACTGGTTATTTGTCTCCATATGTTGGTCCCGCAATATGCTGCTGACCTGTCCACGTAGACATTTAGACTGGTCTTAGCTGGAATAGCAAAGGTGTATTTCTATTCTGTGAACGAAGGCTTTTTTCTGTTAAAGTCTAACAGGAGTTAGTGGGCCTGCACCAAAGCATTGGATAAAACTTGACCCAATCATGGTGCTGCGAGGATAGTCAGGGGAAATCCAAAATTCTTTCTGAGTGCCACTGTAGCACATGTTCTGTCCCACATTGTATGAGAATCCGTCATAGTTGGGACATTTCTCTCAAAACCACAAAGGTAATCATCACAATGGCTCAGGAAGAAAAGTCAGAGGATCACAAAAGTCATTAAGATTCATCCTCAGGGGACAATGAAAGTATGTGCAAACTTTAACAACCATCCATCCAATGGTTCTTGATTTTAGGACTGGACTGATAATGCCCATCCTAGATCTCTGCTGCTAGCGTGGCTAATCAAACATCTTCTGGTTATAGCTTTCCATATGTGAAGATTACATCCTCCTCATTAGCATGTCTTTGGGTTTTGTTCTGCCCGTTGGAGAAAACCGGAAATGTAAAGATGTGACCATGAGCTCTAGAAACCTTTGATGAACAAAGCAATTCCTGTTTCACAGAAGAGCCAGTAATGAAAATATGAATTAGCTGTATCCTGATAGATACCGCAAAACTTAACTCCAATGTCATATTCTGAATCAACATCACCCCTAAATTGTCTGCATATTATGGGATATATCAGGTGACATCCGTGCCTCACCTCAGGACAACGCGTTTGCATTTGTTTTGAGGTCATGACCATATTCGTCAACACGAAGAAGGAGTGGTCACCCTGTTAAACACAAGAGCAGCACACAAAGCAGTGAAACATACAGAGTACACCAGTTTCTGTCATATATACTATAGCACTGATGATAAGCTATTAGACAGAATGTGTTTTCAAAAACCTGAGGAGGGATTATATAGTCAGCCACATCCCAGAAAAGAGGATCCATGTCAGACGTGTTGGTGAAGGCAAAACCTTTCACTTTGGTGGTGACACTACTGATGACGGAGTCAGTCTCCTGGTAGGCTTTCTGCACTACACACACATACCTGTCACATTTGAACAATTTATCATTGACCCAAATCCAACCCAGAGCAATGTTCCCCCATTGGTTTTTGTCATTACTTACCCCACCACATACAGCACCACCAGGAGCTGGGTGAGCCTGAACACAAATCCCACCCCGAAGTGTGGAATAACCAGAGTTTTTGGTGTTTCATAATCAAACGCGTAATGCAGACAGTCCTGGCACCAGCTCGCAGTCCTGCTCATTGCTGCACACTACTCACTGTGTAATAACGATATGTGTACAGAGGTGCCTTTATTCAAATCATCGTATTCAAATCAAATTCACTATCTTTAGATTAGACTTTTAACATGGAGGACTTTGGACAGGAGCTTTGACTGTAATAGGATGCGTTTGTACAGATCTGATCAGAAATAACACATTCAATGGATATAGTGAATTTTATGGCTATTTTCACTTCATATTCATCTTCCAGCAGTAATTTGTACATGTGTGTTACAATAGTATAACATTTCTACCTCCCAAATTGTCTTTGTCGTTCTATAACTGTTTGGATTTGTGTAACATGTTTAATCGCAAATCGTAAAAAAACGGCCTCCAACCTCCACCTAAAGGATCTCCAGTCTGTGTGGTGTTTTTGTGTCTTTATGGTCTCTCTTGTCGCTGACATACAGCAAACACAATTAAACCATTGTTTCAACAACTCGCCACACATTTACATGTCACTGTCAGATACTTGCACTACAAACTTGGACTCAAAACTTGTAAAACCAAGGCTGCACATTAGAGAAGGCATTAGCTGAAACATTTGTGCTTATTCTGAATTGTAAATAAATTTTGCAACAGTAAAACAGTGAGAAAATATTCTTGTTTAAAATATTTATTCTGTCAGTCTTGCCACTACAATTCTGTTTTTAAGATAACTTTTCTGCACAATTTAATATCAGTGTGGAACGCTCTATTTTTTTTAAATGCCCACTTGAGCAATGAAGTCCAAACATATACAGTAGCTGACGCATGTTTCAATAAAATATAGTCCAGGTTCTTCGTTTTAAAAGGTTTACTGAAAGATTCCATTTTAAATACAAAATAAAAAAATTATGACAAAGTACTTAAAACACAGTAACCATTTCAAGAACTGTGGGCAGGAATATGACCATGGTCAAAGACTAGTGCGCACTCAAAGCTCCATAGTTCCCAATAAAGGATCTTACACAGGCAGCATATTAAACCTTTTAACCAATCAGTAGGCAGGGCTGCCTGCAGTCATTATTGGTCCTAATTAAGCATCAGCTGCAATGTAACTATAGTCCTGTTCATCCTTAAGTAATAAAACCTATTTTACAAATCAATACTGCGTTAATATTTTGCATGTACTATATTTTTTTGAATATTGAAATCTGATTATATATTGGATGGAATTATGTGATAGCATAAAGAAAATGACACCAGCATTGGTTCAGATTCGTTTTTTAATGTCATCACACACACTGACTTTATGAACACGGGAAAGATACAATGTCACTTTGGTCCAATAGTACCTCTGATATTAAGTCTTTATAAAAGAAATTACCGTTCACATAGACACTTTGGCATCTCAGTTGTCACTGGTGTAGCTTGCCTTCGATAAAATATATCTAAACCACCCTCTTTCACGTTCTCTATACGTATGAAGTCTCCGTTGTCATATCGATACAGAAAGCCTACAGAAGAATGTATACACAAATATACAAATGGATAATTGTCTGCAATGTTTTTCTTTCATTAAGACAAAGACATGTTAATTCATCAATAAAACTAATGATGCACAGTCATTATGTTTTGTGTTTCAGTGCTGAATATTCAAGTATGATATGAAGGCATCTACAATGTATTCTACAAAAAAAGTGTCCACAGTAAAGGAAGCTACAGTTAAATGTAGACTAGGAATAGTTCCATATTTCATGTCAATGTTCTCCAAGTGAAGTCATCACTTCAGGGGCTGACACTTCAGGAAACTTGTAATGAAGTCCTTAGCTCGACTAAGCGCTGTCTGTTTTGGATCTGTTAAATTAACTCATTTAAGTAATGTCCCATCTGAAGGAAAATCTGATTCAGACTGATGGCATCTATCAAATCTTCCAAAAAAAAACAGTCGACAGATTTCATATTTGGCCAAATTCAAAGTCAATCCCCCCGTCATGTAGGCTGCCCTCGTTTGCGTTATCGAAGCTGTTCTTCCCATGGATCTGTTTGAGGTGCTTGCGAAGAACAGGCTTGTGAGCAAACACCATGTCGCAGTAGTTGCAGCGGTGGGGCTTGTCCCCACTGTGCAGGTTAAGGTGATCCAACAAAGAACACTTTTGGGTGAATGTCTTGCCGCAGATTTTACACTGGAAGGGCTTGATGCCGGCATGGACACGCATGTGTCGATGCAGGTTGCCTTTTTGTGTGAAAGTCTTTCCGCACAGGAGGCACATGAAGAGCTTGTGCATCTTGAGGTGGTTGGCGTAGTTCTCCAGCTGGCGGAAGACCCGGGAGCACTTTGGGCACTGGTGGTACCACTGCAGAGGCTTGTCGTAGTTCCTCTGGTGTGCGCTGTGTTTCTCTGAAGGAGGGGACTGAGGAGGGGGGCTGAGCGCATATTCGGCGATTCCAGGCGGAACCGCCATCTCACTGCTGCGACTGTCCACTGTGGAGTTAATGAGCGAATGCTGGGGCTCAGGTGACTTGAGGGCAGCGGGCGGGCTGGTGGGGAAGTGACCAGTGATGGAGTTCTCTGCTACGTCAGATACAGACTCTACCTTTATTATAGTAATGTCATTCTCCATCATAGCCTGCCTTGGGTGTCTGCTTAATATCTGGAGAGGAGACTTGGGCTCTATAATCACATCATCATCATCATCACCATCGTCGCCATCAACATCGTCCTCGTCATCACCATTGTTGTCATCCTCAACCTGCTCTACGACCTCCTTCTGCTGACGCACAATCCGCACCTGAGAGCGCCCCAGCTCTCTCTGGGCCTGAGACAATAAACTTTCATCATTCTTCTCGCTCCTCATATTTACATCCACCTCCAGGTGGCGCGCTGACTGAGGTTTGATGAACTTGCTGAGGGCCTGAGTGCACTGCTCCACAATGTGACCCATTTGAAGGAAGCTGGCCACCGTCAGGTAATGCACCAGCTCCAGCTCTGGAAACTCCAGCTGGCCTGTGTAGCAGGATAGCAACAGCTGCTGTCCCACCTCCGCCTCCTGGATCATGGAGATCTGGACCTCCCTGGAGTCCTGCTGAAGGATGAACTGGTCTCTCAAGAAAGAAGAGCCGGCAGCAAACACCACCTTATGACCAGGGACCTCCAGCTGGTTGATGCGCACAGTGACGTCACAGAAGCGTCTCTGGTGTCGTAGAAGGTTCATCTTCTGCAGCATGGAGTCCCCAAAAGTGGCAAATCGGAACTGCAGGATCACCTGGTTCTGGGCCATCGTGAACTGGAAGCCTGGAGCAGCAGCGCACCTGTTAAGAACAAACAGAGACTGTATGAGAGTGGTCGCCGACCTTCTATCGCGATCGACTGGTCGATCTCAAAAGTCTTCGCTGTCGATCTCTATAACGCTGGGGACACACTGGCTGTGGTTGTGCCAGTGGTCTGTTGGTGACACTGGCAGCTTGTCAGCTACTGGCGGCAGAGCTGCTGGTAAATTAACTGCATTTTGTTCAATACAAGTCGGATTATGTATTAAACTACACTAACACCAGGACACTACGGTATGAAGACGTGCATCTTCTGGTCTTGCGATAACAATCAAAGCCACATTAGAACAAATGAATGGCTTCACGAAGCAAAACGCTTGAGTTCTTTTCACTTAGGGAAGTGTTGGAAATACATACATTTGTGACAACAGATAAACATAGTTGTTGACATCAGAGTTAATAGAGAAACTGATGTTTCACCTGAGCTTTGATTTTTATAAGTTGAATTTATGTCACAAAAATAAATGGTTGTAACACTTCCTTTATGCAGTTCATCATAAATTGTATAATTTTTTTTAACTGAAATATTTGCAGGAGCAGAAGATGCACAGCTTCATACTGTTTAGTACTGGTATTTATTTGAATACACAGGACTACCTTTATAAAAAGGAAATAGTAATATTTATGCAAAGACTATGCAAACACATTGTGCTGCAGTAGCTGCTCCTCTTCAGAACGTTTATTGAACTGAGAAGATGAATATTGTGCATTGAACAGATGCCGTAAATATGAATTGACATTAATGTGAATATAGTAATTTGAAAAGATCCTACATGTTTTATTTGGAACATATCAGGGTGGTAGATCTCAGCTTATGTTTGGAATTTGAACTTGATCTTGGGCTTGAAAGGGTTTGTTACCACTGCTTTTTATGAACTCTCTTTATATTATATGCTGCTGTTAGACATCCGCTGAATTCCGGCTAATCTCCTGACATTATCAGGAGGGGCTGTAAATGATGACGCAAATGTCCAAGTGAAAGGTTTTGAACTTTCTTCAGAGTTTCCCCTGCCAGCCCTTTAGTAAAACTCTCGATTATGTCCAAGTGAGTCCAAGTGGGAAAACAGATGAAGATCCTCTGGAGGATTGACTAAGGCCTTTCTGTGTTGATGACGTTTGTAGAATGCAAAGGACGTCAAAATAATGAGAAAAGTTAAAGAATACAAATACCTCGGTTTGAAATAGAGGGGCCATACAAATAGAAGACATTAAGGAAGGGCCGCACCGGTGTTGATATGCTGTAAACAAAAACATGTGACACACCACAGCAGAGTTAATGTAACATCCTGCCTGTGGTGTCACATCTCACTGAACGCCCAAGAGATTGTCCTGTTGTTGTGAACGTGCTGGCTAGTCTCCTGCAGCTGTGTTCATATGTGAAAGACCAAAGAGTGCATGTCAGAAAGAGGCTTCATATAATTAACTGACAGTCTTATCTGCTTATAAACATTTAACACACTTTGGAAACGAACACACAACTGAAGTCTCTCCTCATATTAAGCCCTATGAGACGAATTGTAATTTGTGAATATGGGCTCTACAAATAAAATTTGATTAATTGATTAATTAAACGGTTTCATAGACGTTAGAGCTCATCATATTCTACGAGAAGAAGAAGAAGAAGAAGAAAGAGCTTTGGTACATGACCATCACAGTCATGACCCTTTATCTAAACCAGGGGTTTTCAACTGGTTTCGTCCCAGGAACCACCATTCTGACTAGAAAGTAATCCGTGGCCCACTGATGTGGGTACGCGCGCGCGTGTGTGTGTGTTTATGTGGATAGAAGGAATTTTTAACATTTGGTTTTCGATGTTGGTTTTATTTAAAAACCTCAAACAAATCTAGATATATCAACTTAAAAACCTCAAACAAATCTAGAAAAATCTGTGTAAAAATCAACAAAAACGGTTGATTTTCAGTGTATTTAAGAATTGAAAACTAAATTAAAATGCAGTTTGTAGTTGTACTGCATCTCAGAACCATATGAACATCAATATATAACGTTCATGACTTAAATGTACAGACATGTAGCTGACATGTTGAGAGAACGTTAAATTAACATTGATCAATAACAATCAACATAAACTGGGGCTACAACTGAAGAGGGAAGATGACAAAGTAATGCAGAATATGTGATAAATGATAATCATACAATATCACACAAACAATTGAGGCCTACTTAAGTTTAACCTCATGATCACCAGCAGCAAATCCCACCTACTGCTAGTGTTGGGGGGGGGGGGGGGGGGGGGGGTTTGGTGAGTAGTACTTCTGCGTGTGTGTGTGTGTGTGTGTGTGTGTGTGTGTAGAGCTCTCCTAAGAAATTGTTTCTCAACCAGCGAACGTGGTAAAGTTGACTGTTATTGCAATTAATTGTTTTGGCTATTATGCCAATAAATTTTTCTCCATTCAAAGTATTTGTTTTTCTCCCTTTTGTTTTATTTAATATTTTCATTATTAATTCTGCCCGTTTGGGCCTTCTTTTGGGGAAAATAAAAATTCCCATCATACAAACTACATCTCCGCTCAACCGCTCTTCTACATCTACCTTTAACACGCATGCACAGGGTAAATCTACTGGCAGTTTCTAGCCCCAAGCCGGTTTCAAGGTTCCCCTCATCACCTTTATATTATTTTAGATATATTTGTCTTATTTTAGATATTACTCACGATATTTCAAGAGTAATCTGGAAATGTGTTGAAATATCAAAGCGAATTTCGTGGAACCCTGCAACGCCGTCGCGGACCACCAGGGGGCCCCTGGTTGAAAACTAATCTGATCTAAACTACTCATGTATCAGTAGCACTTAAATGGCACTTACTTATAGTACTTTGTAGTTTTGCTTTCTTTTTTAAAGGAATTGTACTTTCTTGATTCTTGTTGTTCTTGGTTTGTAAGCTCGGGGTTAAATGCACTTATTGTAAGTCTCTTTGGATAAAAGCGTCAGCTAAATAAAATGTAATGTATCACATAAGGTCGTAACGAACCAGACTCTTGAAAAACTCTTTAGAGCATTTTTCATATAATCTAACACATGTTGTCAAACATCATTTGTATTTAATCGAATCACGCTGCTAACACAGAAATAAAAGCTTTAAGTCTGCTAGCTAGCGCTGACATTATCGAGTAGCATGCGAGCTAAAAGCTAAAGTAATGTTGGACTATGCTCTCAACCGAATAACGGCCGATGGTAACAAAGCTCTTCTACCCAAAGAGTCCCTTCAGCTTGCAGATAAACAGGACGTGAATGGAAAACTGTCTCATTATACTCACAGACACACACTCAGGTTTCGCTGTCTGAGCTTACTGTGTCAACATTAGCTTAGCAGCAATGCTAACGTCAATAAGCACCGTGTATCTTCAGAGGGAACTGCGTGGCCTGTGTCTCACTCCGTGTGTGACAGCAACACTCAACCCACTCCTCTGTAAAGCGACTGTCTCTGTTGAACATCAGCTTTAGTTGCAGATCAACACTTCATCACTGATCGCCTCCACACTGTGGCCTGCTCCTCCTCATTAGCTCTAGCGGACGCCTCAGTCTAGCTGATCACATTGAACACACGAGCTCACTAACCAGCTAGCGTGTGTATTTACTTGAGTCGGCACAGTAATAAGTGCAGTGTACCTGTTACCCAGTGTAAACACGCGTGTTAGAGGAGGTTTGTTGTTGTAGACACTGACCTGTGTCTGTCTGAGGAGAAGAAGCAGCTGCTCCGGATGTGAAACACATTTAAAGGCCCAGTTCAAATACAGCACTGGTACCACTGACCTGCCTCATATCGATACACACGGTTTATAGTCAGGTCCCCTCCCATCTTTGATGAAGTCAGTCTGAACATGTGATGTCACGACAACAGGGGTTGTGTTATCAATGTGATGTATGTGGGTTCTGGTCATACACTTCATATAATCTATCATATAATCCTTCTTTATATACAGTGTTTGGTTCTGATAACAAATGTAATGTCTTCAGATTTGTGGATGTGATCTATACATGCATCGTCTCTTGCCCTTCTGGCCGTCCTGGGAGAGAGATCCCTCATGTGACTCTTCATGAGGACTCTGGAAAAAGGCTAGTTGTTGGTACTTTTTCTTCACTCTTGAAGGTTTAAGACGGAGGATTTTGCACCATGTAGGGAATGTTAAGCCCCGTGAGGCCAATTGCGTATTGTAAATGGATTATACAATTAAATTGATTGGAGACTGGCAAAATTGCTGATGTGAGTGCACATATCATCATCAAGTTATTCAATAAAAAGGCAGAGGCAAAGTTTATTTATCTTTTATCAAATGTAAAAAAATGACAGGCAGAAAATCAAGACATGTATTTCGCAGATCATCAGTGTTGAAGGGAGTCATGTCTTCTTGAACAGCCTAAAAAAACAAAACAAAAAGGTTATTTAACCACGTTTGGGTGACGTGTGGTAATTTGACATGAACTGTTACTGTACATCTACTGTGTCTGTATACAGGAGTTTTAGGGGATTTGCCAAATTTCATAGATCACAGGCTTCATCCAAATAATGACTTGCTAAAATGATCACAAGTAACCTGATCTGCTATAACATTCATGTTCATTAACCAAATACGTTTGCTCTAGCCTCTACACTTTACTTGATTATTTTGTTGATAGCCAATACCTATAAATGAGATCTATACCTACTGTGGCCAGTCATAAAAATAACATTTAATGTAAACTACAATTCCCACCTCATTGTTGCATGCTTCTACGAACCAGTGAAGTTGCAGTCTATAGCACCCATATAATATAGTGAAGACTTTGATGGGACTTCACAGAAGGCATGTAAATGATTACTTTGTCAAAATTAGAATTGGAATGCTAAATGTATGACCTAGACTATATGTACACTATGAGTTTATTATTGGTATTTGATAGTATGAGGGAATTAATGAACTTTGTTTGAAGTGTAAACTGATATCTAGTTTTTAACTTCCATACCACATGCAACTGTATCCAATCAAAATGGCGAAAGCAACCAGTCCTACTGCAGCAGCTGCAGAGAGTGAAGACACCATCAGGACATAGGATGTACCTGTAAGAAGGAAATGCTTCATGTAACGAGATTGTGAGGAAGCCATTTATCTGTATATATTTTTTTTTTTTAGTACTTTCTGTTACTGGCATAACTTCTGAATAATAATAACTAATAACTGGAATGATCACACTGGAGCATTTGGGTAAACTGGCCTATACATTACCTATCACTTTAGCCCACAGGACACAGGAACTCTTTAAAGTCTGGGAGAGAGAACATACATGGAATTTAACAAGGAAAGTCTGCTGCATTTAGCCAGTAAATACATTATTATGCTGTTCAGTAGCTCCACCCACTGTTTTCCACTGGCTGACGGCTCGTAAGATGATGTAATAGGTCCTGCCCTTCTTCAGGGGTGCATTGTAGAAACCTCCATAGTAGAGTCCATCCCCAACAGTAAAGTCCATCTGTGTCCCGACCTGTCCGATGAGGATCTGGGCAGTAATGTACTCGGAAGAGAAGTTGTTTTTGCTTAAGGGGTCAGTGCTTCCAGGAGAAGAGCAGTCAAACACCATTATGCCCTCTACAGGAAGAACTAACACTTGGTACAAACTGCCAAATGAAGAAGAAGAAAGCAAGTTAAATATATAAGGACCAGTTTGATCATGACAGTTTTATTTCTATATATGTTTATCTGTCTTAATAGACACATTATTATCTCATTTACATAAAATAACGAAGCCAGTATTTCACAACTGATAAAGAGATTTGGATATATTATGACAATGTCAGTTTTCAATTTCATTATATTTACATTTACAAGTAATTGTGCTACTATATATATATATATATATATGGCCATGAATAAAGTAGTATTAACAAGTGAACATTACATGATATATTATTTGTCACAACTGAAAATAACACAAAGGAATTATGAATGTGTTATCAGTTACATTTATCATTAGATCTTGAATTTATTAGTATGAATTATCCAACTTTATAATTAAGGTTGCATTTCTCATTTAATGTTAAAATCTGGATGACTGTGTTTAACTCAGTTCCACATACAATGTGAGTCAGATGCGGCCCCCTGCCCCCTTCCCCCTTGGTTGTTACCTTATTGGGTCCAGTGAGTTGGCTGATCTTGTTAGCCTCAAAGTTGGTACAGGAGTCTCAAATTCTCTGTAGTAAACAACCGGTACTGGAGGCTCTGGAAAATTGTATTACATTAAATGTGCATTGCTCAGTTAGCCTGACGTTGTCAGACTCACAATTCTAGTCAGAATGTGAGTCTGAGACCGTTCCATTGGGCTGTGATTATGGGGCGTGTTTCAACTGACCAGGAAGTAAAATTCTTCTTCGCTCAATTGGATAGTCCTACAACCAATCAGAGCAACGTAGTATGTGACGTATGCTAAGCAACGCATTATGAGTTATTTACTAAAGCCTGAAACATGCTTCGGCGAATGCGTCTGCGTCTTTTCACGCCGCTGTGGCGCAAGACTCGTTGTCATTCATGCTTCCCCAACCGTTGCGCGTCTTACAAAGCAATTCCGCGCCAGAACACTAGGCGGAGTAATGCTTTTTGTCGAAGACGACCTGAGAGACGCCTTCTTTCTTCTTCATCGATTGTTTATTTACATAGCTACTGCGGCTCCTTGTAGCCTTTTTCAGGCGGACAAATACGCCAGTCAGTGACGGGTTAAGCCTGAAACATGCTTCTGCGTTTTCACGGGCCCGTAAGCACAAGAGCCCTTCCGGGTCCCTTACGTGCTTATGTATCCCTTCTTACGTGCTGACGGGCGTCGCCCCACTTTTCTAAAATTTACGGCAAAGCGCCGCAAGCTCACTCAGCCCGCAAGGCTGTGATTGGTCTGCTCTACATCCCTTCTGGAGCTGCATTTCCGGTTTCATGCCCCATAATAAAGGCAGAAACAACGGGAGATTTAGAAGTATGAATATGGACCAAATAGAAGAGCGTTTGGCAGAAGAGATCCGAAAGTATGTCCACTTGTATAACCCGTCACTGACTGGCGTATTTGTCCGCCTGAAAAAGGCTACAAGGAGCCGCAGTAGCTATGTAAATAAACAATCGATGAAGAAGAAAGAAGGCGTCTCTCAGGTCGTCTTTGACAAAAAGCATTACTCCGCCTAGTGTTCTGGCGGGGAATTGCTTTGTAAGACGCGCAACGGTTGGGGAAGCATGAATGACAACGAGTCTTGCGCCACAGCGGCGTGAAAAGACGCAGACGCAGTCGCAGAAGCATGTTTCAGGCTTTACTACGTGCTGACGGGCGTCGCCCCACTTTTCTAAAATTTCGCCGGGTTCACACCGAACGCTTCAGCGCAGCGCCAAGCCTTAAATAACAGCTGGCTCCCATCCACTCCCATGTTAAAACTTTGTGCCGGTCACACCGGAGGCTGAAGCACCGCGAGGCAGCCTTGGCGCAGCGTGGTGCTTCAGCCTCCGGTGTGACCGGCACAAAGCCGTGCAGCGATCTACTGGATCAACGGGTGATATTATTAGCGCTGCCCGGCGGTTCAGCGTCGCTTCAGTGTCCGTTGTGAACAGCCAAGCGCCGGGGCGATAGGGATTAGCGCGGTGCTTTGGCGTCGCCTCCACGTTCTGTGTTCCTCTTTCAAAATGAATGCGCTGTCGATGTCTTCTAAAACAGACTCAATGGCAGCATCTACACATCTCAGCTCGCCAGCGGCAGGCATGTTTGTTGAAAACGAATTCAACCCAAGGGCACTTTGATGACGTGGTTGATTACGTTACCGTTGATCATCTGTCAATCATCGTATAAAGCCCGCCCTGACAATCTGATTGGCCCGGTCGGGCATAATTTTTTCCCAACGGAGCGACTCCAGACCGAACCGCCCGACCTAAAATGTTGTGGGCGGGGCTAAGTTCGTCTGGCATCCAGGCTATTGCTCAGTATACGGAAGAAACAAAATAAATTCGATGTGATTCAGTCTTTCCTACATATTTCCAGAGCAACGCTAAAGCCTGAAACATGCTTCTGCGACTGCGTCTGCGTCTTTTCACACCGCTGTGGCGCAAGACTCGTTGTCATTCATGCTTCCCCAACCGTTGCGCGTCTTACAAAGCAATTCCGCGCCAGAACACTAGGCAGAGTAATGCTTTTTGTCGAAGACGACCTGAGAGACGCCTTCTTTGTGGGTGTGGCAATCGTTGTTGACTGTTTATTTACCTTCTACCAGTCGTGTTCTCCATTACAAACACTCGGACATCGACGGGTTGTAAATGTGCTCATATTTTTGGACCTCTTCCGACAGGAGTTCTTCCCGGTTGTCCATTCTTCTTTTTAAAATCTTCCGTTGTTTCTGCCTGTATTATGGGGCATGAAACCGGAAATGCAGCTTCAGAAGGGATGTAGAGCAGACCAATCACAGCCTTGCGGGCTGAGTGAGCTTGCGGAGCTTTGCCGTAAATTTTAGAAAAGTGGGGCGACGCCCGTCAGCACGTAAGAAGGGATACATAAGCACGTAAGGGACCCGGAAGGGCTCTTGTGCTTACGGGCCCGTGAAAACGCAGAAGCATGTTTCAGGCTTAAGATCTATAGATTCTGTATTGATGTAGTATGAACAGAAGAAATGGGAGTCGGTGGGGCTGTGATACCTGGTACACTGGTGTTAGTGGTGATGGAGGCTGTGAATCTGGAGGACAGTGCAGTGATGGAGATGCTGTAGTTTGTGGCTGGAAGCAGGAGGAGACAGAGTTTCAGCTCCTCGGCCTTGGAGCTCAGATACTGCTTCATTTCATCACGAAAAGACCTCTGGTAGTCTCTGGTACCTGTGTATGTCACCTGCATGGTTACATGGGATGTTGCGTCAGCATCACACAATCAATATGGCATATAACCAGAAAATATGGTTAAGAAATGACTTGAAAATGCCTGACAGGAAGAAATAATGGTCAAATTCAGCAACTAGAATGAGTGAAAGGTAAAGACATCGCCTGTTACCCTGTAGTCTTCTGAGTCCTCTTCATATTTCTCTGCTTTCCAATGTACACATTTTTCATTGAGAAAATGAACATGACTGATAGCTGGCTTTATTTCTGTAAGAGATACATAAATGAAAAGATAGTTGTTTGACTAAATATTCTATTAATATTTCTCATTACAAAATATCAAATCCCCAACATCAAACGATTGAGCAGCTTTTTGGTCATTGCAGCTGACAGCTGTGCGGTGGTGGGGTTATGTTGACTTGGTTTGTTCTTTTTACGCACCTATACATCTCAGAGTAGCTGTCTGCCACGTCCCGGAGCTGCCACACACCGAGACGCTGCGGCCCCTCCAGCTGTGATATCCATCCACACAGCGGTGGATCACTACACTTCTGTTATGCCACACCACCTCTGAGTTGGCAAGGAAGGGAACTGGGCCACATTTAGCTAAAAGAAAAAAATGGCAATAAATGTAAACAATGAAACGTAAGCTGTAATTGAGAAGCTTTTAAACTGTATTTATTTATGTCTGTCCTTCTATTGGTTCCAAGTGGCACCTACTGGAAGGGGTAAAAGCCATTGATGAGGGAGTTCAATCACATGCTTATTTGTAAATAGCCACAAAATGTACTTTGAAACTCAACATAACCCCCGAGCATGTGGATATCAAATAGGGATTCACAAAACAAATGTGCAACACTCAGTATTTATCAATAGAAACAGAAGCAGCCACAGTTGAATAGATGCATGTTTATGTATAGAGATGATAACTGTACCTTGGCACTTTATAGATATTTCCCCCCACTCTCCTGATAATGAACATACTGAAATATTTGTTCCACTCTCCGGGTAAAATCCATCCATACACTCATACAACAGCACGCTGCCCGGCCTGCTGGTGCGGTCCCACAGGATGTTAGTACGGGGTTGGATTAGTGGGGGGCCGCAGCTTATTTCTGCACAGAGACATGAATCAGGACAGAGTGTTGGCCTATTACAGCATATGGGATTTACACATTCAAATCCTAATAGCTGCTGTACATGGGTACATGTTACATATGTGTAAAATGCAAAGAGGATATCATTTATACAGCATCAAGACTTCAAATGATATCTGTCAATAAACACTGCACCTTCACACCACAGATCTATATCCTCCCAAAGTCCACTCTCTCCACATACTGAGTTGTTATTCAGGCCCCTGCTGTGATATCCTTCATCACATTGGTAAGACACCACACTGCCAATGTGCGTTGTGCCATCCCACAGTGTTTTAGAGTGAGGTTTATGAACAGGCTCTTGACAATTGATTTCTACAACAAAAACACAACAGGTCATTGTAGTTCACTAGGAGTGTGATGGATTCAAATGTTGTCAGAACCTATGTCAAGGCAATGTGAGACAAGTTTATACACAATCCACATATCCCGAAGTAAAGTTTCAAATGGCTTTAAACGTTTGTGTTGATTGATGATTTGTGTAGATTAATGTCATCACCGTGACACAGCAGAGATGCCTCATCCCATTCTCCTCTGGCAGTACAAACTGATATATTTCCATCTCCAACACTGCGATATCCAGCTTTACACTGATACACAACTTGAGAGCCCACAGTGGGAATTTTATCCCACTGTATGGTTGTGTGAGGGATGGAGGGGGGTGGGCCACATCGAACTTCTACAGGGGTGGAAATGATATAATTTAACTGGGAGTAAATGGTTATTTTTCCACCCTGGACAACAGAGGGAGACTGACATTGTACTGATAATAGTATGATGTTGTTAGTTACCTTTACATGAGATGTTTGGTTTTGTCCAGGAACCGTTAATTGTGCACAATGACACATTGTTTCCTTCACTGTGATTAAATCCTATTTTACAGTAGTAAGTCACATGGCTTCCAGGGGTGGAACTGCCATTCCTCACTTGCCCAGTGTGGGGAACTGTAGGAGGATCCCCACATGATATCTCTGGGACAGGAAGTAAACATATACACACATTAAGAGGGTTAGACAAAATAAAAATAAAATTCAAAACCCAAAATTAATTTTATTACAATAAATTAACTATTCGACAATTTGGCTCTTTTCAGGACTGTGCACGCACTACGTCAGAGATAAGTGAAAACACCTGTGGGTGGGCAGGCCACTTTTAAACAATTATTTACAAAAAAGATATATAGAATACAAAATGAAACAAAAGGTTTATTATGATATTGCAAGTTTATTATGGTTTGGGTTAATTACCTTGGCATACCAGAGTCGGGGGTGTCCACTGACCGTTTTCTTTACAGACTGATATATTATGTCCTCCTCTGGTAAGAAAACCTGTTTTACAGAAATATTGCACAGTGCTGCCAGGAGCTGTGCTACCGTTCCAGATGTGCTCAGTGGATTCACTTAGAGGAGGACTTCCACACAAAGTCTCTACAAAGAACCACAAACATCACAACCATGTAGAACACCAGGATTTAGATTCGGACATTAAACATGGAAATATAAGAAGAAAGATACAGTTTATCTGTATGGGTTAGATGTGTTTTCAGCATGAGGGGTTGTACGATCAATCTTTAAAATCAGAAAACCTCTGGAATGATCTGAAAAGCAGTTACTCTACCTTGGCAAAGCACCGGCGGCTCTTCCCACTGTCCAGCAGTGGTACAACTGGAGACATTTCCCTTTCCAACATTATGATAGCCAGAGTTACACTGATAAACCACCTCAGAGCCCACCCTGGAGCTCTTATTCCACAGCATTTGAGAGTGAGGGCGAGCAGCGGGGGAGCCACAGTCCACCTCTAAGAACAGAATATTCATAATCATATTGTCATTGGTTCATAATAACCTGAAAGTAGGAATTTGTTTGGTTTTTATCTTAGAATGTGCTCTTCACAGCTACATAGGATGTGGGTCCTCTTCTCTTCAGTGCACCACAGTGTTTCTACAGCAGGCCAGAGCAGTTGGATCAGTAAGGTTACTTTGTCACATTTGAAGACAGTCCATCGAGCACTTGTTGAGGTTTTGAGTGTGGAATAAAGTGGTATAGAGACTGTCATCGATAGAAAGATGCCACTAGTGTGGCAAAAAATATGAATCATTACAATGATTGTATGAAGATAAAAGATAGTTGATCAAGATATAGATTTGAAATCCTACAATTAAGCCATGTTGTGAATTTTACCTTAAGGGTAAGTTTTTGAGGAACTCACAAAAGCCTGACAATTAAAACGCACTTCTCTCTAGATCATGTATGTAATGAGTTTCCATGGTTAGAGAAAGTCATTACAGTCAGTGTTCTGAAAAATCATTATTTGAAGAGGACGCTTTGTAGGGAGTTTGATTTTTACCTTCACAGACCATAGTTGGTCCACTCCACAGTCCATCAGCTCCACACACAGAGGTGTTGTGTCCACTCCCCCAGATGAAGCCTTCATCACAGACCCACGTGGCTACGCTGCCATATGTGGTCCCTGTGGCCGACAGCAGCACTGTGTCCTCCACCGAGGCAGGCTGGCCACAGTCAACCACTGAGTGGGACAAGAACATAAAACTACATATAAGAGTTCAGATATTCATCAATCTACAAAAAGACAATCTATAAATGGAGGAAATGTTCAAAAAGTGCTATGGCTATGGTAGAAAAAAAAACATGAAACTCGAGACCATTTTGTAATGGGATAATAACAACGGTGACGCCAGTTAATATGTTTGTGTACCATTGAACCCATGAGAACATAATCATTGCTACTTTATTTTACTATTCAGTACCCATGTGCAAAGCCCTGCCCATCTTTGAACTTAGTCCTTCATCTTGATCACAACTGTAAAGTTTTGCATATCTTACACTGTTGTGACAATGAGGCAAACAGACAGACATATAAACAAAAGTCCAATTTCACTCAACTGTTCATGAGGTAGTTCTCATTTTACCTTTGCAGGAGGCCTTGTCTCTTTGAGGATGAAAAGGTTCTGTTCCATCTTCGACTTGGTATCCCACCTGACAGCTGCATTCAAAGCTGCCATCCAGGTTCCTGCACCGACCTCCATCTCCACACAGCCCTGTTATCCTGCACTCATCAATGTCTGCAGAGCCAATGAGAATGAAAATGCGTAAAGTTTATTGATAAAGCACGTTGAAATTCCACAAGCTTTTTGGGGGACTCTTCCAAAGCTAAGAGGATATGGACTGGAGAGCACAATCCCCTGCAGTCCAAAAGCGTGTTTGAGGTACATTGAAAAATTCCTAAATAGGGCACCCAAGAGCTCAGCTCATGTGGTAGTGCAGAATGTACATGATGTGCTGCAGAGCTTCTCATGAAGGGCTCTATAAGGGAGCACCAACGCTTTAAAATGAATTAAAAAAGTTTAAGTGTATCAAGGGACCATTTGTTGTATTGTGTCAAGTGCCTAGCAGCATAATTTTTGATTGGTTCGTAGATATTGTTGAGGCAGCTTAAAAGCAAATTGCAGATTTTATTCAGCATTTGTATCTATAGTGTGAGACTTAATGTATTTTTGTTAGTAGCTTTCTTCTGGAGGTCATACTTTAGAGTTTTGGGCTTTTTACAACCCTGTAAATAAAAAACCAGGTCAAACCTAAACTCACCCTGGCAGTGGGTTCCATCATTTGGGATGAAGATGGTCATGTTGTTTGAAGGGTTGTAGCCAGAAAGGCAGGTACAGTCATAGCTGCCATATGTGTTGTGGCATTTTGTGTGCTGCCCACAGATCTTCATGGCTCCTATCTGGCACTCATCTTTATCTGGGAGAAAAAATAACATTAATAACAATTATGAGAGGATTTATAATCAGAATCAGAATTATTTTATTTGCCAAGTATATTGCCTTGGTTTGGTTGGTGCATTGAACATAAAACAACAATATAAACAGTAAGAACAATAAGTTCTACACCTATCAGCACCAACATGCCCCCCCCCCCCCCCCCCACCACCACCACCCCCGGTGATGAAATTTCATAACTTTTGGGATACCGTCACTTTCTCATCAAGCAATATCGTCTTCATTTATACATTTGTAAACTAATGATAGTCATCAGATGGTGGTAATATAATAATCATTTTTTATTTGATTTGATTAGACAAAATTAGATATAGCAAAGAGGAGACTTTTCTTCCTACCTTGACAGAATGTTATTCCATTTCCTACAAATCCATACTTGCAGTTACAAACTTTGCCAGAGCCGTCTGGCTTGTCGTCACATTTGGCGTCACGATGGCAGGTGGGGCACACGTCCCGAATTTGGCCGGATGCTGGCATACCTGAAAGGATAGAAGTAGCATCCATCAGTATCCGTTAGTATCTTCAGAGAACCTTCTCCATGTAAAGCTAAACCATGACATGGGGATGATGGAGGGGGAAAACCATCAGTTGTCTCACCTGCAACGACACAGAGCAGAAAAACCACAATCATTGTTCCGTTTCCCTTGTTGGTCCTCGAGTCGTCCCGTTGTTGTCTTTACTCCACTAGACAATCATCCTACTTATCCCGCTCTCTTCTTTATTCTTCTTCATTTTTTTTACTTCCGTCTTGTGAGCCATGATGATGCTGAGCATGTTTGATAAATCGGATTGAGAGGAATCTTCTGCTGGGTGAGCTGAGGTCAATTCTTTTCTCAACGGTTTCTCCCTGCCACCGGAAGTGTAACTGACACATTCAGTTACACTTCACATGCGTTGATGACTCACTCAGGGCTCACCCTGTTAAACTGCACACTCATGGTGCTGTGCTGATAACAGCTATATTTGGCCTAACGAATGCCCTTTCACAAAATTGTGTCATTTTGTAAGACATGACTGTATCATTTAAAAGCACATTAACCACACCATCACTGTGTGTAACAGAATGAGAGTTAGTAAGGGTCTATATTTACACGATGTAGAAACAGCTACTCTTAAGTACAACTTAACATTGATAACACTACCAAATTTAATGAACATCACAGTGCAGTTTAACCTTCCCCCAAGGTTTTGTCAATGTATTATATTAAAGGTGGATTAATCATTCTGTTATTATAGTCCATACGCATGGAACTGCTTCTTTAAGACCTTCATCCTACCACAGGTTCTGGAGCGGATGCTGGGGGATATGTCAGTTGGTGTGTGGTGGGAAGTGGAGATAAGTCTGGTGAGCTTTAATCTCTCCGCCCAGCAGGGTCCTAACCAGGGGCTCACTGTCACTCAAATAATAGTGCCTGACTGGACGGATGTTGTACTGCTTTGATCCAGGTTTATAGGTATTATAAACACAGATAATCTGTTTAAACTGCTTTAATATCACTGGTTTCTAACTGATCAGCAACTGAATATACAATGGATTTGACTGAAATCGAATTACTCCTTTGGGGATAATAACGTCTAAAGTCGTATAAACAAAATTTATAGTTCAAATAGCCATTAGCTGCCATTAGACAACAGCTAACATTAGCATTCAACCACTTGCTGATCAGGAGGGCTGTTTTCATATTAGAATATCAAAGCACATCTTTGACACATTTATTTAAGCCTGTACGTAAAATGTACTAGATGTTACAGTTTTTCTCAGTTGTTAACACACAAAGAGCGACAATTCGGCACAATTTGCACAACCTTACCCTAACCCTAACCCTTATCTGCATTAGACTCTGACTTTCCTTCTTTACACTCTGATGTCAATTACACATCACCTTGTTGTCAAAACACTACACACAATGTTCAGTTGTTGCACACACTTCTCAAGTAAAATCTCAGAGCATCAACCTAAAACACACAAATACTCAAATCTCTAAACATTCAGGTATGTTGAGCAATTTGCAATCAGGATTGCAGCATAATGTTTAGAGATTTGAGTATTTGTGTGTTGTAGGTTGATGCTTTGAGATTTTACTTGAGAAGTGTGTGCAACAAATGAACATTGTGTGTAGTGTTTTGACAACAAGGTGATGTGTAATTGACATCAGAGTGTAAACAAGGAAAGTCAGAGTCTAATGCAGATAAGGGAGTGTGAAGTAGTGCCAAATTGGGTCGAGCGATTGGTACATGAAGTGAAGGTTGTGCAAATTGTGCAGAATTTTCGCTTTTTGTGTGTTAACAACTGAGAAAAACTGTAATTGACGACACACCAATCAGGTTTAAACACTATACAAATGCAGCAGTTGAGTTCACCTGTTTTCAACCAAAATGGAGCTTGTGCTCAAAAAAGAAGAAGAGTGAGGGTGAGTTACAACACAACTCACATTCTGACATTTTTGTGCCGATTGCACAACATCGTCACAGCAGTAAACCACATGCACCAGATGCAATACACTCTCATCTGGGACAAAGTTTCATTCCACCGCTCTGCTCTGGTCCGGAACTGGTGTCAACACCATCCACAGTTTACAGTACCATACCTTCCACCACACTCTCCGTTTATAAACCCAATCAAAGAGTTCTCCATGTGGACATATTGTCTGATTTGGGGATATGGAGAGAAATAAATTATATTTTCATGAGTCTGCAGCATTGGTCTTGTGTAGTGTTTGGTGAATTTATTGTATATTTGCACTTTCTCTGTGTATTTCACTTACAGTACTCTAATCACACTAGTACTTGCATACTATGCTGTAAATGGATCAGGTCCAGTCTACATCCAGAACATGGTCAAATGTTACACCCCAGCTCGTTCACTCCGCTCTGCTTTGGCTAATCGGATCGTTGCTCCCTCACTGCAAGCTAAACACTCACCAAAATCACGACTGTTTGCTGTCCTAGCTCCTAAATGGTGGAATGAGCTCCCCATCGACATCCGGACATCAGAAAGTTTACACATCTTCCGCCGAAAACTAAAAACTCACCTCTTCCGACTATACCTTGAATAAAAAAAATATATATATATATATATACTAACAACTTTTTAAACTAACACTTTAGAAGCACTTAAATGGTACTTACGTATAGCACTTTGTAGTTTTGCTTTATTTTGAAGAAATTGTACTTTCTTGATTCTTGTTGTTCTGGGTCTGTACCCTCGGGGTTGAATGCACTTATTGTAAGTCGCTTTGGATAAAAGCGTCAGCTAAATGTAATGTAATGTAATGTAATCACTGAGAACTGGAATCACAAAGTGTTTTAAGTTAGCAACACCAGTGTGTAACTGGCTAAAACAGAATTAAGTCATATGAAGCGTGTGTGTTTCAACAAAATATGGTTTTGCTAAATTAGTTTATAGTTTTTACAAGAGTGTTTCATTTTGCAAAGGATCTGAGGTGTTCTGCTGATTGGGTGTGTCCTTGTTCTGATTGTGTGTAGTGTTTTGAAACACCGGGCCCTGTTTTGAAAATCGTGCTTAAGCAATCGAAAAAAACTTTAAGCACTAATCAAATGCATACGCTGAGTTCACCTGTTTTCAACCAAAATGGAGCTCGTGCACAAAAAAGAAGAAGAGTGAGGGTGAGAGAAATAGATTATATTTTCATGAGTCTGCAGTGCAGTATTGGTCTTGTGTAGTGTTTGGTGAATTTATTGTATATTTGCACTTTCTCTTTGTACTTCACCTACAGTACTCTAATCACTGAGAGCTGGAATTGCTAAAAGTGTTTTAGGTTAGCAACAGCAGTGTGTAACTGGCTAAAACTGAATTAAGTCATATGAAGCGTGTGTGTTTCATATGGTAAAAAAAAAGGATCTGAGGTGTTCTGCTGATTGGGTGTGTGGTTGTGCTGATTGTGTGTAGTGTTTTGAAACACCGGGCCCTGTTTTGAAAATCGTGCTTAAGCAATCGAGAAAAACTGTAATCCATGGCCAGCATAGGTCTATATTTGAAATTCGGTGTCAGGAATAGGCAGCAAGATGTGCAAAGGCTGTCACTCAAGCCAGACAGGGGCAGAGGTTGAAATGGGAGACTATAGAGAAAAGAATGATCAGCTCGAAGGAGCCGTGGGAAATGAAAGCAAGCAGGAATAACTTTCTGCTTAGAGTGACCTGTGATGTCCTTCCATCACCCGAAAACCTACAGCAGTGGGTGAACAAAAATCAATCCTGCCCACTATGCTCAACTCCAGGCACATCCTCACTGGTTGTAAAATAAGTCTCTCCAAAGGTAGGTATACATGGAGACACAACGAGGTACTCAAATGCCTTGCAGCAACAATGAAATCAAAGAGAACAGCTACCAATGCCTTTCGATCGGAAAAAATCGAATGCAGTCGAAAGGACAACTTTTGTCTGTGAGGGGAAACAGGGACAGAAAGGGCCTCATCCACTGACCAGGAGTGGTTATATGAAGCAAGGCTGAGACTGGGAAATGTTAATGGACGTGGGCCAGTGGTTTATTACACTCCCATCACATATTGTCACTACCACCTGACCTGATACTCTGGTCCAACACACTGCGCGTTGTCTACTTCATCGAATTGACAGTACCCTGGAGGATAATGTTAATGAAGCACTTTGAGAGGAAAAGACATGGCATTTGAGGCAGAGCAACGTGGCTGAAAAGGATATTCTCTATCTTGTCCAATGTTCTAAAATGGTAAGGCATAGTTTAAAAACGAATAGCGGTAATTATTTCTGATCTACTGAGTGGGCAACATGGCTTTCATAGTACTGCCATACAAGCCAGTAGCCAGTCAGATTTATATTTAGCCTCAGTGTACCCTCATGTTCAACCTGTATCATTAATTACAAGGCCAAATAACTTGATGACGCTAAGGTGCACAACTGAGGTTATGTCCCTTACATCCGCTGCTGGCTACTAACACCTGCTAACAACTACTGGTAGTTGGTAACAAAGTGTGCAGAGGACCTATAAACGTATGTGGGATACTCAACATCTCGTCCTACTTTCCACAAATAAATATTCTGTCCTACCATCTACAACTTCTGTTAAATAAAGGTATGAGAGCAAGATGGCAACTTACAGTGTAACTCACCAATTTACTCAACTCCTTTACTCATTACTGCTACATTTTAAACTATACAGGGTGAAATTACTACTGGTCCGGCTCACTGGGCGATACCCTTGTAAGTAACAGTGCTCAGATGCCACAAATATAAGCCACGAGATACAAGTGGGCCCTGGTGCAAGAACCATTGATGCCAACAAGAGCACTAACACACTTGCCAAATGCAAAGGCTACCTGAGGCATCACCAGCTCTACCAAATTTCAAGTTTACCATTTTCACAATTGAGATTTGACTAGAATTCACTTGTGGCAAACTGAATTGACTGAATATAGCTATAAAATAGACACACTTGTGTAAATTCATACTGCACACTGTCGGGACATAATCCTACGAACTCCCTGTATGTTTAGTGATCTCATTCTAAACAACAGCTCAGAGTCACACGGCAGAGGGACAGTTCAGTCCTTCTAACTCCAGTAGATGTCAGGCTTCACACAGATTTGAGTTTGGGGTCTGCTAAAAGGAGCGAGTTTTCTTGTAAACAAACTTTATGTTGATAATGGCAGTCATACTCACCCTTTTATTTGCAACTCATGTGTGGTCCTAAAGTTGTGACTCGAAAAAACACAATGTTTGTACTTTTGAGGTCAGACAAATCGATTTAGTGTATTTCATTTGATGAGCATCATTGAACATCAAATCATGCATTTTGTTTACGTCCATGTTGAGTGGTTAGCTCTCGTCGTAGAAGTTACTGGTGTATTGCTATGCTCCTTTGCATGTTAGTGCTGCCAGAAGTCGATCAGTGGAACAGCAAGGAACCACCGGCAGCATTGTGTATCGAAAATAAATTTTGTCAACATCTTGGTGTGTGTCGTACGAACCCATAAAAGCAATCTTTCACAGAATGTCTAGAGATCAGAAACTCAAGGGAAATTAAAGTGCTGCGTCCCTTGCAACCTGAAGATTGCTGGATCCACTCATTGAATAATTCTTTAGCATAATAATATAATAGTGATGGTGTTGTTGCACTTATACCACATTCTTTTTCTCAGCATATTTGGAACATAACTTTTATAACCACACACACCATTTTGTTTTGTACTTTCCTTTATTAGATGTTAGCACCCGATCTGTCAAGGCCTTCAATGTAATCATCCCAGTCTGTCATTCAGATCTAATATTACATGAACATGCATTTTTTCAGTACTAAATGTTTAATCATAGAGGTTAGACATGTGCTTGTAAAACTTGAAAAAGATTATGTTATCTTATCTCACATGATTATGTTCTGTTAATGTAAATCCAGCACATAACATTACACCTCTCAGCACGCATACTTCACAGTTCATATTCACATGAGGGTCTAGTCTGAATAAACCCTCACGGGCTGAGGTTTGATATGAAAATCTTTTTGCTGGTTGATTATTATAATATAATAATAATCATAATTGCTGTTTAAAATAAAGCTCAGCATGTTTGACGAGTGCTCAGAGTACAGAGGCCTCATGGATGACTTCCCAGCTCTGGTCTCAGACAAAAAAGCTGCAGCAAATTCCAAACCTGTGACCTGCTGCAGGGTCATAAGAGGGTGCAGAGGCAGCAGCGTCTAGTTTCATGTCCAGTCTTAACTTCCTTGGAGGGTGGGGCCTCAGGAGCCGCTGATTCCTCTTTACACTCTGACAACGAGCCGGTCGAGGTGGACAACAGCCTCCCGCACACCAGGTCAGCAGCTTTCCCATCCATGACGGTCAAGTCTGTGACTGTTTTCTCTCTTAGCGACATGTCCCCATCATCGTCATCATCTATCAGGACAAACTCCTTTAGGTAAACAATTCCCATCCCGTGGAGACTGTGGTTCTCTGTTAAATCCTCCATGGTGTGGGCGTCTACAAAGGTCAGAGTTGAGGTCTCGGTCAGGGTCTCGTGTGGGTCTGTGGAGTTGTCCTCCGGCCCCGAGAAGGCCTGGCTGCTCGATTCCATCACCCACATGGAGTTCCTGTTCACACTCTCGTCTTGGTACTTTCGGTCTTGACTTTTAGAGACGTAGTCTGGCATCTTGGAGGCAACCTTGTCTCTCTGATTGTGGGAACCATTCTCTGTGGCATTGGCGTTACCAGGATACATCGTAAAAGCCACTTTCTGGTAGTCATGGTAGATCTGCAGGCTGCCGCTCCCTGTAGGAGAAGACAGAGGGATGAAGGCGGTGTCGTCTTTTCCTTGCTTCTTCATCTATTTCTTCTTGCTGCACTGAAACAAAACGGAAACACGTTTAATGTTCTAGTAAGTGGACCTTCCTTCAGTCTCGACTGGTGTGCAGGTTTTGGACTTTATACCAGCCCCATATATAAATTTAAAGATGGTGGATTGGACTATGTGACAAATTCATGTGAATAGAATAGTCTTTATAATAGAACAGTACACACATTGTCAGTGAATAACAATAGGTATTAAAACAAAGTTATTGGACGATTTATCACTGCAGATTAGAAGAATATCGCTGATATCTAAAATATTAATCTGAATCTATATCAACAACTGTTGGACAGATCGACACAAAATCTGCAGTCAGATGTTTGTTTTAGGTTTTGCATCATAGTTTTGAATGAGATGTTTCAATACCTATTGTATGGCATTTGCATTACAAATGTATGTTTCACACATTTTTTTTAATGATGATGATCCCTGATCCTTGAAGGAGGTAAAAGTAAGTGCAGTGGAGCAGTTTTAAGTTTACAACAGAAGATCTGTCATTTAGTATTGGCCTTTGTGAATAAATAAATGAAGCTGCTACTTTAAAAAGAAGCAAAAAATAACTTAAACTCCCAGAGGATTGGCTCTTTGAAGAAGGAGACAGATGAACTCCTCTAAAGTGCTCTAACCAGGACAGGAGTCTGTGTGAGTGGGCTTCATCTAGCTCTCTCTCCCTGTCCCACCACACACACAGGGTTCCCATCTTCACCCAGTAAAACTTAGCCATGCATTTTAAAGAGCACATATTTATTATATATTATGTTTAGACAAATGAGATATTAACATTTAGTCCATAATTTAAAGAGTTCTTCATTTGTGTCTCATGTGTCTCCATTTAATGGCACCTCATAGTGCAGTGCTCTGTGTCTCGGAGCCTCTCACACCGACCCTCTTACACTTGACTGATTCTTATGCGTGACAGAATCAGGACTTTATAAATGAATAATAACAGCAATGTACATGTTCAAGCGACTGTTGCCGTGCTCCACTCCAGCTTGTGGTGGCGAGTGAACAACAATGGATGAAAAATAGATACGATTTAAACACACTCGCTGCATTACTGCTTTACTCTGCACTTGGTCGTCGCTCCGATGTTGGCTGTGGTTAGGCTGGCAAGAGCTCTTATTGTGGCAGAAGGAACTTACAGCAGGGAAAGGAGAATTAGACAATAAAGTCCTAATAGTCTTTACAGTCGATCTATAAACCCCTAAACTGTATTTCCTCAAAACAACATATCAGTTTTCCAGTACTAATTTCTGCAATTAACTCAGTGTTCAGGACTGTATTTTACCTCAGAATAAGTAACTTTTTTACCAAGCACAATTTTAAGTTGCTAAATGAGTGTCACTCTGTCACAATCAGAAGTTACTTAGCCATAACAGATGCTGGATCATATGTGCAGAAATAAAAGATGTTCCTCAAAATGCATTTCGATTTAAATATTTGAGGAAAAAAAGGGATAATTTTACCTCGAGTTGTCAGCAGCTGAACTCTTCTCCCAAGAGGTCTCTGTAATGAGAATCACATGGCAGAGGTGGGATGACCCAGCGTGTGTGCGACCGCTATCCAGTACAGCTGCTTAATCTGATTCCTGCTCCACCTGGATGTCTATAAACAGAGATTCTTCACACACACCCTCCCCTCATCTTGTACTACAACTGTGCTCAGTGTGTGTGGAGGGAGGCGGTCACGGGACGTTCCACTGATTCTATTCACACCAGCAATAATGCATCTTGTTCTTTTTTTTTACAGGCTTGGGTTTGCAATGGGATTTTTGTGATGTATGGATGTTAATATAAGAAGAAGATTTTTCTTCTTCTTCTCACCTGAAGATGAGAAGAAGAAGAAAAATCACTATAAAAAGGAACTTAGAAATACACACTCACACATGGTACAGCCAGTATAAACTCTACAAAAAAGGTACAAGCCTCCATTCATTTTGTCATCCACAACTCAGCAAGAAGTTGAATACTGTAAGTCTTTCTATAAAAATGTGAAACTCTTTGTTTAATTAAATGTTTTTTTTATGAGTAATTTTTTTCACATCATTGTTTATACAAGGGGTATATCGAATTGACATGGAATATTGAAAGAATAGGAAAAAAAAACAAGATAAATGCACCATGGTGAAGGTGCGCAAGATGATTTCAGATCTTTGACCTTTTTTAATAAATAAATACAAATATAATCTGGGTGTTTTATTGCCACATTTTTTCATTTTAAAGTAAAGGGAGCCATTATCTTGACCAAACTTGACTTCTCTACAAATCATTCCAGAAAACTACATTTTAAAGCTTCGTTCTTTTCTTCTCCTCTTGTTCACAATCATGCTACAAACCATGCCCCTGATTCCTTTTTTTAAATATTGCCCTGGTGCAGCGATGCATGATAATCCACTTCTCTCAGTCCCATGCACTGAATATGTTCCACTAAATAATAAAGGAGGACAGACCTTCACATACATGAAAGCTGCAAAGAGGAATATGAAGGGGATCAAATATTGAGAAGTCCTCATGGCCTGTAGGGATGATGTCTGCTTTAGCCTAGTAAAGTCAATGGCTAGACATGGCATCTGACAAAGTGCTCATGTACAGTAGATCTATAAAACCTACAACATAACACCTGCTGATGAAACTAATCAGTAATGTTTGAATTCATATTATTTCAGTTATAATCATTTCAGATTAAAAGGAATATTCAACAACTCAATTATGGGATTAAAACAACTCCGGTGTAATAAGGCAATGTTCAGTCTTATTTTAGGGATTATATGTAGACTGGTTTTAACACAAAAATAAAACATTATATGAACTGTCATATGTATTGTTGGATATGTGTGGTAAAGAAAACCATTAGCTAAGCTTAGCATGAAGACACAAAGCAGAGGGAAACAGCTAGGCTCTGTCCAAAGTTCAAAACGAAACCTGCTCTACTCTAACGCAGCTATTATATCCACCTCATCCTTCTATTATAAACATAACACACAACACAGGCATAAATCTGGCATTCAATTTCACATTTCGGTTTCTCACCAAGAAACAAAAAAAGTATATTTCCAAAATGTCAAAATAACCTATCAATTTCTCCCTTACGTCACAATGTCTCTATGGAAAATGCTCTTTCGGTGAACATGAAAAGACCAGAGGTGTAAAAAGTACTGAAATATTGTACTCAAGTAAAAGTAGCTTTACTTTGATGAAATTTTACTCAAGTACAAGTAAAAGTACCCATCTAAAAATCTACTCAAGTAAAAGTAAAAAGTAGTTCATTTAAAATGTACTTTAAGTAAAAGTTACTTAGTTACTTCCAACAACTTGATGGAGGCCGCTCCTATACAGTGCAAAAAAGGACAAGGGGTCATAAATCCAATCCAAAAACTGTTATTTTTAATTAAAGGAGAATCTTTACAGATATAAGTGCAATGACATTAAACATGTCAAACATTAAACATTTATCATGTCCACACAACATTTAAGAACTTTTGGGAGGACATGTGAAGACATGATCCACATGACAGCTAAAATAAAAAGTTAAAATGCCACTGTCGCACTGTATATTTAAACTTTTGGTTAAACTTTGGTCCACCTTTAGAGCACTAGTCTACAAACTTCTTGTTGAGTTTGAGCAGCAGCTGATTTTCAAGGTGAGTAGAGCTCATCCGGGCTCGCTTTGCAGTGAACAGCAATCCAGCACAGCTGAAGAGTAGCTCGCAGGCGGCAGGGGCAGGTAGGCCAGTGTTGAGTTTCAGGCAGTGTTGTTCATGAACGAGTTCAAAAGAACGCGTTAATTGAAGATGTTCATTTTTATGAGAACGTTGAACTGAACGCAACTTAATGATAAATAATGAATTTGAACGGTGAACACGTTCATATTATCTGAAGTCTAGCTAAAACGTTAGGGAATGTTTTCCGCTGTCTAAATCGAATGCTTGCACCATGTTGTTGCGATCTTTGTTTATTTGAAAAGAAATGCAGTCTGGGGGGGGGGGGGGGGGCGCCAGGAGTGAAGCTTGCATAGAGCACCAAATGTGCTAGGGCCGGCCCTGTGTAGCGCAGTGATTCTCAAACTGTGCGGTGGCATAACATGTGCGCGCGCGGCCGGGAGGGGAAAATGCGAGGCGGAACTAATATTATAGCCGAACTAATGTTTTGACGTCAGCATGTCTTTAACGGCGGAGCAGTAAACAAATCGCTCTTTCGCCGTAGACAAGGTCGGCCACCCGCGGCTCTAAAACAGCCGCTCAGCAGTGGCTCCCTGTGCAGTGTTGCGCATATTTTTCGCGAACATATGTTGAACGTGCACGCGAGGGAACGTCATCCACTCTATGCAGCATCTACCACTGCAGTGAGAATTGCCTTGCGCCTTGAACTGTTTTTTTTTTTACTCAGTAACGGCTGTAATTTCCAATGTAGCGATCTACAATACTTCAGTCAAAATCTACTTAATTAAAAGTAAAATTACCCATTTCAAAAGCTACTCAAAAAATTACAAAGTACACAAAAAACTACTCAATTACAGTAACGTGAGTAAATGTAATTCGTTACTTTACACCTCTGGAAAAGACATTAGGCCTTGATGCAATGATGTCAGTGAATTCTAGATAGTTAAGCCTACCTGTAGGTGATGCACAACTGATGCTACCAAGTTGTACCATACAAAAGAGTACATTTTAAGTATTCGTAAGAGCCTTCCTATGATGTAGCATAAGCATGACAGTCTATTTCAAGTCTGTGGCGCAGAGGTAAAGCGGTCGTTCTCTTCCATCCCTGCCTTCTCCATTCCAAGTGTCCTTGGGCAAGATACTGAACCCCAAAGAGAAGAGTGCAGCACATATAGATGCAATGTATCAATTTGTGTGTGAATAGGTGAATGGCAAAAATTGTACTGTAAAGCATTTTGAGTGGTCATCAAGACTAGATAAGCTATTTAGTATATTAAATACAGACCATTTACCATTTGAATTCTGTTTTATTCGATGACATGGCTCGTTTAATCTCAAATTCCGTCTAGCTTCTGATGGTTAGTTCAAACACATATTCCTAGTGTAAAAAAAACTGAAACATCATTGTAAAAAAATCACCAGACCACTGCTCACTTTCATGTTCCGTCTTTGTGAAGCGTGTGTCTGCTGTGTGGAGCCGGTTTTTGGACAGCAGTGTCAGGACGCTCTCCCACACGAGGTTCCCTGAACGAGAGCTGGCGGACATACAGATGTCAACCTCCACTACTGCATCGATTGGCCGGTACTCCATGACTCGCACCTGCAGCATGAACGGACCTTTCTTCAGCTCATCAATTGGCTGAAGGGTTTTCACACTCTGACGCACACGAAACAGACCTGCAGAAAAATAATACGTTCTCGTCACATAACCACAATTTTTTAACCTTTTAATGCCAGCACATAATAAACTGGTAATAATAAACATCTATAAAAATGTTTGACATAATAATGACTCTCCTGACTCCAGGTTTTGCCTTTCTATGTTTGTATCTATGTTTATGTGACACCGACTGATTCATGTGGAAGCTGCTCACCTGCTACACTATTCCATATCTTAATCCAACACAATGTCAGTTCAAATACGGAAGTCCCTATAACTCTGAGTGTTACCTGCTGGGATCAGTGAGCACCATCAGCAGCAGTCTGCCACACAGGAAGTCAGGGAAGCACAGGGGGATGTCTCTGTATTCAGTGTCTGGATAATCCCAACCATAACCCCCTGCACTGCATAACCTCCTCAGGGTGACAGGGTCCAGCATGGCAGACACAGACAGTCAGTGTGGAGCAGGAGGACAGAGGAACTTCTCCTGGACGATGCTCACCTGCACCGGTCTCCTGTCCCATTACTCCGCTACCAGCGACTCCATGATTGTTTACTGCGGTCACGTGATCCGTCGTTTGTGAAAACACGCGCACGCCGGCAGAACTTTGAAAGTTGAAGCGCGTCTATTCGTGGTGTTACGGTACACTCACAGTGCGAGTCCCCATGGTTAAGAATGACGTGGACATTCTTTGTCACCTCTTAAAGGATTTAAAATTAAACGTTAAATCGGAACAAGTTGTGAGTGCTCTAATGAAAAAGTTGCGAACTTTGCCCTTAATTTTCTCACATTCTACTGTAAAATACTCTGAAATTTGACTTGCAGACAGTGGGGGTCATGTCCCTATGAATAAGAGTGACGTGAAAAGACTTTGCCAGCACTTAAGAGTACAATTTATGTTTAAATTTAACAGGAGCAAGTTGTGAGGGCTATAATGAAAATGTAGCCAACTTTCCCTTGAATTTTCTTTAAAGTTCTACAGGGTAAGGTTTATTTATTTGTTTTAATTATAACATTTTATAGGGGCAATTTAGGAACATCGTAATGAAATTGAGATGACTTTCACATACATTTTCTGGAAAAAAAATACATAAAAATATTTAAAAACAACTACGCATGCATTTATTCACTCTGTTTGAATGCTGTGATCATTTTACTTAGCTTTGTTCTTTCTGTGCCATTTCCACAGATCTGCTGAATAAGGTCATAATGTTTTCCGTGCACCTTCCAGACACCGTCCACCACCACAACTCCCACCACCGTGTCCCCTGTTGTTCCTGGGGCCAGCTGCTGGGTTTTGCACTTTGCTAGAGGTGTTTCTGTTATTCAGCATTCACTCTTCGATATAAACGGGATGCAGAGAATGATAGAATCACCTGTAAAAAGACAACAGTGGCAAAAAATACCTTCTCCAAACACATAATAACCTCATAAACCTAGGATTTAGTGTCAGGCTGTTGAATTAGACTGTATTAGCTTTAGATGGAGGGCCACTTGATAATCCGACATATGAGTTTAAATAAAAGAGGAAAATTAAACTGTTGATGCTTTTGTTACTGCATTGTAAATTTTAACAAGACAACTGAGGGACAGGATAATACATGACAGAGAATGTCACCTGGACAAAGATCTGACTCTGTTTGAGGTAAAAGAGATGGCTGGACAAGGCAAGGAGATAAAATGACAGCAGAGCAGTTTCAAAGGTGACAGTAAAGGATCCATGCTCTGTTGATGGAATCAAAGAAAGATAACAAATCATAAAAAGAAAAGCTGCTGATCAAAACTGTCCAAAGCAATGTTAAAGTCATACTTCAGTCGAATGTGTTCCTCTGGTAGGTCAGAGAGGGAAGTACACAGGGTATGACTACATATTTCTGGGATCAGGCCGATGATGATCCACTGACGACTGACAAAACATTAAAGATTCGACACATACTGAACATGTTCAAAATCAAAACTGATGCAGATATCACTGTGAGCTCCAACTATCTGTTCAACTCTGTGCACAAGACCAAATTGCATGAATTGGAAAATGTTCTGCAAGGACCAGGAAGTGCCCCTCTGCAGTAAATGGGCATGACAGCATTGGTGCAGAGATGAGAAACCTGCATGCACCTTATTAAGCAGGTTGATCAGTGTAAAGTGGGTAGAGATTGAAGAGCTGTTGCCACTGATGTACAGACATTAAACATAGCCAAAACCTGTATAGTCTGCTTTGTCTCATGCACACATGTTCCCAAGGGTTCTTCAGCTGCTCCCAAGAGTAAAATTCAAACTCATTTATCCAGAGAGGAGCGGAAATGCCACGTGTGCCACTGCTGACGAGTGCTGACTCAGCTCATGAAAAACATGTTTGTTTGAAAACATGAATGCAAAGCGCTGTATGAATACCACCTGTCCAAAAACAGATGACCCCTACATAAATACTTGCATAGCACCACTGAAACAGAACTGACGATAGCCTTTTATTCATTCCTTCAACGATTGTCCCCTTCAGACTGGACAAAACACTCGCTAACAACTGGATTTGGTCTTGAGTTAGAAATGGTAAATTGTGTTCGTTCCCAGGTGGAATGACTGTGTAGAAGTCTCAGGTATTCATTAGCTGCAGGTTCGAATGGCCATAATGTGGTAGTGATAGACACATGACACAAAGAGACAATAAAGGTTTCACTATTTCAACAATTATTTTCCATCTCAGCCACACATTCAACTCAGGCAGCCTTTCAAAATCATTCTGTCAGTGTTCAGGTTGAACAGACTGAAATAAAAGACATAAAAAAGGAACCGTTATGGCCAGGACAAATTTAGAAAAGGATTCATTTAGAAAAGTGAAGTGTCAAAATGTGGGAATGAGTAATATTATAAGTCAAAATGTTTGTTCACTGAGATAATGTTGTGAGAATGTGAGACCATGAACTGTTGTGAGACAGAAAACATTTTACCAACATTTTTATTTTGTGTGGCTGTGGATATGGTCATCACCCCGGCTAAAAGGTCAACCTTAAAGCAAAAATAATGTTCTGCTTATGGATTATAATTATTAGAGAAATATGGGCTTTTCTAAGATTCAGGTGACGTCATCATGACTATAAAGTCTCTGTTTACCACAAGGTGCCCGGAATACTCATTCTTCATTCCACAGTTCTCTGGAGCACCATTCAGGGACTTTGCTTCCACACATTCTGTCTAAAGTCTCAGCAGAGCAATAGAGAGGCTGAGCAAGACGGACTGACACTGACAAGCTTTAGGACAGAGGACCCTTGCTATTGACCACTACATCATAATTATACTCTAATACATATCAGAGGATTATTTACTTTTTACTCCACCTCATTCATTTAAAAGCTGTTTACTAGCTGCCATGTGCACCTCAGGGATTCACTGTAACAGACTTATCGAGCTTCTATCCCTAAATAATGACTAGTGCCATTATAAAGCTAGGCTACCTACGGTCAACTCAACAACAGACCTGTAGAATTGCTTATTTCCTTATTATGCTATCACAAGCTACATTGTGTACTTCTTTGCATATGGCCATTTTCCTGACATGAAACGAGGATCAGCCGCAGGTGGACATCACCTTTGGCCCTCCCTCCTACGAGGATCAGCCGCAGGTGGACATCACCTTGGGCGCTCCCTCCTTCCAGATGATCGAGACGACAGAGGACGAAGCTCCAGCGGCCTCTGAAGAAGCTGTGAGGAAGGAGCAGGTCCAGCCGGAGGAGTCCGTCAGCTGCGTCACTGAAAACGTTCAAGCTTTCATGACGGATCTGAGTCACGAGGAGCTGGACGGTGAGGAGAGCCTGCAGGAAATGGTTGAGCTCGTTTTCAAGAGGGCCGTGCAGAAACCACACTCTGCTGCAGTCTTCGCCGAGCTGTGTCAACACCTCTCAACAGTAAGTGATGCCTCATGACCGGAAGCTACTTTATCCTGTTTCTTACTTAGTTGAGAAGTTTATCTTTTTTGTGAACTAGAAGGTTAGTGATACAAAAAGTATATTTTTTTCAAATAGTAAGAAAGGATAAATTTAAATAAGGATTTGTGATGATCAAAAACAAGGTAAACTTAGGAATACCTGAAATACCGAATGAATCGTCACTTTGGTTAATCAAATAATAAGTTAATTTAGAGTTGACTGCATTTGGTGTTTGATGTATAAAATGATTATTTGCATATAAATAATCACGATGTTTTCCTAAGTATGTGATTTGCATTTGTGTTAATATTTCTCTGGTTTTCTCCTCTTCAGGTGGAAGCAGGGGTGGAATGGCCATCTGGCATACCGGGCATCGTCCCGGTGGGCCGTTGACCCAATGTGGGCCGGTCTGGTCCGCTATGTTTTTGTTTTTGTTTTTTTTTCTCTTCTTCCGCTCTAAATTCCCTCCAATTGGGCCGGCCAATTGGCTACAGAGGGCTAGCAGTGTGTTGCCAGCATCGACACATATTATTGGTCTATTGTTTGTCATTGTCAATCAATCATGGGCTGACAGGCTCAGAGAGCCCTGACAGTGCTGTCAATCACAACACAAACCAGGGTGGGGCGGGACCTCATGGCATTGGCCGCGGGGACGAGTCGCGGGTCGGGCTGCTGCTGAGACAGAAACTTAAAATGGATAATAAGAGTATAAAACGCCCGGGTGGCGCTGAGAAGCATCGGAAAAAAAGCTGAAGTCTCTGGAGGTGGAGGCTGCTACATGTGCCAAACTGACGGACCTGTTTGGTGCCGGGTTCACCAGCCCAGCAGCAGCAGGTGCGCCGGGAGACGAGCGAGGAGGACTCGACAATGATGAGCGAGTGGAGGCACTAGGCAGACATGGTAAGTAACGCTGGCCTGGGGCTGGCTAGGCTACATTTTTGAGACATGTCCAAAACAAAGTAGAACATTTTTTGATTTTGTTTTAATATGCCGAATTGTGATATTATGGGCTATTATTGTTCAGATGGTTTAGCTAAGCTAGCTAAGAGCTGCTAACGTCGTTTACTGTTGCCATAGCAACAGTAAACTTTCTTAGCCGTATTGAAAACAGAATACAAGTAAACCTATATGGAATAATTAGTTTAATTTGAAAAATTTGCCAGTTATTATCACACATTGTCATGGTTAATCATTTATAATCATTATGGATGTAGTAATTCATGATTTGTCATTTTAATAATTCTTTTCAGAAGTTTTATTGTGCTTGAGTCGTTCTCCCTCTGTTTTATATGTGGACATTTGGGACCACTGTTAGAATTTGGTAAGTTTATCATGTATTTTTTAATGTATAAATTCATACTTCATAATTATAATAATTTTCAAAAGGTTTTAAAAGAAACACACATCCAAAAAGTTCTCAACTCTAGGTGCAGGACAGAGGAAAACATTTTCTTTATTTTTCAGACATTATAATGTATCCATGTCCTTCTCCGGTTGACCACTTGACATGTGAGAGCCTGAGGAGTTGTTCCCCCTCTGTCCATGTTCGAGGACTTGCTCTCTGTCTGCCTCCACTCTCTGCCTTCACTGTACCATGTCTGTTGAGTCTCCTCTAGTCTGGTGAGTTTATCATTTTTTATGTTTTATGAAATCATACTTAATTTGTGATGATTAGAGACATTATAATGTATCCATGTCCTTCTCAGGTTGACCACTGGACATGTGAGAGCCTGAGGAGTTGTTTTCCAGACACAGGTAGAGCTAACAGGGGCGTCACCCTGGGCCTGCTCTTTTGGGCTGGGCTTCAGCTGCAGATCTAAAGGCTGCTTCCAGGGGCATGGGGCCCTCAGCCTTTGTTTTTCTTTGCTTCTGCACCTTACAACATACATCACACCTTATTTTCACACATCCCACTAATTAGTTAGAGCTATCTTGATTTGGAGTTAAATAAATTTACTTTTGGCTTGAGAGGTTTGTGTGTGGCCTCCCTTCTTGTTGCCATCTTTGAGCTAGGTGGTAACAGTAGTATGCATGAGAGAAGACGCCGCGAGATTTGTGGACTTCTATGTGGTGTCCGCTGATAATGTAGTGGGCTGGTCTGGACAGACAATGCCAGGGCTGAATTTTTGTCCCAGTCCACCCCTGGACTTAAGGTATCTTTAAATGGAGCCTAATATTCTGATTATAAAAGAGCAAGTACAATTTTAAATGCTTTAACACCTCAGTTACAATAAACAGGCCATAAAAGATTGAAACAGATCCATTAGCTGCAGAGGGAAACGTCCTTCTTCTGATTAAACACCTAAATATTCATCTGTTTCTAAAAAAATTATATTTGGGCATTTGTTCCCCCAATGAAAATTCCTTCCTGAACTGTAATTGAGATTTGACTCTACATCTTTGTCTCATTTAGTGTTTGTGCATCCATAAATATTCAAATTAATCAACATTCCTCATATTTAAAGATGAATTGGTTTCTCTGCAGAGAGTTTGTTTTTTAGTACACACTGGAGCTGAAGAGTACTGGATAATAAGTACTGGATGGTAACGCCAGAAAATAGATCCGTCTTCTGGGAGCTGATCAAACACGTGACAAAGGGATGAGATACAGATGAGAGATGAGATCGCCATTAAAGAAGACGAGTGGATGACATGTTCATCACTTCTGATGGCGACATGCAGCTGCTGTTCTGATTAAATGTGTCAGCCCGTGTAAACACCAGACTGTATTAATCACCCCCCACGTAAAGAGTTGATCCTCAAACTTCAATCAGAATAGAAGAAACACTGTACTTGTAACTGTTGTTGTTTTCAGCTCAGTGTTGGTATAGTTTGTCACATTTTACATTTCATCCCAGTAAAAACATGTCACTTCAGAATTTGGTGCAGATCAAATTAAAAGTCTAAAGAATCTAAATGTGGTTTCAATGTTTTTGGAAAACCAAACATGTTCTTTAACTGTTAGGTTTGGGTTTATGGACTCTACTGGTGGCCATTCTAGTTAGGGCCCGAGCACTGATCAGAGGTCAGGTGAGACCCTATTGAAATTGTAAGGATTATTATTATTATTATTATTCAGGCAAATGAATTGGCTTTTTGAGGGCTTTAACACGCTCAAATTCTTACCAAAATTTGCAGAAAGTTAGAAAGTGGTGTAAATTTAGGAATTTTGGAGGATTTTATAATGGGCGTTGCAAAATGTCTCAATGGTTCCCCCCCGAGACCCCCGGAACGTGTTCACATTGACCCATCTTCACAAAAATCAATACACAGGTTCATCATGACCAGAAAAACTAAAAAGTCTTTAGGTGCAATTGGGAAAACGACTTAATCGTTAAATCAACAATTTGAAAATAAAATCACTAATTACAACAAATATATATGATTTAATGAAAATAAAATGTATTTATAGTTAGACCACCACATCCATACTGTAATATAATTTACATAATTAATTTACAAATTGATTATATAAATTAAATCATTTTACATTGACTTCAGTGCCATGAACACGTCTTCTGATCTGATATTGACCTCAACCATAAATTAATTGAAATAAATGTATATATATACACTAAATATATAAATGATAATGACGTGTGTGTGTGTGTTTGTGCGTGCGCGTGTGTGTGTGCGTGTGCATGTGTGTGTGCGTGAGTGTGTGTGCGTGTCAGATGGGCGTGGTCAGTGTGATGGGTGGGCCCTCAGATGAGATGATAGTATTATTATTGTATTGTTGTCATAATTAATATATAGATTTGACCAAATGTAATAAAGTTAAGACACATTGTTTGTCTTCTGTTGCTGTGTTGTGTTTGTATGAATAGTAGCAAACTAAATGAATCACACTGATTTGTTTCACTCCAACACTGTGTTAATTGATCAATGAATCCTGTATCTATATTCAGAAAGACAGAGGCAGATGTTACTGTACTAGTCATATTTATTCAAAAAGTTCAACATATTTACAACACATCATTAGATTATTTCAAATATATAGAAAGGGGGACAGGGGAGGGGTTTGTTTTAAGAGTAGGAAAAGGGTGAGGGCGGGGGCTTCTCCACCTCTTCTCTCTCCTCCAGCTCAGCTCAGCCTCCTCCTTTCTGCAGCTCAGTCCCATAGTTGGTGTTGTCTCCTGCTGCAGTTTCGTCTCCTTTAGGCCTTGAAGCGAGCACCTTCTCGTTCTCCATCTCCTTCTTGACCTCCACCTCACTGCTCCTTGTTGTCGCAGGCTCCTGGTGCCAACTTGCTTCCATCATCTCATTCTTGGCCTGACAGACAGTCAGCTCAGCAAGGCAGTCAAGATATGCCCTGAGGCGAGCACGCCGTTTCTTCACCTCCTTCTTTATGACACAGTCTTTGTCTTTCAGCTGAAGGTGCAGTTGATCAACCTGCTCCTTCAAGGCCTGGATCTCCTTCTCCTTCTCCTTCTCCTTCTCCTTCTCCTTCTCTTTCTCTTTCTCTTTCTCCTTCTCCTCCTTCTCCTTCTCCTTCTCCTTCTCCTCCTGGGGTGGCTCCTGGAGCAGACTTGCTTCCATCATCTTATTCTTGGCCTGAGAGACAGTCAGCTCAGCAAGGCAGTCAAGGTAGGCCCTGAGGCGAGCGCGCCGTTTCTTCACCTCCTTCTTTATGACACAATCTTTTTCTTTCAGCTGGTTTTCCTGCTGCTCCACCTTCTCCTTCAAGGCCTGGGTCTCCTTCTCCTTCTCCTTCTCCTTCTCCTGCTCCTTCTCTTTCTCTTTCTCCTGCTCCTTCTCCTTCTCTTTCTCTTTCTCCTGCTCCTTCTCCTTCTCCTTCTCCTTCTCCTCCTCCTTCTCCTTCTCCAAAACCATCTTTATGACATCACTGTCTTGAAGCTGGTTTTTCAGCTGCCACACCTCCTCCTTAAGAGCCAGAATCCTCCTGTAGGCTGTGAGGAGTTCGGCATTGAGGGCCGTCACAACGTCTGGTTTCTGCATGGTTCACCACAGAGAGTAGATCGATCTTTTGAAGAAGCTGTTTGAACAGTTGATGCACTATTTTCCTTTCTTGTCTGGAACTTGAAGTCAAAAGGCTTTATGTCTGCAGGTGACAGGATGAAATAGTGTGTAAGATTTAGGGTGAATTTGATCCATCAAACATTCAATATAAAACAAATGACACAGATAGAGAGACACAGAGAGAAGGAGAGAGAGGGAGAGAGACAGACTGGCTGGTTTAAGCGTGAGAGAGAGAGAGAGAGAGCGAGAGAGAGAGAGAGAGAGAGAGAGAGACTCCCCTCCTGCTATGTGTGTGTATCTGGTTGCCATGGAAACTCAACTGAATGCACCTGTTCTCTCCTCACTGGGACAAGAGAGAAATCTAAACTCTGAGTGCACCACTCAAACAACTATAATTCAAAAACTATAAGTCCTATCGGCGAAATAAAGACATCGTGAGAATTCCGAGACTTTGCCGGACACACCGATATATTTGAAATTTGTGAGAGTAAAAAAATGGGACCGTGGGAGCAAGTTATGCGAGGTGATGCAGAAAAGTTTTCTCTGAAATAACATTAGACCCAATGGAGAGGGATTGTTTTTTTCCTTAAAGGAGCTACACACCTCATGTCATGTGCTCCTAGCATTAACTTACGCTCCCGTCAACTTGTCCTTCAACACATTCAAACTACACATTAACCAAAAAATAACCAGTAAATGTTTTTTTTTAAATCAATCACCATGGCACCCAGCCCCTTTGATTTGAATTTGAATCTGAATTGGATTGGCAGTGATGGCAGTTGTTGTTTTTTTTACTTTATCTTAAATACTAAATTTAAACACCAAGGTTAATCTTCCCAATGTTACAAAAACACATCGTTTGGTAGAATAAGCTGTGAAATGTGGAAATGTCCTGGTGCTACAGGTGTTTTGTCCACAATGCCTCGCTCTGCCTGGCCTCGGCGAGCTAACGCTACTTAGCATCACGTTAACACATATCACCCATTAAGATAAGCAGCAGAAAACACAAAAGAAGCCAGCAACAATATTTTCACATTTGTCATAAAAGCAACAGCAAACAGCACATTATCAACATGTAACAGCAGCAGCTTCATATTACACAGTGGTTTCATTTCAAACTTGAATAATGAGCCTCCATTGTATTGGTTAGCATGCTGGGTAAATACAGAGAGAGAGTGAGACATGACTTACCTCAGTCAAGGTCAGAGTGCAACAGCAACTGTCTTAAACTTGAACAGTATTTAAAGCAATCAACAGCCAATCAGAGGTCTCCAATCCAAATAACAACTTTGATGCTGTTCATCAAAGCATCAAAGGAGGTATTGGGAGAGTGTCCCTGTCAATCAAAATAATATTTCAAATCTTAGCATCTGGTTGTTATGGTGATAAAACAACCTACTGATGATGAAGTTTTGCGATCATTTATTTCGATAAATAAAAACAGGACGTTTCATTTCGGTGGATTTTTAATTGCGTCATTCTTGCAGCATCTGATCTTTAATTTTGTAATGGCTCCTGTCTTATCACCTTCTTGTCTTAGTATTAATATATTTATATATATATACAGGGGTGGACTGGCCATCTGGCATACCGGGCATCGTCCCGGTGGGCCGTTGACCCAATGTGGGCCGGTCTGGTCCGCTATGTTTCTTTTTCTTTTTTTTTTTTCTTCTCTTCTTCCTCTCTAAATTCCCTCCAATTGGGCCGGCCAATTGGCTACAGAGGGCTAGCAGTGTGTTGCCAGCATCGACACATATTATTGGTCTATTGTTTGTCATTTTCAATCAATCATGGGATGACAGGCTCAGAGAGCCCTGACAGTGCTGTCAATCACAACACAAACCAGGGTGGGGCGGGACCTCATGGCATTGGCCGCGGGGACGAGTCGCGGGACGGGCTGCTGCTGAGACAGAAACTTAAAATGGATAATAAGAGTTAAAAACGCCCGGGTGGCGCTGAGAAGCATCGGGAAAAAAAGCTGAAGTCTCTGGAGGTGGAGGCTGCTAAATGTGCCAAACTGACGGACCTGTTTGGTGCCGGGTTCACCAGCCCAGCAGCAGCAGGTGCGCCGGGAGACGAGCGAGGAGGACTCGACAATGATGAGCGAGTGGAGGCAGACATGGTAAGTAACGCTGGCCTGGCGCTGGCTAGGCTACCTTTTTGAGACATGTCCAAAACAAAGTAGAAAACGTTTTTGATTTTGTTTTAAATTGCCGATTTGTGATATTATGGGTTATTATTGTTCAGATGATTTAACTAAGCTAGCTAAGAGCTGCTAACGTCGTTTACTGTTGCCATAGCAACAGTAAACTTTCTGAGCTGTAAATAGAGATGCAGAATCAAGCTAATTCTTTTCAGAAGTTTTATTGTGCTTATGTGTTGATCCTTAATGGTGTGAGCATGTACACTAAATGATAAATTATTCTCCATTACAGGTTGTAGTGATATATTTGAGGAGTCGTTCTCCCTCTGTTTTATATGTGGACATTTGGGACCACTGTTAGAATTTGGTAAGTTTATCATGTATTTTTTAATGTATAAATTCATACTTCATAATTATAATAATTTTCAAAAGGTTTTAAAAGAAACACACATCCAAAAAGTTCTCAACTCTAGGTTCAGGACAGAGGAACATTTTTTCTTTATTTTTCAGACATTATAATGTATCCATGTCCTTCTCAGGTTGACCACTTGACATGTGAGCGCCTGAGGAGTTGTTCCCCCTCTGTCCATGTTCGAGGACTTGCTCTCTGTCTGCCTCCACTCTCTGCCTTCACTGTACCAAAGTTTGTCTGTTGAGTCTCCTCTAGTCTGGTGAGTTTATCATTTTTCATGTTTTATGAAATCATACTTAATTTGTGATGATTAGAGACATTATAATGTATCCATGTCCTTCTCAGGTTGACCACTGGACATGTGAGAGCCTGAGGAGTTGTTTTCCAGACACAGGTAGAGCTGGCAGGGGCGTCACCCCGGGCCTGCCCTTTTGGGCTGGGCTTCAGCTGCAGATCTAAAGGCTGCTTCCAGGGGCATGGGGCCCTCAGCCTTTGTTTTTCTTTGCTTCTGCACCTTACAACATACATCACACCTTATTTTCACACATCCAAACACTGTTAACACCACTGTCGCGTAACTTATTTTACACATCCCACTATGTAGTAAGAGCTATCTTGATTTGGAGTTAAATAATTTTACTTTTGGCTTGAGAGGTTTGTGTGTGGCCTCCCTTTTTGTTGCCATCTTTGAGCTAGGTAGTAACAGTAGTATGCATGAGAGAAGACGCCGCGAGATTTGTGGACTTCTATGTGGTGTCCGCTGATAATGTAGTGGGCTGGTCTGGACAGACAATGCCAGAGCTGAATTTTTGTCCCAGTCCACCCCTGGGTGGAAGTCCAATCCTTGTCCGACTCGTCAGCCAGCGTCTCCTTCAGGTCTCTGCTGGTCAAACACTGCCAGGCAGAGTTCAGGAAGAAACTGTGACAGTGAGGGCAGTTATCAGAAGAGCGGGTCCTGCCTGGAGCCAGTCCGGGACGTGAGGTTCATCGACCGGCTGAGGGAAGAGCAAAAGAATGCCAAACCTTCCGATCAGTTCCTCAATACGCTCAGGTTTATTGGGGAGCTGTTCCTCTCCAAGGTACTGACTGAGAAAGCCATGCACTGCTGAATTAGGAGGCTGTTGCTGAAAGGAGACGGGCCATCTCTTGAGAGCCTCTGTGAGCTCCTCCAGCTGATCCAGCAGGACCTGGAGGTGGTGACGTCAAAGGAAGTGATGGACATCTACTATAACCAGCTGGACTTTATCGCAGAGAAAGGGAAGAGGGCACCAAGGCTCTCCCTTTTGTTGAAGCACACAGTTGACTCAAGGAAGTGAGCAGGCTCCACCCCCACTAAGATTTCGATGGAAACTCATGTGGGAAATATTACTTGAAATTAATAAAATGTTCATATTTAATTTAGTTTTTTTTCTGTACTTCCTCACATTTCAATTATTAAAACATACGTGGGAAGTCAGACTGACACTCGGTTGAACCTAGAGAAATTCTGCTCATTAAATATCCACAACATTTTTACTATCCTCCCCAGGTAGGATACAGAATGAACTCGGTAGATACCACTTTCACTTTGCATGTTAACTAAAACGCATTAACTTCTCAGCGTGCAAGCCTCAGCTTTACTCTGGACCTGTAAGAGCATACTGTGAATGTTTCTTCACACCACCATGACCAATTAGCTCCTAAAGTTAATAATCTGCAGATACTCTCCTAAATTAAGTTCACACCAATTTTGATGAAAATCCACCCATGAACCCATCAAAGTGCACCAGATTAATTCTTTAAAACTGTTTATTCTCAAGCATTTTTACAACAAAACCACCTGAAAAGTATTCATTTCACATTTCAAACACAGGATAGTTGGTGTTCAGTTCTTCACTTTTACAATTAAGTGCAAAAACACGTGTTTTGTTTATTAATGATTTCAACAAAACAAAAAAACAATAATAAAATAACTTTATTACTTTTTTATACTTTTCAAAGAAAGAGGGATGTTAACCATTCTACATAGCCACATTTACATATTGTGAACGACTGTGCTGTATGAAACAGGCATTCATAAATGTGGAATATCCAATGATAACATTCATCCTCCAGAAATTCAGTCTGACAGAGATAAAATGTTTTCCTGAGATGATGGAGATGTTTCCTGACATCTTCTGTCACTTCATCCAAAAAGAAGCAGCAACACGATGCAGACTGAGTTGACTGCGATCAGCGGCACTGCAGGAGAACACAGACAGTGTGGCACGAGAAAGTGTGACTCAAAGTATTGTGTATGTGTGTGTGTGTGTGTGTGTGTGCGTGCGTGTACATGCTGTGGACACCCACCTCTCATCACTGTCCTCACAGAGCGGACAAGGTTCATCATCTGCGCTTTGACGCCTGGCTCATCTCCAAACCCTCCGACACTTTGGTCCACTCCCCAGCCAACTGAAGATGGACACATATGTTTGTACCCCCTCTTAGTGAGGACACTCAATGGCATAATTCATGCCCTAGGCCCTTACCACAACCATCCAAAGTAAATGCATAACCAAAACCTAATTCTAACCCTGACACTAAAATCAGGTCTTAACATTACATTTCATTAACCCTCAAACAGCCCACTGAAAAAGTGAGGACCAGTCAAAATGTCCTCACTTTGTAGGGTCTATGCTTTAAATGGTCCTCACAAAGATATAAGTACAGGGACACACACACAGATCGTCAGATGCAAATGCGTGGCTTCACTATAAAATAAATTAAACCTGCATTGATCAAGTGCAGCCTTCTTGAAAAACATGTACGTTCATAATATTTTTGTTAGAGTTGTATTTGTTAGCTTTGGTCAGACCTGTAAAGTCTCATTGTTAGAAACCTTAAAATCAAAGAAACTAGTGTTTATTCGATTTAAATGGTTCACCTGTCAGATGGTTGTAGTTCAGAAGAGGCTCGTAGAGCTACTTTGGGCAACGTCAACCCGAAATGTTTACACTTGGTCTAGCTAGCAGGTAGTTAGCATTAGCTAAAGCAGACTACCCATTTGAAATAAGACTTAAGATGACTAAATTGGACAACAGCGACTTACTCTTGCTGAGAAATCTTTCTTCATGCAACACAGCGACGGCGTTGACACACAGGACTGCGGCCTGAATGAGCGAGTACAGAGTAAAGGCCATGTTGTCACTTCACAGGCTAACAGCAGCACAGCTGACGTAGCCTACGGTGGCGGAGGAAGGACAAAGCTGTGCACACGCACATATTAATAGACTTCAAGTGTTACAGCAGATTTAAGGCTACAGTTCAACTGTCTCACTTTCAGTGAATATTCTGTCGTTCAAAAGTTAAACGGACAATCAAAGTGAGACATCCTGGATGTTTAATCTAATTGTGTCTTGTTGAGTAATTTAATTATCTTTATTGATTCAGTATCATGTGTTAGTATTTTAATGTTGTAGCTCTTATGGTGAAGTTAGTTTAACAAATTCATTTTTATTAAATCAAAATATAGCTGCAAGATGAGGCAAGTGCCATAAGCGTACATCTGTCCATGTGAGGAATACGGCAGCTAACAACTGGGCTTTTATAATGTTAGCTTGTCATCTGTTTAATGATATACTCAAGAGCTTCCAGTCTGTACTGAAATACAGTACTTGAAATGCACCAGCTTCCACCCCTGCTAAATAAGTGTGGCCCCACCTTTGGTACCTGTGCTGCTTCACTAACATGAACACATCACTTTAAAAATTACAATAGTGCAATGTGCATTAGACAAAACTAAGTTAAAGTGAGAACTATCATGTGCGCAGACTTGATCTGAGTCCATATATAATGTAATCATTTTTAACAGTTCAAATTAAGAAAAACACAAACACGACAGACTAGTGGATCATGAGAATAAAAATCTTTATTAGTGTTTTATGAAGTCTGCATAATATGCCACACGCCTGAGAAGCTTATGGTCAGAAAAAAAAAAACCCTGCTCTATCAATACCGCCCTCTACTGGTAAAACAACTGCGACATCTACTGTACTGACTGCTTTGCAAAAAGATTACTGTTAAATACACACATACTGTACTACTGTTATGTATATGTACGTCTGGTCCACGTCAGTTTTTGTAATGTATTTTTTTCACATTCATATGTTGTAGGCCAAAGATAAAAACAATGTAACACTGGACCCTAACACATGGTTCAGTTCCCCAAATCCAAACACCACTAGGTGCACTTAAAGTACAATCACTAGTGCCATAAGGTAAACACATTTACACCAAAAAAAGGGAGGGGGGAGGGAAACATGTTAAACTCGCAACAGCCACTTAAAGACAATAATGGCAGAGTTTAGGCTAATAAGTCTGGTTGTACATACTGTATTTTATAGACGGAACAAATACAATACACACATTAACACAGAATGTCCCGATGTGCTGGCACATTTGCTGATCTTCTCTCGTGGAAGAAAACTGCTCTCCTCTTACGTCACTGTAACATTTTGAAAACCAATTCCATCTGGTCGGCCTTACCCCGCCTGACTGAGCACCAAAAGGCTACAAGAGGTCACGTGTGTTCCAAAAAAGTGAGATGAGTGAATTAATGGCCATCACAAAGTTGTACATGCCTCTGGAATCATTTAAACCATGACAGGAGAGTAGATTTGGGGTTTTAGGCAAAATGTTGTTTTGTGTACTTTAAATGCACCGGATTTCTTTGCAAAAACAAAGGATAGAAACAGACTACACATCATGTGGGGCAGTGGTTTTCTTTTACCAAGACACAGAGCTGCTATTGGAAATGAGTTCAAACTGAACCTTTTGGGTAAAAATGAAGGAATGATCCATGCCCTTCATGTCACTTTAGAAACAACTGTGGTCTTGAAAATACTACTTCAATAAAAAGTGAACGACAGAAAAATTTAAGTATACTTATATATAAAAATACATGAGAATACAAAAAAGTAGCAAAACAATGGGGATATAGGCTAAAAACAGAATGAATTTATTGATACCTTCAATTTCTCTCCTGGTGAGACGTTTAATGTTTCACCTTGGAGACCTCCAGGACTCCCAGTGTTGTGTCAAAAAGAAAAAGAAAAACCTTTTACATAACAGCTAATATTCTCTGGTCCCTGCCCAGTGCTCCCTGCAAAGCCTGGCCAACATCTCTTAAGCTTCCATAGCAGGCTTTAGAATGAGGATTTACGTCAACTAAGTAAAAGGACGCATAGAGTCCCTCTTAATTACAAGGAAATAAACTACAGCCAGACTGAGTTTGCAGTTTGTTTAGGGGTTTGTTTTTTTAACTAACATTCCTATTTGTCCATTAAGAGGTATGTCTTATAAAGACACACGTCGGGAGTTACAAGAAAGGGCCATTGTGGCAACATCAATTCAATCCAAATTTCACAAAACACATTGTGGCGTTTTCCTTCATAGGAGAACGACCAGCAAGGCCATCGTTTCTTCACCAAGCCTCCTCCCCTTCACAAAAGATGGGGCCAAATTTGCCGGAGAAAAGTAAACTTAGGTTCAGAACAATGGTTTGGGGGGGGGGGCTGGAACGAAAATCATTTTAGCATTCAAGCTCCTGTTACTCATACAAGCAATCTTCAATACTGAGAAACTATTCACATATATTTTTGGTATTTCCCATACTTCCTGGACTAAAAACCAATATACATTTCATTTGTACCACAAATAGATCTAATATTAAGGATTTGGGGAAAAGCAATTTAACAAGGTGCATGACATAGATGGGTAACAAAGTGCCAATGTTTTTTTTTTTACTGAAAAGTGTGTGTTGTGTGTTTGTGACAGTGTGGGTGCATTTGTTCTTCTCTGTGTGTGTGTGTAAAGTTTATTGAGGGATGTGGAACTGGGCCACAAATACTATGAAGTATGTTACAGAAAATACTTTATGTTGGGATTCCATTTTTTTCATGAGAGGACTCACAAGTTTAAAATTTAATGATCTTTGTAATGGGCTGAGTTTTTTTGGGTGTTTCCTTAGCTGTTTAGGACATACTGGAGCAACGTGCAGATGGGGAACCCATCTGGGTTAGAACCTTGTCCAGCCACTGCAGGGGGCCGTTCAAATGCAGCTCTATCCAGCATGGAGTGCTAGTGACAGTTTGCCGCCTGCAAAACAAACACAATCATATAAATGTCTTGGGAGGATATGGCCAGAAAACAAAGGTTGTAGTTTCTAGGTCTCTGATTGATATTTATTTTGAATATATGCTTGTGAAAATACATATGCAGCAATAAGTCCCACTCACAAAACAACAAAAACATTCCTGTATTTAACCACTTGCCTCACATGTGACAACCTCAATCATCAATAATAAGACACATTCTCAAAAAGAAAAACTAAAATTATCCTTTGACTAGAGCTGGACAATAAAACAAAAACAATATTTATCACAATATCACAAGCAACATAAAAAGATTCAATATATATCAATATAATGTTCATGCATCGTTTAAGTGGCTGCCACTGAGCAATCACATCTCCATGATGCATTACAAAGTCTGCTTAAGTTGAGTTTGTAATGCATCAGTCAGAATGAATTCTTTAACTCAAGGTTTTGCTTGAGTTGTCTAAAGCGCTTTGTCAGATAAATAATTATTTGACACTTTTAGAATTCTGATTACTTGAAACCAGATTGGATATGGAGCATGCTTTGGTGAAAACTGTAGAGCTAGAGTTAGTTGGTATTTCTCACCTGTACTCGGCTCCCCAGCCTTTAACAAAGCTCATGCGGATGGTGCACATCCTGGTGAGCTGGTAAACAGCCTCAAAGCCCTGGTTGACTGACTGAGCCAGCAGGGCTGCAAATTCCTGGTTGTTGAAGATTTTTAGATTACAGCCTGAAAGAGTTAAAAAGAAAAAAGGGCATCAGATAATGTAGGTTTTCTAAAAGATCTAACAAACTGATCTAACATTCAGCTTTGGGCTGGTACTGGTCTGTCATCTAGCATCTGTGACCCTGATTTTGTTGTGGCGTGTTTGATCTGTGTTTAATCTGTGGCTGCCGGGTCACATGACTCTGATGAGTCAGCATCAGAAACATTTGGTGAGAATGAGAGTTCTGACTGGCGGTTCAGCTGAGCCAATCATCATTTTCATATTCAAGCAAATCTTTACAATTATTATAACTGTATTATTATGTTTAAATTAGACACTGTAAATAAGCATTTTATGTAAACTAAATCACAATTTAGACTAAATGACAGAGTACAGATTAGCAAATGGTAAATTGTGTGTAACTTGTTAAGTGCTTTTAGTGGTCGATGAGAAAGTGCAATATATAAATACAGTCCTTCATACAGCACTTCTACATGCAACGCTTTTTCAATCACACATCAATCATACACCATCAGCACAGCCTTTTGTGGTTCAACTTCTGGACGAGCCAGGGATTGAACCGCCGACCTATCTATGGATGCTGTGATGAGTTTGCCATGTTTCCCTCCCTGAATGTGGATCCCCATTGGAATCCTTTGCAACTAAATCCAATCCAAATACCACAGGTAAAGCTACAAACTTTTCAGTCACATAACAAAATATATGGAATTGTATTTTTATCAATTTTTGATGGCATATACCTTTTTAAAATCCTATTAAATAAGGGTTTAGTATGGTGGGCATCAATGGCTTACTTTACATGGAATGAGCCCCATCATCCCCAGGAGACATCCATATTATACTTTATGTTGTTCAGTGGGTGCTATACTGCAACTCCAAGCTGATTTCTCTGATTGTAATACTAGTGACATTTACAGCGTCTTACCTGGAGGAATTTTACACACTGTTGCTGGATGCCAGCCATACCGCTGATTGCAGTTTGGACTCTGGACAAAGATGGCGCTATCACTCAAGCACTCAGCAAATACCTCCCCTCCAATGTAGTAGAGTCGAACTCCTCTTCCTGAAAACACAGACGGAACATATTCCTTGATATGTAACATGAGACCTGACTTAATCAACATGTGTGAATACGTAAGACTGGACACGTGACACATTTTGTAAGCAAACGAAAAGAAATCAAGATGTTGTACACAGATGATAATGTTAAAAGGAGCTAAGTGAATCTATGCCATACCTATGTGTCTCCGGGTCATCTCCACAGTGGCGTTCCTGTTGACATTAGACAGCAGCCCCAGGCAGAAACGCTCAGAGTTCGATGGATCTGTGAATCCGTCCACAGTCAGCGAGGGCTGAGATGCATGGAACGTCTCGCCAACACGCTGGTTCAGCTCGTAGTATGCTATAGAGCACCAGAAGGCCGGCTCCGAGTAAGTCACCGGCTGCAAGTCTACAGCAAGAAAAGATCACGTCAGTAAAGTTTCTCTTTTTGACCAGACATATGCTAGTGCAAAGCCAACACACAGGTCTGAGTAATTGTTCTCTGATTGATCCGCCGTCGATCGGTAGCAGAAGATATTTCCTCTAAACAGTTTAATTTCTCTATAAAAGTCAGTCAGATGAGGCAAAACAAACAGCTGTCACTCGTAATTTTTTTTAGTAAATACTTTTGTATTCTAAATTTGGTAATTAGTAAATCTGACAATGGCTTCATTGGGGGCTTCGCCGGTTTGGCAGTTTTACAAGGTGTCTGATCTCCATTTTGTTTAAGCAGCAGATGTTTGTCGGACGAAAAACGTTATCAACTTTGAAACATTGTATACGAATAATTCATAATCATTTGAGCCTTCTTGTAAATCAAAGAAAAGAACGAAAGTTAGACCTTTCTTTGTGTAAATTTGTCCCAGTTTGTTGGCTCAGTAGCATTGTGGTCTGTTAAAATGCAAAGCACTTCGTCTTCCTTTTAAAACACAAGGCGGGGATGTATGTATACATTTGCATATAGAGCTGTGCAGGACAGATGCAGGGCAGTGCGAACAGGACACATGTCTCTTTCTTATTGCATTTCTTCGTCATCTCTCTGTGATGTGAAAATATCGGATTTCCACACAGTCAAGAGTGTGTGTCCTGCGCATATTGTTTAAATGGAAAATCTTGCACAGTGTCACACCTGCACCTGCTGACAACGCAGGTGAAACATGTGACACAGACACAGGCTGATACAGGAGTTTAATGTGGCCCTGAATTTAAACTTACAGTAATAATGATCATTTACTGACAAGATTCTGAATAGGATTTAGCCCTGTAGTGTTTACTCGCATATAGCGCGGGGAAGAGAATTCCAATCTCATTGGGTCACTTGGATCACCCAAGACACACCTTAATCAGGCATAAACAGGGCCCTAGACCCCGCGATCGGTATCGGCTTTTACTACTTCAAAAGAGCAAGTGATTGGACCCCAAAATCCTGATTGCAACACCCTTATGTCCGAGTTTGTAATATCAAATAACCAGCCTCCAACCTGTGATGTATTAAACATTCAGTATGCTTTTGTGTTCTGTATTGTTCAAACAAAATTTGCATCTTACCCATGCTGTGATTGACAGGAGACAGCGTGCCGGGGGACAACTCGGCAGGAGAACCTGACAAAGAAAACAGGAAGTCTTTGATTTGGACACTTATTTACAGGAGACTATAAAATTAACGCCATAGACGTGACAAACTGACGTCACAATATTGTTGATCACAATACTTTTCTATATAGTGTTAAACAGATGCTCTTTACGGTTACTAAAGCGTCGGCTGCATTTCCTACATTTTCCTTGTTAAGATAATACAATTTGAACTTACTTAACTGTACAAAGAACAAAAGGACGATGTATGAAACAGTAAGCGTACTAGCTTGCTGATGTCATTATTGTTATCATTAGCAGCACATTGGGGACGCTAACACAACGAGAGAGAGAATTTGGAGCCAGACCGAAGTGTTAGAAAGACAGTATATACATGTAAAAGTGTATTCTGTCAACTACAGACAAAGGATGTACCTTCTTTCTAACATTCTTACATCTGTTTCCAAAAGGTGAGCACTGACAGGTTACAGGACAATACAGTATCAAATGTTAGATTTCAAAACCAGGGAATTTAGAGCTGCAACTTCTCCAGCAACTATTCTTTAACTTTTTGGTATTGTCATGCGTTTTTAATTCAGAAGTATCTTTCAATGAGTCACAGCAATTCACTAGAAAAACATGCATTTATCATGGGTAAGAGCCAAGTCTTTCTAAATTCCTCTAACAAGTAATACATGATGAATATCTGTTGAAGCAGAGGAGATCGTATAAAACTTGAGAGATTTTACTTTATTATAAGGGCATTCTATAAACTGTGGTCCTATTGATTATTCAAACAGACAAGAAGTAAGTATCCCCTGAAAAATAAATTGAAGTTGGTTGGGAGTTGAGGACGACAAGGAAAATAAAAGATATATATATAAATAGAAGGAGAGCTAGTCTACGGTACCTGTGTCCATACTTTGATTCATCTGTTGATCACTGGCCTCTCCATCCTCACTGATATAGCCAGGTGGTGGCGTCTCTGTTAATATGATGCAGGGACAAAAAATGTAATATGTAGCTGTGAGATCATCACAATGTAATATGATTGTTGAACTTTCGTAATTAATCAGTTTCAGTACAAAAACATGCATAAAGTGCATAAATTACAAGAATGACTGTACTTGTAAATTCTGTAGTGTCAGCATTATGTTAGCCCTGGCTGTAACCCTTCTGTGAATTATTCAAATATTGTCACTTATATGCTGTGCAGTGTTAAGCTCACCTGGTATATAGTTGTTCGGAGGTTCAATACCTGCTGGAAAGTTTGTGTTCTCGGGTATGGAATGAGTGTAGTCATCCAGAGGTGGCAGCTCTGGCAAAATTTCTGAGTGTCTTGGCACAAGAACAGGAGGCAGCACTACAGTGTTGGGTAAAGGATCAGAGAAGAGCCTTATCAGACAGATTATTTAAAAAATTGTTTGTCTGAGGTTTTTTGATGATTTTGGTTCAAATGAGCGTTGCAAAACCTTGGCAACAGCAATAAATAATGATGAATCACTAACTGATGAATTGTGCAGATTTTAAACATTGTACATCCCTAAAACTCTAAACCAAATAATTGCATTTTCTGGAGAGTTCAAATTTGTTGCTAACTTATATACCAACATTTTGTACAGTTTAGTATACTAAGAATTGAATAATGTTAAATTCTGTATAAAACTTAAGCTAAGAATCACCTGTCTTAGAATTAAGACTTGAAACAGGTAGTCTGGCTCGTTCAAGGTTAACCGTAATGGTAAATATATCCTTAAACGCCAGAACCTTTTAACAACACACTGTGTGATTAATTTAATATAAACAACAATAGCAAAACCAATATTGACCAATTTCTAAGCAGTCAGTAGTGACTTTCTGTAGCCACTGGTTACAAACATTTTTAACAGAATACAACAAGTTAATACGCTAAGCAGCATTTAAAGGGCTGGTAGGCCTATTATGTTACTATTGGATAGATCAAGACTAGTTAGGTTTAGTGGTGGGAAAATTGATCGTTATTTACGTGAACGATGCGGTTTTTTGAGTAAACGATGCAGAGACAGAACATAAGTGATTCATGTTTTCTGCTATTCCATATTTTAGGCCCTATCGTCTTTTACTCTGTCAGAGTCTCCTATATGAGTGTCCTCCCTGTTTGTTGATTAGCTTTAGAGTTTATAAGACACGTATTTAAAAACATGCGTACTGTGCGGACGTAGTTCATCTGCTAAACACAACAAGAGACGCGCAAACGCAGGACATCAGAGTTAAAGTGACCGGATTCATGACACCAATTCATTATTGACCAGCAGAGTAATGCGCCTCGATGTTGCCATGGGGGGCAAGGTAGGGCCACCCTGATACAATAAAGGCTAAATATGCAGCACTCAAGTCTAAACTGAATGAATGTCAAGTCAATGTGGAGAGCACTGCCCACTGTTAAAGACTGACCGTTGTAGACTGATTTTTGAATTGAAAACCCTATCTTGTATATTACAACACACTTGTAATCAGAGTCTTAAATACTTTTTTAAAGCATAAATCATGAGGCTAGTGAAGATGCACACACAGCGATAATTATTTTTATCATGTATGATAATAAAATCTATGATGCATCGAAGATCGTTTTATAATCATATCGTACTACTATAAATATAAAGCGAAGCATGAGGTGCCTAGAGATTCCCACCTCGAGTAAGCTTCCTAATTTTCAGTCAATATTTTAGCTAATATAATCTCCTGCTTGCTGTAACTTCATAGTTAGCGTACTGAGATGAGAATGCTTGTCACTTTCACATCTGTCAGCAATTAAAGCAATTAGCATATTTTTTGTATTCACTCAAGTAGAATGAAGGACAAGTTAAACAAAATGCTTAAATGTTCAGGTTTCACTTGAAACTGACAGAAATTGTGCCACAAACATGCACTGACACGGACTCACATACAGATGTGAATGTTTTAGGAAACAAAAGTCAACTGGACAGTCTTCTCACCTGGGGTCTCCACCCTCTGGTAGTGGTAGGGGTTGATGCAGACCTCGTCCTTCTTGAGGTGGAAGGCATACTCACAGGCCTCGATGGCACGCATCTCATGGTGGCTGTGAAGGTCCGGCCATCGCCACAAGCGGCAATAGATAACATGGGGAAGCCCCTTCCTGTGGGAGACCTGCAAGCGGCCATCCAGGGATCTGATTGAACAGCAAACCAGAGATGGTTGTGAGAGGGGAAGAAAATAGGGTAGAGTGGGGGTGGGCCCATTATATGGTCAGGGAGGGGAGGGAAATGGAGAGGGATTGGATTGAACAGTGACAAGAATGAGAAGCAAAGATGTTCTAAATATCTGTCACCTCCAACATTTAAAGACAACTCTCTCACATCAAGTTGTATACAACACAACTAATAGTTGAGAATAGTCACCTGGTTTGGTCAGGGTAGCTGTATAGGCCTGATGTATCCCACGTTTCTATCGTATTTGGTGTACTCAGTCCCCATATTTCAGAGCAATTGCTGAGCACAGAGAAAATCACAAAACAAACACAAAAAATAAATAATAAACATGGGACATGGATCATTCAGAATATCAGTATGGTAATGTGAACATTGCAAGGCCTTATTGGAATCTTATGGAAAAATAAAGACATCAAATTATTTTTCACCCGCGGACATTAAAGATAGGAACTTCAAATAAGAGAAGCCTTTTGGACCGATTGAAAAAATTTGAAAACAGAAAATGGAATCTGCTAAACACACAATGAATGAGACCAAGAGCATTCTTCAACTGTGATATGTGTTATCAAACACTGAAAATAACCTTTTTACTACAGTCAAACTTATCTGAGACATTCAAACAAACAATGAAGACACACAATGGCACAAAAGAGACACAACCTTGGGCAAAAAAACAAAATTTTCGGACATTCTCAAAACATTCACAAGAACATGAACCAAAATAAGAAGTTAAAAACATTGAATGGGAATCATTACTTCTGAATAACAGGAAAATGACAAATTTGACATGTGCAATGCTAGAAATTCACAAAAAACACAAATTACCTCGGTGGGATCAAAACTACCATTCAAAATTGCAATTGTCTGGTTCGTGACAGGGCAGGAAATCAACAGTTTTTCCATCAGCTATAGCAGCTCATAAATCCTACAAAGCAACAACTATACTTACCGATGGAAACTAGTGTCCAAAGTATCCAAATTATGAATGGGTAACAAAATGCTAAACAGGGTAGAATCCCAATCAATATGTACCAATGTAAACATGGCTGGTAGCAATGCCCAAACCTGGCATTATTGAGGGGTTGTCACCCATCATCATGTAGATACCCTCTACTGGTCCTGTCCTCTCAAATAAATGATTCCGTCCACATCATGGCAGCCACTACATTTCTGCAAAAGCAACATTGCAGCCTAGAAAAATTCTCATGCAATAACAACGAGCCTGCTATCTATAGACATACAAACATCTGACGTGGTACTTGGCAGTACATCAGTGAGGAAATCTGTTAACACAGTGTTCCCACTGAACGTGAGTCTGGGCCGTCAAGGCTGGCCGATAAAGACAACATCTTTCGCCCTTCTAATGTCAATGGTCCCATGACAGTGACAGAAATGGTCTAACAGCAAGTACAATTGTAAACAAACAGGAATTTGATTGATTTTCAGCTCATTTTAATGAGAAATTGATATTCTACTATTTTGCATCACTAATTACATATCTAAACCAGGGTTTTTAAGTTTGATGAGATTACCACTTAACAGTCCACAGTTTTATCTAAGGCAAAACTAACCACATTTTCAGGAAACACACGTCTAAGAGCAGTAGTTTTTTATTTATTTATTGAAGAGTGAGTATGTGCTGGGCAGTATACCTGGGGATGGTGACACACTTGGTGTTGCAGTTCTGTGTTGTGATAGCTTTCTCCAGCTCATCTAGCTGGCCCGTCCTCTTTAACTTCTTCACTAAGCTCTTCACAGCCTTCTCGCACCATTTCTCCTCTTGGCTATTCTGCTCACCACCACCCGCTCCGCCCTGGCCACTGGATGACTTCTTCCAGCCCAGCAGCCTCTTCACCACGGGAGGGGTGAATGGCAGGATGGAGGACATCTTAGCTGGACAAGCTGAGAGTCTCCAGAGGACTCAACACAAGCCCGAACTAACACAGACAGAGGAGACCTGGAGCTACAGTTGGGACCCTTGCTCAGATGGGGCCCCCTCTAGAGACCAGTGGGTGGATGCTAGCAGGGCTTACTCAAAGGAGATGGGACACCTGAGGAGAAAGTCACACACAATTCACATCATTACAAACACAATATGGCACAGAAGACTAACCACATCTAGCTGATCAACACAGTAAGAGGAATGTATTAGTCAATGCAGCTTCCAATAGGGACTGAAATAATACGTCTAGCAGTTTTGTCAGTGATAACACGCGGATGACATTAGTTCCTCTAGTGTGAACAGTTGTCAAATAAGTTTAAAAGCAGAAACGACCACTTGACGTTAGCTTGTCTCTCACAGTGCTCGAGATCTAAGCTAGCGAACTTGCAAACTTGTAAAGTTAACACATGGGGTGTGCCTCGTACCCTCGCATCCAGAATACACAGGCAATCACGACCAGCTACTGACGATGCTACTGACTAGCTAGGTGAACGCTATCAAATAAATGCGAAGAGAGCATGTAGTGTTTTGTGACAGCCCCCTTGTGCTAACACCAACTGGCTTGGAAAAGGCCGGTAGCTGGCTACCTGGTGGGGGGGCCTGCTTGACTCAAATCACAACAATAAGTTCGCTAGCATTAGCTTGCTGAGTGCTTCGCAGCAAAATGCTAAAATAGTCTGAACTAACCACGAAAAGCGAAATACTTCAGTGAACCTATCGGAGTAGGTGAGAGGGAGTCTGTGGAGAAGTCCTCGTACGGCTAAGTCAGCTAGCGTTAGCTTAACAAGCTAGCTGCCAGCTTGTTATCAAAAATCCTTTTGTTGTGATCCGCGAAAAAACCTCCTGTGCGCAACAGTCAAGTCGCGCTACTTCGCTATCTAACGTCGGCACGTAACAGACATTTAGGCTACGATTAATCTCACCACACCAAATTTCACTTTGTGATAATAAACGTCTTTATGTCTTCTGTGAACGGAGCTAATGTCTGTTGGTGACTTTTGCTAAAATAATGGCACCAGAAGGAGTTAGCATCTTGGACCAACTCTTCCAAACTGAGCCCTGGCTCCCGCTGGCTAATGGAGCTAACGTAACATCTCTCTCACAAATCAACATGCTTCAAAGTCGAGAAAGCAGCTTCAAGCGTTTCAGTAGTTACCCCAGTTTTACAGTCCAGTACTTCGCTTTTAGAGAAGAGTGTGCGCACAGCCCTTCAAACGCCTCGTTGACCAAAAGAAACGCCAGGACAGTGTTGTGCTGCAACTAATTTTGACAAGGCTTGTATGCGGCTCTCAAGTTGCTACCAATGCTACTGAAGCTAGTTAGCTAGGTTAGGTAGACCGGAAGAACACAACAAACTGATGGCTCCCTACACGGGCTTAATCCCGCCTTCGTGAAAGCTGATTGGAGGATTATGAAAAGGCCTCAGATCACTGGTCCATGTCTTTGACAATCCTCATTGTTTATTTGACAGCATGGCTTCAGATCTGTCACTCAGCGGTGTGGAGCCAAATGTAGTTTTAGAATTTGTGAACTCACTTTTTACTTTTTCAACCAAATATAAATATAAAGACATCGATCAGGTTTTATCTTCTTTCAGGAGTGGCCGTTTTTATGCCTTCACTTCCATTTTTAAATCATAAACACAACTTCCACTGGTCTGGTTGATGGTTAATACCCAATATGGCAGGAAGCAGTAGCCCCTCCCCTCACTCAGGTGATCCATCAGTTTGTATTGGCCTCACCTGGCACCAGTATAAAATGCAGCCGTGTTACACTCAGCCAGACTTGGCCGGTTTCCTCTCCAGTGATGGCTGTATTTCTATTTCTTTGTGGTCTTTTATTGCTATTCACAAGGTCCTTACAAGGTGAACCAGATGAAGCTTGTAAAAGAGCTTTTACACCAACATAACCGCCTGATTTACAATCTACATGTGACTATTTACTTCATGTGATGTTTCTTACTTCAGGCCCAGAATTAAGGGCTGTGCGATTTTATTCAAAAGTATTGCAGTGAATTTTTTTCTTCTCTTTTCCCCAGTTGACCTGATCCAAACAGTTGTGTCAGCTGGAAGCAGTCATCTGAAGTGCAACCTGGGTTCCAAACTGTGCAAGGACGGCTCGGAGTGTGTCCTCCATAGCACTGTGTGTGATGGAGAGCCTGACTGCAGGGATGGTTCAGATGAAGAGGACTGTCCAACTGAATGCAACAGAGGTACGACACTGAATACACAGTGAGCTCAAGTACTACCAGCGATTACTTTCTGAGGGTTGTTATCACCTAAATTGATAGTAGCACACAGTACAATGATGTAAATGAGTAAGTGAATTCAAATAATCCAAAGTCTGCTTCCAGAATGCTCACCTGAACCAAATAATAGACTAGACTAAAACGGGACATATTATAATCAACATGGAGGAATTATTCTGTTTTGCGCAAGATGGCATTACTCTTAGTTGGCTGCACTGAAAATGAGACATGCATACCTGACGGTTCTCATTCATCCAAGTCAGAAATTGTACAAGAGCACATGGGCAACTGGACTTGGCTGCAGTTCCTTCTGGATGGGAGCTGAAACACAAGTTGCCTATGTACACTTGTACAACTTCTGAAGCTATCGGAAATCGAATTGATTCTAATTCAAGCTCACACATTGACATTTTCAAAGCCAAATTTCCTCATGACCAATTTTTGTATTCAAACAGATCAGTTTCGGTGTGCCCATGGGAAGAAGTGTCTAGAAAAGGACCAGGTTTGCGATGGCGTTCCTCAGTGTCAGGACCGTTCTGATGAATTCCAGTGTATGAAGCGTATGGATGGCTGTGTTCACCACTGTGACAACAAGAACCGCTGCCTGCCTTCAAACTTCCTCTGTGATGGAGAGAGGGACTGTTTAGATGGCACAGATGAGGAGAACTGTGGTAGGTTGAAATTAATATGGATCTCTGACATTATCATACCTATATTAAGAACTTGTGCAGACTGAAACTCTGAATCCTAATGTTTGATCTTTTTTCTAAATCAGAGGACCTTGAGGAAGAAGAGTATAAAAGGGAAGGAAGGACCAGGTTGACCTCTAAGCCTAATTTACCTGTGTCTACATCCACTATCAAGTGTTCTTTGAGTGCCAGACCCTGCAAGAACAATGCCGAGTGTGTCCTGTACAACCATGTTTGCGATGGAGAGGCAGACTGCAGCGACGGCTCAGATGAGGAAGAATGTGTATCAACATGTGAAACAAGTAATTCGGAGGGTTTGAACAAATGTACAGGGTTAAGAATGGCTTTACTGCCCTCTAGTGGGTAGCATTAATTACCTCCACCCAGGAGGTTGTGCTTAAATTGCTGTTTATTTGCCTCTTAGCAGAGATATGCCAAAAAACTACTCTACCAATTTTCTTGAAACTTAGAGGAAGGGTTGGCAATGGACCAAGGAAGTACTACTGGAGAGGATTCAATTAAGCGGGCAGATCCAGAATTAGTACATTTTTATAATATAGCACTTCTAAAAACAAAGTTACAAAAGTGCATCAAAATAAAATGTTCATTAAAGAATAAAACCACAAAACATGTAACAGAAATTTAAGAGCCACCTGATACAATAAATACTCGAATTGGGTAAAATCAGAGAATGCAACACAATAGAAGTACCTGTAAGCTACTGACTCACTCTGCTGTAGTTTTTTGGTAGGGGTGTTCCAGACACACTTAGTCTTCAGTTGAGAATCTGGAACAGTTAAAGGCCCCTGTCAGAGTCTCTCAAAGTGTGAGCAGGGTTGTGGGGTGGATGAAAGATTGGCAGCATACTGAAGATTCAGACCCTTAAGTGCCTTGTATGTAATGGAAAAAAACTTTAAAACAAGCCAGTGTGAAGAGCTGAAAACTGAGGTGCTGTGTTCCAAACGTTTACTCTAGTAAAAGCCTGGTTTACATTCATATTTCTTTAACATTGCAAGAGGGGGTGCTTTTCTTCCAGATGCATTAAATATACAGGATATGGATCTGATGCATTGGATTGTATTGTCACCACAAAGTAATTAAAAATATATAGTGACTAGTGTGCTCAAATGTCACCGTTATAGGTTTAATGCAGTGTACTGTTCAAAGGGACATCTCGTTGGGAAGGCATCACACAATTTGACAAACGTCGCATCCGTGCCATGTGTCCTCTGCAGATCAGTTCCAGTGTGCCCATGGAAAGAAGTGCATTGCGCAGAGCCAGGTGTGTGATGGTATGCCTCAGTGTCAGGACCGCTCAGATGAGCTGGACTGTACCTTGCACATGGACGGCTGTGCTCACCAGTGCGATGACAAGAGCCGCTGCATTCCCAACACCTTCCTCTGTGATGGGGAGAAGGACTGCATAGATGGCAGCGACGAGGCCAACTGTGGTAGGATGTAATTGAACTTGGAATTGACTATTTACTGAGTGGATTAATCGGGCTCTGCTCTTACACAAGGCTTGTGTGGTGGTTGTTGTCCCCTCCTCCCTGTAGCTGAAGAGGGCTGCAGTGCCACTGAATTGAAGTGCACCAGTGGCCAGTGTGTGTCTGCCACAATGCGCTGTGATGGACAGCCAGACTGCTGGGACCGCTCGGATGAAGAGGCCTGTGCCAATGCACTGGTCTGCACCACCAAACACAGCTGCCCTGTGAGCAAGGAGTGTCTGGTGCAGGAGTGGATCTGTGACGGATATCAGGACTGCAAAGATGGCACTGATGAGAAGGTGCATGTCGAAGGCAAAACCATATTTATAAATACCTTTGAGCTAAAGCTTGCTAAAAGTGTCTATCTAGGATTAATCTAATTTACTTCTCTTAAACAAGCGCATTACCAGTATCTAGGAGAGAGACTAAATGAACAAATTTGAGAGAACATGACTGCTCTGTAGTGTGCGTTCATTGTAGAGCTTCTATGTGGTCATTAAGCTGGTGGGAAATGTGTATGTGCTGTACTTTGGTCCGTGCTGCAAGTACATAGCTGTACACGGTATTCAAAATGCTAATAGTTTTTCCTGTTTGTATGAAAGAAATAACACTGAATGCAGCATTCTCAGCTGTTCTTCCATATCCACCTTTTTTGTTTTACAGTTGCATTGTGGCAATGCTCAACTCAAAATGAGGCATTTTATAATGGTATTATCTGGCTCTGGTTTAGAGTATTTCAGCAAGGCAAAAGCTTTATGACATGGCATTTTAAGGCCAGGGACTTAATGGCCTAAACATTTACCTGGGCACCCTGTAACCACAGGTTTCAAATCAACCTATGAAATAGTAGTAAAATGACAGTAAATAATAGACTTGTTCCTCCTCAGGATTGTCCTGTTGATCCTCTGACCTGTGGTGAGTTCCAGTGGTCGTGTAAATCCAAGACCATGTGTGTCCCTATGGCCTGGAGATGTGATGGCATGAAGGACTGTGATGATGGCAGTGATGAGAATAAATGTGAGTATTCATGAATCACAAAAGGACTACCCCCTTGATACCATGTTTCATGTCTCGATGTCTGCACTGTCAACTATAGTAATGTATCCCAAAACAATGCTGCAGTTGTGTGTAGAATTGTGATCTTCATTAAGTGTAAAATCTACACTAATGAGTCGCAATGCAGCTGATTGGTGCAAAATGAAAAAGTATTAATTAAGAGGTACATGTGCAAGTGTCACTCAGTTTGTCATTTATTTCAGTCAACTGAAACATTCAGTTACATGTATAACCAGAAATTACATTTCTCATGAGAGCTAAAATCTTAACTTTGCATAATGGTGGTTTTCCTTGGTGAAATTGTAGCTGAATACTTGTAAAAACTGTGCACACCAGGTGAGGTGGTGCCGTGTCTTCCTCACCAGTTCCAGTGTGGAAGTCGGGAGTGCCTGGAGCTGTCCCTGGTGTGTAACAGCATGACGAACTGTGCAGATGGCTCCGATGAAGGAGGCAGCTGCCAGATAAACTGTGCAGAGAAAGATAAGAGGCGCTGCTCCCAGAACTGCTACAACACGCCGCAGGGAACGGTGAGAAGCCTGTATACAGTATTAACAGTCAGATTTTAATTGGTCAACTTTACGTAACCATAGCCTGTCTGAGGGGAATGATAAATACATTCGACTGAACAATAAAATTAAGATTCTTATCTTTCTTAGACGTTTTGTACAAAACTAGTAAGCAGTAATGTGTTCTCCCAAAACGTCTCACTTTCTGTGTAGCGCTGTGGCTGTGCAGCAGGATACAGGCTCATGGACGACGGGATGACATGTGCTGATGTTGATGAGTGTGAAGGCCTGAGCTCAGGTGTTTGCAGTCAGCTGTGCATCAACACTCCTGGATCCTACAGCTGTGACTGTCACCCAGGCCACATAATGGAGGCAGATGGACAGCACTGCAAGATCACAGGTAAAATCCTTTCAGACCTAGCAGTAGACTGAATCATAGGCCCAATGTGCTGAGAGGAATAATCTGACATTGATTCATTTTCGTACCGGGTGTTGGATGAGAAAATTGATACCACACATGTAGGATTAAATATGAAGAAACAGCCAGGAGACCATTGGCTTAGCATAAAGATTGTAAGCAGAGGGGAAACGGCTAGTCTGGCTCAACACAATTCTCCTACCAGCCCCTCTAAGACTAAGATATGAAATGTTCCAGTGTGTAAGCGCATGATCCCTTTTTATCTATACACTTCCAACATTTCTATAAAATGTTTTATTTAAATGTGTTGTCACTTTAAATAAATGCAACGACTGACATTACCCTTACTTTAATTGACTCACCTGAACCAAATCCATAGACTGCATGGCACCACGCTTCATTAGCTTCTGGTCCAACAAATAAACGTCACCTTTTAAAGGCCTCTATAAACTGGCTGCCCCTCATACCTGTTGGACTGTCTTCAACCCTTCACCCCTTCCCATGCCCTGCGCTCTTCCTCAGACACTTCTTTTTGTCCCTACATTTAGAACTTGAGCTGCTCTGCACCACAACTCTTTTGTCTGCCTCATATCTGCCGGCTGAACTGTATTGGACAACTCAAACCCCAACCAAAAACGAATCTGTTTAGAATAGTCTACCCTACCCAACTATAATCTCTTCTCGACCCTCAGGTGAACCCTACTTGTTGTCGTCGGTCCAGACAGACCTGATTGTGTTTGGACTGCGCAGTGGCAGCATGGATATGTTGTCCTCCACTGCCAAGAAAGCCATCCTGTCTGTGGATTACGACTGGAGGGAGCAGAGGGTCTTCTGGGTCAGTCTGGACACTGGGAGCATCAAATGGTCCTCGATGGACCAGAAAAACACAGGAACGCTGATTAAAGGTTGGGGCAATAAAAGTGTGGTAGAGTATTGCAGGTGACTGCATCAAGGAGAGGGCACAGAGGAAGACTCATTCACTGTAGAGCACAGGTAGAAGTCTTTAAGACATAAGACCCATTCGTTTCTGCAGATGTGCGAGCTGATTCTGTAGCTGTGGACTGGCTTGGCAGGAACTTGTACTGGATTGACGGGGTCAACAGTAAAATAGTTGCCATCAAACTGGCCCCAGACACTGCAAAATCACAGGACCAGACTGTCATCCTGGATGAAGACCTGGATCAGCCCCGCTCTCTGGCCCTGCTGCCGCAAAAAGGGTCTGTACGAATTTATTTCAATTAGCATTATTTTGCGATGTTAATATAAAAACCTTAGGATCAGTATTCAAAGCCTATAATTTTCCACCAGACTGATGTTCTGGACAGAGATCGGTACTATAGTGAAGATCGAGCGGGCCGGGATGGATGGCTCCGAGAGGGTGGCAGTGGTGAACTCCAGTCTTGGCTGGCCTGGTGGTGTGGCTGTGGACACCAGCTCGGACAGAGTCTATTGGACGGATGAAAGACTTGGAGCAATTGGATCTGCAACGTTTGATGGAGATGATATCCGGGTAAACCATTCTGCGAGTGATGCTGTCATATTATCAGTTTTCTATGTTTTAGCAATAGTCTTTTTTTTCTTTTTTTTTTGTAGCATCGTTTCATATGCATCCAACAAATCTTGCTGCAGAACTTTCCTCGCTTAAACTGTGAAACTCCAAAATAACAGTAAAATGTGCCGTGTAAAAATATCCCTTTCAGATCTTGCAGATGAAAGAGACCAGCAGCCCATTCTCACTGGCAGTGTTCAATGACATGCTCTACTGGTCTGATGCCAAAAAGCGAGTCGTCCAGGTTGCTCATAAGATCTCTGGCAAATACCATCAGGTTCTCCTGAAAAGACAAAGACAGCCTTTTGGCGTGAAGGTGAATGAAATGTTTAGAATTGTTGGTTTTTAGGCGCAGATGGAAAAGGGCTGGTATTGTATAGTACTTAGTTACTAAATTTGGATCATGTACGTGCTCAGAGCGGCTGGCCAAAGAGCCCACACCCAGCTTTTGGATATGTTTGAAGTTTTCCACTAATACAGCTTTTAACCCATGTTTGCAGAGTTCAGACAAACTTTAAAAATCCTGCAGATGCATCAAGTGTTTGATCGGCACAAATAAAACTTCTGTTCCCTTCTTGCAGATTATCCACCCATGGCTCCAGATGGGAAACCAGAGCCCCTGTGAGAAGATGGCCTGTTCCCACATGTGTGTGTTTGCCCGGGGCCCCAAAGCTGTGTGCAAGTGTCCCTCTGGTCTTGTACTGGCGGAGGATAGGCTGACCTGCTCCGGTCTGGTCAACTCTGCGTTCCTGCTGATGTTGTCTCCATCCACTGTCACTCAGGTTTACTGTAATGCATATTTACACAAAGTATTATCTGCTTTGCCAGAATAAAGTTGTAAATTGGATATTGTTGCTGAGAGTTTGAGAAGTTAAGGAATCAATACCACTCTATGCAGTAAATTTGAAGCTAAAAGCAGACGTACAAAGACTTAAGATGGTGGAAATGGCTGTTTGTTCTGCATGGAAACGAATCCATTTCCCAGCACCTTTTAATATTTAAGACGAGGATCTAAAATCCACAAGTTGTCTTGTCATTTGTGGAGTTGGGGATCAATTGGATATAATAATGTTGTTGACTTTTTATTGGTGTGTTATCTCCTAACTAAAAACTGCCTTCGTTAGCTTAGCATGGGCAGAATATATCTACTGTGGGAGAAAGCCCCTGTCCACAGAGCCATGTTTCTTTTTGCATTTTTCACCTGGTGGCCAAGTCAGTTTTCCTACACTTGGCAGGGTATTCTTTAGATTGCAATCTGTAACTTCTATTAGAGTTCACCCAATCCTATACACTCCTATTTACCTCCATGGGTTATTTGTCAGCAGACCGGGCTTTTGGAAGGTGGGTGACTCCACAATTAAAAAGTAAATTAAAGCAACAACCCCATAAGGTATATTTAAATGCAAGTACTTTTGCAAAAGTAGTGCTCTGATTGGATCTGGTTATTGATTGGTCAAAAGTACAAATGCATGACAAATTTATGAATTAAATGTACTTTGTCACATCCCACAGCTGCATAAATGTTTATATTGCTCAAAGTGATCATATATTCTAGTGTGACATCAGCCAAATTGACACATTTTGTATTTATAATGTGCATTTTTCTTTTGCATGAATTTGTATTATTCCATATGTTTTCAGATTTACATTCAGTCCCGACACACAGCAGGAGAGCTGAAGGGCTGGCCCGAACATCTGGCCCTGCAGCTGCCCAGTGTCAATGAAGCCGTCATCATGGACTACAACCCACGTGATAGCACCCTATTCTTGACCGATGATGGCACAAATTCACTGAGCGCCTTCAAACTGAAGGACTCGGACTTGGTGTCCCAGGGCCAGCTCCTCAAACTCCTGGGTAACACCATCACTGCCATGGCCCTGGACTGGGTGACTCTTAACATCTACTGGAGCAGCAATAAACAGCCACGCCTGCAAGTCACCTCCATTATGGGAGCACACACTGCTGTTGTCATCGAAGAGGGTATTGAAAGAATCGGATCCATCGCTCTCCATCCTCCGACTGGGAGAGTTTGTTTCACCAACTTGGGTGTGCAGGGTGAAGGTGCGTCGGCTACTGTAGAGTGTGCAAACATGGCCGGTGTTGGGCAGAAGGTGGTGTGGAAGGATGCTGTCCAGCCAACATCCTTGGTCTTCTCCAGTAATGGGGATGCTATTTACTGGGCCGACTCTGGTAAGCTTTTTATACAAATATTTTGGAATAGTAGTCTCCTCACAAGGTGCCCTCTAGTTGAGATGTGATTTCATGCACTGAAAGTCTTTAGCATAAAGCTGTGCTTTGCTGTGTAGAAAAGCAAAACGTATCATGGATTCTCTCCCAGCTTTAGGAAGCATTGGCTCTGTCCAGCTTGATGGATCTGAATATAGAGAGGTGAAGGTTGGTGATGGCCTGGCTGCTGTGGCTCTGAGTGATGATATGCTGTTCTGGATGACTATCAATGGTAATGTATCTACTAAATGAATAGGTATCTAATGGGTGGTCAACAACTTGACAATGAATACTTTTTCTGCATGGTGCATCAGTTATTCAAGCCATACAAGAAGTTGCCTCAATAGGAAATTGTTGCAACGTACCCAAACAGAAAGCATCTTTTGAATCGCATGACCTTTTCTCATTGCCTTTTGTTTTTTCCCATGGCTTTTCCTCAGATAAGACCAGGCTCTGGTATCGAGATGAGCAGCAGCAGAAAAAGTTGTGGTTTGAAGTTGGCACACAAGTGGTCAGCATGAAGGCCTTCAGCAAGTCAAGTCAGTCTGGTAAGAACCACACCTTAGGTTACCTGGTTCATGAAGTGATCACTTCTGGTTGGTGTTAATATAGCATGCATATACCCTTTCCCATGGCTCCAAATGCAAGCTGAAGCATAAGGCAACCATCAAAAACCAGCTGACGACAGTCCTCTTGCTTAAACAGGTTCTAACAAGTGCACAGAGAACAACGGCAACTGCCAGCATTTATGCCTTGCCACCTCAGAAGGCCGGACATGCAAGTGTGGCCATGATCACGTTCCTGTGAATGACACCCACTGCAGCCTGGAGCAGCACTGCCCAGCCGGCAGGAAGCCATGTCTGGATCAACTCTCGTGCCTTCCTGTTGAGAAGTTCTGTAACGGTCACGTGGACTGCTCCGACCATTCAGATGAGAACTGTGAGTAGTTTGCTTTTTAACAAGCAATGAGACAAATTGATCAAAGTGAAGAAGTTCGGTGTATTAAGAACGTTTTACAAAAAACACTATGGCTTGCTTTCTGAAAGGATGAACTGTGGTCTCTTTAGGTGTCAATCTGATGCTCTGGTCTGGAGTCAGAACCTCTGCTCCCATCCAGCCTCACAGCTCCCCTCCTCCCCCTTACCCATCGCTGTCTGAAACCATTGACCTGTACACCACCATGAATGTCAGCAGCCAGCTCATGAACCTGGATGCCCAGCAGTGCAGCCAGAGACGCTGCAGTAGCAATGGGCACTGTGTGAAAAACGATGGAGACACCACATGTGTGTGTTCGCTCGGCTATATTGGTGATTCCTGTCAGGACCATTTCCTGAAGACCATGCAGGGTCCCATCATCTATGGCGCTGCAGGGCTCTGTGTGGGAGTGGTGGTCATTGCTGTAATGGCAGTACTGGTCAAGAGGAAGAAGATGGCCAACATGAGGTTGTTTATCTAATTAAGTAGAACCCATCCTGTCTCAACACAACTTTTCCACCTTATAAGATGCCACAATTTTTAATGTGCTGAGCTGTATAATTATTACACTTTTTTTGAGCTAAAAGCATATATATATATACACACACACACACACACACTGACTCTGCCAATATGGGATAGAAGGTGAAGATGCAAATATTTTACTATATACATCTACCTTCTAAGAACTCTTGTCATCAAGACGTATGAATAAGTTGGACACTGCATTAATTGCCTAATTTAATTTGTAATGACAAACTTTATTTATACTGTGTTTCTAGAGTGCCTCAGACGTAAACAGACAATACATACAGAGCAATTACAAATTAAATAGAGTAAATGCAAAACAAGATCAGACAAAGCAATGAATTAAATGCCTGGCTGAAAGCAGTATGACAAACAATACAAAAATAAAGTGCTCACATTAGCTTGCTGACATGCTCACCATGACAATATTAACATTCCGATATTTAGCAGCTGTTTACCATGTACCACATCAGTTGTATTGTCAAACTTTAAACTCTTTACCTGATTGTAATGATAGTGGTTGGAGATCAACAAAGTATTGAGATTCAACCTCAAGGCAACATGAATATCTATATAAAACTTCATGGCAGATGCCATCAGTGGTGATTGTGTTAAATGTAACAACGTGAGATCCTTTCCTAGCATAGTGGCAATCACCTTTGGACATGAATGATCATAGAAATGCCAACTGATCCAACAAATGTTGATGTAAAGTCTGAACCTGAGCGGACTGATGTCATCCATAGTTACATTGCCAGCAAACTACACGCATTTAAAACTGACAGATAATGTATTTTGGTCCAACAGTAGCTAGAGGTCACTTTATAGAGGTAGCAGGAGTGTATCTTATTTGTAAGTCTTTCTGATTTGTATTTCTTTCCTTCAGGGGAGCTAGCTCAGCAGCTGTGAAGGAAACGTCTATGACAGACTTGGAGAACAAAGCTGAGACCACCCCTAGTTCAAAATCTGTCCAAGAGAAACCAGAGGTGGACCTCCCAAAAAACATTACTAGCAGGTTCCCAGGTTGTCTTTCTGTGTTGGATGAGTCTAACTTAGATTTTTTTTTTTTTCCTTTTCTGCAGGAAGTGGCACCATCTGTCGGCTGATTAAGATGGCAAGCAGCATTTTAAATAAACAATTTTCATTTTCCACGGTTTCTTGTGATTTGAGCATCATTTGTCAGAACACCAACAACTTCATCTTGCTCTGTCTGTAAAAAATTATCCCTGAGTTATGGCCATGACTTGGATGTTAGGGAGATATTCTGCTCAGAGTATAATGACCGACATCAAGGAGTGAGCACTCTAGCTATGGAAGTTGAGATCAACTGAAGAAAATCTGAGAGATGGGGTTATTGGCACAAAAACTGTCTTCCTCGTGATTTCCCAAAATCCTCCACAGGGTACATATTCTATACGTTGATGACAAACTAATTAGGGCCCGAGCACTGACAGATGTGAGGCCCTTTTGAAATTGTAAGGATTATTATTATTCATGCAAATTACTTGGCTTTTTGAGGGCTTTAACATGCTCAAAGTCTTAACGCACTTTGCAGAAAGTTTGAAAGTGGTGAAAAGTTTCATATTCTGGAGGAATTTTCAATGGGCGTCGCAAAATGGCTCAGCGGAGACCCCGGCACGTGTTCACATTGACCGAACTTCACAAAAATCGATACACAGGTGTATCATGACCAGACAAACAAGTCTTAGGAGCAACTTGAAAAACGCTACAGGAAGCCTGCTATTTTGCATTTTTTGGCCATATTCCACATTTTTACTTTGAGGTACTTGTACCAGGGTTTACATCAGATCACCTTCAAATTGAGAGGAGTGTCATCACAACAAGACAGAGATATTAATTGATTTTTTTTTCATCATACGGTGTTACCGTGGCGTCAAAGTTTGATTACATGCCATTAAAACAGGTTACGTCGCTCTCCCCCTCAGAATTGGGACATTTCCTCAAACCGTGTAAACATTGAGGTACGGCGGAGGTTCATCCTTCGCCAAAGAAGACTAGGTTTTCATAACTCCACTGTGCATTGTCCTATCACCACCAAACTACTCTCATGATCAGTCCAAGCCTGAACAGCTCTGTCAATATTTACTCAATTTTTTTCAGGCAAAACGCATGCAACGCTTCAAAATACATGTGCTCAGGCCTGCCCAGCGCTTCTTTTGTATTTTATTTAATTTTTATTTATTATTCAGACAAATTAATTGGCTTTTTGAGGGCTTTAATTATTAGGGCCCGGGCACTGACAGGGTGAGTTCCTATTGTAATTATGGGTGCCGCCTAGTGGCAGGCACCACTAGGTCCATGCTTTGCAGGGCTCCGCCCTGCAAAGCGTTAGAGAGAATGGCGACGCAACGCGCCATGCAAAGCATTACATATTACTATTCCGTGGTGTATATTATTCTTATATCTTCTTCCGTCTTTATTTCGGCGCACTTCTCCTCCTACAAATTGTCGCACAATCACGAGACCTACAAATAAACCTGCGGAATTACGTCGAATAGTGTGCTGTTATTCAAAATTTTGATTCGTCCCCCGGTTCGCTCAAAGATCGCGATAACGCGACCAAAAACGACGAATGGGACTCAAGGTCTCTCGCCCTAAAGAGCGAGAGTGCAAAAATTACCTGTTTTGAGGTACCCCGGGTGCACTAAAACTGCTCTCAAATCCCCAAACGGAGGTCCTCAGACATGATTTTTAGATATTTGAGGTGGTGAGATTGTTTCCTTCGCAGACATGTCACTCTCAAATCTCTCGGACCTGGGCTTATATCCGCATCGAAAAATCGAGGAATTATTTCCGGAACCTGTCATCCATTGGAGCCCCATGTTAATTCTGAATATTTTTCTGAAAAGATTAAAACTGAAAAATAAAACGTAAATCGCTCCCACGGCTCCATTTCTCAGCTCTCACAAATAAAAAATATATCCGGTTGTAGTGTAAACTGTTGATTCTCAAAATGTCTAAACTGCTCTTACGGCCTCATTCTTTGACTCTAAACAATAATATAGATATGTCATTGTTCGTCCAAACCTTGTGATTCTCACGGTGTTTTCATTTCACAGATAGGAGTTATAGATTTTGAATTAGAGCATTTTGTTGGGGACGTTCTCCAGAGCTATAATGTCTCCCTCTCTCACGTCGCACCTGTCATAATCAGGGAGTCACACTAAAAGTCCTCCCACAAGTTATGCATAAAAGCTAATATATAAAGTGAAATCTTAAAACAATTATCAGCAATGTTCTGTGCTGCCATTCAAGATTAAATAAAGAGTGTTCATTAAGAGAAAGAATTGTGGTGATACAAACTAGCATTCATCTGTATTTTCAACACCATGTATACAGATAAAACCAATTGACTAAAAGCCACACATCATGCCACACGCAGAGGGAGAGGCCAAAAGGGACAGTGAGATCTATTTTTAGACTTCACAGGTGATAATCAGCACTGCAGGTAGTTCAGTCTGTAGAGCAGAGGGACAGTAACACAGAGGTGGAGGTTTCAAGTCTCAGTGTGGGTAAGACACAAACATTGAATTTTTTTCTTTGTCTTTCACGGGGGTACTGTTGAATTCTTTAAATAATCAACTGTCAATGATATCTAAAGTCAATGTGATTGGATTAGTGGGTCCGCCGCTGATTCAGTGATCCGCTGGTTGTGAGTTCAAAACCAATAGAGGCCAAAAATTACTTTTGAACAAATATATTAATATATCTGGTTGTAGTGTCAAGCCTTGTGGTTCTCAAAATGTGTTCATTTTCCAGATAGGACTTATAGTTTTTGAGTAACAAGTATTTGTTTGATGACGGTGTTAGAGTGAAATGAGAAGTAGGTTTCTAAAATACTCGCATGGCGTCATTTTTTGGCTCTAAATAATGATATAGATATGTACTTGTTCGTCCAAGCCTTCTGATTCTCACGGTGTTTTCATTTTACGGATAGGAGTTATAGATTTTCAATTCGAGCATTTTGTTCGGGACCTTCTCCTCAGGTCCAATCTGTCACTCTGTGTCACAGGTGCGTCGTTAGTGAAGTCACATCACTGAGGAGGGGGGCCAGAGGGGGAAAGGATTCTTTATAATTACACTTCACAGGAGATGGTAAACACTGTAGGTAGTTCAGTGGGTAGAGCAGAGGGATAGAGACCCAGAGGTGGAGACTTCAAATCCAGGTGAGGTCAGGTCTGAAACATTGTTTTTCAGAAGGGGACTATTGAACTCTTTTAACATACAACTCTCAATGATTTGAACAACTTTGTGATTGGCTCCTCTTCGGTTTCCTGTAATAGTGTGTATGAAGTGATAGTCAAAGCGCCACCTAGTGGTCAGTGTGAAAATTAAGTTTTAGCAATCGCCCCCAGAATCCTGTCACATGATCAGGGCCCTGACCTGATCAAGTCAAGACTATTACTGCATACATACTAATAGTGATGGCGCCACCTAGTGGTCAGTGTGAAAATGAAGTTTGATCAATCGCCCCCAAAATCCTTTCACATGATCAGAGCCCTGACCTGTTCAAGTCAAGACTATTACTGCATACACATTATTAGTGATAGCGCCACCTAGTGGTCGGTCTGAAAATGAAGTTTGTGCTATCGGTCCCAAACTGAACACACTTCATCAGATTCCAGACCTGAACAGATATATTAGTGCGTATGCAGTGATAGTGATAGCGCCACCTAGAGGTCGGTGTGAAAATGAAGTTTTAGCAATCGCCCCCCAAAATCCTGTCACATGATCAGAGCCCTGTCCTTAGAGATCGATGAGTGTGTAGGCAATGTTAGCGATAGCGCCACCTGCTGATCAAGTCTCTCTCTTAAACCAGACTCTCTCTCTCTGGGTCTTACTATCTCTCTCTTAAAGCAGCCAGTCTGTCTCTCTCTCTCTCTTTCTCTTTTATACTAGCCATTCTCTCTCTCTCTCTCTGGGTCTGTCTATCTCTCTCTCTTAAAGCAGCCAGTCTGTCTCTTTCTCTTTCTTTCTCTTTTATATCAGCCATTCTCTCTCTCTCTCTCTGGTTCTCTCTCTCTCCACCTCTCTCTCAAATTGACACAGTCTTTCTCTCTTCCCCCAAAAAAGTCTCTTTTCGACCCGGACGTAGAAGGCACCCATTCGAAATTTCTCGGCAGGAGGAATTTTCTAGTTGCACTTAATATTGCTTGGTTCCTTCCAATCAAGAGAGCAAGACTAACCAGACCTGAGTCATTGTATTCACTCATTCACTTATTGACAATTTGGAATTCTAAACATTGTCCAAGGGCTGGTTGGTATATCAAGAATTAGCAAGATAAATGTCAAATTAGTTTTTTTAATAAGTTTAAAGCATACTGTATATATAAATGGACGTAGGGTCCGTGACCTCAACCGTTGGTTTCTGCAGAGTGAAAATGAGGCTATTAGGAGGCATTCAGCCGGCGCCATCTTGCCGTTGCTGACTCCTCTCTGTTCCTGGCTAACCAATAAATGGTCAAGGAGCAGGGCCGCATGAAGACTGACACGCCAGCAGAGCTCAATGTTTACTGGTTAGCTCAGGCTAAGGAGCTAGGCTACCAGCGAAATGCTATCCGCCGGTGCTAACCGGCTAGCGCTGCACTGTTACTGCTACCGGATTGTCGCGATCTTTATAACAAACTCACTAGAGGTAAGTAACCTGGAAACTACACAACAGCAAAACCTTTTGCTTGATCTATCATAATCATATGCTTACATGCCTCAAGTGATTTTTAATATGTAATTGTTATAAAAGTTATGGTTTATTTAACAAGTGTAATGAACAGATTGAAGCAAGTTAACTACAGAGTCGTGTGTTTGGTTGTCACTTGATTTTAATTTTAAAAAGTGAAATCAATACACTACATGTGTAAGTTGCATGTGATAGTAACTATATGTTTCACAAATGTTCTGACACAGGCTGGTATAACCACCATTACTATTTCCTCCTCGTTTATTTAGCCTGTTATGGAATTTTAGAGAGAATTAGACAGTTTAGATATGATTATAATCTCCACACACCAGTGTTGTAAAACAGTTCTCATATTAATTATATAATTATGTTTTCGCAGAGAGAAGTGGAGAGACTTGATGTGGACTGTTATCAACAGCTCTGTGGGAGGTTATCACCTTGAATATTACAGATGAGGTAGAAAGACATTTTATTTATTTGTACAATGTTTTATTTCTTTCAGGTCTTTTATCCAAAGTGACTTACAATGGACTGCAGCACCTGATGTCCTCAGCATTTACAGTGCCTTGCATAAGTATTCACCCCCCTTGGACTTTTTCCCATTATGTACTGTTACTAACTGGAATTCAAATAGACTTAAATAAACTTTTTCCCGTTTGATCAACAAAACATGCATAGTACTTTGGAGGTGCAAAAATAAATTTTATTGTGACACAAACAATAATGAGAACAAAAAAGTTGACATCTGTTGGGTGCATAAGTATTAACCCCCCTGTGTCAATACTTGGTAGAACCCCATTTCGCTGCAATTACAGCTGCAAGTCTTTTGGGGTATGTCTCTACCAGCTTTGCACATCTAGAGATGGAAAGGTTTGTCCATTCTTCTTGGCAAAAAAGATGAAGCTCAGTCAGATTGGATGGAGACCGTCTGTGAACCGCAATCTTCAAGTCTTGCCATAGATTCTCTATTGGATTGAGGTCTGGGCTTTGACTGGGCCATTTTAAGACATTAACATTCTTTAATCCAAACCATTCCTTTGTAGCTCTGGCTGTATGTTTAGGGTCATTGTCCTGCTGGAAGATGAACCTCCGCCCCAGTCTCAAGTCTTTTGCAGACTGCATCAGATTTTCTTCAAGGATTTCCCTGTATTTGGCTCCATCCACCTTTCCCTCTATTCTGACCAGTTTCCCTGTACCTGCTGAAGAGAAGCATCCCCACAGCATGATGCTACCACCACCATGTTTCACTGTTGGGATGGTGTGCTCAGGGTGATGGGCAGTGTTGGGTTTTCGCCACACATAGCGTTTTGCATTGAGGCCAAAAAGTTCAATTTTGGTCTCATCTGACCAGAGCACCTTCTTCCACATGTTTGCTGTGTCTCCCACATGGCTTCTGGCAAACTCCAAACGGGATTTTTTATGGATCCCTTTCAACAATGGCTTTCTTCTTGCCACTCTTCCATAAGGGCCAGATTTGTGGAGTAGACGACTAATAGTTGTCCTGTGGACAGATTCTCCCACCTCAGCTGTGGATCTCTGCAACTCCTCCAGAGTAACCATGGGCCTCCTGGTTGCTTCTCTGATTCATTTTCTCCTTGTCCGACTCTTCAGTTTGGGTGGACGGCCTCCTCTTGGTAGGTTTGCGGTTGTGCCATATTCTTTCCATTTTCTTATGATGGATTTTATGGTGCTCAGAGAGATGTTCAAAGCTCTGGATATTTTTTTATAACCTAACCCTGCTTCATATTTCTCCACAACTTTATCCCTGACCTGTTTGGTGAGCTCCTTGGTCTTCATGATGCTGTTTGTTCAGTAATGATCTCCAACAAACTCTGAGTCCGTCACAGAACAGGTGTATTTATACTGAGATTAAATTGCAGACAGGTGGACCCTATTTACAAATTATGTGACTTGCAAATGTGACTTGTGAATGCAATTGGTCGCACCAGATCTTTGTTAGGGGTTTCACAGTAAAGGGGGTGAATACATATGCACTCAACACTTTTCAGATTTTTATTTGTAAATAATTGTGAAATCCATGTAATATTTCCCCCCACTTCCAAATGATGCACTATTTTGTGTTGGTCCATTACATAAACTCACGATGAAATACATTTTAATCTGTGGTTATACCATGACAAAATGTAGAAAAGTCCAAAGGGGGTGAATACTTATGCAAGGCACTGTACTGTGGCAGCAGCAACATGGTGGAGATCGGCAGCTTCAGGCTGGTAAACATGAGGACGACCTGCACCAGCTTCATCTGCACAACATTTCATGTTTTCCTCCCTTAACTAAAGATGGCCTGCAACTGTTTAGAGTTGGCTCATTGCTAAGTGTCATGGATAATAGAGTTAAATTCTATATTCATTATGGTTGGTTAAAAAAATATACACTTATCAGAACAATGTTTATCTTTTCATTTCTGATTTGATACCCTTTAGATAAGAACCCAGTGTTTTATTTTTCTTCTTTGCCATAAGAGACCGAATAGGTTCAGCACAGCTGTGTCCGTCAGGCTCGTCCGTCCCTAATAAAATGACAGGAAACATAAAAGTATGGCATTGTTGTAGAGGAAGTCTTACTTATGAACAAAGTTTGTATCCTTATTTTCTGTGGATATTCAACTATGTATTTGAATATACTTTTGGATTTAAACTGTGCACTACCAAGACAATGCATGTACAATATGGAGTTCTTCCACATTAAAAGTATTACATTTATTATTTAATACATTATGTATTATGTAAAATACTTTGCTTTGATTGTTTGTAAGTTATGAAAACAGGTCTGTACCTGGAGTCAGTGTTGAAGTAAAGTCATACATGTGCCAGGTTAACTCCTTAACGGATTTTTAAATGTTAAAAATAAGTTTATTACTTCAAAGTTCATCAGATCATAATCATTTCAGCTAAGGAAATAGTTGGTGGACATCAGCCTCAGGTTCTCTATGTGACTGTCTATTCTAGTAAAATTACACTTCCTATAATTTATTTATGTGACAAAAAAATACACTATTCTGCATGTCCACTTATTTAACACAATAATTCAGTAAAGTCTGGCTAAGACTAACAATGTACAAACTGAATGTAGCAAACAAGTTTAGTTTTCACTGTTACACATAAACACCAATACTCTGAATAAAGAGCTTTAGGAGACGTAACGCTACTTTAAACAGCTGCTTTTAAAATGCAGATGTGACTTTAAATACTCACGTCTCAGCTGATCACAGTAAATCTGTTCAGGCAGGTCTCATCAAAATTTCGTAGGAAATGCTACTAAAAGTAATGCACTAGAATTCGTATGAATTAGACTAAATCGTGAATCAGGAGGCTTGGGACACAAGACCTATGCGCTTCTCTCTCTTTTCGTAAAAACAAAAAACATGGCGGACATTCATTTAACCCTAACCCTGATATGAAAAAAACACATGAAGTCTGCACCATGGTGATTCAGCAGAGTGACAGACGCAGGAATAAGCTGTTCCTGAAACTGCTGGTCCGGGAATAGAGGACCCTGTAGCGCCTCCCAGAGGGGAGGAGGGCAAACAGTATGATGCTGGGTTGTGAGAAATTGGGTTGTTACTGAACAAAGATGTCTCTAACTTGGTCCAAAGTGAAACACATGATTGTGTATAAAGCAAAAATATATATTTTGAACATATCTTGCCATTAAATACCACTTAAAACAGATTTGACAGATTTGATCTAGCTTGGACCTTAAAGGGGTCTGAGAAAGTACACCTGAGATGGCCTGTGCTTGGAGCAAGATGAAATGTAAACTTTGTCGTAGAACAAAAGCAAAGATATCATCATAAAGGTCTTTACCTCGGGAGTAACATGTCAGTGGGAAAATTGTGGATGGCTCCTGCTCCTCAGGGATGACCTTTGAACCTTGCACCTGAGTCAGTTTTGATGGCTTACAGCAGGGGTTTTCAACTGGTAATCCGAAAGTAATCCGCGGCCCACTGATGTGCCCACGCGCGCGCGTGTGTGTGTGCGTGCATGTGGCTAGAAGGAAGTTTTAACATTTGGTTTTCCATGATGGTTTTATTTAAAAACCTCAAACAAATCTAGAAAAATCTGTGTAAAAACGGTTGATTCTCAAGCAAGATGGCAACATGGAACAGGTTACCAAGAACCACCCAGGACCATCTGCTCAAAGGCAGACGTGAGGTGTCGACAATTAAGGGGGGGAGCTCCCTTAGTGCAGAGATAACCACTCTTATTAAGAAGCTTCAGCAGGACCTTCACCGTATGGAGCCACAATACAAAGAAGAAAAAGCAGAGAAGGAGATGCTGCTAACATTACTTCTTACGTTTATCACCGGCTCCCAAAATGTGCCCTGCATTCAAGAGATCTTGGAGGGATCCCTCTTTAAAAAGAAGGCAGAGCTTTTAGAGAGTGTAGTGTCTCAACAGAGGACCATTATTGAGGAAAAGAACCAAACTATTCTGTGTCTCAACACAAAGATCACAGAGTTAGAGCACTGCAACAACCAGCTGAAGCAATCAGCCTCCTTTCCTTCTCCGCCTGCCGAGAGCCACCCAGTTGACTTTGACCAGGAAAAGGTCTCAGATCATGAGATGAAGGACTCAGAGAGCACTGATTGGTCGGTTGATGACTCTGAATCATTGGACCTTGAAACTGATGTCTCAGACGATGACTCAGAGGTTTCAGACCATATTCCAAAGGTCTCAAATGTTGAGCCAACGGTTCTAATCGATAAACCACCCATCCCACCCCATAACTCAAAGGACTCAGCCCAAAGGCCAAATGATGAAACAGAGGTCTCGGATGAGGAATCCGAGGTCTCAGGAGAGGAATCCGAGGTCTCAGGAGATGAATCAGAGGTCTCAGTTGAGGAATCAGAGGTCTCACTTGAGGAATCAGAGGTCTCAGGAGAGAAATCAGAGGTCTCAGGAGATGAATCCGAGGTCTCAGGAGATGAATCAGAGGTCTCAGTTGATGAATTAGAGGTTTCAGTTGAGGAATCAGAGGTCTCACTTGAGGAATCAGAGGTCTCACTTGATGAATTAGAGGTCTCAGTTGAGGTAAAACCTGAGACAAAAAAGAAGAAAAAAGGGTGGAAAAGATTTCTACATTTCCTCAAACCATGGAAGTGGGCTAAGAGAAGAATTTGAGCAAAAGTCAGAAGAAGCCTTTGAGGGGGATGAGATGAGTTTCATCTTCAAGCATCTCCAGCCGCTTCCACCGCCTCTTGGAGGACCTTGACCTGTCTGACATGATGCTTGCCAGCGAAGGCAAGAGCTGAGGAGCTGTTTGCTTTAATTTTTGCCAGCGGAGGCAAGTAGTCGTCTGGGGAGTCGACCTGTCAGGACCCCGCAGCGAGCCGGCCGCTGTGAGGCGATGGATGTTACACAACAGCAGGAGACATCAGGAGAATGTGGGTAATGAGCGGGGGAGGAAGAGGGAAGAGGGGGGAGGACTGAGCAGACTGCTCCAGTGACTGCGAGGCCCACACATGAGTAACAGGGAGATAAAAATGGGTCATTTTGGGTCAAGAGGTTTTTGCTCTTTTGTTTTATTTAATATTTTCATTATTAATTCTGTCCATTTGGGCCTTATTTTTGGGAAAATAAAAATTCCCATCATACAAACTAAATCTCCAAGACCTCCTGAGAGTTTTTCTACCTAGCTCAACCGCTCTTCTACATCTACCTTTAACACGCATCGGCGGGGAAAACTACTGGCAGTTTCTAGCCCCAAGCCGGTTTCAAGGTTCCCCTCATCACCTTAATATCATTTTAGACATATTTTTCTTATTTTATATATTTTTCACGATATTCCAGAGTAATCTTGAAATGTGTTGAAATATCAAAGCGAATTTCACGGACCCCCTGCAATGCCGTCGCGGACCACCAGGGGGCCGTGGACCCCATGTTGAAAACCCCTGGCTTACAGGGTGGAAACTAAATATGCAACAGACATGGTATGAACTGTTTTGGGAAGGTCTTGAACTCCACTACCATAGCCCAATGCAAGTGGGGGACGAGCAAAGACCGAGCAGCTGGGTAAAGGCGTTGCCCTTAAGTCTGTAACGGCCTTCTTCACATGGCTGCGGGAGGCGGAGTCTAAGATAATTGGCGAGGGGAAACCCCCGGGGGACATGGCGCAGTAGAACTACTGCTGGATTTTTTTCTGCGGTGGGGTTCTGTATCCTCACATGCTGTCGACTGTCTTTTATAAAGACACTTGTTCCCTCACTCTCTCTGAGTTCACTGTGTCTTGTAGACATCTACAAGTTGTTGTTGTGACGCATCGTCACCTCTAGTTGGCGCTGTCAAATTCTCATTGTGACTCGTTGAATAAACAAACTGTCAGATAAAAATGATGATTCCTCGTCATGTTGTTATATTTCTCTTGTTTATGATGAAGAACATGTGTTTTTATGAATTTATTTCACTTCCATGAAAAAAGATCTTATCAGCGAATTTAAATCCTCACAGATCAGATCATATGTCGCCTGAGGAGAGACTGTGTCATTAATCCACAGTTTATTGAGAGTCAGACTTTAGTCAAACTCAGTGTTGTTGCCTTAAGATGTTTGATGAAGTGAAGACTCTTTATCTGCACTGAGTGAAATCATAAAAACCAAAGGAGAACATGTACATTTCAATTCAAACTTTTACTGCAGCATCATTCAGTAAAAACAGTGTTTTAATGTGAAAGGTTTGAATTGAGGCTTTGAAGAGGCCACACATTGTCTATAACGTGATGTACAACAGGACACACTTGTATTGTTGGGCCAGTGAAAGCAGTGAAAGGACTGTGATGGGACATTTTGTATTTAGATAAGTTTGATGAAAGATGGACAAGTATATATATATAGAATGTTGTTGCAAGAATGTTTTCTGCAGTTAGACTGGGGAAATCCTCTGTGCTGATGTGTATTGGCTGGAGACTCCTGGTCCTGCTGCTGAAACAAAAGGGTATTCACAGCAGGGGTTATCTTACTGTCTGCAACAGGGTGACCATAGGTGTTTAACGGCGCAGACGACGGGAACAGGGGGTTTCACTGAGAGAAACAGGTTTTACTGAGCAGAGGCCTGATGTAAATGTGTAGTGAGACTTCGAAGGGGTCCTCATTCAGATTGAAGGTGACCAAATCTAAGCCTGAAGACAACACGCAGAGAGCTGATTGGATAAACATTCCACCTCTGTGAAAGGAGGGGCTTATTTAGTATAAATCAAATGTGATTTCATTGTTCAGAGCCATTGATTCAAAGTCTGAAAGTGACATGAGTGCTCTGGCCCCTAGCCGCAGCTAGGTTGAATTGTATGAACCAGAAGATAATTGTTTGTCGTGTTATGTATTAAAAATCCCAATACAGGACCGAGTGTGGCAAACCAGAGGAAACTCACTCAGAGAGCCTGAGGGACCATAGATCCTGACCTTTGACCTCTGACCTCACATACACACATTAAAGAGACTCTGGATCTTAATATTAAACTTGTTTCAAACGTTTGAGTGTAAATGGGAAGAGAAAAGTTTTACATGGACAAATTTTGTTGAGACAGATTTAAAATCAGCTGTTTATTTGCAGTTAAGTCTGAACAGAGCAGAGTTTGATGAACGGAGGAGCAGAGCTGACAGGACGAGTCAAATTTATTATCAGAGCAGAAACTGGGTTGTTAAAAAAAATACGTAAAACCATCAGAAACACAAAATTAGAACCAAATACCAGACAGATGAAGAGACACAAACACAAGACAACACAGGATCATTACGTCATGAGACAAACATGAGTCAAAGTCCAGTGAGAAGAGAAAAGTTCACTAAAGGCTTCATTTGTGAAAATTCATCTGTGAAACTCATATTTCAGAAGTTTGTTTTATAAGAAGTAGGAATCTGAATTCCCCTTCAACTTTTTATTTGTATTGATTTAGTTTCAATAAAGCTCTGAACTATTTTAATCATTTCAATTTGTTTTATTTCTGTTTTGTTTTGACTTTTTTCTCATCTGTAACATGTTATTCTCTAATTCTGTGTGATTTACAAACTGCTGGTTAAATGTTTCCTATTGTTGCCTTAAATTCTTAATTTTTACCTGGTAAAGCATCTTGTAACTGTGTTTGAAAGGTGCTTTATAAATAGGGTTTATTATTTTTATCATTTTACATTCAGCAAATTAATGACGATACAGATAAATGAGAATATTTAGATCTTATGAAATTTAAACAAATAAAAATCTAACTTTTGCATTTTACAACATGAATGAATGAGTTAATAAAAGTTGATTCAGACACTTTGCTCAAGCACAGTGTTACCCTGTGTAACAGTGTGTGGACAGGACAAAATTGTCCACTTGCTGCCTGAGACACAAACCTCACACACTTCACTTGTGTTGAGGCTCGTGTGTGTTTCCTGCTGATGGACAGAGAGCGGGAAAACTGTGGAGCTCAGAGCCAATTGTGAATGACGTCCACTCCAGCTGCAGCAGAGGAATCCTCCACAGGGGTTTGGCACACTTCATCAAACAAGCAACCCCCCAGCAACCCCCCCCCCCCCCCCCCAGTTATTAAAAGATAGATTTTTTGTCATATTTTTATTAAGATTTAATCTGCTGATCAATCTTGTTTTATAAAATATGAAGGATTTTTAATGCAAATGTCTTGTCCAAAAAACAGGGGGCACTGGCCCCAGCTGATAATACTATTAATAAATATGACATGAAACAATATATTTGTTGTGTGGCTTTGCTCAAAGCTATAAAGCTAACGGTAAACAAGGAATGGCTTAAACATGCACCTTACTGAATCTAAAATTGTGATGGATGTTGGACATATTTAGCCCCTCTGTGTAAATTGTGGCCCCTTTATAGTCCTTGTCTTAGAACAATCCCACATCTGCCACTGCTAAGCTTTTGCAGACATGAGGCATGATAAAGATTTGACCATGTACAAGCCAGCTATTAAGTACTTTCTTCTACAACAAAATGAAAATCAACACTAATGACCTGCCAAAAAAACGTAAACAAACTTTAGTTATTTAACATTATCAGATCATTAAGACTAGACAGACAAATTAGAATTGATCAAATTGAAGGAGGACTTTGTCAAGGTAGAGGGGGAGAAGCGGCAAAAATCCCAAATCTGACCAATAAAATCAAATTGGGGCATCTAGGGCAAAGTTAAAGGGCTTTAATTGTTTTTGAACTGTTAGGGGGGGCTATTCAAGTCCTTCCACCATACCCATAACATATCAACTTCTCCAACAGACAGGATGAGTGTGAGCAAAGTTTTCAGGCACGCATAGGCCTTAAAATGGGCCCAATAGATTCCTCAGTCCATCCGTTGGATATGCCCTAAATATAGGAAGTATGCCTATTATGAATTCAGGAAGGAATGTTGTTTTAGCAAAAGCCAACAATTATATTAAACATTTTTATCCAAACCGGGCATCTTTCTTTGTCCGTGAAGAGACACTTCCTAGCAATGGCAATAACGTTTAAGTCTAAACCAGAATATTCCCATTGTTTCCTCCAAAACCACAAAACACATGATTACTTTGTTTATGTATGGTCATGTCTAGCACCCTTATTCTCCAATTATCCTCAAAGCGTTGTTAAATTTGATTGTGTCTGAGGCTGCTCAGTAATTAACTTTAATTGTTTGTCAAAAATTGTCTAACGTCCTGAACAAGATGATTTACTGATTGGTTGTACCCACACACACCAGAAGTCATATAAATACAAGGCTAAGCCGAATTGAGCATTGATTTTAATATTGCTTTTGGTAAAGTTGTTGCATTTTAGAATTGGTCTGCTGTGTCCTGCAGGGATACGAGGTGCTCATCCTATCAAGGTAGGTCTGGTATTTTTTGTATTTAACTTTATATTATGTAGTGGTATGAATATTTAACCTGTTTAATGTAAATTAAAATGTTAGACTTTTCTAGAAGTTGGGGTCTCTATCTTGGAACATGAACGAATTGGTCTCTATTTATACAGCCTTTTTCTTGTCTTGATGAACTGTTAAAGGGCTTCACTATATAGATTTTGACCCATTCACACACATTCACACAGTGCATTTGTCACTTACAACCCATTTAACTCCTAAAGCAAACAGCCGCAATAAAGTTACAACCAAATCATATGGGTTGAAGTATTCCAGGTAGTTGCAGATATCTTTCACTTTTTTTAGGAAAACCCAACGATGGACAATGCATAATTTTTTAAGAAGATGCTTTGTATGAAAAAGAATAATGACCTGAAGCTGTCAGGTTGCTGTGGGAGGGTAAAAATTACAATATCTGCCCATGAAATGTCTTGGAGCAGTATATAGTAGCATTGAAATGCTGTTTCTCTCTGATCCCGGGTGTACACAAAAGTAGATATATAAATACTCAACATAAAAGTAAAAACAATGCAAGCTCTGAAGCAACATATTAGTATTGAAGCAGCATATAAATACACAACATCAAGAACGCAGTAAAAAAGGCATAGGGTTGATAGGATATGACCTGCAGTGTAAGATGTAGTGCACACAAGAATGAAAAATATATACTATTGTGCAGATAATGTACAGATGTGATGAGTAACGTTCATCAACAGGATGAGTGAAATTGCATTTACAGTCAAATAACAGCAGATGTATTGACTACAAAAGTGACTGGTGCATGTTGGCATTGAAAAAGATTCCAGATGGGTTTCAGGAACAGTTCTTGTGTAGGGGTAGAGGGGTTCAGGGGTTTTCAGTTAAAATGACTTATGGTGTATTTGTTTCAGCAAATATAGGACACATGGCAATGACGATTCTTCAGGTTTTACTTTGTGCTGTCTTCATGGTGACTGCAGTCATGTCCAAACCAGTGAGTATAGTGCTGCTATTCTGTCATTACACTTATACCACTGTAAAGCGGTGTAAGACAACTTATCTTGTCTTGTTCCCCATGCTTAGGTTAATCTAAGTGAGGATGGAAGTTCCTCCAAGTCCTCAGAGTCCGATGAATCCAATGAATCAGTAGAAGCTGCCACTCATGTAGAGCCTTCACAGGATCCCCTGCAAACAGCGTTTACAGAGACAGGCATTCCTCCTGCTGGAGAGGAGACTGACCCTGCAGGCAGCGCAGGCCTTCTTCCCTCTGCAGACTCAGGAGCTTCTCCAGCCACGCCCGACACTTCAGCGCTGCCCTCAGAGGACCCACAAACCTTCACTGATGCCTCGCAGCTCGTGCCAGTTGATCCTTCACAGGCTGCTCATGGCACTGACATTCCTCCTGATCCTGCACAAGACACTGTGCATGATACAGAGGTCTCACCACAGCCAGAGATCGCAGCGACTGGTATATTCATGGGTATTTGTGGCATAACTGAACCAGAAGTCATCTCCGCCACCACCGCTTACCAAGGATTCCCCCAGGGTGCCACTACACCCTTTCCTCCACACATCAATCCAACAAATTCACCATCACCCACAACCCTTTCCCTGCTGGTCCCTGTGAGTGTTGCCATGACTGCTGGTCCAGTTTGCTTCACTTTCCAGTTCCCTGAGCCGGATCCACCCAGAGGAGACAGCATTTGATACTGGAAACTGATCAGTTTAGTCGTAGTTCAAATTGGGGTAACTGGTTTGGCCCATGCTTGAAGTAGATTTGTAGTAGTGCTGCACTAGGCTGTAGTGATTTACTAATAAAATAACAAGTTTAATATCCAGACCATACTTGGCTTTTACTTTACATTTCCTTACTCAGTAATATTTTCAAAATGGGGCCAGTTTATTGTCTGCTATATAGACAATTAAAATGTATTGTGTAATGTCGAATTGCAGAACTGCCACCATAGCTATCTACACCATGTGATTACATGTTCTTATTTTGAATTAAGTTATTGTAAAGGTTGTTTACACCTTTGAGTTACACTGACAAATAGAAGTGAATGATAGTCAGAGCAGTCATATCAAAAATTAAAGTTTTGTATGTATGTGTGTATATCATGTGAAGGAAATATTCAATAGGTACATGTATTGCAGTTGTATTTATGTCACATGAATTTTTCAGAAGTTATAGACAAAACTTAACATATACTTCTAATGTTATGTATATGACTGTCACTTGTTTAGCTGGCCTCATAAAATGGGTTCTGGTATTTTGCTTTGAATATTGATAGTGGAACTTACTGTTATATTCACTTTATGTCTGGGAATGAGAATTGCAATTTGACAACACTTATAGCATCTAATTCTGCTCAAAGACGACAGTGAATGAGATCCACAATTTACTCATAATTGAAAGAATTCTTTCTCTTTAATCCCTCTGACTCACATGCAGAAAACAACTCAATGTACAGTGGTGTGAATACTGTACTGATGAAAGTCCGCATACACCGGAACCATTTTTTTTACTCCTCACAAACGCACTGTGACTTGTTCCCTTTCACTCAGTCCATTTTAAAATCCCTGTGCTTGGTAGTGATGGGAAGTTCGGATCTTTTTACCGCAGATGAACGAATCGTTCAACTCCCGACCGTGTTTTCGGATCAGTGATTCGTTCATCTGCCGGATACGAGTCTTTGGATCCTTTTTCACGTGACCTGCATCAGCCTATGCAACAGTCCCGATGCGCGGCCACGAGAAAATGAACGAATCTCTCTTTGAGCGGACTCGTTACTCCCGAGTCCTTGTAAGGATTCGTTCAAAACGAACAAATCGTTCACGAACGACACATCACTAGTGCGTGGGTCTTACATTTAAAAAGCCTCCACTTCCCTGTGCTGGGCTACAAACATGTCAGTGAAGTTAGTGTAAAGACTTACTACAGTATCAATTGTGGTGATTGATGTTCTATTGGCATTTATATAGGACCTCTGGGACAATCACTGAACTTAACGGAAAATAATTATAACTGGTCGGATACTGTTCAGTAATAAAATCATCACCAGTTCCTCACTCTAAGTATTTTATCAGTTCATTTCTTTGCCATGGTGCCATGCTGTCACTCAGCTGAGATCTTTCTTTGTGACATTGAGAAGGTAGCAGTAAAGATTTTCAACATCAATATTTTGTTCATTGAGATCCTGTTTGTATGATTCAAATGTTCCCCTAATTCTTTTGAGCGGCTGTTGCAACGCAATTCACCGCCAGAACCCTAGGCGGAGTAACTTTTTTTTTCAAAGACAAAACACACAAAGAAGAGACGTCTTCTTCTTCGTCGACTGATTATTTACATCGCCACTCCGGCTCCTCATAGCCTATTTCTGGCGGACAAATCGGCGAGTCAGTGACGGGTTATACAAGTGGTCATACTTTCGGATCTCTTCTGCCAAGTGCTCTTCTATTTGGTCCATATTCGTTCTTCTAAATCTTCCGTGATTTCCGCGTATTTTGGGGCATGAAACCGGAAACTAGACTCCGGACGGGATGTAGTAAGCAGACCAATCACAAGCCTTGCGGGCTGCGTGAGGCTCGCGTCGTTTTGTCGTGTAGTTAGAAAAATTGGCGGACGCACGCAAGTCCGCAGAGGGCATGAAAGGGGCGTGTTGCGTGTCTTGCGTGCATGCGTGCGTGCGTGCAACCCGACTATAATTCGGCCTTTAAGTGTTGTTCACAGCAACACAGAAATCTCCGGAGCATGAAGTGAGAGGTGGTTCAGCAGGCATAGACAAGAAGTAACATACTAATTCTGCTGTGGTGATCACATGCTTTCATCCTCAGATCACCCACTAAATGTGAATCCTCCAGGGGATCTCCTGCTTTATTCTCACGTGGACAAACTCCGTCATTATCCAGAGTTTTTACAAGGGGCTGGCAGGCGAGAGTCTGCAGTCTCTCACTCAGACATTTGCATTCTCACATAAAACCCCTCTGGAGTATGTCAGGAGAGTTTAGTTCATGCCTGAAAACAGCTTTAGTGTAAGATGATGTGAAAGTCTTAGACTGGCAACCTGTCCTAGGTTTACATTTTATCCCACCCAGTGCATGCTGGGATAGGTTCCTAGGGACGGAGAGGATAGGCCAATACAGAAAATAAATAGATTTTTTTTGTAATACATATATACAGCTGTGGCCAAAAGTTTTGAGAATGACACAAGTATTGGATTCACAAAGTTAGCTGCTTCAGTGTTTTTAGATATTTTTGTCAGATGTTACTATGGTATACATAAGTATAATAACAAGCATTTCAAGTGTCAAAGGCTTTTATTGACAATTACTTTAAGTTTATGCAATGAGTCGTCTTTTTCATAACCTCTGCAATTCGCCCAGGCATGCTGTTAATTAACTTCTGGTCCACATCCTGACTGATGACAGCTCATTCTTGCATAATCAATGCTTGGACTTTGTCAGAAGTTGTGGGTTTTTGTTTGTCCACCCGCCTCTTGAGGATGACCACAAGTTCTCAGTAGGATAAAGGTCCGGGGAGTTTCCTAGCCATGGACCCAAAATGTCGACGTTTTGTTCCCCAAGCCACTTAGTTATCACTGTTGTCTTATGGCAAGGTGCTCCATCATGCTGGAAAAGGCATTGTTCGTCACCAAACTGTTCTTGGATGGTTGAGAGAAGTTGCTCTCGGAGGATGTTTTGGTACCATTCTTTAATCATGGCTGTGTTCTATGGCAAAATTGTGAGTGAGCCCACTCCCTTGGCTGAGAAGCAACCCCACACGATTGGTCTCAGGATGCTTTACTGTTGGCACGACACAGGACTGATTGTTACGCTCACCTTTTCTTCTGCGGACAAGCTTTTTTCCCGGATGCCCCAAACAATCGAAAAGGGGATTCATCAGAGAAAATGACTTTACCCCAGTCCTCAGCAGTCCAATCCCTGTACCTTTGGCAGAATATCAGTCTGTCCCTGATGTTTTTCCTGGAGAGAAGTGGCTTCTTTGCTGCCCTTCTTGACACCAGGCCATCCTCCCAAAGTCTTCGCCTCACTGTGCGTGCAGATGCACTCACACCTGCCTGCTGTCATTCCTGAGCAAACTCTGCACTGGTGGTGCTCCGATCCCGCAGCTTAATCAACTTTAGGAGACGGTCCTGGTGCTTGCTGGACTTTTTTGGGCGCCCTGAAGTCTTCTTCACAGCAATTGAACCACTCTCCTTGAAGTTCTTGATGATCTGATAAATGGTAGATTTAGGTGCAATCTTACTAGCAGCAATATCCTGGCCTCTGAAGCCCTTTTTGTGCAAAGCAATGATGACTGCACGTGTTTCCTTGCAGTTAACCATGGTTAACAGAGGAAGAACAATGATTTCAAGTACCACCTTTCTTTTAAACCGTCCAGTCTGCTATTCTGACTCAATCAGCACTCAAGTTTATTTTCATGGCAAAGAGGGACTTTGCAATTAATTGCAATTCATCTCATCTGATCACTCTTCATAACATTTTGGAGTATATGCAAATTGCCATAATAGAAAAACTGAGGCAGCAGACTTTGTGAACATATATATTTGTGTCATTCTCACAACTTTTGGCCACTGCTGTATATATTATCACAGAATGTTGGCTCTGCCACCTGTTGCAATCAATATCAATGAAGGGGACCAGTCAAAGTCATTTTGGTTGAACTGATAATGTGGCCCGAGTTACTCAGGTTGATCTTGCTGCTCGGGCTCTGTGTCTGTGTCTGCCTCATCCTCAACCTCCTGCTCTGGCTGTTGTTGTTGTGGTTGAGGCTGCTGGATGAGTCCTCCCTCCTGTGCTGTGTTGTAGGAGCCACAGCCGGTGCACTTCATGCCCAGCACATGGAAAGGCACCGTGCAGTGAGCTTGGCAGTCGTTACAAATAATCTGTAGAGAGGACAAAAAAAAAGGTCATGAGTTATATGTAAAGCTGACCAGTTGGTTGATTACTCATAACATTCATTAGGATCAATTTTAACTATGGCACAAACTGGACTGAATGACACACAAACCATTGGGAAAAAAACAAATATTACAATAAGATCAGAAATTCAACTCTTCTTTTAACTAAATTATAATATTACTATGGAATCTAAAAGTATTTAGTGAGATCTTACTTTGACAGTAGCACCCTGGTATTCAGTGGGCATCGGTGACTGAGCGATCTCTACGTCGATCTGTTCCCAGTGGTCCTCCATGGCCCAGGCAGAGTGCATACACAGAGGGCAGCGATACGCTCTGAAACAAAGACAAATGGCATTTAGAGGAAGCTGTCCCTCAAAACCTTGACACAGACTTTAGTGACCAGTTTACTCAGAGAAACCAAGTTAGTATGAAATATGTGAATGGATTTACATGCTCAGCAGTAAACTGATAACTGTACATTTGCATCTCCGCTGTAACCTGGTCACCTAATTACACACACTGATGCAGGATCAATTTGTCTAGAATTGTTTATGTCATACAAATAAATACATGATTCACAAACTTTAACAAAACCATAATTTATTAAAATAAACATTTAACACGAAAAATGATTTGTGAGACCTACCCTGTTCTGACCATGGCCTCAAAGCAGGTCCTGCAGAGAATCCACAAACACATAAATTGTAACCTTTATGTCTCTCACATAACACAAAATATTATTACTAAATTAAGTACTGGATATATGTAAGGATCATGGAGTTTGATAATAAATCCTTTGTCTACATCTTCAACATTTGAATGTTTTCCGGACTCCTCTCTTCCTCTTTGTAATCACGTGAATCATATTATTGTCTTGTTTATCAGATACTATTATTTCATGATAAAACATTTTTAAATGGTATGTAGAGTAATCAGTCTGTTTTGAGACAAAGCATTGAGTCGTACTTGTGTAACAGATGACCACATGGTAGAACTTGAGCCCCAATTCTGGACGTGTGAATATCCTGTAAAAAAAAAAAAAATTTTAAAAAAGAGTCGAAAAGACAGTTAATATAAAATTGTGGAGAAAGCAAAGGAATTAACAAAAAATGAATATAAATCCCACATCACTCTGTATACTCTCCCGTTATGTATTATATGTTGGGTTACCTCCATACACACTGGGCAGTTCTGTCTTGACACATTTTCAACACACTGAAACACAAAATATAGTTAGAATTAAAGCATTGTGGACACTACAGAAACGTATATATATTGTGTGTCTGTGTTAGAAACAGGTGGACCCTGTGCCTGTTTAATAATTACCTTGTGGTTTCCCTGTAGATCCTGAGCTAAACACAGATTGCACTTGTCACAATGGAAATATTTCTCACTGGGGCCAATCCTGTAGGAGCCAAAACAGAGAGCCACTGATACAGTAATCACATCATGCATGAAAAACATGTGAAGGGATTGTTAGAGCATGACACACACACTCCAAATTCAAGGTTATTTCAGTACATAAAAACCAAAAAAGCGTAAGAAGCAAAGTAATACGTAATAACAATAATACGGAAATACTATTCAGCTGACTTAAAAAAACTGAAATCTAATATCAGGTTAGTAAAAACAAATATAACGTTAGGATTTTGAATTTAAATAGAATTTCAATTATATGGGATGAAAAAAATGACAAAAGGATTTCCCCCTTCAGTTACACTGTAACACTACTATTGCTGTTGCTCACCTGCATATTCCACAAGGTAGACAGTGGTACTGCTTCTTATCCTTGTCGAATAAGTGGCAAATGTCACAGTAATACTCCCCGAACTGCACATGACACTGCTGGCAAGTCTGCTGCGCCTAAAGGAGGGATGGCTAAAACGTTTTAGCTTCTTTTACCATTAACATTTTTTTCTTGAGGTCAACAAACACTCCATGCACGACTACAACTTTAAAAATCAGAAGGGAAATGGATAGCTGACAGGGGTTGTTCTCTGTTACCTGCTGCACAGTCAGACACCCAGAGCACTGCACCTCTCGGACCTTGAATCGATCCATCTGGTGGTTTTCCTCTGCATCATGGCACAGTCGGCACACGTACAGTTTACCACAACAGGGGGCCTGAGGTGCATAGACACGATATTACACATGGCATTTGGCAGGTGAACGCTAAGTAAGTCCATCATGTTCATAATATCCAAGGGACAGATCATATCTCAGTATAGCCTCAAATATGAATTATGTCTGGCTGCTACCACACTAGAAGCTCACTTCAGAAAGATTTAGATTTAGTCTTTTGACACACATTCATTTACACTTTCCCAAATGTTAAAGTGGTGTTAGATACATAAGGAGTGAGTTACAAGAAAAATATAACGATATCCAATAATGACTAAAATCCAGAAACCCTGGTCGTTTATATTTTTATGCAGCTAACATGTCAGATTATATTGTCCAATTTCAGAAACTAAGACATGTGACATAACAGGTAGAGTTTCCTAACGTTAGGCTGCTACCAGAGTTATTCAGCAGCGCCTCTCATCGCAGCACAGTTTCACTTCAACACCCTTATGTCTCCACTGTGCACATAAAGAAAACACATACATCAGGTTTCAGTTAACTCACTTTCAATAAGCAGCTGCGGACGTAGTGATCACACCCGGCAGCAGCCATGTTTCCTCCAAGTGCTGTTTCTTCTTCTTCGCGCCCGATGCGAGGCTGCCGGCTTTTCTTCTTTGTCGTCGTTTCACAGCGTAGACTGAGCAACACCTCCCTCCCGCGTTTGAGTCAACGAAATGCATAGTGGATACGTGTTACAGTTTTTCTCCATTGCTTTGGCTCATTTCACGAAACAGAAATGACATTCTCAGAGCTCTAAGTGCAATTGGCAAAATGGCCTATATGGTTCAGCACAACTACAAAGATCACCTTCAAAAGGTCATATCTCACCCAAAACAGTTAACTCAAGCTTCCAAACCAAATCATTTTCTCATATAAATAGTCAGTGCCCCCAAAATGAAAAGTTCCTTCTAGATTGCTGTGGCTCATCTCTCGGAAAAGGACATTCTCAAAGCTTTAAATACATTTGCCAAAAGAACCCATATGGTTCAACAAAACTCCATGGCAAACCTGCAAAAGGTCATATCTCTCCCAAAACAGACAACTCATCAGTAAAAACTAAATAATTTTCTCATACAAATAGTCAGTGCCTCCAAAATGAAAAGTCCCTTTTCTCATTGTGTAAACACTATAGGTCAAAATGCTAAGATGTTTTGTCAGTATGGCAGTTGACCATAGAGATATCCCTCATGTGCACATTTCAATCTTGGCTCAGTCCTTTGACACTGAATGGTTACAGTAGATGTTTTCTTTCCAGAATACTATGTGTATCAAACAGAAAAAAGATTAATTCAAGGTTTCACATAATATACTTTATTGCACTCATACTGCCATGGAAATTGTTACAGTAATTGCCATTCATAGTGCTTACAGTAACAGAAAATGCGTACAGCACAATATACTGTCAAACAATAAGCACATAAAAACTAAAATTAGGTATAGCCTACACTAAAAACACATACAAGAAATTAAAGCAAAGCTGGAGGTTCACTAGTTTTCATCCTCACTCTCCTGCTCATCCTCGTGCTCATGTCTGTCTGGCCACAGATTTTCATCAACACCACATCTGATGTTCTCCCTTGCTATGCAACGGGGCAACCATCCCTGACACTGCTCTGCTGTGACGTCACCACAAGCAGCATCCATTGCCTGGAGAAGGGACCTCTGGTTTTCAGTCCGATGCTCATAGACCCTACACCTCCATGCAGAAAAAAACTGCACCTGAAAGTTGCACCTGAAAATTAAGCCGATTATCCAAGAGATCCATATTACAGTATAAACCATGATGTTTTTCATGGTATTATGTGCCTGAAAGAATTTGACAGTGGAGTGAACTATTGTGCAGGTGATGATGTACACGAGGAAATTATGCCAACATGTTCTGCAGAGAACAACCACTTGACTGAGAAGCAACAGTCAGTTTAGACCAGCAAGATATATTCAATTGGTAATTGGGCTAACTGAAGGCAATTGTACCTAATCGTTTGCAAAGGTGTGCTAAATCATTTGAAATTTGTGCAAGCCGTAGGCAATTGTACTTGTCATGTGCAAGGATGTGCCAATACACTTGCAATTTGATTAAAGGAATGAGATATTCCAATCTTTTGTGAACAAGTGCCCAGTGGTTTGGAGGTTTGCACGTGTTGTTTTGAGAATGTCATTTCTGTTTCGTGAAATGAGCCAAAGCAATGGAGAAAAACTGTCAAATAAACAAGCAATAATGCCAAAACTCAGACTGAATGTATCTGTACATTTCTTATAATGTTCAAATCTATTAGTGTTTGAGGCAAACCTTGTTATACATTAATAATACACTATTAGAGGAACAGTGATATTCTTTCTCAGTGACAGGGACTTTTTCTCAAACGATATCAATAAAACAGCCGAACCGATCTCACAATGAAAAGTCACTCCAGTTACATATCAATCAGATGAAATTGAATAATAGTTAAATAACATTAGACAAACAAGTTAACTTATAAATAAATATAACTGAATAAAGGAAGAGACAGATAGATAGATAGATAGATAGATAGATGGATAGATATATAGATATATATATATATAGATAGATAGATAGAGAGATAGAGGGATAGAAAGATAGGTAGACAGATAGAGAGATAGAGAGATAGAGAGATAGGTGGATGTATGGATGGATAAGATGGTGATTATCCCTTGTATGTTTGCAGATCTTCTGCAGGCCGAACTTGAGGATACACTGATGCTAAATGTAAATCCGACTGGCTACTAACTTGTGTTCATATGTATGTGCTTGGTTATATATACTGCTGGCACATGTACAGGCATGAGCGCCGCTGGTGTAGTGGTATCATGCAAGATTCCCATTCTTGCGACCCGGGTTCGATTCCCGGGCGGCGCACGTCTTTTGCTTCAGTTCCTTGTAGTATAAAATCATATTAGACATAACTGGGACGTTAATGTTCATAGGAAACATACGTGCAACACTTATGCCATCTTCTACTCTAACCAACCGGGCCTATCAGTTGTGTCCAGCTGTTTCCCGTTTGTACTTGTGTCAATAAAGCTGTGAGGAGAAAAAGGTTGGTGTAAATATGACTAAAATTATCTTACTAGTTCAACATGGCGCTCAGTAAGTCACTGTCTGCACAGATGCGGGCACATCTCTGTGTGTGGGAGAAGGAGCGCTGGGCTCTGGATTCATTTCAGCGCGCAGGTTGACGCTGCTGACGCCGCTCCTCCGCCATCTTCAACTTCCTATTGTTTGCATCAGACTGTCTGCGGTGTGTGTGTGTGAGTGTGTGTGTGTGTGAGAGAGAGAGAGGATCAGCCGCCGATCTGCCATTTAATAGTTGATCAGCCTTCAGGTTCGCGGTCGATCGAGCACCAACGCTTTGTATGTCATTGGACTAAAGACGCTCCGCACGCGACCTCCAAACCTTGATGATGGACGACGATCAACCCAGAACCTTGTGAGTAACGGCGGCCCTGTCTATGTACTGGAATGGCTAGGCTCCGTGTTAACTACGGCGCGTCGGTAATGTTTCCACGCTGTTGTTTCATTTAAAAAGGCAAAACCTTGACTTTTCGACTCGCGTGGGCATTGTATTGGCATCCTCGTGACGCTTCTTCCAAAAGCACTGTTTGTAAATGTAGCAGAACGAGTCTAATTTACGACGCACACGTTGTTTGATTTAGCCGTATAAATAGACGGAACCGTAAGTGGTCCGAAAATGAAACGGAGGGGCTAGTTAATGCTAGCTATCGTTAGCCAAAGATGCCAACGCAGTTAGCCAGCCGCCTCCTCTGATATGCGCACGTTTTCTTCGAATTGTTGCTTCTTTTCTGAAAAGAGGTAGTGTTTTATTTACCAATGCACAAGCATTCGCCAGAGGATCGTGAAAAGGGTTGCATACAAAAATCTAAATTACAGCTAGCTGCCATCCCTCTTAGCATGAGGCCCGTCGAACCGGCTAGCGTTACCTTTAGCTAGCCGGCAGACAAGCCACGTCAACGCTAGGCGAGACGGCACGGGAGAGCACCAGTAAGGGGGGGGACAACACTCGAGATGTCTGTGTAAAATGCATACAATTACCAAAGGTATCTAGTCTATTTAGATTTTTTTTTAATCTTCAAAATAATGAATTGTTATTGGTTGTAGCTAGCTCGGTTAACTAGCCTTTGTTTGCATGCTACTTCCTGTTTCCCTCATCTCTCTCCTTGTTGGCAGGTATGTGGGGAATCTGTCCAGGGATGTCACCGAGCCGCTCATCCTTCAGGTCTTCACACAGATAGGACCATGCAAGAGCTGTAAAATGATAGTTGATGTGAGTGTTAGCCCCTCGACTGGTTTATACACATATGGTCTGTTAGTAGGAGATCATATTCCACTGTGGCCCTGAAAGATGGTGGTCCCTCAATCTGCTTATGTGCTCGATATTGATTCTCCTCTCTCAGCTTGTTGTGTCAGGCCTCACACGTCAACGTACAGTAGGTGACTGATGTCATGAGTGATAAAATCACAAACATTGCTGTGCACTTAATATCAGTGTTGTTTCCCGATTGACAGACAGCGGGAAATGATCCGTACTGCTTTGTGGAGTTCTATGACCACAGGCATGCTGCTGCCTCATTGGCAGCCATGAATGGAAGGAAAATAATGGGTAAGGTAAGCTATCGTATCTAAAGGGTGAGTGGGGATGGGAGGGCTTCGGGTGTGGTAATTTAGGTTGTGTGTCTTTTGTGTAAAGGTGATCGGTCAATACAAGCATTCATATTCCATTACAGAGATAAGGTCTTCCAACTGGCTAGGGCAAGCTGCTGCAGCCAGTGTTCAAATCAGATCTTGAACACTGCCAGAAAATGACCTCAAGTTATAATTTTGGCGAATAGTCTTGAAATTCATGGACCTGTGATGTTAGGTCTGTAAGAATGTTGCCAGCGTGTGACTTGAGATTTAGGGTTGAGAAGAAGTAAGTAGGGGCAAAATGTATTTTAGGGGTTCATTGATCAAGCCAGGGCTGCACTTTCAAGTAAATATTCACGGCCACATGAACAAAACTCCAGCAAGAACCACTAGCATTTAAAAGACCACAGGGCCTTATAAAAGAATATATAAGGTATTCTTTGTGGTGTAATAATGGTAGAGCTCCTGTACTCAGTGCTAGGACATAAACTGGAAAGCCCTAATGAATATGATGCTGAACTGATAACTACTCTTATGTGAGGTGCTCTGCAAATGAGTTTTGTAACTTCCAGTAATATCTGTATGAAAAAGTTTGAGTCACACATGGTAGACTAGTTGCAGTTTATTTTCTATAAAGATAATTGAGGTCTCTAGATTTGATATGAGAAACTTTCTTGTTCAATGCTGCTTGACATACACAGGATACAAGTGAGGGGGAAAAGGACAGTTTCGCAGGAAATAAGTAGCACATCTGAAGCCATTATAGTGGAGATGACCATGTTTTTCTGCAAGTGACGTAAACATACCCCACCTGGCTTGTTTTTTCTCTGTCCCTCTCCACAGGAGGTCAAAGTAAACTGGGCCACGACGCCAACAAGCCAGAAAAAAGATACAAGTAGTAAGTACAGCTGCTTGTCACTGGAGATAACACTTGATTGGCAATTTGTTAAATTCACCTTGTTAAAACTATCAGTCTAATATATTATTCTGGCAGTGTACCTGTTTTAACAAAAGTGAACATTAATATCTTACCGGTGAATTTACTGAAGGACTTTTGTCCTAGTCTGAATTAGTTTAAGCAAGATCAACCTACTAATAAACTGCCAAATGAATGTATATTTTAACATGAGTAATGTGGAAATCTCTGATTCATAAATAGAAATCACAGGCAAATATTTACACTGCACATATGCTTACATATATTCTTATGTAGTTGGTTTACCAGGATGATGCTGCTTTTATATCCCCCCCATTAACAATCTTATTAAAATGAACTGACCCAGGTAAAACATCACAGTCATTGTAAAGGTATTTGTTGTAACACATGCTCCTTCTCTGCTGTTTCCCCCCTATAGATCACTTTCATGTCTTCGTTGGAGACCTCAGCCCAGAAATAACTACAGAAGACGTCAAAGCTGCCTTCGGTCCATTTGGCAGGATATCGTAAGTATAGTGCTAAAGTTTACCAACTAAGTTTCAGTGCTGCATCTATTCGTTGATTTACATAAACTATACGAGGTAATTTAAGCCAAAATTTTCGCTGAAAGTGGCTAAGCTAGCGGAGGTGGACCCACAATGGTGTGTCCGAGGGTCCGTGAATCCACCTTGTGTGAAGATATCAGAGGACATTTCGGCTAAAGCGCAGTGTAAATTACCTCATTTCGAGACGAATATCAATGTCTGGGCTTGCGGACACTTAGCTGACCCCATACAGTCACAGTCCTGATGTGTTTTTTTCAGTTTTATGTCTGAAGTATAAGTCGCTATTGCATTCAATTGGATTTGGCTGCATGAAACAAAGTTCACCCCTTAAACTCCAGAAATGTTTTGTGGACTCAAAACAGTTCATCCACCATCAGCATAATGGCCAGTAGATGATAAGTGCATTTTCATATTTCTGTGAACAATCCATTAAAGCTGCTTTCAAACAGGCACTGAATCATGCAGTTCCTCTGTATTTTTCTTTGGAGGAGGACGTGCATGTGTCTGAGTGAGACGCTACATTGTCCATGCATAAAGGCAAACTGCGATAGACTCCATAGCCAATTCTCTGGATTTTACCCACAGGTCATGTCTGAAAACTATTTAAGACAATTAAATTGTAGATGGAAACTGCTACATTGCTTTGATATCAGGCAGTAATATTTTTCACGTTCCTGCCTCATATCAATGAAACATACAAAATACAAGGAACCATGTGCGCATGCAGTACATGTATATAAGGCCCTGCACTGCTCCAGATTTTTTCTGTTTTAATTAAGGATGATACATTGATTCAATAAGGTTGTTGCCAGCAAATAACTGCAATTGATTTTGACATTATTTATTGTCTAAATGTGGATGTTTACTTGTCTTCTGTGTACTGACTTGAATGTTTTGCTGTTTTGTTTGAACAAAATAGACAATTGAACATGTTGACCCAGTGTTTGGGAAACTGTAGGGAATTCTTTTTCATTATTCAGAAATGCAATGAATGGAGGTAAATAAACGGTAGATAAAAAGTTTGTTCATTATTTACTTGCAGACTTAATTGAAGACACTATCTCCTTTCAGTTGAGCCTTCATGTTGGCGACATGTGATGTAATGCTGTTGTCGTGTTTGTCCACAGAGACGCTCGTGTTGTGAAAGATATGGCTACAGGGAAATCTAGGGGCTATGGCTTTGTGTCTTTCTTCAATAAATGGGTGAGTAGACATCATTGTGTCAGTACTGCTGTTTATGGGGGGTCTTAAAGCATTATTATTTCTGCAAAACATGCTCTAAGGACCAGAAGCATTCTGCCTTGTTATATAAAACAAAATAAGACGTTTCACATCGGTTACTTATTTATTGGGGTCCTGTGCTTTTATATTTTACATAACTAGACTCCAGCTTAATGCACCAACCAAATGCTTTCTTTGTTCCAGGATGCAGAAAATGCCATTCAGCAGATGGGGGGACAGTGGTTAGGAGGAAGACAGATTCGAACTAACTGGGCCACAAGAAAGCCCCCTGCCCCAAAGGCCACTTATGAAAGTGTGTAGTTTTAAATGTGCAGTTTTTGCTTGTTCAACATGTTGGATCACATGTTAATAGTGAATTTGTCTTTTGTATTTTCCTCCCAGGTAATTCCAAGCACCTATCATTTGAGGAAGTAGTGAGTCAGTCAAGTCCCAGTAACTGCACCGTGTACTGTGGTGGAGTCAGCGCCGGACTGACGGGTGAGGAGAAGTACGAGTATTGTTGCTACCAACACAATTATAATAACACTGACCAGATGACTGAGGAAAGCACTTCATTAACCCATTAAGACCGAAAGCGAAGAGTCAAAACTGTTTTGTGAAAAAAGCTTTAGAATATCCAAGCATTGCTTAATAACAAACCCCTAAAACCTGAGGATCTTCCTTAGAGCTGACAGAATTGCCAGCACTTAAATCACTTCAATTTGTCTGAGGCAGATAGAGACATGAAAAAAAACATTTAACGTTTGGATTTCATCGGTAATCATTGCCTTCCTGTAAACTGCTTAAACAAAACAAAAAAAAAAACAGTAAACTTCAGAGATCTTCCTCCTTCTCAAACACGTCTCTTGCCAACTGAGCCTTGGCCAGCATGTCAACAGGAATCTTCAACCTTGTAATTTCATCATGAAACGGTCACTGTAATCTGCTACAATATGGCTCCCCTCGATTTGATCGTCAGACATCGTCTGAAACACTACTTATAAAATATTTTGCAGGCTACGACCTCTACAAAACAGGTCTGGGTGGGGGCTACCACAGAGTGGTCAATGGGGATAGTAAGGTCATGGGCGTGAGAGCCCTTCCCATTTCACCTTTCCCACTAGTATTAAAACAAGTCACGATTTATTTCGTCAGCCACTGTATTTCATCAGCTCTAAAGGGAGAAGCGCACATTTGTCTTAATTGGTTAAAGATTGAGGCTGGTCTTATTTTATAGCATCATTCAACAATAAGGTCAAAACTAGGAGAAAACATGTCAAGTATAATCTGTGTATATGCCATGTTTCTCATCAACTCTTATAGTTTGATATCTTATGCTCCTCATCTCCTTGTCTTTCAGAACAACTGATGAGACAGACTTTCTCCGCCTTTGGACAAATCATGGAAATCAGAGTTTTTCCAGATAAAGGTTATTCATTTGTGAGGTATGTGGAGACTTCAGTTTAACTTAGCTTTTTCCTTTCCCCCTTTTTTCATCAAGGTCAGTGAATGATACACTGGTTCTTGATCTGATGACTTTATTCTAAATAAATTGCTGTAAACACAAGAGTTCTGGATTTTAAATAACCCTAAACATGAAACCTCTTTTTAGTGATGTGAGCAGCATGGTTTATATTCGCAAGCAGGATCTTAGCCGTCAGTTTTCAATTTTCATTACTGATTAAGTGTTGAAACATGGTTTTATCTCGCATGTGACCAGTTAGATCCTTGCAGTGCAGATGTTATAGGACAGACTTTCTCACAGTTTACTGACACATCTCCAGCAGTGGTGTTCACCATTGCTGATTTAAATGAGGTACAGTGTTTACTTATTACCTCTCTACCTCTATTTGTGTCCAGGTTTAACTCCCATGAGTCAGCAGCCCATGCCATTGTGTCAGTGAATGGCTCTTCAATAGAGGGCCACATAGTTAAATGCTACTGGGGTAAAGAGACCCCGGACATGCTGAACCCGATGCAGCAGATGCCCGTGCCCCAGGTAAGGACACCAAAGATCCCTCCTCTTCCTGAAGCTGGCTTAGCAGATGTCAGTCCGTGCACATTCATGTATTTTGGGGGCGTAGATTTAACGACATGGTCGATGGGAGGGTTTGGATGTCTCGGTTGCAGTTTCTCAAAATGTCGCCTGTTGTTGCTAACTTTTACAGGATTAGAAATCCTAGCATTGACTGACATCAGTCAGTTAGAGCTGCAGTGTCATACGTGTGTACAACTTCATCATCAGCTGGTTTAAAACTGTTATTGAAACAACACAATGAAAATATATTATACAGAAGTTACTGATTATTAAATTATATATCATTGTGACATCAGTCAGGGGTCAATTTATTTAGAAAATAAATGAGTTTTAGGTTCTTGTGACTTTAAAACTTGGATTATCCTTGTGACACTCAGGGAAACCTTCCCCTTTGTCCTGGCTTTAGTGGTGTTTTTAAAAGTCCATCTTTGTGTCACATGCTCCCCTTTTTTGGTGTCTGCCTCCTTGAAACAAACGTAAACCATACTTGTACTGTGTCCTACAGCAAAACAAGATGGGCTTCGCGGCAGCCCAGCCCTATGGCCAGTGGGGCCAGTGGTATGGCAACGGGCCCCAGATTAGCCAGTACGTCCCCAACGGGTGGCAGGTGCCAACCTACGGCGTCTACAGCCAGGCTTGGAACCAGCAGGGCTTCAAGTAAGTAGCACGGTGTGCACAGGGCTCCCCTTCACCACCTCCTCCTGCAGCACCAGAGTTCCCCTTCAACATCGGAGCAGCGAGAGCCAGCTCTGGCCACAGGAGGGAGCCATGACCTCCCTCCCCCAACCCCACTTCCCGCCCATCTGCCCTCACCAGCACCTCATCTCTCTTATCATGACAAGATTAAGAAATGAACACACACACATTCACACAGAACTATCTCAACTTCAGTTTTGTTGTTACCTGTGTTTCAGTGTGTCAGTACAGATCAATGTGACAAACGTATCTTAACAACAGAAGGGTTTTGTTCCAAAATATTTTTGTCTTGAATTTTCACAAATACTTTAAAATCTGTCAGATATCCCAAACACAAATGTAAGACTGCCTTAAAGTAGGTAAAATCTTTTTTATACATTTCAAGACATTTAAAAGTAACAGAAATATGAAAAATGCTTAAAGCTCAGAACAAAGTTTCACTTTGATCTTTGACGAAGAATGCAAATCCCCTTTTTGTAAGATTGCCCACTGTGTGTAAGAACTGTGTTCTTTAAGGCTGTTCATTTGTTTTGTATGTCTAAATTCATGTCAGCTTTTTACAGATTTTCTTTTGATTGTTTGATTTATTTTTACATTTGCCTGTGAAGTTGATCTGTACATGATTATCAGTGGGACATGTTAAATATAATTTGTAGATTATCAAATTTTGTTTTTGTTTAGACAGCCGATGTGCAGTGATGCTTTGTACACCAAAGAAAAATAAAAGAGAGGCCATTATGGTGTTGCCAGTCTAACATTCTTGGCGAGCAGGTGTATGAATAGGCACTGTACAGAGGTGTGAGGTAGATTAACGTAGAATGATTTTCGATGCAGTAAGAGTAAATGCACAATTCCTGAGACAGAGGGCAGGCCTCTCTCGACTTGAAGCTAAGACCTTATCTTTTAATGGCTGTCATTCTCCACACTGAACTTAAAATTCAGTTGATTTACACGATTGATGAAAGACGTCACGTGAATCAGGTGAGAATTTAAGTTTGTGGTCAAATGTCAAAGTGTTGCCAGAAAAATGAAGAGATAATCTACATGGTTGTAGAATAGTGCGACTACAGCAGTTGGGTGGGGGAAGGAAGGAATATTTAGCTTTCTGCGCTTGACCTTTACGCTCCTTGTCTGCTTTGTCCACCCATGTTTAATCAAACATCACTTAGCTTTGGCCCTTCTAAAGCGCCCTCCACTTTCTGATTTTTGTTTTGTTCCCTTTTTAACTTTTTTGCTAGCTTGATTTTTGCCTAGCCTGCCTCACCCTCACAACCTCTGATAACTCTTGTTTGCCGCCTTGTCCTCATTCTAGACTGTCCAGATTCTATTAGCTCTAAAATATACCGTCCCTTTGGCTCCCTTTCGCCTTGTCTCTTCTAACCTGCTGGCATTTTGTCTTTCTGTCTCTCTCTCTCTCTTTACCTCATTTTTTTCGCAGTCACTTACCGGCCAGTGCTGGGTGGACTGGCATGGGCGCCATCAGTAACGGTGGGGTAATGGAACCTACACAGGGATTGAATGGGAGTATGCTAGCCAACCAGCCCGGTATGGGAGCCGCAGGATACCCCACACACTGATAAGTGGGCAGGGTGGGAGAATTGTCAACCATCAGCCTCTTATTGGCTGTACGGTGCCCCACGGGGCTGTGTAACACCGCCTCCATTTGTGGCAGGACTAGGACTTTTACTGGGATGTGGAACCTAATGGGAAGGTTGACGTTTGAAGGAGATGTAAATGGGATTTCATTGGGGGGTTGGAGTAACGGGAGCCAGGGAGGAGCGATTTGACCCACACCGGTCTTTACACCCTTTGTGGAAGGCAAGACTGGCCAAGAACCAGGGCTCTTACCATTTTGAAGTTAACTGTAAATGAGTATAAAACTGTAAAGGAGAAACTTTTGGATTTTGGTTTCTGGGTTTTACAAATTGCTTCCATTTTCACACATTTCCTCTCAGACAGCCACAGAGAGGTTTGTCCTTTTTTTAAAGAAACTGTTCAATTCTGAGTTGTGCTAAGTTATGAACCTTAGTTATTATTTGAGGAATGGAAATCAGTTTAATTTGTTTTCATTTTCTCTTGGATTAAAATCAAGTGCAGGGATTGTTGCCACTGCTGTTTCTCTGTAAGGGCAGATATATATTGCACAGTTTTTTCCTCTCTTGTACATGGACAAATTTGACTACCAAGAGTTTTCTTTTTGCATTCCATTTCTCCTTCATATCTTTCAGACAGCCTCAAAGCATTTTGCCACTTGTAAATAACCATTCATACATTCAATCATTTGAAACAGTGTAAGTAAAATGCTACTGTTAACTGTGGGTGCTTGCTTTTCTCTTTTGTTTTGATAACTCGACAGTTAACTCAACATTGTGCGTAGCAGAGTGGCACTATGAAATGTGACACTGGCACAGTGCAACACACACACACACACACACGATTCTTCCATGCAGGGATAACACGGCATTGCCATTCAGTGCACACTTAAATTAAAATATTAAAAGGTGAACATGTTTGACACTTCTGATGTTTTTAAATATCTATTGAAACGCCAGTATTTTATATCAAAAATCTGAGTGGTTTCAACCTTTACACCTGCTCTTTTTGCCAGAGAAATGGAGAGGCCATTGTAACTGTTGCCTTATAGAGCTGGTTTCTTTTAGCTGACAAGACCCTCTTTTTAATTAGGCAGTGCCTACAGACATTTTCAGACCTTTTTATTTAGAAAGGTGTTAGCCCTGAGAACTGATGACTCTGCTACTGTAATCAATGTTTTCTTGCTTTGTCCAATTAAAATGCTCATGCACATAAACTGCACTGTGTGTTAGTTGCTTTTTTCTCATGGACACTTGGTTTGTCTAGGAAACATTAATAGAGATTTAATTATGAAATGCTTTGTTTGTAGTTTCATGCAAGAACTGCACACGATTGTACAAGATTATACAGCACAATTAACCCCTAATCAGTATCAATGTATAACTGAACTTTATATTGTATGTGCGCTGTAGGTCTGCAGAAATTCTAAGTCCATTATAATAGTACTGAAAAGATTAATATTGCTCTCAGGTTTAAAGCCCAGTTACCCCTCTTTGTCTTCGTCCTATATTTATACTGTGTACATACTGGATTCATTTTGTCAATGTCAACCTGAAGTACCATATTGGTTCCAGAACATATAAGACCCACTCTTTGGTCCAGCACAGCTTCATCATTTTAACCCGGGGGTCCACTACATAAGGTTTATAAACTGGAATTTTCAAAACACATTATTTGTCTCACAATTCACTGCAGTGTTGCCTAATTCCACTGTTTGAAGCCCTCTGTTTTAGCTCTTTGCTCGACTCCCATGACACTCCTTGGCTTAAAGCGTGTGTTGGAAATGTCAGGCTCCCTGATCAGCTGTACTTATGTGTGTGCCTGCAAAAAAAGATGACATAACACTGGTGAGATTTAATTTTTTACAGTTGTGTAATCTCTCGACAGTAAAGGCTTGCTACTTAAATTATTTTTAATGGGCTCTGACTAGGTGACATTTAAACCCAGTGTTTGAGGTGCAGTGGTTTTTCTGGGAGGAGCTAACTGCTGTGGAATTTGAGCTTTTTAATTTAGATAAACTTGAACTTCACAAAATCTGAAACAAAGTAGTAAAGGAAAGGGGAAAACCCAAAAGCTTAATATGGGCACTGTAATGAATGACGGTGGGATACAGCATCAGTACGTTTCGGATTCAAAGACAAATATAACTATATAATTCGCTTGCCCCTGGTTCTCTAAAAAGTGAGTGATTATATTGCCTTGGCCATGTTAACATTTCAATTTGTACAAGAGAAACTTTGGCATATCCCAACAGGAATATGGTTCCTATGAATAATTTTTATGATGGCTAAATTCCACTCAGTGGAGGCTGTAGTTTTGTCCATCCTGCCTCACTGAAACACGTTTTGCTGTGTATTTTTAAATAACAAACCCAAGTAAACTGTATACAGCCAGATCTCTAGAATCTAGACTAAATTAGAAAATATATGCTAAAGTATATAGTAAAAATGTTAAAGGCCCCATGCTGAGGAAAATCTAAAAGCTTAATTGACAGGGAAATGCACACATCCAATCTTTAAAATCTGTGCCTCAAAACAAGTGGTCAGGATTTCTGGAACTTAGTGATGTAAACAAAATCAGTTTTCACTGCATCCATCTTCCATCGCTCATTAAGTGTTGTTTAAACTTTAACAACAGAACTTTAACAACACAACACATCACTACGTCACTAAGCAGATGTTACCACGCCAATAGTGCAGTCTGCTCAAGGATAGAACTATTCAAGACGGGATTTGAATCTGACAGTCTGTTTAGCTCATATCAGCACAGATTGTAAATTTATATTTACCTGTGAGTTTCACCAAGATACAGGCTACAACTTGTCACCTGTGGTTGGCCTGGCCAATCAGACTAGAGGCTCAGAGACGGACACCAAGTGCCCAGTTGACAGAGCGACAGAGACGAGTGTGATGTAATTATACACAGAGGATTTATGTCACTTAAAACCACAAATATATCTTCCTATGAATATTTGACCTTAAAAAAAAGTGGAAAATATGTGACCTTTAAAAGGTGCAGTCAAGTGAGTCTATACATTGTCACTGTTCTCAGCCCCTGAAGCTCTATTATAGACACAGCTCTGACACTAGTCTCAGAAACAGTAAAGAAGTGTCAGTTGCAGGTTCGTCACCTGCTCTTCACTCTGGAATAGATGGACATGCATTTCACAGAGATTTGGGTCCCCACAGTCTCTATGATGGTTCTTATTCTCTTTCAAAAAATGAATTGAGCAGAGCGTGAGTTCAGGCCGGTCACAAAGTCGAGCTCAGCCCCGAGTCCAGTACATCAGCTGACAACAGCAGCTCTCTGTACCAGCCCACATCAGCTGACAGCTCAGCTGGTCCCATCCTATACTTTCAATTAGTAAAGCTTCTTCTTCTTTGCTTGCTTTATTGGCGAGCGGCAACCAACATCAAGGTGCATTACTGCCATCTTTGACCTCTTCTTCTTGCTCTTCCTCAAACATCCAATTTGTAAATCTCATAATGCTCGCTATATCAGAGCTGCTTTAGTGGCCTTCTCTTCCTGCTTCACTTCACAGCCCGCCTCCACTCCAGCACCTCGATCTAACCTAATGTCGTGTGTTGTCACTTTTGCTGCTCTGTCCTGTGCCGGGGTCTTTTAGCTGCTGCTCTCCCTGCCTCAGTGTCCATTAAGGCTAATGGGAGGGTAGGAGGCGTGCTCTCCCCACCTTATAGGCTTTCAAGGTATGCACGTGGAATTACAGGGAACTCTCAGAACAGAGCCATATTGCCAAATATATCTTATTCCATTTATTCAATTCAAAGTAATTTTGACCAAACTGGTCCTTACTGAACTAACCTTATTTGAAGTGTAGTCAACTGGGTCACGAGATATTGTACATTACAAATGAGGACTATATGCAAAGCATCACTTGTGGCCTGCAAGAGGAACATGGCCTATAAAACCCTGAAGATACTTAATATAAACTTGATCTCTGCTTTTAATCCACTGCTATTTATTTCCTACTTCTTCTCCAGATCTCAGAATGTAGTAGGCCATTTTTGCACTAGATGGCGCTCTCAGTCCATATGACCGGCCTGGTTTTGTGGAGCAGGTGGCTGACTTTGCTGTTATTTAGCAAAGTGTCACCCAAACCATCAGTGAGCCTGTCACTATGTTAAATGACTGTCTGTCACCTTTAGGTGTGTGTGTGTGTGTGTGCGTGTGCGTGTGTGAAAGAGAGAGAGCAGACAATAGTGTGATTGTGTGAGGGATATAATTCACAAACATAAATAAAACTTTTATTATCTGCGTTCTTATCAGTCTGAATCATTTGTCCTTTGTTACCTTTTACCTATTGTATATCAACACTGAATTTATGTGTGTGTGTGTATGTGTGTGTGTGTGTGCGTGCCAGCTCTCCTCAGTCGGAGTTATTGCTTCTCAGACAGCCGTGTAGTCTGACTGGCTGGAATAACAGGCAGCAAGAGCTGACAGGCTGATAAATGGTTTGTCTTTTCGCAGCTGCTCAGCCAGGACCCGACTGGGCTTTAATGGTTGGAGAGTCTGTTACAGACGGAGACAGAGAGCAAGGGAGATGTCAGGAGATGAGTTAGTGAGCAGATTACAGCTGAAATCAATCAGAGTGGTCTTTTAGCCTGTCCTGCTTCACTCCTCTTAGGCTTCTTCAACTTCTGATTTGTGTGGTCAAATGCTTTATGCAGATATGACAAGAGGTCACTTTGTTCCTTGTGGGGCAGAGAGAATATACTGTAAACTCAATTTATGCTTGTGGAAAAGTTGTTGTGGATGTTGTCCTTGTTGTGTCAGCGCCAAGGAGGTTATGTTGTCACCCTCGTTTGTTTGTCTATAAGCAAGATTACAGAAAAAAGCTACTGGAGGTATCTCATGAAACTTGCTGGAAGAATGCGTTTTAAGAAGAAGCCATGACATTTTCGTGCTGTTTTTGACAACTATTTACTTCATTTGACATCTGTCATCTGTTTAGATAAATAGATAATTTTGATATTTTTAAGTTATAATTGTGTAATCATTAAGCCATTCATTTATTACATTTATGTCCAGTATTGTGTTTTTATTTAAAGTACAAGAATGATATCATCCTCCAACCCTTTTTGACTTTCAGTGCTGTTAGCTAGATATGTCCGGCACCAGTTTTTTACCAATTTGCTCTATTTACATTTAGATTTAGATAAAGAAAACTCAGAAAGACATGGAAACTGGTGCATGTGCATGCGGATGCACTATGATTTATATTCAGATACATATCTCTTTTCTCTTGGCACGTATCAGTATAAATTGTTGACATATTTCATGTTAAAAAAGTAAATGCTTGGCAAGTCACACATCCAAGAAATGATAGGTTGGCATACACCTAGAAGCTGCCAAATTAGCATACAGCATCGAGCCTGTCCCCTTAAATTCAATCAAAATCTGTACCAAATGACATACACTCATAGATATCAGTTTTATAAATCTAATTGATTCTGTTGATCAAGATCCATGAATTATTCCCTGGGAAAACAGTGAAAATGTCAAATTTCAATGTTGAAGGATAAAAAAGATAAACTAAAAGTGCTGAAATAAATCCTGGATGTGCCCCTTTGTCTGGATCATGCTAAAAGTTTAAGTGTTCTTCCTTGGCCCTAGCCCTTCCACTTAATTAAAAAAAAAGCTGTTGCCTTATCCTGCTTAAACTCAAACGGCAATGAAAACATTGCCTCCTTAGCAGAGGTAGTATACATGTATGAATAATGGACATTATATGACAATTTACTACCTACTTTAATATACTATGTATAAGCAGACTGGACCAATTAAAGTTGAAAATAACAGAATAATTTTCACAGTTTTGAGAGACTTAGGATGGACCCATCAGGCCCCATAAGGCCCAAGGCCCCTTGTGCAGCGGCACTGCCCGTATTTTCACCTCTGGTGACTTGTGTTTGTTTTGAACAGTGGAAAACTGTAGGATCGCTGAGTGTTTGTATTTCAGGTTGCTGACGGAGTACTGTACAAGTGCTGAAGCAGAAACAAAGGTGCTGAGGAGAAAGGGCTTGAAGGACACAAGGTGCCTGTGAACTATTTGAGTTAACAGCGTCTGTGTGTTTGTCTGTGTTTCCATGCAAGTGACAGCCTGCAACAGTGGCTGACAGCAGATAAACATGTTCCAGTAATTAACCTTGACAGGCCCAATGTGGTGCCAACAGCAGAAACCTGCTAATGACACAATTAATCCATAATTAAGTCATTCTGTCACACATACAAAATAAATGAACATTGTGTGAGTTTGGTATCTACTCCAGCAAATACAGCTTATGCTAGAGTGAAAACTCTAAAGTGACACTGGATGAAAATACTGAAAATACACTTGACCACGACCTCTAGAGAGGTTGTTAACAACTTTTAAGCTTCTCCCATGGCACTTTAATACCATGTGCATCATCTCTTTAGCTTTTTTTTGCTTCTGTGTGTTTATCTACCAACTAAATGTAAATTTTCAGAGAAACCTAAGTGTTGAATTTGGTGCGATTTGGACAATTGGAATAAACAGGTGACCAGTGCTCTGTAGCAGTCAGTGGGGTCAGTGGGGTGGGGCAGTGTGCCTTCACTTGTTGGAATAAGATGAACATGTATTCATCTCCTTTGATAAACTACAGCAGTGGTCGACAAATGGGTCAAACTGAGGATCAAAATTGCTGTCAGATCATTTTTTTTATTAATATAATTTTTTTACTGGTGTCACAGGTGCTGATCTCCATCATTTTATAAAAAAATAAACCAGACGGGATGAACACAATATTTTATAATTTTACATTGCAGCATTGACTGTTTATAAAAAGCTCTGCACACAACATTCAGCACGCAAACAATTAAGAATGACAGTATATTGTTAAACTGTCTGAGTACAAGGGACAATATTAGCTCAGGAGCATTGACAAGGGAGAAAAAAGTCCATTTCAAACAGGCCGGTTTACAAAGGGCACTGTTCTATTACAGTGAATAACGGACAAGCTGTTCTGTTTGGTAGTTAGATCTGAAAATATTTACAAATATGTCAGCATTCATATCCTGTGTTCCATATGATAATAATATGTCATCATCCATTTGTTTTATATTATAGGTTTTGTGAGTATTTGTTGGATTCAAAGTTATTGTGTTAAATATTCAATGCAGCAAATTTGCCCTGGTTTAGTTCTCACAAAATTTATGTTCCTGTTTAATATTCCAGCACAATCTATTCAGCACACACAAGGACATTTATAAATGTTATACAATGCATCCAAAATAAATATTAAAGATTTACTTCTGCGGCAAGTTCTACTAGCTTTAAATAGACTAAGACATGATTCTAAAATAGAAAATAAAAACATAACATTCGATCCAGTTTAATGTAGGAGATGCGATCGGCTTCATCTCTGACCAGTAGTAGTGGAAATAAAAGGCAAATATTTCCTGCAACATTAATCAGAAAAAATCTGCATCTGCATTGGTTTAGCATTAAGATTTTCATGTGTGTGTAGCAGATGGGACTTGCATCGGTCAGACAGCTGAGAAAAGTCTGTATGATATATTAATATTCACATATATAATGATAATATTATATTTAAGATAAACATTTTCCTCTATATTATATTCTGAAAGGCCTCCTTCTGAGGCCTAATTTGAATTCCAATTGCATCTTGATGACTAGACTGTCTCATTTCGAAGGCTCCCTCAAATGAGGTCGACAAATGCGTCCTAACATTGCAGAGAAATTAAAGCTCCAATGCATGGATCCTTCCCAGCCCAACCTTTCCCAGGATTCATTGCACTAAGGTCATGGTGCCAGAAAACAACGAGATGTCTAATCCCTGAGTATCACTCTTCAACTGAACTAAACAGCCGATGGTATTTGGTACATGTGTTAACACAAACAAGGGGCATTAAAACGTTCGTGTCATGTCCAACATCAGCTCTGTTGCTGTAGGTGACTGTCTCATTTTGGTTTGGCCTTCAAAGTCTATGCAGACTAAGGAAGATTCCCTCTTTGTGGGCAGGGTAAACCGTTTCCTTCAATGGATGCGGCCCCTGGATTGAGAAACAGTTCATGGCATTATCTGCGTTCATGTCCCTGAGTCTGTTTTCACACACTGAATAGTGCTTATTACAAAAATAGTTGAAGCCCTCTTTAAAAAATCTCGATTCAAAGGTTCAGTTCACCCAAAATGGTAAAATTGGTGTTTATACCCAGTTTAACACATTTTTTTAACTCTCTGACAGCGTTTTTGTTTTATTCTGTCAGTAATTGCTTGGAAAAATAAAGCAATTTAAATTGCTACATACCACTGAAGTATGAAAATATATTCTTTATAATTTTGGTGTGGTGACCCTTTAAATCTAGACAAACGAAACAGACCCAGCACAGAGTGAGGCAGGTGTCAGTGCAGGTCTCATTGACTGACAGGTCTGCGGAGTAATAAGAAAAGTCACATTCATCATATCAAATGTCAACATGACCCTGACATTTGAGCTAAACATTAAACCAGTCCAACTTTTCTGACACTACACAAACTTTACTGTGCCAAGGCCTGTTCAGATCTCTGCCACCCTGTTTATAACTCTGACATATTTATTATGTGCTTTGTATACAGCTTCAGCTGCAAGTCAAATAACTGGCATGTGTAAATAGACTTACAGGTGATTTTTGTGGCTGTCAGGGTGTTCACAAGACAAGTCTTGACTGATTTATAGGCAGCCTGTCAAATACAACCTGAATAATCCATCATGTGAATAAAGATGAAGCTTTGCTCCCATGTGCGCTTCCAGTATAAACACACACAGGTCGAATAGTTGTGTGTTGAAAATCTGGTTATAATGTGTGTGTCTGTTTCTATGAACGTTTGTGTTTGAAGTGCTCACCCACACGTTTGGGTTGGCGTGTTTGTCAGTGTGTGTCAGGCTCTGGTTGAATGATGAGGTGACACATACCTATCAGCGCAGGAGGAGACGTGACGCAGACGAAGGACACCGGTTGGCTGACGCCCAGCCCGAGCCACTTCCTCTGCGTTCACAGTTTCGAGGGAGTCTTGCAGAAGTCCTATGTAGGACAAAGGCAGCCTGCGGCTAACTACCCCCATTACCACTGTCTGTAATGCTCCAAATGAAAAAAAAAAGAAAAAATCCCCCCATCTGACTTGACTCATCGCTCATCACCAGCACAGAGAGAGTAAGAGAGAGCTCCATGGATCAAAGACTAGATGTCATATCCCCCTCCCATTCCCAAAATTCATCCTAAAAGCCAGAGTGAGGGCTGTATGTATGTGCAGCATGTGTGTGTGTGTGTGTGTTGGAGGAGTGCAGATTGCCAAGCTCCTCGACTTGAAGCGTGTGTTTATGTACTTTGTCACTCAGGAAAATGAGATGTGTAAATCCAAATGTCAGAGAAGAAGAGGAGCTTTCTGACGGCGCTGAGCGTCATGTTCCAGATTTGTTATCCTTCTTCTCTTCACTTTTGGCCCACTGGCCGCACTGCTGACAGCTTCATGGCTGACAACGAGCTGGAGAGCAGATCTGAGCAACTAATAGAAAGAGAAATAGAAAGAATGGAGGAGGAGGAGGAGGGGGGGGGGGGGGGGTGATGGTAGATGATGTTTGATGTTTCTTGAGCTCACACACACACACTCACACACACACAAGCAGGGACAGTATCACAGCCAAGGTCAATGCTGCGTGTCCGAATGTCTATGTTTGACAGAATGTACTTACTCTTATGGATGGTGTGTGCGTGTGTCTATGTGTTGGGAGGGGGGGTCCTCTCAGAGTGCAAATTGAACGTAGGCCTCTGCAGTATTCGGGTGACACAGTAATGGAGGGTTGGGTATGTATGTGGTCTGTGTGCTTGTGTGTGCATCTGTCGCCCATGTTCAGCGGCTCTGCCACTCACTGGTACATACACGGAGTTGACAGCTCCCGCTTAAATGTGTCACTCGACATTACCCATAGAGCACCACCAGAGAGGGAGAGGGAGAGGGAGAGAGGGGAAGGGTGAGGTGGAAGATGGAGTGGTGGATGTGTGCATATTCTGAATGTATGTGTGTGTCTCAGGGGCAAGGAAACATAAATCCAGCTGTAAAATAGTTTGCCCTTTTTTCCTTTTGACTTTTATCTGTATAGCCATTATCCAAATGCTGCTCAACTACACCTCATGTATTCCGCTGCTTCTCAATTTTAGGGTTAGGGGCACCCAAGGGTCCCCGACAAAGGTCCTGAATCCCTTATTTAAAATGACAAACTGTTACATTTCTATTTTCCTTCTCAAAGAAACACATTTTTAGAGAATGGTAACATTATGCCAGAAATAAACCAGTGAGGAGTTGAGATGTCAATACATATTTATAGAGAATCTTCCCTTTTAAAATCACTGCAGCTCCACAGTGGTCCTCGAAATAAACTGAATGCAGGCCACTAGTTTAAAGGTGCATCATATCAGTGTCATGATAAATCAAATTGTAGTCCATTATTACGGTACTGACAAAATCCTATGTACTTCACTGTGTGGCTACTTATTATTGCAGCTGTCCAGCGTTCACAAAGTACAGACCATGGTTACTGTGTGTTCTTCCATGGCTTAGATACACACAACACTCTCCTTGATTGTATCAACACATGATGACAAGAGGTTTTGCTTTGGCTGCTTCTTCTCTAAAGTGTCCTGCTGTTGTACTCCAGCTTCTTTTGTTTTTTAATATTCCTGGAGGAGATAAGCGTGTTGACTGCTCTTTCCAACATCTACCATTGCTGGACACTGTTAACACTGAAATAATTGGCCTCTCTTCCTGTGTATTTCTGCCCAATTCCTGTAATCTAAAACAGTTCCACTGCGTACACAATGTTAAGTATGGTTGAGTCCAAGTCCGTTCACTAATTGCCTTGGATGTACTGTAGTAACACTGATTTTAGCAGAAAAATCAATACAGTGATGAGTAGCTATTGTTAACTGTGATAAATCCCTGGACGTCAAAGAAGATTTGAAGACATTTTCCATAAGAAAATTAACCTGAGTTGGACATTCACTTATTCATCTGTAGATAGTTGCAGCCTTGTACAGTTTGTACAGTAGTAACTAAATTAAAAAGGTGTCCTTCTAGCACTGTTTATGGTTGTTATGGCGAATCGACACATACAGTAGGTGCTTGGTTGTATAAAGCGGTCAGATCAAGCTAGATTACGGGAGTCAAGGGCCTCATGTCAAAACACATCTTTCATTCTGCCCAGGGGGACCATAACAACAACCCCCATCCTTTGAAAAGCCAGCCACCGCCATTCTTCTCATGTCACTCAGTCCGTATCCGAGGGCACAATCAACTCTCTCAGCTCCTTTTTCTGCCACTGCACATACTGACATGACAAACACAAATACAGACACACACACACACACAATAACGCTGTTACGTGCAAGTTATATACAAGTATGGAGGCAGTGCCATTACCTTTTGTCAGTGAGCGTTTATTATGTAAAAAGTTCTCTGAGATGACTGATCGGGTGCTTTATAAATAAAACTGACCAGATCGGATGGTTGAGGTTGGGATTAAATACTCATTAAAAAGTATTTCAGTGAGTTTTCTTATGGCTACACAAAGACTTTCAATGTTGTTATTTATACCTCACTGGATAAATTGACATTTGACCTTGGAGGGAATGCTGTGTGTATCCATTGCCATTACAGGTCCAGTGTGTAGGTTTTAGGTGAAAGGGATCTATTGGCAGAAATTGAATATAAAATAAACGTAGTGATGTTTTCACCAGTTCGTTTCATCTAAACTGTACAAATTGTTGTTTTCTTTTCCCTAGAACAGGGGTGTCCAAACTACAGCCCGCGGGCCATCTGCGGCCCGCCATCCATTTAAATTTTTTTTTTTTTTTTTAAACTAACAATTTCGTAGCAGTTGAATGGCACTTTCTTATACCACTTTGTAATTTTGCTCTATTATTGAAGAAATTGTACTTTCTTGATTCTTGTTGTTCTGGGTTTGTACCCTCGGGTAGGAGAGAGCGAGATAATGTTAGACTTTTTTACATTTGCTCCCCTCTAGGTGAGCTAAAAGTATATATCAGTAAAATGTACACATTTCCCATTAATTCAGGATGTTTCCTAGCAATGGACATGCTCAGAATGTCTTCAGGACAAAGGGCAGTGAAAATATGATTGTTTTTAAAAAAGTGGTCTTGTGTCTCACTTTACCCCAGCCAGAGAAATCAAGGGGGTAAAGTGATCCACTTGCACTTACCTTTTCCACTTTAAAACTACCATAACAACACATGTTGTAATAGGTCAATTAAGCACATTTATGATTATTATGATTCATGTGATCTCTTGCACACCCTACCTGCACATTGTTTCTCTGTCCAATTGGCAGGGACAGGGATATTGTTTTTCTCTGCGTATTCAAATGCCAGTTCACGGCACTTAACTGGAGCAAGGCCATGGAACTAGTCAGCTAGTTGTTTCAAGTGTTTGGCAAGCTCCTCCTCCTTCTCATCCGTGAATATTCTCTTTGCCTCAGCTACTGCACCCCAGGCTACTGATTTTACTTCCCCTTTCTCTTTTTTCTTTATGAATCTTTTGAGGGTTGTCTTGTCAATATTTCCATCCCTTCCAGCTTTTCTTAAGAACTTCTTTCCTTGCATGACCTCAGCGGCTGCACTCTCCATCTCTGCGAGGGGTGTTTGGCCCCAGGTTGTCGGCCCTGGTGTAGTTTCTTTGCATGATGGCTTTTCTACAATTTTTCTAAACTTAACTTGTGCTATATGTCTCACTTTACCCAACAGCATTTTTCTCACTTTACCCCACAGCCAACAATTTGGAAAAAACAACATCTCTTAGCAATTCAGGCTAATCTTCAGCTAGCATCAATCACATGGTTTTATATGTTGGTAGTTCATCAACATGTATGATATAAGTTTTTCTATCTGAATCAAATTTGTTTTGACACATCACATTTTTTTTTAAAACATTCTAACCACAGCACCAGCACCAACTTCTCCTTCATTGCAAGGGTGGAATGGGAGGGGCCTGAAAACATAATGATCACATGACCACAAATGTGTTCCGTTGCCTAAATACAGGGGGTGTCTCACATTACCCCGCTCTCCCCTTCCCTTGAATGCACTGATTGTAAATCGCTTTGGATAAAAGCGTCAGCTAAATTAATTGTAATGGTATGGACTATGGCCCAACGTATTGCACATCTCGGTTTTGACACAAGGTGGCGCCACGCACCCCGCCCTAAGCGACGCGATCGAGGCGCACTGTCAACAGTTCGCTCCAGGGCAGGGGGGCGTGGCGGCGTGAGCGGCCCAGACCTTCACATTTTTTTCTGTATGTGGCCCTCGGGATAAAAATTTTGGACACCCCTGCCCTAGAATGAGCCCTCTATACTAAAATACTTAATATTCACATCAGGGGCGGCACCTCTCTAAAGAGGCTGCCATGTTTTTTACAGTAGCCCAAACTGGACAAACTAAACATCTTTCGAGTTTTTATGACAGCTGAAGGCAACCACAGGTTCTCCTGCGTGTTTGGAAGGGAGGGTGAGGTATAAGGTATTCAGCTGCAGGTTGCAAATTCACCACTAGATGTCCCTAAATTCTACACACTGGACCTTTAAAGAAAAAAGCCAGATGTTAGCAGGTGTTAATATTTGTTTTGCCCAGTGAAGGGGCTTCAGAGGACAGGATAGAGAAAGGCATAAGTGACAGATGTTTATTCTTCAAAGTCTCTCACTTTATCTTAGCTGTTCTGTCTACTTTAGCTTGGCAACTGTTTTAAAGCCCCCAGGCAAAAATGTTGCAGACGCCACCAGATTTTCTCCACTCCAAGCAAAGAATGAGGGCACTTTGAATATTTTTTTTAATCAGCTGAACTTCTGTTTCGTCTGTTTTGAGTCATTATAGAAATTAGTATTATATACAAGACTTCCACTTCTCATAAGGATTTCAGTGAGATTCCTTTTGACTGTTGATCACTTAAATCACAAAGACAGCATGTTGTTGAGTTCAGTATTTGGAAAATATACAGAATATGTTTAAAGTGATTTATACTTTTTTGCAACTGAAGGTCAATGTGCAAACCATGTAACACTTCAAGGGATCACGAGATCTACTCTAACCTGGGCCAGTCATATTAAATATGTATGCATTAATAGTTCAGGGGGGCCCTTTGGATAAAATGACAGATATTATGTTTCTATCTCACATCCTGGCCTTGCTTTCTCTGGGAAAAACGAGATACTTTGAAATGTTCTATTTCAGCTTGCACCATGACAGTCAGTCAGACAGAGAGGACGACGAGGACTCGCTGAGAGAGATAAAAGTGATGGATTGCATGTTAAGTGGATATTTTACTCCAATGTAACTGTATCATGACAGGGAGGATTATGATGTGACACACAGCTTCTTGGTGGGCCCAAAGCCATTGATTGACACATGACACACAGGAAGTCAGATAAGTCCATCACTGAGTGAAACATGTGTCTGACATCGTCGGATATGAATTTTACATGAACCCACTGCTGCAGCACTGTGTTTACTCAGGACTGGGTTTAGGCTGTCGGGGGATTGGGTAAAGCTGGAGAAAAGGCTCTTATTGAAGTCTTATTGAAATCTGATTGGCTGGGACTCTTACCTCCAAGACTCTGAACATGATTGGTAATTGGTTTGTTATTGATAATGAAGAAAGCTCAAGTAGCCCAATGAGAATAAAGTCTGTAAAACAGTATAGGTGACTGTGTGCTTGCAGTTTATTTACCATAAAGGTTAACTTTGATTTTCTTAAATTAACAGCCAGCGTATTAACAAATCACCAAATACCGGGCTGAAAATAACTTATCCGTCAATAAATTAAATTTATAAATACTTTAACTGATGCACGAAAGAATAATTTTGTAATAATTAAAAGATAAATAAATTTAGACGTACAAAAACAAGAACGGATTAAATAAAGGTCTGATTATAAAAACTTGAACTTCTTAATTACAAACATTTATATATTTATCCATCTAACGATGCTTTAATTAATTTCATTTCATTTTCTTGTTATTTTATTTTTTATTCCTGAATTAAGAGTTTTTCATCCTTCATAGATAAAACCATCTTTCATCAAGACAATATCATGAATGTTTTGTAACTATTTGAGTGTGTGTGTGTGTGTTTGTGTGTTTGGGTGTGTGTGTGTGTGTGTGTGTGTGTTTTTGTGTGT